>NC_073234.2:125682727-126325454 GCF_029281585.2 Gorilla gorilla gorilla
AGGTGAGGTTGCAGTGAGCCGAGATCGCGCCACTGCACTCCAGCCTGGGTGACAGAGTGAGACCCTGTCTCAAACAAACAAACAAACAAACAAACCCATTATGTAGGTGGAGTTTAAAGCAGTGGGACTAAGGAAAGATTACAGATAGGAAGACTGCCGGGTCCTAAGCCCTGGGACACTCCAGGTTTAAAGTTAAGTAGAAGAGTCTGGACACAGTGGCTCACATCTATAATCCCAGCACTTTGGGAAGCCGAGGTGGGAAGATCACTTAAGCCCAGGAGGAGTTCAAGACCAGTCTGGGCAACATGGCAAGACCCCCCCATCTCTACAAAAAATAAAACAATTTAGCAGGGTATGGCGGCACATGCCTGTAGTCCCAGCTACTCGGGAGGCTGAGGTGGGAGGATCGCTTGAGCCTGAGAGGTTGAGATTGCAGTGAGCCATGATGGTGCCACTGTACTCTAGGGCAAAAGAGCGAGACCCCGTCTCAAAAAGAAAAAGAATAAAGTTAAGTAGAAGAGGGGGAGGCACAGAAAAGGAGGTTGAAAACGACCAACCAGAGAAGGGGAAGGAAAACCCAGGTTACTATACTCGAGTGATATAAAGTGCTGTTTGAGGCCAGGCACAGGTGGCTTAGGCCTGTAATCCCAGCACTTTGGGAGGCTGAGGTGGGCGAATCACTTGAGGTCAGAAGTTCAAGACCAGCCTGGCCAACATGGTGAAACCCCGTCTCTACTAAAACTACAAAAACTAGCCAGGCATGTTAGTGCACACCTGTAATCCCTGCTACTCAGGAGGCTGAGGCGGGAGAATCACTTGAACTTGGGAGGTGGAGGTTGCAGTGAGCCGAGATTGTGCCACTACACTCCAGCCTGGGTGACAGAGTGAGACCTTGTCTAAAACAAACAAAGTGCAATTTGAGACTTCTGGGGCGCTGATGATGGAAGTGTTGGAGAAGGCTGCTATCATGCAAGACTTCCGAGATGAGATGGAATTTGAGCCTTCATCTTGAAGGGTGATAGAGGTTCACCAGGCAGATCCAAGCAGAAGGAACAGCCTGAGGAGAGGTCCCAAGGAAGGGATAATGAGTCATTGTGTCAGGAGCTTGGAATTGGAGGAGACGTCTTGGTGGATGTGTAGCAGACGACACTGCAAATAAACTACAGTGGAAGAATGTAGGGCATCTCCAAACAGGGTTTTCAGTATTGTGTGCTAGTTGCATCTTTTTTTTTTTTTTTGAGGCAGTGTCTCGCTCTGTCACCAGGCTGGAGTGCAGTGGTGCAATCTCGGCTCACTGCAACCTCTGCCTCCTGGGTTCAAGCGATTCTCCTCACTCACCCATCCGAGCAGCTGTGATTATAGGCGCACGCCACCACGCTCAACTAATTTTTGTATTTTTAGTAGAGATGGGGTTTTGCTATGTTGACCAAGCTGGTTTTCAACTCCTGGCCTCAAATGATCTGCCCACCTCAGCCTCCCAAAGTGCTGGGATTATAGGAGTGAGCCACCACACCCAGCCCTGTGGTAGTTACCTCTGCTTCCTCCAGACCAGTGAGATCTTTGACTTTCCTCAGTGCAGTGAACATTTGTTGTTTGGCAGATCTAACATTTGCAGCTCTTCTGATAACAGCAGCAGAATTTTCCTTTGAGGCTTTGTTTTCCAGCATGTGTGTCCTGAACTAGCAGCATCAACATCACCGGGGAACTCAGAAATGCAAATTCTTGGGTCCATCCCAGATCTACTGAATTGAGCATTCTGGAGGTAGGCCCCAGCAAAAGGTGTTTTCAGAAGCCCTCCAGGTGATGCTGAGGCATGCGTGCGAAAACCACCACTGTAGGGAACTACTTCTTTCCCTCTCAGTTCGTGCAGTTCAGATGGCACTGACCATAGTCTTTGCTCCCAGGGGTGTGCACAAATCCCAGAGAAAATCTTAGGCCTTTCTCTCCAGCTTAGTGCTCCAAAAGCACTAAACTGGAGAATTAGAAACTGGACATGCTGGAACCATGTCTGCCACCACCTGGAGAGAGGCTGCCTGAGAGTAAAAAGCAAAGGAAAAGCTGGGCGCGGTGGCTCACACCTGTAATCCCAGCACTTTGGGAGGCTGAGGTGGGCGAGTCACCTGAGGTCAGGAGTTCATCACCAGCCTGGCCAACATGGTGAAACCCCGTCTCTACTAAAAATACAAAAATTAGCCGGGCATGGTGATGCATGCCTATAATCCCAGCTGCTCAGGAGGCTGAGGCAGGAGAATCGCTTGAACCCAGGAGGTGGAGGTTGCATAAGCCGAGATCACGCCACTGCACTCCAACCTGGGCGACAGAGCAAGACTCTGTCTCAAAACAAAACAAAACAAAAAAAAACAAAAAAACAAAACAAAACAAAAACCAAAAGGAGGCCAGGCGCAGTGGCTCATGCCTGTAATCCCAGCACTTTTGGAGGCCGAGGTGGGTGGATCACTTGAAGTCAGGAGTTCAAGACCAGCGTGGCTAACATGGTGAAACCCCGTTTCTACTAAAAATAAAAAAAATTAGCTGGGTGTAGTGGTGCACGCCTGTAATCCCAGCTACCTGGAATGCTGAGGCAGGAGAGTCACTTGAACCCCGGAGGCGGAGGTTGCAGTAAGCTGAGATCGTGCCATTGCACTCCAGCTTGGGCAACAAGAGGGAAACTCAAAATAAATAAATAAATAAATAAGGAAAGAGGCAGAGCTAAGAGGTGGAGAGAGATTCTCAGTGACTTTGAGCACCTGGATCAAGCTGTTCTAAATTTGGAGTCTATTCCCTATAAGTCCCTTTTTTATAAGCATAAAATAGTGAGTTGGATTTTTAACCCTCGGCTGTCTAAAGAATGCTTATAATCGTGCAGTGTACAGGGAAGGCAGATTCTGGAAAAGACATTGTGTTAAGTTTGACAAATTCTCAGATATTGAAGTTATAGTTCATGGGCATGTAGAAAAAGTGGTGGTCACTAGGTGCTGGTGTGTGTTCAGTAACACAAGCCATGCCAAAGTGGATGCATTTCTGTGAAAAGAGCACTAGAGTGTGGATTTGGAGCCTGTTACGGACAATGTCTCTGAATCTTCCTCTTTTTTTTTGAGATGGAGTCTCACCCTGTCACCCAGGCTGGAGTGCAGTGGTATGATCTCGGCTCACTGCAACCTCTGCCTCCCGGATTCAAGCGATTCTCCTGCCCCAGCCTCCCCAGTAGCTGGGATTATAGGCGCGTGCCATCACGCCTGGCTAATTTTTGTATTTTTAGTAGAGACGGGGTTTCACCATGTTGGTCAGGCTGGTCTCGAACTCTTGACCTCATGCTCTGCCTGCCTTGGCCTCCCACAGTGCTGGGATTACCGGCGTGAACCACTGCGCCCAGCCTTTTTTTTTTTTTTTTTTTGAGACATAGTCTCACTCTGTCACCCAGGTTGGGGTGCAGTGTCACAATCTTGGCTGACTGCAACCTCCACCTCCTGGGTTCAAGCCATTCTCCCTGCCTCTGCCTCTTGAGTAGCTGGGATTACAGGCACCTGCCACCATGCCTGCCTAATTTTTGTATTTTTAGTAGAGATGGGGTTTCACCATGTTGGCCAGGCTGGTTTTGAACTCCTGACCTCAGATGATCCACCCGCCTTGGCCTCACAATGTGCTGGGATTACAGACATAAGCCACCACGCCCGGCCAGTCCTCTCATTAACTTCTTATGGACAAAGTAGAGAAAGGCGGGTGGTAGACTAATGTCTGCCTAATCATCTTAAGTGACTTTATATGACAACTTAAATAATGCAGGCAATTCTCATCATTCTACTCAACAAGTATGTGCCCCAGAATAAGAGATGACAGATGTGACTTGGTTGAACGGCCTTAGTTCTCATTGGTGTCTCAGTGAAAGCATCTGACTGTGCCAGTTCTGATTTTGGTACATAAATGGATGTTTTCATATAACATGACCCTTAGGTCAAGCTGACTACATCAGGCACTCAACCAAAAGAAAAATGATCTGTTCCAACACTGTGTAATAAAGTATTATAGAAGATAAGGAGGCAGGGAGTGCCTTATAAGATTTTCACTTTACTGATTTTGGACACTGTAGTCAAGTTGATTTTTATAATAGTTGAACAATTAAACACATTTGATTGGTTATTTTCAATCTGGAATGAGTGTCTAGAAGTTCTACCGGATAGAGACATAGAAGTCATGCTTATCAAATTTGTATGTAACCTGAAGCTGGGACATATAGCTAAAGTACTTGAAAATGAAGATCTCAAAAGACTAGAACAGACCCTAAACATGGGTCTAGAGCATGAGAACATTCAAGTATACGCAGAAGTTCAGTGCCTGGGTTAAAAACTATCAACAGTGCAAGTGCACAATGAGATATACCGACTGTAGTTTATATAGAAAGGACTCTCTTTTGAGTTGACTGTTAGCACAAATCTACAGTGTGCAGGGGAAAAGATCCAGCACAAAGGTGGGCATGATAACTCCTCTGCAAGACCATGCCCAGACTTTTTTTTTTTTTTTGAGATGGAGTCTTGCTGTGTCGCCCAGGCTGGAGTGCAGTTGCTATTACAGGAGCATGCCACCACACCCAACTAATTTTTGTATTTTTAGCAGAGACGGGGCTTCACCATGTTGGCCAGGCTGGTCTCAAACTCTTGACCTCATGTGGTCCACCCGCCTTGGCCCCCCAAAGTGTTGGGATTATAGGTGTGAGCCACCTCACCTGGCCCCATGCCCAGACTTTTGTATTCAGTACTGGGTACCTCTAGAACTGGATGACAAAGTTGCTGAGGGATTACAAACTCATGATCTAGGAAGAAGCTGGGAAGAGACTTTTTTTTTTCCCTAGATGTAGTCTTGCTTTGTCACCCAGGCCAGAGTGCAGTGGCACAATCTCGGCTCACTGCAACCTCTGCCTCCCGGGTTCAAGCAATTCTTCCGCCTCAGCCTCCAGAGTAGCTGGGATTACAGGCGCATGCCACCATGCCTGGCTAATTTTTGTATTTTTTTTTTTTTTAGTAGAGATGGGGTTTCACCATGTTGGCCAGGCTGGTCTCGAACTCCTGACCTTGTGATCTGCCCGCCTTGGCCTCCCAAAGTGCTGGGATTACAGGCGTGAGCCGCCGCGCCCGGCTGAGAAGAGACTTTTTAACACAGTAGATAGCTTGAAATACTCAAAGGGATCTCACACCAAAGATGGATGAAATTCATTTGGAATGGTTCCAGAGAGCTAAACAAGATCCAATGTATAGATGAAGTTAGCCAATGGGAGGTGAATCCAGCCTAGAATGAGACTGCTTTAATGATTAGAGCTGTCCAAATACAGAAAGGACTGCCTTTTACAATCTCCACTGCTTTACAGGGAGCTGTAGAGCATTGGGAAGTTGGCTGGGGCCTCTTTTACAAGTCACTTATTTCCACTGTCCATTTCTGTCTAACTTGCTTTTTAAACCAGCTTGCCTTTTAGCAGCTAATGTCCTCCTTTATTAATGCCTTTGAAGTTCTTTAATCAAATCATCCATCTTTCTGAATCACAGTTTCTGTTTTCTCTCCCTGTCCTCGATTGAATGTACCTGCAATCCTTGCTGAAAAATAGAGTATTTCTAAAACCTATTCTTACTTTTAAAAACCCTTCTTAACAAGAAGCAAGTACAACACGATGCATAAAATAAATTAAGCACAAGTTTATTTCTACATGAGAGAAACTAGATATTTCTGCCTTTGGGAGACTGCGTTTCTGATAAATTTTGGCAACCCATCAACAACAGCTTTCAGAGACACCAGCAGGTTGAGGAACCAAGAGCATAATTGTTATGATGATGTCTAAGGGGGCCAATTCTGGGCTTAAAATCACACTGTTTCAGCTTAAGAGAGTATTCCAGCCTCCAGTAAATAGAAAGCTTGCAGAGAACAGTCTAGGAGGGCAATGGCAACGTGGTAACAGTACCAATGTGAACTTGAACCTTCCTTCTTTCTAAGAAACCTGTAATGCTGTCTAGCTTTGTTTTTGTCTGTTTGTTTTAAACTGACTACACTTCACAGTCATTCTCATGAGGCAGGTAGTTCAGAGAGGCCCTCTAGTTTATTTCACAAATTGGAAATCAATGAACTTGAGTTCACTGAAAATTTGCTGAGGCCTTCCTATGGGGGAGGCCCTTTGCAAGTCACTTATGGGCTAGGGATGGTGGGACTAATTCATTCATTCAAACAGCAGGCATTTAATAAATGAGGAGCATAGACTAGGGACTGTTCTTTGTACTGAGGATGGACAAGATGGACAGGCCCTGTTCTTATGGAGCTTCTGTCCTAGAGCTCCATGAGACAGTAGGCAGTTAACAGCTAAACCAAAATACAACATCACAAGTAAGCACTGTGAAGAAAACTGACCGGGCACAGTGGCTCATGCCTGTAATCCCAGCACTTTGGGAGGCCAAGGCAGGCAGATTACCTGAGGTCAGTTCGAAGCCAGCCTGGCCAACATGGTGAAACCCCATCTCTACTAAAAATACAAAAATTAGGCAGGCATGGTGGCGTGCACCTGTAGTCCCAGCTACTTGGGAGGCGGAGGCACAATAACTGCTTGAACCCAGGAGGCCGAGGTTGTGGTGAGCTGGGATTGTGCTGCTGTCCTCCAGCCTGGGTGACAGAGAGAGACTCTGTCTCAAAGGAAAAAAAAGAAGAAGAAAAGAAAACTGAAAAATGTGATGGAAGGTGAATTGCCGAGAGTAGCCACTTTTTTATTTATTTATTTATTATTTAATTTTTTTTTTTGAGACAAGGTCTCACTCTGTTGTTGCTCAGGCTGGAGTGCAGTGGCGTGATCACAGATCACTGCACTCTTGACCTCCTGGGTTCAAGCGATCCTCCCTCTTTAGCCTCCTGAGTAGCTGGGACTAAAGGTTCAGGCCACCACGCCCAGCTAATTTTTTTCTTTTTTTTTTTTAGTAGAGATGGAGTCTCGCTATATTGCCCAGGCTGGTCTCAAACTCCTGGGCTCAAGGGATCCTCCTGCCTCAGCCTCCCAAAATGCTGGGATTACAGACGTGAGCCACTGTGTCTGGGTAGCCACTTTAGACAGCAAAGACATCTCTGAGGAGGGGACATGTAAGCTGCGATCTGAATGGAAAGAGAACGACACAAGTGAAGAAGATCTGTGGGAAGAGCATTCCATACAAAGGCTGAGGTCAGGAACTCCTCCAGAAGCTCATAATTGCACCAGAGGTGCTTACAACCCCAAGCAGTGACAGTGGCACAGAATATTCAACATCAAATGCCTAAGCTAATTTCCAGGCTGAGAAAGGTAAACCATCCTTCTCCTGCCTGCAGTGCTTCTATCGGTCCTGAAAGAGACAGAGGAGGTAAGGGAGAAGAATTGGTAGGAAATGGTGCAGAGCTGGTCTCAGAGGGCAACAACAGCCAGCCCTCCATGACCACACTCCCACCGTGCACTCACGTGCCCCTCTTGAAGCGGCTCTGATCCTGTGACCTAACCAGTTTCCACCTGGCTTCTCTCAGTGCGTTGCCATATGGTATAATTTTTTGTTTGTTTCGTGTAGGGTTTTGTTGGTTCTTTTCCAAGTATCAATCAAAACTACATGCCAACGTCCACTCCTTGGAAATAATTAAATGACATGATATGCCTGATTTTTTCAGCTGGTGATGCACTGTAATTTGCATCTGCTGAAGGAATTTATCTTAAGTCCTGAAGCCCAGCCACTTGAGACAACTGAGGTGATTTTTCTGCTCTGCTTTTGCTCATGTGGATGGTGCGTTGTTAAACACAAAAGTGGACTAAATGCTTCATTCTGCAACCTACTCCGTGAAGAAAGCTGCTCTTCTTTGTGAAGAGAATATGTTCATGTTTTGTTCATGAATTCCATGCAATTTCCCATCCCCTTGTTAAGTAATGTAGCTTCTTTATATTGGCAAAATTCCCTTTATCTTGCTGTGACCTGCGCTTTGTCCTCCCGAGCAGAGCAAATCATCTGTGGTTTAAGAGCAGGCTTTGGATTCAAGACCCCTTTTCTCCTGTCGAGGGAAGTGAGTCTATGAAATGGCCTTCATCTGAAAGCCACAGCGAAGCACCTCCTAGCCCAAGTCTAGCTGCTGTGTGGCAGCTCCAGCGGCGTGACCTGTGACTGCCCTGCAGACACCTATCAAGCGCTGCGTCAGCTATTAATAATAAAATCAACTCTTCTCCCTCCCCCCCGCGAGGGGGGTTCCCTCGTCAGGGCCCAGAACCCGCTGGGGAAGAATCGGGGCTGGCGTGCGAAGGAGCTGGCGGCAGGGGGTGTAGGATGCGGTGTTCCCGAGGCGACAGATGAAGGATTTGGGTTGTGTGGGAAGTGAACTGCGGAATTCCTCCCCTTGGTTTCTGAGGGGGGCTCTGAAGGAACCAGATTAGGATGCAGAGCGCAGCCCGGGCGACCGAGGGCGAGGAGGCGAGCCAAGGACATCAGCCCGAGCGCGCCTCGAGGACGCCCCGCGTGGACCGCGCTCCCAGCTCCTCGGCCTCGCCTTCCAACCATCCGCCCACCGGCCCCAAAGCAGCGAGCCCACTGTGAGCGCCCCACCCTGCGTCTGCAGGTGGGTGGGTCAGAGAACCGCAGGCACAGAAGAAGGTACCCAGCTCCCCCTCCGCCAGCCCCGCGGCCGCGGCGCGCGCGGCCTCGATCCGGGTTCCTAGGGGCGGAGCGCGGGAGGGGGCGGGGCCTGCGCGGCAGCGTGGGCGCCAGGCGCGCGGGAGGAGGGAGCCGGGGGGAGGGGGCGGGGCCGCGCCGCCCGCGCCGCGCTGGGCGCTCTCGGCCAATGAGCGGCGTCCACATGCCGCGGCGGCGGCGAGACGGGAGGCAGCGGCCGATAAATGCTATTAGAGCAGCCGCCGCGGAGCCGTCCCCGACGCCACCTCCTTCTCCTTCGCCGCAGTTTCCTCCGCCGCTGTCGGGCGTGCGGCGCTGAGGGACCCGGGCGAGCGCGCCGCGCACCGCCCCGCCGGCTCGCCTCCCTCGCCGCGTTCCGCCCTCAGTGGTCTGCCGGGCGCCCCCTCCTCCGGCCCGGGCGGGGCCTCTGATCGCCTCAAGAGAGCGGGGAGGGGGCTCGGGGGCCGCGGCCTGCCCTCCCGGCGGGCGGCTGAGGGCGAGGGAGGTCCTCCCTTCTGGCGAGGGGAGGGAGGGTGGGTCAGGAGCCCCCCACCCGCCCTGCGGAGCTCGGGGCCGCGCGAGGGGCGGTTGTCTGGGGGAGGGGGCGCGGGGTGATTCAGCGCCCGGCGAGGCGGAAGCGGCCGCAAGAGGAGGAGGGGAGAGCCCGTCCGCGCCTGGGCTCCCGGGGTGGCACGAGCCCGCGGCCGGAGTGCGAGGCGGAGGCGAGGAGGCCGCGGGGACGGGAGGCGAGGCCGGCCGGGCCCCCGAAGCCATGGAGAACGCGCACACAAAGACGGTGGAGGAGGTGCTGGGCCACTTCGGCGTCAACGAGAGTACGGGGCTGAGCCTGGAGCAGGTCAAGAAGCTTAAGGAGAGATGGGGCTCCAACGGTAGGTGCAGGGCGCTCCGCTGCAGGGGCCCGGCGCGGCCGGGAGAGCCAGGGAAGATGGCTGACCGGGCTCCACCTCGTGGGCTTCGGCTCCGCGCCCGCCGACAGCTGCGGGCGGAGGGTCGGGCCGGCGCGCCGGCCACGCGGGGGAGAAAGGGGTTGCGGTCCTCGCCTTGCCTTCCCTGGACCTCTTCGCGTCTCGGGCCCTCGACCTTTTCGGCGCGCAAGGCTTGGAGGCTTCTCTCCAGCAGCAGCCGGCCCGGTGGAGGGAGGGACGAGGCTTCTGCAGCTGGGTTGAGCCCGGCAAGACGTTTTCTCGTCCCCTGCCGATTTATGAGGCGTCGAGGTCGTTGGAAGGCCTCTGACCGTTTTTGTCCTACCCAAAGTTACACATCTGGCAGAAGTGATGACATCGCTGAAACCACTCCTAGGTTCAGGAGCCCGAAGTGATTTCACGCTTAGGGCTAGACCTCAGGCCATTGATGACAAAGAGTGCATGCTTCCTTGAGATATCTTCGTGGTATGCCCTCTGCTAAAAAAATCGGATATTCCTATAGCTAGGTCTGTGTTTTAAAGATATTGATGCTTAGAATTGTAGCAGTTCTTTTTAGAAAGACGAAGTGCTAAAATGTCTCTCTCTTTTTTTTTTAACCTCCCTCTTGACACATTGCTTGACGAACTTCTGCATTCTACAGAGTTACCGGCTGAAGAAGGTAATCTTAACATGCTGTTGCTGTTTTTTTCCTCTGTTGGTGTGCTGATGGTAGGATGACAGTTAAAACACATGTGTTTGTTTCTTACAGGAAAAACCTTGCTGGAACTTGTGATTGAGCAGTTTGAAGACTTGCTAGTTAGGATTTTATTACTGGCAGCATGTATATCTTTTGTAAGTATAAAAAAATTTATTTTCTTTCCCCCAAAAAGCTGAAAGTATTCCATAGATAAATCAGAAAACAAATGATGTCCATTGGGTGAAAACATATTTGGAGTTACAAGCTGTGTCTCCATGTTTAAAAACAATCTGGGCATTTTAAAATTACAAAACAAAACACTTGAAGCCATTGGTATTCAGAAAATAGATGCCTGACATTTACAGTGTGGTTAGGAGTTGTCCCAGAGTGTGGCATGGTCTTAGAAATTCTTGTGGTTTATCAGCTTTTAATATCAAAAAGTTCTTTTCTGGGAAGCCTTTAATGTTTTGAGTTCTTCCATTGTTATCGTGTTGTAAGATCATACTAAGATGATGTTGGACTCTTTGTAGTCTGTAAATAGAACTTACAAAAGAATATTCCAGTTGCTTTCCCTTCCTGGTAATGGCAAGGTGACAGTTGTTCCTGACGGTGACAAGAATGATGACGGCTGTGATGGCACCCTTGTTGACCAAATTTGGTCACTGACCTTTAGGGTGGTATATTTATCTAAATTGGACCCCTGTCTTAAGTGATTCTTAGGTTGAAAGAACAAGGTTTAGTACAGTTGGTTCTAGATCTTAAAGGAAAAAAACCAGCATGGTGTTTTTTCTTGTTCTGTGTGTGCTTACCCACTTGAGTGCTATATGGTTGCTAAGAAACTAGTGAAATGCAAAGAACTACAGCAGAAAAAGGGTGTTGGGGTGGCAAGTATATTTCTAGGTTTTTAACTTTTTTTTAAATGTTCGGTATTAATTTTTTGTTGCATTTTTTTTTCTTGGGCAGTAGATTGCTTGCTAGTTTTCCTAAAAATGGTCAGGAATAGGACACAGATGTTCCTAATTCTAATAGCATGAGATGCCTTTTATTCTTGAATTACGTTATTCTTACAAAAACCACGATAAGTGAAATTCACCCAGTGCAGTACTTCTTTCTAGTTAAAACAAAATTGACAAAACTTCACGGTTTCAGTTCTTGTACATATATGTATGCAGGTCCCAGGGATCAGCCTCAGTCTTTGTGAGAACCATACCATAGAGGGCTATTTTGAGAACGAAATAAACAAAGCAGTGGGCATTTATTTAGTTCAGATGAGGAAAAGATTAAATTTATACCTATCTTTTAAGTAGGTAGTGGCAGCAGTAAATAAATTTTTGGAATAATTTTTACATAAATCCTGCTATGAGACTTTATTATGCCATATTAGCCAAGTATTGTGTAGCCATTAATAATTCAGTCCCCAAGAACCTTTTCTGTGGTTTTCATTGACTAAAATGGGGACTTACATAGCAAACCATTCAGCATTCTGAGTCAATCACAATGTACCTCTGATAAAATGTTTCTTCTTGATTGATTAAAAAATTTTCCCCCAGAAAACGGCTGCTGTTTTACCAATTAAGGGAAATGAGTAGACCCGATTAACTATAGTTTATCAGTACATTGTCATGGGGCAAAATAAATGATACATTTGGAGGTAGTGTAAGATTTGTTAAGGGTACATAATAGCGTTGGCAGTTAAATAATGGGGTCCGATAAGGTCATTGGGAACTTCTTAAAAGTTAATCAGCTGACTACAAGCCAGAAGCAAAATACATTTTTACTGAATTCTCTGTGTTACAAGTTGAAGCAGTGTGGGAAACCATGCCACTGGTGTTACTATTGGGGTTGCACTGGGTCTGTTTTTTGAGTGGCCAGTTTGAGTGACTTTGTATTAGCATTTTAAATTAATGATGTGTGTGGGTTTTGTTTATTTTTTACTTTGAAGTAATTAGAGGCTTGTAGTTTGTAAGCATTTCAAGCAGGTTTTTAAATAAATGCTTTAATTTTTTTTATAAGGTAGGACCTTGGCTTTTTGGAGCATTATAGAGCTATATTTTGGAGTTGAAATTTGAGCTCCTTTTTGGTAACTGTGGAGTTACTGCTCAGGAAATGAACTGTTACATTTTTATTTTATGAGTTGGTAAATAGCAAAAGAATAAGTGCTTAGGGAGTACTTCTATAGAATTAATTTGCTTTGGTTTGTTTGATCAAGGAATTGCAGATATAAGACCTGTTGTGTTGATTTTCTTCATGTGGGGTTGGGTACTGCCGCTGCATTGTCTTTAGCGTTTCATTCCTCCTGTCTGTATCTTTTAGAAGAAAGAGCACTGACTCTCTTTTTGTGTCAGTTTATTCCTATTGATGTAACAGAAAAAACATGGTAGAATATTCAGATTTTTTTGGAGAAGTGACTAGGCGATTCTTATATACATCATGCGTCATCAAGTCATGCTCAAATTAAAAAGAATATTAGTGATTTACTTCAAATATCAAACTAAGTAGTAAACTGTTAACTATAGTTAATATTTTGCTGTGGCATAGAATAGGAAGCTATGCTTGTGACCTGTAGGGATCTAGTTTAATTTGTAATATTGGCCAAAGTGTTTTTTTGAAACGGTCACTTGGATTGAAAGAAATAAGCTTCATCTTCCAGTGCATATGAACATTAGAAATTGCTTAATTTGACACTCAAGACCCCCCTCTATCATTCACTCTATCTTTTCATTCTCTTCTTGATTACCAGCTTTGCTCTAAATGTAACACATCGTATGGTTGCTTAACTGGAATGCCTGCCCTTTCTTCTCTTTTCCTGCTTTGTTAAGATATTTGTTGAGCACCTGTCACAGACACTGGGGATACAGTAGTGAATAAAACAGACAGAGACCCTTACCTGGAGGATAATACTGCTGAGAAAAATAAAGCAAGGGGGTTTGGATATCAGAGTATGTGAAAGGGGGAACAGTTTTCAAATTGGGTGGTCCGGAAAGTTCTTGAGGAAGGTGACATTTGCGAAAAGATCTGAAGGAGGTGGGCATTAGGGCCATGTTGGTCTCCCATCTGTCTAAATCATAAAGTCATAATTAATATGGTAATAATTTGCATAGGTTTCTCTACCTTCCACCGTCGTTTCCCATGTCAGCTACTTAGTTTGACCCTAAAATGCTAATAAAACTTTCTAGACTGTGGTACTTCTCAACCTTTAGGTTATGTTTGACAATTTGCATGTGTGTGTCTCTTTTCTTCCTACTAGACCCCCTTGAAAAGCACACCTTATTTTTTAGAGTTAGTGCTTTTTTTTTTTTTTTTTTTTTAATGTAGATGGAGTCTCACTCTTGTTGCCCGGGCTGGAGCGCAGTGGCGCAATCTTGGCTCACTGCAACCTCCACCTCCTGGGTTCAAGTGATTCTCCTGCCTCAGCCTCCTGAGTAGCTGGGATTGCAGATGTCCACCACCACGCCCGGCTAATTTTTGTATTTTTAGTAGAGACGGGGTTTACCTTTGTTGGCCAGGCTGGTCTCGAACTCCTGACCTCAGGTTATCGCCTGCTTCAGCCTCCCAAAGTGCTGGGATTACAGGCATGAACCACTGCACCCGGCCTAAGTTAGTGCTTTTGATGTCACAAAAACTTGGGTGAGTTTGTTTCAGTAGAATTTTCTGAAAATACATGAGATCTTTTTACTGTAATTTCTCAGAAGAGAATACTCAAAGTATTTGATACTGGATTTGCAGTGATTTTAATTTTCTTCTGTATCTTTTAATTTTTGATTTTAAAAATGGGATAAGAAGGGCAAATTACTGATTGGTTTAACTAGTTTATTCAGAGCTTTTCTTAAAATAATGATTTGAAAGGCAGATTTAATAGAGTACTTTTTAAAAAGATTGTTTTCTCACGCCTGAAAGCATTGAATGTTTTTACATAGCTTTATATCTGGATCAGAAGGGAACGAGTTCTAATTCATGCTTTTTTTTCCGTTTTATTAATGACTGAAAGAATTGTTTCCTCCCCCAGAAATTATCGTAACGTTTATTGGTAATTCTATGTATCATTCTCAAAATGTTTAATTTCCATTTCCTCTTTTTTTCAAAAAAAAAAAAACGATGTAAATTTCTTCATTTATTGAGCAATTGTTTGAGGGCCCAAAGGCACAGTGCAAGTTTCTGAGAATACTAGGAGCAAAATGTGCTTATGATCTTTTTAAGCACTTTTTTCTTTCGTTTTCTTTTTATGATACTAAGAGTTCTTCCTATTATCACAGTGTATAGATATCTGAGTCACAATATCATGACTGTCTCCCAGTTTACAGCAGAACGTGCTTTTTACCTTGGATTAAAATTTGCTTTATTTGGCCGGGTGCAGTGAGTGGCTCCATGCCTGTAATCCCAGCACTTTGGGAGGCCGAGGTGGGTGGATCATTTGAGGTCAGGAGTTCGAGACCAGCCTGGCCAACATGGTGAAACCCCACCTGTACTAAAAATACAAAAATTAGCCAGGCGTGGTGGTGGGTGCCTGTAATCCCAGCAACTCAGGAGGCTGAGGCAGGAGAATCGCTTGAACCCGGGAGGCGGATGTTGCAGTGAGTCGAGATTGCGCCACTGCACTCCAGCCTGAATGACAAAGTGAGACTCCATCTCAAAAAAAAAAAATTTTTTTTACTTTATTATACTTATCAGAAGTATAATACAGTACAGAGTGCTGTACAGTATTTCAGTGCTGCACAGAGATTAATCTTGTGGATAATAATTGGGAGATACTCTATCCCTACTCTATTTTTAACAGTTTAATGTAGTTGAGTGTTCATTAGCAAGTGGTTACTTTGAATAATACTGGCACATTTGAAGCATTGAACTTGTTTGATAATGTAAGTCCCAGAAGACAGGTGTTATTGTATTTAGCACAAAGCAAAGGGAAGAAGAAACACTGTTTATGTCCAAAACTATGGGGCAGTGGTCTTCTCTTTTACTTTTCTTTGCTGCTGTTCATGAAGCTTGTTACCTTTTCGCTGTCTTTTTTTTGAGACGGAGTCCCGCTCTGTCGCCCAGATTGGAGTGCAGTGGCGCGATCTTGGCTCACTGCAACCTCCACCTCCCAGCTTCAAGTGATTCTCCTGCCTCAGCCTCCCGAGTAGCTGGGATTACAGGCATGCGCCACCACGCCCGGGTAATTTTTTGTATTTTTAGTAGAGACGGGGTTTCTCCATGTTGACCAGGCTGGTCTCCAGCTCCTGGCCTTAGGTGATCCGCCTGCCTCAGCTTCCCAAAGTGCTGGGATTACAGACATGAGCCACCTCACCCAGCCCAGATAATCTTTTTTACACACTGTTTAAAATTTTCAATTTTCCTGGAGATAGGGTCTCCTGTCGCCCAGTGGGTGAATGCAGTGGTGCGATTATAGCTCACTGCAGCCTCAGACACCTGGGCTGAAGCCTGATTCTTGAGCCTCCCAAGTAGCTGGGACTATAGGTGTGAGCCATCATGCTTTGCCCTTTTTTTTTTTTTTTTTTTTTTTTTGAGACAAAGTCTCACTCTGTCACCTAGGCTGGAATGTAGTAGTGGCACCATCATAGCTCATTATAACCTCAAACTCCTGGTTTCAAGCAATCTTCCCGAGTAGTCAGGACTACAGGTATGCCCTGCCATGCCCAACTAATTAAAAAAAATTTTTTTTTTATACAGATAGGGTCTCACTAGGTTACTCAAGCTTGTCTCCAATTCCTGGCCTTAAGAGATTTTCCCAAAGCGTTAGGATTATAGGCATGAGCCACCTCACCCAGCTGAAACAGATAATTCTTTTTTTTTTTTTTTTTTCCTTGAGATGGAGTTTTGCTCTTGTCAGCCAGGCTGGAGTGCAATGGCGCGATCTCAGCTTGCTGTAACCTCTGCCTCCCGGGGTCAAGCGATTCTCCTGTCTCAGCTTCCCCAGTAGCTGGGATTACAGGCGTCCACCACCACACTCGGCTAATTTTTTGTATTTTAGTAGAGATGGGGTTTCGCCATGTTGGTCAGGCTGGTCTTGAACTCCTGACCTCAGGTGATCTGCCCACCTCAGCCTCCCAAAGTGCTGTGATTACAGGTGTGAGCCACTGCTCCTGGCTTGAAACAGATAATTCTTTATATTCAACCTGTTGTCAAAATTTTTAGAAACATTTTCCCAGTTCCTTGTATAAGTATACTTTGTATAACTTCTGGCAAACCATAATTATGAACTCACATTAACTATAGTACTATATAATACTGCAGTAAGGGATCTTGCATTTCAGTAATGTCACTCATCCAGTTTTCCTCCCCTTTCTCTTACCCCATCTCCCTCCCAGTCTCATGGCTTCTTTTGTCAGTCCTCTTTCTCCTTACACAAGGCAAGAGGTTTTCTTACCAATAGATCAGAACTGTGAAGGACTGCCCGACATGATCTGATGTGGTTGTTCTTCATTTTGGGCTGTAGTATTTTAAAGTAGAGGTTTGCTCTGATGGTCCCATCACTGCTTGCCATTGTCTTTCCCTTTGCTCTAGCTATCAGGGGATGTTGCTTTAAGTTTGTTCCCCAGGCTTTACTGCCAAGAGGGAAATTCATACCCACTTTAACAAGGTGTGAAGCTTATCTTACAGTTGCTAATGCCTCACTGACCTTTTGGAAAGGTCATAGTTACTCTTCAAGTTGAGCGATTTTTCTCCCCCAAGAGCTAATTAAAGTTTCTTGTTTCTGATATGCTCTCCTTGGCAAATGTTTGAAAGTCTAGTATCAGAGCAGCTGTGATCCTGCATCTATCAAAATTTATAACTTCCTAGAGAAGTTTTCATTCTGGCGTTATTCCTGGCCTTAACACTAGAACGCCCTGTTGAAAGCATACAGTAACATTTATCATACTCTTTCTGGTTGTCTGTTTGCCCTAGCTCACTGGACGTTGGTGGTGATTGGCATCTGTCAGGACTTGGTGGTCCTGGTGCCTCCTGTTTTTATTTTTCTTTTTGTCCTGCTCAAACAGATATTTCTTATTCATGCCTTCTTCTAATGAGTCATTTGGATTCATTATTGCCATAAATCATTTGGAGGAGTGTTTTCATGATTTACTAAGTAGATCTTTTAAAGAAGATTTTATTATGAAATATGCAAACATTTTAAGCAATTTTTTAATTTAAAAAAATTCGACCTCCAAGATTAAATCATTAGATGTGGTTAACACTGTTTCTGGATTGGTAAGTTTCCACAAAAAGAGGTTTTTAAATTTTTAACCACATAGACCACTCTTTACCATATTCATTATTCTTAGTATTCATTGTGGTGAGTTCTCTCTTTTTACCACGTTTATAGTTGTTGGATTGGGAAGTGCAGTGTGACTCTTACTTTGTAGTTTTTAAATCTTAACAAGTTTATAGTTGTATGAGCTAAAAGTTTAAACCTCTGCCCCATTTTCTTGGGGCAGTGTTCTGTGACCAGTTACATTTTTGGACTTAGGTTATCTCTGAAGTGCTGTGTTGCTGTATAAATGTCATATGGAAGATAACCTACAAAATACACTTCGGATCTCCCAACAGCTTTGCAGTTCTGAAACAGCCTTCAGTAGTACCACTGAAAAGAAACAGGGAATTAACTGTTTTTTTGTTTTTTTTATAGAGATGAGGGTCTCACTATGTTGCCCAGGCTGGTCTCAAGCTCCTGGCATGAAACGATCCTCCTGCCTTGGCCTCCCAAAGTGCCGGGATTATAGGCATGAGCCACTGTTCCCGGCCTAGAATTAAACAGTTTATATATGCTCTAAAATTTAAGTCAGTGATCAAGTTGTTTATACTGTGGATTTATGTCACATGGATATTACTTGATATGAATAATAACCAAATGAACATGACTGTTAGATGATCACCTTTTACTTTAATCAAGAATTGAAGTTTTATTTTTTCTAAATAGATACATATAAAATGAATGGAATTTATTCCCTCTCCCCAGATTTTATTTGGATTCTAAAATGGAATTATTACATCAAAAGATAAGGTATTTTTAAGAAGTATAGTTGTTTTTTTGAGACTGAGTCTTGCTCTAACGCCCAGGCTGGTGTGCAGTGGTGCTATCTCAGCTCACTGCAACCTTTGCCTCCCAGGTTCAAGCGATTCTCCTGCGTCAGCTTCCCAACTAGCTAGGACTGCAGGTGTGCGCCACCGCACCTGGCTAATTTTTTGTGTTTCTAGTAGAGGTGGTTTCACCGTGTTAGCCAGGCTGGTCTCGAATTCCTGACCTCAGGCGATCTACCTGCCTCGGCCTCCCAAAGTGCTGGGATTACAGATTTGAACCACCACGCCCAGCCATGAAGTATAGTTTTTTGTTTGTTTTTTGAGTTTTGCTTTTGTTGCCCAGGCTGGAGTGCAATGGTGCGATCTTGACTCACCGCAACCTCTGCCTCCCGGGTTCAAGCGATTCTCCTGCCTCAGCCTCCTGAGTAGCTGGGATTACAGGCATGCACCACCACACACCGCTAATTTTGTAATTTTAGTAGAGATAGGGTTTCTTCGTGTTGGTCAGGCTGGTCTCGAGCTCCAGACCTCAGGTGATCCCCCCGCCTTGGCCTCCCAAAGTGCTGGAATTACAGGTGAGAGCCATCGCACCCGGCTTTTTTTTTTGCTTTGAGACCGAGTCTTGCTCTGTTGCCCAGACTGGAGTGCAGTGGCACGATCTCGGCTCGCTGCCACCTCCGCCTCCTAGTTACAAGTGATTCTCTTGCCTCAGCCTCCCCAGTAGGTGGGATTACTGACACGCATCACCATGCCCAGGTAATTTTTTTGTATTTTTAGTAGAGACGGGGTTTCGCCATGTCGGCCAGGCTGGTCTGGAACTCCTGACCTCAGGTGATCTGCCCGCCTCAGCCTCCCAAAGTGTTGGGATTACAGGTGTGAGCCATTGTGCCCCGCTGAAGTATAGTTTTGACTTTCAAGAATTCTTATGAGCAAGACATAGCCAGTTGTTTATATAATTGCATTTTCTACCGTTTGTTTCTAGAGAAAGAAAATAGATTTTGTCTATCATAATCCCTTTAGTGCTAGCCATTTTTTTTTTTTTTTTTTTTTTTTTTGAGTTTTCGCTCTTGCTGCCCAGGCTGGAGTGCAATGGCATGCAGTACACTCACGGCTCACTGCAACCTTCGCCTCCCCAGGTTCAAGTGATTCTCTTGCCTCAGCCTCCTGAGTAGCTGGGATTACAGGCACCTACCACCATGTCCGGCTAATTTTTTGTATTTTTAGTAGAGATGGGGTTTCGCCATGTTGGGCAGGTTGGTCTGGAACTCTTGACCTCAGGTGATCGCCTGCCTTGGCCTCCCAAAGTGCTGGGATTACAGGCCTGAGCCACCATGCTCGGCCAGTGCTAGCCACTTTTTAAAAAAGTGACATTAAGCCTAAAAAGACACATTCTAACGTGCCATTTCTTTTCTAGGTTTTGGCTTGGTTTGAAGAAGGTGAAGAAACAATTACAGCCTTTGTAGAACCTTTTGTAATTTTACTCATATTAGTAGCCAATGCAATTGTGGGTGTATGGCAGGTAAGCAAAAATTCCTGTACTGCAAAATTTCAATAAGTTATGTAAGTGATTAGGCTGTATTAATCTTTCTGTTATCTGTTTTTCCTGATGTGTTGAGTAAAAATATGTTTGCGGGAAGTTTACATGTATTTTCCCTTTATTCCATTAATTAATTAATGTTTTCTGACACAGTCTCACTCTGTTGCCCAGGCTGGAGTGCAATGGTGTTGTCTCGGCTCACTGCAACCTCTTCCTCCCAGGTTCAAGTGGTTCTCGTGCCTCAGCCTCCCAAGTAGCTGGTACTACAGGCACGCACCACCACGCCCAGCTCATTTTTGTATTTTTTGGTAGAGACAGGGTTTCACCATGTTGGCCAGGCTGGCCTTGAGCTCTTGACCTCAAGTGATCCGCCCTCCTCAGCCTCCCAAAGTACTGGGATTACAGACGTGAGCCATCATGCCCGGCCTATTAATTTAATTAATTGCAAATTTTTGACCTTAATGCATATAAACTTTGCAGTTAAGATTGCTCATTCTTTGCCAAGTGTGGTGGCACCAGCCTGTAGTCTCAGCTACTCAGGAGGCTGAGGTGGGAGGGTTGCTTGAACCCAGGAGGTCAAGACTGTAGTGAGCCATGATCGTAACACTGCACTCCAGTCTGGGCAAAGGAGCAACACTGTCTCAAAAAAAACATTGTTCATTCTTTACGGTAGCAAGGAATTAAAATGGGTGAGAGAAGCTGCTTAAGGAAATGAGAATGTGAGAACCATTATCTATCTTTATGTCTCCTAGTTGCTTCCTGTGACAAACTTTAAAAGCTACATGTCATTTTTATTCTCCTTGGGTTTTTTTGGTAGGTTTAGCTGTAACAATTGTTTCCCCTTCAGTGCTTACTACAGACTCTGAGACTTAAAATTCATGTTAAGTGTTGATCTTTTAGGTATTTGACGATATAATCACCCCTTTGAGGACTGAAGTAGACCTTTTTTTTGTTTTTGTTTTGAGACCGACTCTCTGTCGCCCAGGCAGGAGTGCAGTGGCACGATCTCGGCTCACTGCAACCTCCGCCTCCCAGGTTCAAGCAATTCTGCCTCAGCCTCCTTGAGTAGCTGGGATTACAGGTACCTGACACCACACCCAGCTAAGTTTTGTATTTTTAGTAGAGATGGGGTTTCACCATCAGGCTGGTCTCAAACCCCTGACCTCGTGATCCACCCACCTCGGCCTCCCAAAGTGCTGGGATTACAGGTGTGAGCCACCACTCCCGGCCTTTTTTTTTTTGTTTTGACCGACTTTCACTCTTGTTGCCCAGGCTGGAGTGCAATGGTGCAGTCTTGGCTCACTGCAACCTCCACTTCCCGGGATCAAGCAATTCTCCTGTCTCACCCTCCCGGGTAGCTGGGATTACAGGCATGTGCCACCATGCCTAGCTAACTTATTTATTTTGAATAGAGATGGGGTTTCATTTTATTGGTCAGGCTGGTCTCAAACTCCTGACCTCAGATGATTCCCCCTGCCTTGGCCTCCCAAAGTGCTAGGATTACATGCGTGAGCCACCATGCCCGACACATCTTATAAACATACTTAGTCCTGTTGAAATTGTAAACTTCTAATCTTTACCAATAAATGTTAACGATCTTTATGTGGTAGGTTCATAGAAAGATGGCCTACTTAGAAATTTGTAATTGTGCCATATATATATTATTATATTATATATATTATATGTTATATATTATATATAATATATTATATATTTATTATATATATTATATATATTTATTATATATATTATTAACATATATATTATATATATATATATATTTTTTTTTAAGATGGAGTCTTGCTCTGTTGCCCAGGCTGGAGTGCAGTGGTGTGATTTCGGCTCACTGCAACCTCCGTCTTGTGGGTTTGAGCAATTCTCTTGCCTCAGCTTCCCGAGTAGCTGGGATTATAGGTGCCTGTCACCATGCCTGGCTGTTGTTTTTTTGTTTTTTTGAGACAGAGTCTCACTCTGTCACCCAGGCTGGAGTGCAGTGGCATGATCTTGGCTTACTGCAAGCTCCGCCTCCCGGGCTCACGCCATTCTCCTGTCTCAGCCTCCTGAATAGCTGGGATTACAGGTGCCCACCACCACGCCCAGCTAATTTTTTGTACTTTTAATAGAGACGGGGTTTCACCGTGTTAGCCAGGATGGTCTCGATCTCCTGACCTTGTGATCCGCCTGCCTCGGCCTCCCAAAGTGCTGGGATTACAAGTGTGAGCCACTGCGCCTGGCCTTCTTATGTTTTTCTCAAAAAAATTATATTTGGTCAGGGCATGGTAGCTCATGCCTGTAGTATCAGCAGTTTGGGAAGCTGAGGCGGGTGGATCAGTTAAGGTCAGGAGGTTGAGACCAGCCTGGCCAACATGGCAAGTCCCCGTCGCTACTAAAAATACAGAAAGTTAGCTGGGTATGGTAGCATGCGCCCCCAGCTACTTGGGAGGCTGAGGCAGGGCTTGAACCTAGGGGGCGGAGTTTGCAGTGAGCTGAGATCATGCCACTGCACTCGAGCCTGGGCGACAGAGCTAGACTTCGTCTCAGAAAAAAAAGATTCGAGTTTTTAAAAAAAAGAACATTCTTAAGTCTTTAGTATACTGAGTGGTATGAGCAGCAATAGAGGGTTGTGGCCTTCTGAAAGTAAGGAAAATTATAATGACAGTATAAGGTAGTATGGGGGGCATAGTCTTTTATTTCTGACCAGTGTCATCAAGGAGGGCTTTCTTTTTTTTAAGACGGAGTCTCACTCTGTCATCCAGGCTGGAGTGCAGTGGCACGATCTTGGCCCACTGCAGCCTCCGCCTCCCGGACTCAAGAGATTCTCCCACCTCAGTCTCCCAAGTAGCTGGGATTACAGGTGTGCACCACCACGCCTGGTTAATTTTTTGTATTTTTAGTAGAGACAGTTTCACCACGTTGGCCAGGCTGGTCTCGCACTCCCAACCTCAGGCGATCCGCCCATCTCAGCCTCCCAAAGTGCCGGGATTACAGGCGTGAGCCACCATGCCCAGCCTTTTCATTGATTGTAATTGTCATCTTTGTTCTCAGGGTCAGAGATAATTTATCTTTTTTTTCCCCCAAGACAGCTTCACTCTTGCCCAGGCTGGAGTGCAGTGTCATAATCACAGCTCACTCCAATCTCTGCCTCGCAGGCTTAGTGATCCTCCCACCTCAGCCTCCTGAGCAGCTGAGACTACAGGTGTATGGCACCACGTCAGGATAATTTTTGCATTTTTCATAGAGACACTGTCTCGTTATGTTCAGCCCAGGTTGGTCTGGAACTCTTGGGCTCAAGCGATCCTCTTACCTCAGCCTCCCAAAAGTGCTGGGATTACAGGCATGAGCTACTGTGCTCAGCTGATAATTTAAGCATATGCAAAATACAGTGCTCATGGGATATTTGTTTAACCTTGAGCAGTCCAGTTAAATTCCACCCAACATGATCTTGAAGGGTAAGAATGTCTGATATGAGATCGAAATTATCATGAATTTCCCAATTAAGGTTTTTTTATACTTTTTCTGGGGTATATACATCAAAACTGAGGTACACGTGTTACCAGCTTTCATCTTTGTGTCATTTGATTCTCTTTAGGCTGGTTTGATTCTACAACTTCCATTCTGAAATCGGGAAGAAAATTACTGTGACTTCTAACGGTTGATAGTTCATATACGATGTCATGAGAAATATATAGCTTGGGACTGGCAGTGCTATGATGAGAGTCCAGCCATTCATTGGTCTTTACAACTGGAGGGATAGTTCTTAGAATTTGTGAGAGATACTCATCACTCATAGCATTTACTGTGTGCCCAAACACAATCTAAGCATGTTACATATGACTTCTTATCCTCACAAACCTTGAGGTAGGAACTGTTAGTGTTGTCATTTTATAGACAGTAAACTTATGTGTTGTGTAACCTCTCTACAGTGACATAGCTGTTAAGAGCCTGTATTAAACCTGGGCAGCTTAGCCCAGAGTTGGGTTGGGTTGGGTTTTTTTTTTTTTTTTTTTTTTTTGACATAGTCTCTTTCTGTTGCCCAGGCTGGAGTGCAGTGGCAGGATCTCTTCTCACTGCAGCCTCCGCCTCTCGGGTTCAAGCGATTCTTCTGCCTCAGCCTCCTGAGCCCAGACTATTAAGCTGTACTGCCTCTCATGAGACAGAATTGATTTTAAATGGCAGGGGGATTTGGCTAAAGGTGAAAGCTGTGTTTTACAGTCTTAGGGACAGCAGAGTCTGTAATTGCTTTTCCTCATTGTTTTATCCCCTTAGCTTAATTGAGGGTACTTACGTTTCGTTTTTAATACAAATTAATAAATGTCCTTGTGTCTGTTGCCTTAGATGTGAATTGTTTAGTACAAATGTTACTAGTGGGCTTCCTTTTTTTTAAAGATTAGACCTCTAACATTTTATTCCTTGGGTTAGAAATAATTGCAGTGTCAGGCAGGTCTTTACTACTCTTCTGTTTTCTTTTATACAGGAAAGAAATGCTGAAAATGCCATCGAAGCCCTTAAGGAATATGAGCCTGAAATGGGCAAAGTGTATCGACAGGACAGAAAGAGTGTACAGCGGATTAAAGCTAAAGACATAGTTCCTGGTGATATTGTAGAAATTGCTGGTGAGTTGAGTTTGTCATTTTTCTTTTATTCTAGATAGTATTTCTGAATGTAGTCCTTTTCTCAAGGCTCATAATTATATTTAAAATAATTGTTTTCATGTATCAATTAACACATTTTATTGCCATTCATACAAATCCTATATTCTCTAAAATTATTTTGAAATGTTTTAGCACCTCCCTTCCTGTCATTGATAAGGCTTTTGGTTTTTGTTTTTAAACAAGGTATTTTGAATTCTACTTGTTTAAATACATTGTAGAACACGAGTGCTAGAGAGGTAAAACCTAATGTTGATTTGACAGTTAGTTATAGTGAGCAATTTGTTAGAATACTGGCTAATGATGACACAATTTTTCCTATTTTGTTTCGTGGCACCAAAGTTCACGGTCAAGGGTAATTTCTTGACTCTGAAAGCTATGCTTGGCCAGGCTTGGTAGCTCACGCCTGTAATCCCAGCACTTTGGGATGCCGAGGCAGGCAGATCACGAGGTCAAGAGATTGAGACCACCCTGGCCAACATGAAACCTCATCTCTACTAAAAATGCAAAAATTAGCCGGGCATGATGGTGTGTGCCTGTAGTCCCAGCCACTTGTGAGGCTGCAGCAGGAAGAATCACTTGAACCTGGGAGGCGGAGGTTGCGGTGAGCTGAGATCGCACCACTGCACTCCATCTTGATGACAGAGTGAGACTTCATCTCAAAAAAAAAAAAAAAAAAAAACAGTATGCTTAAAAATACTTATGTGTTACACTGAGCCAGGAGTCTCTGCCTGAATTCCAGAGATAGCTTCAAAGAGTCCATGAATCCACTGTGAGTCCAGAATGCTCCACAGACCTCCAAGGGCCAGTATCCTCACTGCTCTAGATTAGTGCTGTTTTTTTGTTTTGTTTTGTTTTGTTTTTTGAGATGGGCGTCTCACTCTGTTACCCAGGCTGGAGCGCAGTGGCATGATCTCAGCTCACTGCAACCTCCACCTCCCAAGCTCAAGCGATCCTCCCACTTTGCCCCCCAAATAGCTGGTACCACAGGTGCATGCCATTACACTCGCCTAATTTTTATATTTTTTGTAGAGAGGGAGTTTTGCATGTTGCTCAGGCTAGTCTCAAACTCCTGAGCTCAAGTGATCCTGCCTTAGCGTCCCAAAGTGCTGGGATTACAGGTGTGCCCAGCAGCCATATTTCTGACAGTCCAAAATCACAACACCCCTGGGACCAACCAGGATAGTCTAGGTGGGTTGTTTGTTTTGGCTATTTCACTTAGAGAGTCATTGCATACTATTATTCAGATTATCTGGCTTTTCATACCCTTCTGAGATAAGTATACTATTTACTTTGTTGCTATTTGTGAATTATCTCGTAGTAATATGCTTTTATATTGACTTGGGAAGGGTGTGCTTTGTCTTTATTGTCTTACTCATTTTAATGAATTGAAAGAGCTGCATTCCTTAATCCATGCTCTACAACTTTGGCCTCTGAAAGGAAATTGCCTTGTCCTATTCTCTCATCCAGAAATTTTTGTTGTTCCTCCAGAAAAAAAGGATAGTGTTACATATATGCCAGTAAGTCGATTATTTGGGACTGTGTAGTGTTTGTGTGTAAATGGTGTGTGTAAATGATTTAACAGCTTCCTTAAATATAGCGTTAAGAAGAGTACAACTCAGAATGAAATGTCTTGGCTATTGGATTTTTTAAAACTTCCTGTTTTGGCCAGGCGTGGTGGCTCATGCCTATAATCCCAGCACTTTGGGAGGCTGAGGTGGGCGGATCACGAGGTCAAGAGATCGAAACCATCCTGGCCAAAATGGTGAAACCCTGTCTCTACTGAAAATACAGAAATCAGCTGGGCATGGTGGCTCCCACCTGTAGTCCGAGCTCCTCGGGAAGCTGAGGCAGGAGAATCTCTTAAACCCAGGAGGCAGAGGTTGCAGTGAGCTGAGGTTGTGCCATTTCGCTGCAGCCTGGGCGACAGAGCCCCAGACTCCATCTCAAAAAAACAAATTTTCTGTTTTGACACAAATGTTATACTATCACAGATGTATTATTTTTTCACTCTGTATACACACATTTTTGTATGAACTGTTGAAGGGTATATTGCAGACATGATGCCCCTTTAACTCCTAAATAACATTTGTTTTATAGTATCAAGGATGTTCTCTTATATAACCTCAGTATGATTATCAGAATTAGGAAATTGATGCAATAGTATGTAAGATCTTATTCAGAATTTACCAGTTATCACTTTTTTTGATGAGGGGAAGACAGGGTCTCAATCTGTCACCCAGGCTGGAGTGCAGTGGCACCATCACGGCTCACTGCAGCGTTGACCTCCTAGGCTCAAGTGATTCTCCCACCTCAGCCTCCTGAATAACTGGGATCACAGGCATGAGCAACCAAGCTCCTAGCTAAGTTTTGTATTTTTTTGTAGAGATGGGTCTTGCCCTGTTTCCCAGGCTGGTCTCTCAAACTCCTGGGCTCAGGCAGTCCTGCCTCAGCCTCCCAAAATGCTGGGATTACAGGCGTGAGCCCACTGCGCCTGGCCCACATTTTTTTTAATAGCAAAAAATATTTGACTTAGGGAATTCTGATGGTGATGAAGAAAATAGGTCAGAATGGGGAAGGCTAAAGATATAGGGAGGCTATTTTAGTAGTCTAGGCAAGAGATAATGAGGACAGTAACATTAAGAATAATGAAGGAAAGATTTTTGAGTTCATGAATAGTGGCTCTTAAGCAGGAGTGCACATCACAATCATCTGGGGGCACTCTTTTTAAAAAAGTTTTTGGCAGGTCTCAACCTAGAATATTAACTCTGAATCTCCATTGGGTACAGAGTTCTGATCATGAGTAGTTCCAAGAGTGAGCCTCTGACTTAGTTACAAAACAGCAGATTTGTTTTGTTTTGTTTTGAGATGGAGTTTCGCTCTTGTTGCCCAGGCTAGAGTGCAATGGCGCCATCACGGCTCACTGCAGCATTGACCTCCTGGGCTCAAGTGATTCTCCAACCTCAGTCTCCTGAAAAACTGGGATCACAGGCATGAGCCACCACGTACCTGGCTAAGTTTTGTATTTTTTTTTGAGACGGAGTCTTCCTCTGTCGCCCAGGCTGGAGTGCAGTGGCGCAGTCTCGGTTCACTGCAAGCCCCACCTCCTGGGTTCACGCCATTCTCCTGCCTCAGCCTCCTGAGTAGCTGGGACTACAGGCGCCCGCCACCACGCCCGGCTAATTTTTTGTATTTTTAGTAGAGACGGGGTTTCACCGTGTTAGCCAGGATGGTCTCGATCTCCTGACCTCATGATCCACCCACCTCGGCCTCCCAAAGTGCTGGGATTACAGGTGTGAGCCACCGCGCCCAGCCAGTTTTGTATTTTTTTGTAGAGATGGGTCTTGCCATGTTGCTCAGGCTTGTCTCTCAAACTCCTGGGCTCAGGCAGTCCTGCCTCAGCCTCCCAAGTAGCTGGGATTACAGGCATGCGCCATCATGCCCAGCTAATTTTGTATGTTTAGTAGATATGGGGTTTCTTTATGTTGGTCAGGCTGATCTCGAACTCCCGACCTCAGGTGGTCCGCCCGCCTCAGCCTCCCAAAGTGCTGGGATTACAGGAGTGAGCCACCACGCCCGGCCTAAAGCAGCTCCTTCCATCAGTCTGTCCGTCCGTCTGTCCTTCCTTCCTTCCTCCCCCTTTCCCTCCCCTCCCCTCCCCTCCCTCTGTCCTCCCTCTTTTCCTTCTTTCTCGCTCTCTCTTTTTTTTTTTAACTTGGAGACAGGGGCTTGCTCTCTTGTCCAGGCTACAGTGGAGTAGTGTGATCACTGCGACCTCGAACTCCTTGGCTTCAAGGGGGTCCTCCTGCCTCAGCCTCCTGAGTAGCTGGTAATACAGGCACATGACACCATGCCCAGCTTTTTTTTTTTTTTTTTTTTAAAGACGGAATCTCGAACTGTGGCCCAGGCTGGAGTGCAGTGGCACAATTGCGGCCCACTGCAAGCTTCACCTCGGTTTACGCCATTCTCCTGCCTCAGCCTCCCCAGTAGCTGTGACTGCAGGTGCCCACCAACACTCCCAGCTAATTTTTTGTATTTTTAGTAGAGACGGGGTTTCACTGTGTTAGCCAGGATGGTCTTGATCTCCTGACCTCATGATCCTCCCGCCTCAGCCTCCCAAAGTGCTGGGATTACTTACAGGTGTGAGCCACCATGCCCGGCCTTTTTTTTTTTTTTTTTTTTTTTAAGTAAAGATGGGGTCTTGCTTTGTTGTCCAGTCTGGTCTTGAACTTCTGGGCTCAAGCGATCCTCCTCCTCCTTCCTTGGCCTTCCAAAGTGTTGTAATTACAGGTGTGAGCCACTGTACCTGGCTCAAAGCAACAGATTTTGATAATAGATAGGAGAGTGTGTAAATCAAAGATAGTGGCAAGATTTCTAGTTAACGTGACTCGGTGTGATGATGGTACTCCACTACCTACAGAAGGAAACATTGGAAAGGAGATTGTTTTTCCACAAATATATGTGGTGGGTGAGGTTGTAGATGACATCACCTAAATATGTGTATGAGATTCTGTTTGATTTTATGCTTACAGTTTCTCCAGCTTCTTCTCGTTTATTTTTTTAAAAAAATAGAGACAGAGTCTAGCTATGTTGCCTAGGCTGGTCTCAAACTCCTGGCCTCAAGTGATCCTCCTGCCTTGGCCTCCCAAAGTTCTGGGATTTACAGGTGTGAGCCACTGTGCTCTGCCTTGTTGGGCTGTTTTAGTGTGTTGAGTCTACTTGAAGCCTTAGAGAAATTACCCCCAAAGCCTTTATCCTTAGTTTGCATCAGTAGATGGCAATGGTAGACAGCTTCAGAGGAAACTACAACCGTGATACCTCAAAGCACCATCCTTTTTGAAGAAAGAGACAAAAGCCAACTTCTCTTCAGTTGGTGATTTTGGTTTCTCTGTATCTCTGAATCCTGATTCTTGCCAGTCCTTCCCGTCTTTTGTAAGACACTCTAACCTAATTAACTGTGAGAAACTTGGAAGTCATCTTGATTTTTTCCCCCCTCTCTTATCCTCTGATTTGTCCGTAAGGCCACTGATTCTGTCTCCAGAACACACCCAAGTTCGTGAACTCCGTTTCCTCGGTCAGCACACTAGTCTAGCCATCATCTCACACCGCAGCTGTCATCATCTCCTAACTAGGCTCTGGCTTCCTTTGTTGTCTTCCTCCAGTCCATTCTCCACACAAGTGCCAGAGTGGTTTCTTAAAGGTTGTGTTACTTATTCATCTGCTAAAAAACCTTTAAGGGACTTCCCCATTGCACTTAAAATACAAAATTCTCTGACCTGATAAACTTGCATCGTGTGTATGTACCTCCTGCTTTCTTCTGTGATTTCATCTTGTGCTGCTCCTTCATGTTGCAGACATCCAGGCCTTTTTTTCAGTTTTCAGTACCACCAAAGTCACCTTTTTTTGGAAGGTTAGGCAAATTTTATAGAGTTTATTAATTTGCTCAATGCACAGATCTCATAGTGGTGAAGCTTTGATTATTACCCTGACCTATCTCGCTTTCTCACACTGAAATTTCATTCTCTATATTGTAATATAGTTTTGTTGTTGCATTTGATAGTTTAGAAAGGACAAATAATGTTTGATCTATAGTGTATGTGACTTAAGATTTTCAGTCTAATGGGATTTTCCTTATTTATATTGTGGTAAAGTATACATATTATAAACTTATCAGTTTTAACCATTTTTAAGCGTGCAGTTCTGTGGCATTAAGTACATTCACATTGTTTTGGGACTGTCACCATCCAGAACTTTATCTTCCCTAACTGAAATGTACACCTTAAACACTGACTTCCAGTTCCCCTCTTCTCTGGCCCCTGGCAACCATTCCCTTTATTTGAATATTCAAAAGACAATGAATTTAATATTCAAAAAAAACCTGAGTTTAAATCCCTTAGGTGAATATACTACTGCTATCAAGTGGAGTACAAATTTAAATCCATTTTCCTTTCACCTGTTTCTGAATCCTTCATAGATAGTGCTGATTCTGGTAGTTATTTACCACTTTTTTTGCCCCAGCTCTTCCCCCACAGTATGGTAATTGCTAAAAAGCGTATATATTGCTTTGACATTGGGCTCTGTTTTTCTTTAATTTTTATTTTTATTACTATTATTATTATTATCATTATTACTACTATTACTATTTTGAGACAGGGTCTCACTCTGCTGTGCAGGCTGGAATGCAGTAGCATGATCTCGGTTCACTGCAACCTCTGCCTGCCTGTTCAAGTGATTCTTGTGCCTCAGCCTCCCAATTAGCTGGGCTCACCAGCGTGCATCACCACACCCAGCTAATTTTTGTAGTTGTAGTAGATATGGGGTTTTGCCATATTGGCCAGGCTGGTCTCAAACTCCTGGCCTCGTAACCCACTCACCTCGGCCTCCCAAAGTGCTGGGATTACAGGCGTGAGCCACCGTGCCTGGCCTATTATTATTATTTTAGTTAAGCCCAGCTGTGTGAGACATTGGGCTCTTAAGTGCTGCTTGCTTTCGTCTTAAATTGTGACCTTTTAAACTGAGTAATGCAGAACAGACATCTAGGTTTAGAATGTATGTGGGCATTTTATTAAATACTGTTGTCATACTACTAGGCAGTGAGCACCTTAAGGACAGAACTGTCATATTGACTGTTGTAACGTTATCGTAAGTTCTCTATGAATGAAATTTGAAATCAGAAGTATATGATAGACTCAGCTAATGTAAACATAGTTGCTGTGCAGAACAGACAGTTGAAGTGTATGTGTGTGTTCAATACAATTATTATTATAATATTATAGAGACTGAGTCTTGTTCTGTCACCCAGGCTCTAGTGCAGTGGTGTGATCTCGGCTCACTGCAACCTGTGTACCTCCCAGTTTCAAGTGATTCTCCTGCTTCAGTCTCCCGAGTAGCTGGGATTACAGGCGTGGGCCATTATGCCTGGCTTGCTTGCTTTTTGGTTGTTTGTTTGTTTGTTTGTTTGTTTGTTTGTTTGTTTGTTTGTTTTGAGACGAGTCTCGCTCTGTTGCCAGGCTGGAGTGCAGTGGCATGATCTTGGCTCACTGCAACCTCCGACTCCCTGGTTCAAGCGATTCTCCTGCCTCAGCCTCCCGAGTAGCTGAGATTACAGGCACGTACCACCACGCCCAGCTAATTTTTGTATTTTTTAGTAGAGACGGGGTTTCACCATGTTGGCCAGGATGGTCTCAAGCCCCTGACCTCGTGATCCATCCTCCTCGGCCTCCCAAAGTGCTGGGATTGATTACAGGCATGAGCCACCGCGCCCAGCCACGCCTGGCTAATATTTTTGTATTTTTAGTAGAGGCAGAGTTTGGCCATGTTGGCCCGGCAAGTCTTGAATTTCTGGCCTCAAGCGATCCACCTGCCTCAGCCTCCCAGAGTGCTGGGATTACAGGCGTGAGCCACTGCACCTGGCCTTCAATACAATTATTGAATGCCAGATTATTAGTATATTCAAGGTCTGTGTGATCCTCATTATTATCTTAATTCCAGAACATTTTCATCACCCTCAGAAAAACCCATACCCATTAGCAGTTGTTGCCCTGTTTTCCTCCCACCAGTTCCTGACAACCACAGTTTATTATCTGTTTTGTGGATTACTGTCTGTTTTTCTGGATATTGCATATAAATGGAGTCAATCTTTGTGACTGGCTTTCTCTTAGCGTAGTGTTACATTTCGTTCATGAATATAGCATGTATTTCATTCCTTATTGCTGAATAATGTTTATTAGTTGATGGACATTTGGGTTGTTTCCAGTCTTGGTCTATTATGAGTAATGAATAGTGCTATAACTTGTACATACATGCTTGTACTAATTTTTGTGTGAACATAACATTTTCTCTCTGTTAGGTTTGTACCTAAGCATGGAATTATGGGGCCTATAGTGACTCTATACTTAACATTTTGAGCAGCTACCAAACTGTCTTTCAGAATGGTGGTGATATTGTTCTACATTCCCACCAACAATGTATACAAGTTCCAGTTTCTCTACATCCTTGTCAAGACATGTCATTGTCTGTCGTTTTAAAGTTTTACCCAGGAAGTGAGTATCATTGTGGTTTTGACGTGCATTTCCCTAATTTCTTAATGATGTTGGGCATCTTTTCATGTGGCTATTGTCCATCGGTGTGTTTTCTTTGGAGAAATGTCTGTTTAAATTGGGTTATTTGTGTTTTTAATGTTGAGGTATAAGAATTCTTTACATATCCTGCCTTATGAGGTGTGATTAGCAAAATTTTTTCCCCATTCTATAGGGATTCCTTTTTTTCACTTTCTTGATGGCATACTTTGTAACATACAAGTTTTTAATATGATGAAGTCCACTTACACATTGTTGTTGCTTGTGCTTTTGGTGTGATGTCTAAGAAACTGTTGCCAATTGAAGGTCACAAAGACTTTATATATTAGCCAGTATATATGATCCAGGCGTCGTGGCTCATACCTATATGATCCCAGCACTTTGGGAGGCTGAGGCAGGAAAAACCACTTTTTTTTTTCTTTTTTGAGACGGAGTCTTGCTCTGTTGTCCAGGCTGGAGTGCAGCGAGTGGCATGATCTCGGCTCAGTGCAACCTCCGCCTCCTGGGTTCAAGCGATTCTCCCGCCTCAGTCTCCCGAGTAGCTGGGATTACAGGTGCACGCCGCCACACTCAGCTAATTTTTGTATTCTTAGCAGAGACGGGGTTTCACCATTTTGGCCAGGCTGGTCTTGAACTCCTGACTTCAAATGATCCGCCTGCCTCGGCCTCTCAAAGTGCTGCGATTATAGGCAAGAGCCACCATGCCCAGCCTAGGAAAAAAACACTTTTAAATTAGCCAGGCAAGGTGGTACAGGCCTGTAGTCTCACTACTCAGGAGGCAGAGGTACAAAGATGACTTGAGCCCAAGAGTGGAGGCTGCAGTGAGCTACTATGATCCTGCCACTGTCCTCCACCCTAGGCAACAAAGCAAGACCTTGCCTCTTTAAAAACAGCAACAACAGCAAAAACTATGGTGTGAGGTAGGAGATCCAGCTGCTTTCTTTTGTATGTGGATATTTAGTTGTCTCAGCACCATTTGTTGAAAAGATTTCTTCACTAATTTGTCCTGCAACCTTTGTGAAAAGTTAATTTACAAAGGCAAGGATGTATTTCTAGACTCTCTATTCTTACTCCATTGATCTCTGTCTTTAGGTCAGCACCATACTGTCTTGATAGCTAGCTGTCGTTTTGTATTTTTTGAAATTGGGAACTTGGGAGTGTAACTTTGTTCAAGATAATTTTGGGCATTCTGGGTTCCTTACATTTACATGTAAATTTTTAAGAGTTGCTTGTCAATTTCTGCAAAAAGCAAGCTGGTATTTTCAGTAAGAATTGTGTTGTATCTATAGATGAGTTTGGGAAATATGGTCGTAATATCAAGTCTTTGGATCCATGAGCATAGGGATGTCTTTCTGTTTTTTTTTTTTTTTTATTTAAGGTCTGTCATTTCTTTCAACACTGGTTGTCAGTGTTCAAGTCTTGTGCTTCTTTTGTTATTGCATTTTTGGCGGGGGGAAATATTTGTAATTGGAATAATTTTTTGTAACTTGAAATTGGCCTATTGGTGATATTTATTTATTTATTTATTTTTGAGACAGAGTCTCGCTCTTTTACCGCTATGACAGGCTGGAGTGCAGTGGCACGATCTCTGCTCGCTGCAAGCTCCGCCTCTCGGGTTCACGCCATTCTCCTGCCTCAGCCTCCCCAGTAGCTGGGACCACAGGCGCCTGCCACCATGCCCGGCTAATGTTTTTGTATTTTTAGTAGAGACAGGGTTTCACCATGTTAGCCAGGATGGTCTCGATCTCCTGACCTCGTGATCCGCCCGCCTTGGCCTCCCAAAGTACTGGGATTACAGGCGTGAGCCACCGCGCCCGGCCTAGTGATATTTATTTTTAATTAAAATTTTTAGATTCAAGGTACATGTGCAGGTTTGTTATGTGGATATAATGTGTGATGTTGAGGTTTGGGCTTCTACTGATCCTGTCATCCAGATGATGAGTATAGATGATGAGTATAGTACTTCACGGATAGTTTTTTAGCCCTTGCCCCTCTTTCCCTCCCACTTTTTGGAGTGTCCAGTGTTTATTGTTCCCATCTTAATGGCTATGTGTACTCAGTGTTTAGCTCCTACTTACAAGTGAGAACAGACAGTATTTGGTTTTCTGGGTTAACTCACTTAGGATAATAGTCTCTGGCTGCATCGATTTTGCTGGAAAGGACATGATTTCATTCTTTTGCATGGCTGCGTAGTATCACATGGTGTATATATACCACATTTATTTTTGAGATAGGGTCTCACTCTGTCGCCCAGGCTGGAATGCAATGGTACGATTTTGGCTCAGTGCAACCTCCACCTCCCGAGCTCAAGCCATCCTCCCACTTCAGCCTCCTTGTGAGTTCAGGCCATCCTCCCACCTCAGCCTCCTTGTAGCTGGAACTACAGATGCCCACCACGCCCAACTAATTTGTGTATTTTTTGTACAGACAAGGTCTCACCATGTTGCCCCGGCTGGTCTCGAATTCCTGGGCTCAAGTGATTCACCCACCTTGGCCTCCAAAAGTGCTGAGATTACAGGTGTGAGCCACCACGCCCGGCCACAATTTCTTTTTCTTGGGATATATACCCAGTAATGGGATCGCTGGGTTGAATAGTCATTCTGTTTTTAGTTTCTTGAGAAATCTCCAAACAGCTTTCCACGGGGGCTGAACTAGTTTACATTCTTGCCAGCAGTGTGTAAGTGTTCCCCCCTGCCTCCCCCCCCCCTTTTTTTTTTTTATTTTTTTTTGAGTCAGCATCTCAGTCTGTTGCCCAGGCTGGAACGCAGTGGCATGATTATAGCTCATTGCAGCCATGGCTTTCCAGGCTCTAGTGACCCTCCCACCTGAGCCTTCCAAGTTAGCTGGGACTGTAGGCACACACCACTATGACAGGCTCATTTTTAAATGTTTTCGTAGAGATGAGGTCTTACTATGTTGCCCTGGCTAGTCTTGAATTCCTGGGCTCCAGTGATCCTCCCACCTCAGCTTCCCAAAGTGCTGGGATTACAAGCGTGAGCCACCGTGCCCAGCAATAATAGTCACTCTGACTGGTGTGAGATGACATCTCATTGTGGTTTTGATTTGCATCTCTCTACTAGTGATGTTGAGCATTTTTTCCTATGTTTGTTGACTACTTGATTGTTGTCTTTTGAGAAGTGTCTTTCCATACCCTTTGCCCACTTTTCAACAGTGATTGTGTGTGTGTGTGTGTGTGTGTGTGGATTTAAGTTCCTTATAGATTGTGGATATTAGTCCTTTGTTGAGTGCATAGTTTGCAATTATTTTCTCCCATTCTGTAGGTTGTCAGTTTACTCTGTTGATAGATTTCTTCTGCTGTGCAGAAACTCTTTCGTTTAACTAGGTCCCAATTGTCAAGTTATTTGTTGCATTTGCTTTTGAGGCTTAGTCATGAATTCTTTGCTTAGGGCAGTGTTGAGAAGAGTATTTCCTAGGTTTTCTTCTAGGATATTTACAGTTTGAGGCCTTACATTTAAGTCTTTAATTTGCCTTGAGTTAGGAATTCTTTTTTCAATTTCATTTTCAGATTGTTCTTTGCTAGCGTGTAGAAATAGTTTTTTACGTATTGATCTTGTAGTTTGCAATCTTGCTGAACTCATTAGTTAGTTTTAATAGTTTTTATGGGTTCCTGAAGATTTTCTGTATACAAGATCATGCATTTGCAAATGAAAATGTTTTTACTTCTTTCCAGTCTGGATGCCCTTTATTTCTTGCCTAATTGCCCTGGTTAGAATCTCCAATACAACGTTGAAGTACCAAGAACAGACATCCTTGTCTTACTGATCGTAGGGGAAAGCATCCAGTCCTTCACAGTGAAGTGTGACATAGGTGTGGGTCTCATAGGCGGGTGCCCTTTATCATGTTGAGGAAGCCTAGTTACAGCTGTAATATTTAGGTTGTCAGTATACTCTGGTGACCTTTCATGGTGTTTGTAAACTTATATGCAAATCAGAAATGATAGTTTTCTGGGTTACTAGGACCAGCAGGTCATTGAATTGGGGAAGATATAATTCTAAGGCATTTGCAACTATTATATGGAACATTTTGGAAAAGCATACCGTGACTGTATAACCTGGGCCAGATAAATAGGTATTTATTTTATTAAGACTATACATGTTGAGCCTTTTAAACTTCCACCTCTTTTAGAATTAGTAATCAAATTGACTGTGCAATCTAGCATTTAGCCTGATAATTCAGTTTTGTGAAAACTATAGAGTGAACTTTAATTCTGAATTTTTTCTTGTCAGTCGAAGTACTATTTGCATAGCCTGAAAGATTAAATGGCATAAATTGTGCTTTTAGACATGGTGACTTTTATATTTTCATTTACGTTATGAAATTGGATGTGAAGGGGTCTTTCAGATGTGTTGGAAAACTGGAGAGTGTTGTAAACTAATTCGAAGCCGAAAATAAAAAAGTACTGACTTAACGATTTTGATATTTGCAGAAAGGAACAGACCTTTTTGTAGTCACTGTTTGGAATGTAAGGGTCATCTCCTGACTTTAAAATTCTTTGTCAGCTTTTGGAAGATATCTCGTAGGATGGTTCTGGCTGAACTTTTCAAAGACTAAGCTGGAATAGGTGGTTTTTTGAGGGAGATATGGAGAGAGAGTTTAAGGAAACTAATTTTTTTTTTTTTTTTTTTGAGATGGAATCTCACTCTGTCGCCCAGGCAGGAGTGCAAGGGCGTGATCTCAGCTCACTGCAACCTCCGCCTCCTGGGTTCAAGCGATTCTCCTGCCTCAGCCTCCCTAGTAGCAGGGATTACAAGTGCCCGCCACCACACCCGGCTAATTTTTATATTTTTAGTAGAGACAGGGTTTCACCATGTTGGCCAGGCTGGTCTCGAACTCCTGGCCTCAAATGATCCGCCCGCCTCAGCCTCCCAAAGTGCTGGAATTACAGGTGTGAGCCACCATGCCCAGCTAGGAAACTAAATTTTATATGTTGCTATACCAGCTAATCATTCCAAAGAGAAACTGGGTAAGCATACATAGCAAATGCTAATGTGAGTCTTAAGTATCTAGAACACAAGAGCCAAATGAAATTGATATGGCAAATAAAAACATGGAGAAAATAACCCACACATAGGCTGTGCTCAGTGGCTCATGCCTGTAATCTCAGCACTTTTGGGGGAGGCCAGGGCATACAGATCACTTGAGTCCAGGAGTTTGAGACCAGCCTGGGCAACATAGTAAAACCCCATCCCTACAAAAAATACAAAAATTAGCTAGGCGTGATGGTGTGCACCTGTAGTCCCAACTACTTGAAAAGCTGAGGTGGGAGGATCACCTGAGCCCAGGAGGTCGTGGCTGTGGCAAGTGAGCTGAAATTAAGCCACTGCACTCCAGCGTGGGCAACAGAGTGAGACCCTGACTCAAAAAAAAAAAAGAGAAAGTGACCCACATGTTCACCTCTTAAGAAGCCACAGTAATTCTACATTATCTTAAGGCAAGAAAATATTTCTCCGGATGGATGGAAACCAAAAGTAGTGAAGTTGTACATAATCTTATGAGAAATGAACATCATTGTTTTTAAGCTTTCTGTATTATCTGCTGACATTATGAAAGTGAATCAAGCTATAATAGCCTAAGTCATTTCTGTTTTCTTTTTTTCTTTTTCCTTTTTTTTTTTTAAAGTAGAGACGGGATTTTACCATGTTGGCCAGGCTGGTCTCGAACTCCTGACCTCAAGTGATCTACTTCCCTTCGTCTCCCAAAGTGTTGGGATTACAGGCATGAACCACCGTGCCCGGCCATGGTTTTGTGGGGTGTTTTTTTGAGACAAGGTCTCCCTGTATTACCCAGGCTAGTCTCAAACTCCTGGGCTCAAGGGATCCTCTTCCCTTGGCCTCCCAAAGTGCTGGGATTACAGGCATGAGCCACCATTCCCAGCTAGAAGTCTTAGTTTTAGAATTTTGGGGCTTCTAGTATATGCTGCAGGGGTTATTTATTGACTTCTCAAGAACACTGTTTTCAGGGTTGTTTAAAACAAACTTTATGTATCTTGGTAACCCAGGGTTGATGAATAGCACCAGGAAATAAATATCCTCAGATGACTTCTGTCTTATAGTATATACTCTGGAGCGAATCATCTTTTAAGATTATGTAAGTAGTGGAAGCAACACAATCTTAACATAAAATTGCATTTGCTTTAGCACTTGTACAGAAATTGATAATTTTATTTCCTAAAAGGAAGACTTAATAGCCAACAGGGTGCCAGCAATTTCAAGATTTACTCGGGAATAAAAAGAATAATTCTTAAACTTGACAGCAATTTAAAGGAAGAAAACTTTCAATTTAAAGGAAGGAAACTTTTACTTCAGACAGTTAACATGCAGTACTGAGATTTAGTAGCAGGTATAAACTGCTTTTGAAGCAGTTGAGTAAAAGGCAGAGTTGTGAAATAGATGACTGGATTCATATAAGAACCTGGATTATGATCCTAGTTCTGCATGACATTGGACTATGTACATTAACCTCTGCAGAATTAGGTAATTGGAGTACTGTTTTAAGGAGCGTTCTTGCTCTAAAAAGTGTGATTTAGATAGTATGGCCATGAGTCCATGTGGACTTTTTTTTTGCTTTTAGAAAGCTGTTGGGGTTGGAATTGACTGGCTTTAAACATTTAGCAAACATTAAATGCTCTTTAACACAAAACAGAGTAGTCAGTCTGCTGTAGAGCAGAGGAGTTGGCATACTATCTTTGTGGGTTGGTTGGTTGGTTCGTTTGTTTATAGACATGAGGTCTCACTGTGTCACTCAGGCTGGTCTTGAACTCCTGGCCTCAAGTGATCCTCCTGCCTTAGCCTGTAATCCCAGGTCTTTGGGAGGCGGAGGCGGGTAGATCACAAGGTCAGGAGTTCAAGACCAGCCTGGCCAAGATGGTGAAACCCCTGTCTCTACTAAAAATACAAAAATTAGCCGGGTGCAGTGGCAGGCACCTGTAATCCCAGCTACTCGGTAGGCCGAGGCAGGAGAATTACTTGAACCCAGGGGGCAGAGGTTGCAGTGAGCCAAGATCGCGCCACTGCACTCCAGCCTGGGGGACAGAGCGAGACTCCATCTCAAAAAAAAAAAAAAAAAAAAATACACTGGGATTATAAGTGTGAGCTATAGCGTCCAGCTAATATTTTGGGCTTTGTGGGCCACAACAATCTCTGTACCAAAGTCTTTTGTAAAATATGAAAAGAGAATTGTTTAAAAAAAAAAAAAAAGGTGTTGGCTGAGTGCAGTGGCTTATCCCTGCAATCCTAGCATTTTGGGAGGCCATGGCAGGAGGATCACTTGAGCCCAGGAGTTTGAGACCAGCCTGGGCAACATATTGAGACCTTGTCTTTACAAAAAAAGTTTTAAAAACTTGCACAGTGAGGCTGGGCGCCATGGCTCACGCCAGCACTTTGGGAGGCTGAGACAAGGTTCACTTGAGCTCAGGAGTTTGAGACCAGCCTGGGCAACATGGAAAGATCCCGTCTCTAAAAAAATAAAAAAATGAAAATTTGCTGGGCATGGTGGCGTGCTCCTGTAGTCCCTGCTTCTCGGGAGGCTGAGGTGGGAGGATCACTTGAGCCTGGGAGGTCAAGGCTGCAGTGAGCTCAGATTGTGCCAGTGTACGCTCCAGCCTGGGTGACAGAGTGAGACAGAGTAAAACTCTGTCTCCCAAAAAAAGTTCGGGAGGTGGAGAGCCTTAAGATTTTGCACACTGATTAGATCAATGTTTCTCTAACTTGATGTTTGCAGGAATTACCTGGGGATGTTGTTAAAATGTATGTTTTGATTCGTTCAGTCTGAAATGGGGCCTGATTGTTCTGCATTTCTAATAAGCTCCCAGGTCAATAATTTGAGTAGCAAGGCTCTAGAGCAGATCTTAATCATTTCTAGATCACAATCCCTTTGAGAATTAATGAAATTTATGGACTTTCTTCCCCAAAAACATACATTGAAAATCTTGTGTGCAACTTCAGGAGGTTCATTTGTCCTCAGAAAGTCCACCTCAGGATTCTAGCTATTTAGTTTTAAAAACTGAAGTACAGGCTGTGCATGGTGGCTCATGCCTGTAATCCCAGCAATTTAGGAGGCCAAGGCAGGCGGATCATTTGAGCCCAGGAGTTCGAGACCAGCCTGGCCAACACTGTGAAATCCCATCTTCACTAAAAATACAAAAATTACCCGGGTGTGGTGGTGGGTGCCTGTAATCCTAGCTACTTGGGTGGCTGAGGCACGAGAATCGCCTAAACCCAGGAGATGGAAGCTGCAATGAGCCTAGATTGCACAACTGCATTCCAGCCTGAGGGACAGAGCGAGACTCTGTTGCAAAAAAAAAAAAAAAAGAAAACAAAACAAAAAAGAAAAATTGCATTAGTTGTTCTGTAAATCCTGGAAGCTATACCTCTGTTTCCAAAGCCAAGGTGTAAATTATTACTCTAGAAAACGGATAAGCAGAAGAGCAAAATAGTCTAAAACAAAAATCAGCATAGATGAATTAGAAGCAGCGAGTTTTTGAGTTTGAGGGCCCCTGAGCACTGTCAGAATAGCTAAGACATTAAGAACTGTGAGAAATGAGAGTTCTCCTCAACCATCAGACCATGATAGGCCAGTTGATCTTGAAGCCTGACCTGATTTCATGGGGCTGGCATTTCCTTCCTGATTTCCTGTAATCACCTCCTCTCTACTCCCCATGATTCAGTGGTAGTCACAGTACCAGGAAGTGCCAACCTTTTCATTCTTGCTACTGAGATGAAGATTTTGGAAAAAGGAGAAGAAACCATGTGGTTTGGGAACCACCTTTCCTTTTTTTTTTTTTTTTTTTTTGATACGGAGTCGCTCTGTCGCCCAGGCTGGAGTGCAGTGGAATGATCTTGGCTCACTGCAAGCTCCGCCTCCTGGGTTCACGCCATTCTCCTGCCTCAGCCTCCCCGTTAGCTGTGACTACAGGCACCCACCACAATGTCCGGCTAATTTTTTGTATATTTTAGTAGAGATGGGGTTTCACCGTGTTGGCCAGGCTGGTCTCAAACTCCTGACCTCAAGTGCTTCATCTGCCTTGGCCTCCCAAAGTGCTGGGATTACAGGTGTGAGCCACCGCTGCTGGCCATGGGAACCACCTTTCCGAAGCATTAACACCAAACCACCTAGATGGGCAGATTTAACTATGACCAACTTTTATATTAAAAGATAATGGAACTTTTTTTTTTTTTTTTTTTTTTTTTTGAGACAAAGTCTCGGCTCTGTCACCCAAGCTGGAGAGCAGTGGTGCAATCTCGGACCACTGGAACCTCCGCCTCCTGTGTTCAAGCGATTCTTCTGCCTCAGCTTTCCCATTAGCTGGAATTACAGGTGTGCACCACCCCACCTGGCTATTTTGTATTTTTTTTTAGTAGAGACGGGGTTTCACCGTGTTGGCCAGGCTGGTCTTGAACTCCTGACCTCAAGAGATCCACCCACCCTCAGCCTCCCAAAGTGTTGGGATTACAGGCATGAGCCACTGTGCCCAGCCGATAATGGAACTTTTGAAAACCAAGGGCTTGGTGGCCGGTGGCCGGGTGCAGTGGCTCATGCCTGTAATCCCAGCACTTTGGAGGCCGAGGCGGGCAGATCACCTGAGGTCAGGAGTTCGAGACTAGCCTGACCAACATGGAGAAACGCTGTCTCTACTAAAAATTCAAAATTAGCTGGGCATGGTAGCACTTGCCTGTAATCCCAACTACTTGGGAGGCTGAGGCAAGAGAATCACTTGAACCCAGGAGGCAGAGTTTGCGCTGAGCTGATATCGTGCCATTGCACTCCAGCCTGGGCAGCAAGAGTGAAACTCTGTCTCAAAAAAAGAAAAAAAAAAAAAAAGTAAAACAAAGGGCTTGGCATTATCAGTGCCAGAAAAATACAAGATTGAGAGAATGGGGAAACAGGAGGGACATAAACTTGGTGGGAGTATACATTTGTATGCAAAAGTAAAAGATACAGACAAAGCTGTTAACCCTGTAACACCGTAAAAGGGAATGTTAGAAATAACTAGATAGCCATAAAAATAGAGGATGATTCATTTAGTTCATGGTATGGTTGTGAAATACTGTGGCCTTGAACAAGTACCTTTTAGTGTCTCATTTTCCTCATCTATAAACAGGGAGGGAGTAAAGATAATAGATCCCTCCTTAGAGTTGTGAAGATTGAATTAGTAGCCTGTGAAGCTGTTCCAGCAGTACCTGGTCTAGAAATAATAGTCTCAAAATTTCATTGCTTATTATTACTATACAGCCACTTTTTAAAATGAGACAGGTATGTATAAATATAAAAGGTCTAATATTGTTTTAGTGATGTTTTAGTGAATGTTGTACATAAAGAGATGTCCAGAAAATCCAGAAGATATACTTTTTTTTTTTTTGGAAATGGAGTCTCGCTCTGTCGCCCAGGCTGGAGTGCAGTGGCGTGATCTCAGCTCACTGCAAGCTCCGCCTCCTGGGTTCATGCCATTCTCCTGCCTCAGCCTCCCGAGTAGCTGGGACCACAGGCACTCGCCACCATGCCCGGCTAATTTTTTGTATTTTTAGTAGAGACGGGGTTTCACCATGGTAGCCAGGATGATCTCAATCTCCTGACCTTGTGATCCGCCTGCCTCAGCCTTCCAAAGTGCTGGGATTACAGGCGTGAGCCACCGCGACCGGCAATATACTGTTAACTGTATATATATCTGTTGAAAGAGGGGAAGAAGAATGGTGTTTGACCTTTTAAACGTGCATTTTTCTTTTGTGATAAAAATCTCTGTTGGTAGGTAGGCTGGAGTACTCTAACATTGCTTAGTGCATGGTTGCCTTTGCAACATCTAATGAATTGGTTACCTTTCTACCCCCATAACTCTAGTAACTGGAAACTTGCTTGCTTAATGATCAATGTCATTTTTTTAGTCAGTTCATTATAAAATATTCCTTATGAGCTAAACTATATTTTGTCTGTTCTGTATGTTAGCTTTTTAATTTGGAGCCACATAGAAATCTGATTTATCACCAGTTTAGATCTGAAGGGGAGCTTATGAAACCTTATTTTAGGGGATGAGAAGACTAAAACTCAGTTTGTAACTTATCCAGGAGCATGTGGCAGTTTGTGGCAGTACTAGGACTGTCAAATGTTAGCAGTATAGCGTATCCTAAAATTTTTATTTTTGGCCGGGTGCGGTGGCTCACGCCTGTAATCCCAGCACTTTGGGAGGCCTAGGTGGGTGGATCACTTGAGGTTGGGAGTTCGAGACCAGCCTGGCCAACGTGGTGAAACCCCATCTCTACTAAAAATACAAAAGTTAGCCAGCCGCATCGGCACATGTCTGTAGTCCCAGGTATTTGGGAGGGAGGCAGGAGAATTGCTTGAACCCAGGAGGCGGGGGTTGCAGTGAGCTGAGATCACACCACTGCGCTCCAGCCTGGGTGACAGAGCAAGACTCCATCTCAAACAAACAAAATTAGCTGGGTGTGGTGGTGGGCACCTGTAATCCCAGCTACTCGGGAGGCTGAGGCAGGAAAATCGCCTGAACCTGGGAGGTGGAGGTTACAGCGAGCCGAGATCATGCCACTGCACTCTAGCCTGGGCAACAAAGCTAGTCTCCATCTCAAAAAGTAAAATAAAATAAAATGTTTATTTCCAAGTTAGTCTTAGCATTTGTTTCAAACGCTTTACCATCTTGGTAGTTCTCTTTGGTACCCAGATTGAATCCAGTTATGTAAATGGAGTCTGGTTGTCATTCTAGACATTTTTTGTCTTCTGACAGTCTATGGAAACTTCTTTGGCAGTCTTAATTACTCTACCAGCTAAAACCACAGTCTTTCTTAGGTGTTCTTCCCATCCCCCCATTCCTACATTTCTAGACTTTTACTGGCATAGATTATTTTGGTTTTAGTCTAAACGTAGAATTTAAGCAACTACCATTATTGAACCTCATTTAGCTTAACCAAAGCTGTTATCTCTTTGGACCCTGATTTTTTATTGTTTCTAGCTTCGTGATGTTCTTCAACTTTGTAATTAGAAGTCTTTTGCTACATGTATACTAAAGGAAATATGTGTGCCAAGTGCTTTATTCATTGACAGATATTTTATTTGACACCCACTGTGTGCCAGGTATAGTGGTAGGGCTAGGAAATCAGTGATGTCTGAGTGACTCTGCCTTTATGGAGCTTTTGGTTTTAGTGGGGAAGATTCATGAAGACCATGCAAGTGTAAGGAAAGGACAGGATGCTCTGTGGGCACACAGTGAGGGATGCCAGCCTAATCTGGGAGTTAGAGGAAAGCCTTAGTATTTATGGGAGAAGAAAGGGTATGTGAAGGCCCAGAAACAAGTTAGAGGAACTGAAGAGCATAGTGTGTGATGCTCAGAGGGAGGTGAGAGGGTGACAGGCAAACAGCACTTGGGTCATGGAGGCTGTTATAAGCCCGGGTTGGGATGCCAAAGAAGCTGTTGAAAGATTTTAAAACAGGAGGAGATCACATTTGCCATTTTAAAGACAGTACTGTCTAAGAAACAGATTGGGAGCAAACCACAGTAGTATAATATGGTATTGTGTAATGTTCCTTCCCTGTTCACCGTGAGGCCTGGAAGTAGTTTAAAGTAGTCAAGTAGAGCTTCTCAAATGAAGAATTTCATTCAGTCTCTGCTAAACTACAAAATTTATGACTCAAATTGGAAACACGGTGAAAATTTTGAGTCACAGTTAAATGTTTAAGTAGTTTAAGATAAATCTGTTATGCCTTGCGTTTCCTAGGAGCCATTTAGATTCAAAAACAACAGTGGCATTTAGAAGGTAATTTCTGGTCTTACATAGTGTTTTTCTTATAAAAGATTTTAATAACTGGTGTTTGCCACAATAAATTAGGTTTTTAAAATGCATAATACAATTGATTAATAAAAAGGATTTTTTAAAAAAATAATGCTGATTTTTGGTTTGTTTGGGTTTTTTTGAGATGGAGTCTCACTGTGTCACCCCGGCTGGAGTGCAGTGGCGCAATCTCAGCTCACTGCAACCTCAGCCTCCAAGTAGCTACAATTATAGGTGCCTGCCACCATGCTGGGCTAATTTTTATATTTTTAGTAGAGACGGAGTTTCACCATGTTGGCCAGGCTGGTCTCAAACTCCTGACCTCAAGTGCTTCGTCCGCCTTGGCCTCCCAAAGTGCTGGGATTACAGGCGTGAGCCACCATGCCCGGCTTGAATAATGGTAGTTTTAACCATCAGTATTTATATTTGACATAAGTGGTACAAATAATGTTTAAGTATCATGGCTTATAAACGTTTGCATGGAGTTCTAAAATGTGGCAAACTGATAATTTAATGAACTCTTACTTGAACTCTTGTGCAAGTATACTGTGAGGATTTTGTTCTGATTGGAAATCTTTATTGTAATAGCAAATTAAAGAGCTGTGGATTTTCAAGAGCTGAATTTGAAAGGTGTCAGATGTTAAATGGAAGGTAATTCAGAGTTTATTCTTTTATTATACCTGCCTCCACCCAAAGAGTCAGAGAAAAACATTTGGAAGAAAAAATTGCAGAGCATCCCTTTGGCAAGAGTAAGAATTTTCCACTACCACTTGCCCTAAGGGCATTGACATGCCTCACCAGGGAAATGTTACAGGATGTGATCATCGGAACAGCCTAGCCTGCTCTTCATGCACAAAATCCTTTGTCTGAAGTTCACAGAAGCCTCTCCAGACAAAGGGAAATTGTTGTGTCTTCACTGGAAAAGTATTCGGTGGACCTTTACTTTCATGAACCTTTTAACTCTAAGAACCTGTTTTCCTAATAGAGTCAACCCTAAATTGACTCTGATATCAACAAAAGGAACGTAACAGTCACACAGCAAGTTAAACAAAGGTTTTCATTAATTGAGCTTCCTTAGAGAAGGCTACTTTTACTTCTTAGCCTGAGTTCCTGTGCATAAAATGAAGAGGACATTGGTTGGTCAAGATGATGTGATGGTCCCTCTAGCTAAGAAAATACTAGAATATGGCAGGTTCGTTGGTTTGTTTTTGAGATGGAGTCTCGCCCTTTCACCCAGGCTGGAGTGGCGCAACTTCGGCTCACTGCAACCTCCGCCTCCGGGGCTCAAGCGATAGTCTTGCTTTAGCCTCCCAAGTAGCTGGGATTGCAGGCACCCACCACCACACCCGGCTAATTTTTGTATTTTTAGTAGAGATGGGGTTTCACCATCTTGGCCAGGCTGGTCTTGAACTCCTGACCTCAGGTGATCTGCCTGTCTCAGCTTCCCAAAGTTCTGGGATTACAGGCGTAAGCCACCGTGCCCAGTCTATGGCAGGTTTTTTGGATTTATGTTTCTTCAATATCTTTCTACAAAGATCAGTTTCTAATAGAAGCCAATTAAACATAGAAACTCTAAGGTAGCACGTTTCCCAAGTGTTGGGAGGCTTTGGAGCTTTTTAGCTTCGAGTTGGTGTGCCTGATAGATGAGAAACAGCACAACAGAAAAGCTGTTCATAGGATCCATGACTCTAGCTATTGCATTTTTTCTCTTGCATTAATTTTTCTAGTGTATTTGTAAAACCTTTTTAAAAATATGGATTCTTAATTTTAAAATTAACCTGGTGCAATGGCACATGCCAGTAGTCCTAGCTACTTGGGAGGCTGAGGTGGGAAGATGACTTGAGCCCAGGAGTTCAAGGCTGTAGTTCACCGTGATCACGCCAGTATACTCCAGCCTGGGTGACAGAGTGAGACCCTGTCTGTAAGAATAAAAAATGAAAAAAAAAAAAAAAAAAGTGGATTCCTAGACCCCACTCCAAATGCATTTAATCATACTCTTAAAGAATCTGTAAAAGACCTCCAGATAACTCTTCTTGTCGTTTCTAAATATTTAATTGCCACTTGATTAGAATGGAAGTTGTAAGATGGAAACGTTTAGAACAGCTGTGGTCAGTATTTAAGGGTTTCCCAGGCATTTGACATTCGTTCCTCTAGCATTTGACATTTAAGGTATTCCTCAGTATTTGGCCAAAAGTTAAATGTGTATCAATACAGTTTCTGCACAGCAAAGAAACACCTTTCATATATTTTAGTAGACCTTTATAAAGGGAAAGAGTACATGTTGGTTTCCTTATAATGCCAGTATAAATATAATCTTTCTTATACATAATATATAGTATATATTAATACTATACATAATAAATCTATACTACACATATTGTGTATTTATACTATAGGACCAATAGGTAAGACCTATAGTCCTGTACTACCTGTTGGTCCTGTAAGTGTATCTATTAATGTTAGGTAGGACCATTACTAAATACAGTGTGTATATATACTAAATATATATATTTAGTATTGGTCCTACCTAATACTGTTAGATAACGATTGGATATCCCTAATCTGAAAAGCTCAAAGATCAGAAACTTTTTAAGCACCAACATATGATGCTCAAGGGAAATACTTACTGGAGCATTTCAGATTTTGAGTTTTTTGTGTAGGGATGTTCAACAGTAAGAATATAAATCAAACACCCCAAATTTTAATTTTAAAATACTGTTTCCAAACATTTTGGGTAAGGGATACTCAACCTGTAATATGTTGGCAGTGTTACCCAGGAAATTTAACCTTGGTATTTCTTACCTGAAAAATACATTTTCTATTTATTTCAAATCCTCTGAGCTTCCACTGAAACACAGCAGAACACATGTCAAAACATTGCTTTTGTATCCTCTTGTAGGTTGTACTCAATTTAAATATTAGATTTGTTGGCCTTTTAAAATTTGTCAAGTATATGAGAGTATGAGCTAGGGTTTATATATTGAATTGTTTAAGTCTGTTCAGCAGTTACAATGCAGAAATAAAATAGTGCTTATAGATTGACGACTGCTATCTCATATTGGACAGAAGTCTTCTACTCCATAGGATCATGACATTGACGTAAATCAAATCCTCAGACACCAAAGGAACATTTGGAAATAAATTTTCCATTTAGGGTCATAATATTCATCATTGAACTTGTCCTCTTTTTGAAATGTTTGAGGGCATGTAGGATCAGGTTAATCATGACAGGCAGAAATAGTGCAGTATAGGGCGTGTTAGCTGTTAAAGACCACTAAAGTTTAGAATATAGTTACTTTGTTGTCGTAAATCATCTGTTAGATGTACTCTCTTCAATGTAGTTAGAGCAGAATTATATTAAAATGAAAGGTTCTCGTTGATTCAGTCTGAATATTGCTGTTCATTGCATAAGCATTTCCAGCAGGAATTTCACCTTAGCTTGTGTGTCCCTGCAGTCAAATGCAAGGGTGATCTTTGCCTCTTGAGATTATATATTGACAAACTCTGTGCCGCCTTGTGACCACATTGCTTACTTAGGCTATAACATTGTTTATATGCACTCAAATTTAAAAAGTAAACCATATTCTCCCTGAGCTTAAGCTCCGAAGTAGAGAAAAATCAGAACTAATTTGAAGGTTTAAGAAGTTCAGTGTTGGCCGGGTGCAGTGGCTCACGCCTGTAATCTCAGCATTTTGGGAGGCCAAGGCAGGTGGATTGCCTGAGGTCAGGAGTTTGAGATCAGTCTGGCTAACATAGTGAAACCCTATCTCTACTAAAAATACAAAAATTAGGCTGGTTGTGGTGGCGCACGCCTGTAGTCCCGGTTGCTCGGGAGGCGCAGGGGAATCACTTGAACCCGGGAGGTGGAGGTTGCAGTGAGCTGAGATCATGCCACTGCACTCCAGTCTGGGCGACAGAGCAAGACTCTGTCTCTGAAAAGAAAATAAAAAATAAGAAATTCAATGTTTACTTCTTGGACAGGAGTGCTATTTTGCCATTTTGTATATGACTGGTAACATGCAATTCAGTATAGGGAGTAAGTCTGAAAAATGATTTGATTTTAAAATGCCATCTGCAAGTATGGGAGAATTTGCTTATGTAATTTGTAGCTGCCCTTGCGTAAGACTTAACAAAACCACGTTAATTATCTTTCAGAAAATCACGGACAGCTGTTTTGTTGTTATTGTTGTTGTTTTGAGACAAAGTCTCGCTGTGTCTCCAAAGCTGGAATGTAGTGGTGTGAACTCGGCTCACTGCAACCGTCTTGAGTAGCTGAGACTACAGGCACACTACCATTCCTCCCGGCTAATTTTTTATATTTTTAGTAGAGACAGGTTTTCGCCATGTTGGCCAGACTGGTCTCAAACTCCTGGCTTCGAGTGATCCTCCCGCCTCAGCCTCCCAAAGTGTTGGGATTAACAGACAGCTGTTTTAATGTCCAGCTGCTTTGTGTGATTGTGCCACCCATTCAGCAGTATTTGAATACCAGCAGAGGGCTGGGCACTATTCTCAAGGTGCATGGCTTTGTCTGTTACTTGGGCTATGTTGTGGAATTTCACTTTGTACACACATCAAGGAAAGGGGCTGAGATTTGGGCCTTTTAAGAGCTATTAAAGGAACTTGTTGGCCTAGGAAAGAAGATTCAGTTGACTTAAAGATCTTCAGGTTATGCAAGAGGTTTATTATTCATTTAATTGATATTTCTTTTTTTTTATGAGACGGAGTCTTGCTCTGTCGCCCAGGCTGGAGTGCAGTGGCGCAATCTCAGCTCACAGCAAGCTCCGCCTCCCGGGTTCACGCCATTCTCCTGCCTCAGCCTCCCATTAATTGATATTTCAAAAAGTATCAAAGGATATATGCCCCAGCTGTGCAGTGTTACTAGTTTGCTACACCTTCCCAGAGGTGTTTTCTTTATACCATTGGAAGTTGTCATTTTAGTATGAATTAATTACATGTTATACGAGCATATCAAAAGGGTTTGAAACAGTGAAAGAGCTAAGACTAACTTGGAAATAAACATTTTATTTTATTTTACTTTTTGAGATGGAGACTAGCTTTGTTTCCCAGGTGGTGTGCACCTGTAGTCCTTCTGCTTGGGAAGCTGAAGTGGGAGGTCAAGGGTGCAGTGAGCTGTGATTGCCCCACTGATCTCTACATCCTGGGTGACAGAGCAAGGCCCTGTCTCAAAAAAAAAAAGTGGTGTTACTGTGTAGTTTTATTTTGCATTTGCCATGTGTTTCGTTAATTGAATATCTTTTTAAAGGGGGCCATTTGCTTCCTGTTCACAATAATTTAGCTTTTTTGATGGAATGAATCATGGCATATACAACTTTATTCTCTTTGCTGTGCCTTGTATATATGTATTAAGACTTTTACTTATTGCTAACTAGGAAAGTATTCTTTAAAGTGAAAGCTTGAAGGCCTGTCTGAAGATACAGAGCAAAACTTCTTAGAATAATGTAGTTAGGTTTCCTTAAGCCTCATTCTCTTCCTTCCTAATTCAAATCTTGAATCCATCTAAAGTTTTTTATGACTCCAAGATAGGTTGATCACTTTGCTTGCTTTAACTGAATTTTATGTATTTGTGTTATATGCAGATCATTTATTTTCTTTAAAAATTGATTTGGAGACAAATTCATCTTTAGATAACATAGTTTTAAAAGTTGCTCATTTCAGCTGCCTTTTTTTTCTCCTAATTAGTTGGTGACAAAGTTCCTGCTGATATAAGGTTAACTTCCATCAAATCTACCACACTAAGAGTTGACCAGTCAATTCTCACAGGTAAATATGATATATTAGGTCATTGAATTTCTGAAGACCTTCACATAGCCCATGCCAATAGAGTTGGCTCTTGCCTCACTGTCCCTTTATGGTATCCCATCTTAATCCTCTCTAAGATACTTATTTCTTAGTGCTTTAGTCTCGCTCCATTGCCCAGGCTGGAGTGCAGTGGCGTGATTGCGGCTCACTGCAGCCTCCGCCTCTCAGGTTCAGGCAGTTCTCCTGTCTCAGCCTCCCAAGTAGCTGGGACTACAGGCTCCTGCCACCATGCCCAGCTAATTTTTGTATTTTTATTAGAGATGGGGTTTTACCTTGTTGGTCAGGCTGGTCTTGAATTTCTGACCTCAGGTAATCCACCTGCCTCGGCCTCCCAAAGTGCTGGGATTACAGGCGTGAACCACTGCACCTGGCTGCCGATATGGTTTTAAAGGCATGATTTAAAAACAAAACAAAATGGCTGGGCACGGTGGCTCACGCATGTAATTCCAACACTTTGGGAGACTGAGGCGGGCAGATGGCTTGAGCCCAGGAGTTAAAGACCGGCCTGGGCAACATGGCAAAACCCCGTATCTACAAAAAATACAAAAATTAGCCAGGCCTGTAATCCCAGCTACTTAGGAGGCTGGGTGAAAAGATCACTTGTGCCCGGGTCAAGGCTACAGTGAGCCATGCTTGTGCCTCTGCACTCCAGCCTGGGGGACAGAGCAAGACTGTCTCCAAAAAAAAAAAAAAAAAAAAGTTGTAATTTGTTCGTTACCATAGGTAAATCTTAAGGTTGAATTGTTGTCTGTTTTGTGGAAAGCAAATTACTTATTCGATGTCCTTTTTCCAGGCAAGAAAAATAGACTCCAGTGCTGTAATTTTTTTCATTGGAGGAGTGCTAATGTTGTATCAATCTTTACAATATCCAAATACACAATTAACAAAAGTTAGCCCCCATAAGAGATGAAAATTGTACTACTTGGAATTTGCACAATTGTTTGAAACATTTTCCCGTTTTTGTGTGATAAAAGCACAATCTAGGGTGGAGGGTTCATACTAACTGGAAGTAAGTTTGTCAGAAGAATTAACTTTAAATACAATGCTAACTTGGATTAAATAGTGAGTAAATATAAAGTCTAAAGGCTCTCCAGATTTATCTGATTATCAATTTTGAAAAGCAACTAATGTCATGGAGACAGTTATGTGAGTAACCTGGGCTCTATTTTTTTTGGTATTGTTTCTTTATAAATAGCTTACTTATTAAAATTCTCATTAGCAACAACAAGCTGGAGGCCAATTAAGCCATAAAATGTTGGGGAAATGGTTGGGTTATATGTGTGAAATTCTCATAGTGTGCCCTAAAGACATAGTTGCCATTTTAAAACTTTTTTTTTTTTTTTTTGAGGCGGAGTCTCGCTCTGTTGCCCAGGCTATAGTGTAGTGCTGTGATCTCAGCTCACTGCAACGTCTGCCTCCTGGATTCAAGCTATTCTCCTGCCTCAGCCACCTGAGTGTCTGGGATTATAGGCGTGCGCCACCATGCCCAGCTTATTTTTGTATTTTTAGTAGAGACGGGGTTTCACTGTGTTGGTCAGGCTGGTCTCGAACTCCTGATCTCATGATCCGCCTGCCTTGGCCTCCCAAAGTGCTGGGATTACAGGCATTTAAAAACTTTTTAGGCTGGTCACGGTGGCTCATGCCTGTAATTTCAGGACTTTGGGAGGCTGCGGCAGTAGGATCACTTGTGGCCAGGAGTTTGAGAGAGCAATTATAGTCTCTATAATGAAAATCTTTTTTTTTTTTTTTAAAGACAGAGTTGCACTCTGTGGCCCAGTGGCGCGATCTCAGCTCAGTGCAACCTCTGCTTCCGGGGTTCAAGTAATTCTCATGCCTCAGCCTCCCTAGTAGCTGGGATTACAGGCACGCACCACCACACCTGGCTAATTGTATTTTTAGTAGAGATAGGGTTTTGCCATGTTGTCCAGGCTGGTCTTGACCTCCTGACCTGAAGTGATCTCCTGACCAGAAGTGATCGCCTGCCTCAAACCCCCAAAGTGCTGGGATTACAGACATAAGTCATCACACCCAGCCTATAATAAAAAACTTTAAAAGTTTTAAAAAAAAATTTTAACTTCATAGAGGTTCTCGAATATTATCTTTCTTTCATTAAGAAATCATAATGTAGTTTTTGGCTAACTTGTGGGACCAATTTTTTTGGTCAAATATTGAGAGTGAAGTTTGCTACCTGTAACTTAAAGTAACATTTAGAGACATATTTTACTCAGATTGACCCTAATTATATATCTATGACGTGATTTTTAAATTGAAATCAGCCGGGCACGGTGTCTCATGCCTGTAATCCCAGCACTTTGGGAGGCCGAGGTGGGTGGATCACCTGAGGTCAGGAGTTTGAGACCAGCCTTGGCCAACATAGCAAAACCCGTCTCTACTAAAAATACAAAAATTAGCTGGGCATGGTGGCACATGCCTGTAATCCCAGCTACTTGGGAGGCTGAGGCTGGAAAATTGCCCGGGAGACAGAGGTTTCAGTAAGCCGAGATTGTGCCACTGGACTCCAGCCTGGGCAACAAAGAAAGACTCTGTCTCAAAAAAAAAAAAGTAGTTCTTTATTTACCATGCGATCTTTCCAGTACCCTTGCTAATTGCTACTCCAGAGTATAGCCAGATGTGGTGGCCCACACCTGTAATTCCAGCACTTTGAGGAGGACAAGATGAGCAAATTGTTTGAGTCCACGAGTTGGAGACCACCCTGGGCAACATGGTAAAACGTCATCTCTACAAAAAAATACCAAAAAAATTAACCCGGCGTGGTATTGGGTGCCTGTAATCCCAGCTATTCAGGAAGCCAAGTTGGGAAGATCGCTTGAGCCCAGGAAGTTGAGGCTGTAGTGAGTTGTGATGGTGCCATTGCACCAGCCCGGGTGATAGAGCAAGACCTCTGTCTCGAAAAAAAAAGTATCAGTATATATGTTAAAGTATTTATTAATGTATACAACAAATATATGTAAATAATACAGTCACAGTATCAGAGTATAAAATGATTACTGAAAAATAAATTAATTTGAATAGTTACTCCAGAAAATAATCAATGGGGATTCTACTTGAAAATTCACTTTTTTATTTTGGAATTGTGTTGATTTTTATCCTGACACCCTTTGTTCTGCTATTAATTTCCATTACTAAATTTTCCCAGCTTACCTCCTTTGAATGAATTGGGCCTTTTGCCAACCTTTTCTCACACTGACAGTATCCCAAGAGTGGTAATGGGTGGGCATGAATGAGAGGTTCTAGGTTCTTGGTGTGGGTCGCAGAGATCTGTTTTTTCTGTCTCACAACCCGCTTAGGTGAATCTGTCTCTGTCATCAAGCACACTGATCCCGTCCCTGACCCACGAGCTGTCAACCAAGATAAAAAGAACATGCTGTTTTCTGTAAGTACTTTATGAAATGTGTTTTTATTTACAGACATTTCCAAAGCCTAATCAAATGTTATGTTTCTCACTGCCAACCATCACTGGCTATCATTCTAAAGGATAATCACACTTTTCATGGTCAGTCTTAGGTATCAGAATATGGCAGTAACATAACGTGTGACTTAGATGTCTTTTAATTGGCAAGTTTTGGGGGACCAAAAAATAATGACTAGCTTATACATCTTCGAACTCTTACCTGCAAACATAGTTGAAAAGTAGATTTGTTTGGAAAAGCCTTAGCCAATAAAGGGTATTTTCAAAATGATGTAGATGACAGCTGCTATTTGTATGTGGTTCACAATAAAAAGGTGCGTGTTTAGAGAGAGAGAGAAAGCAAACATGGCAAACCATTAATAATGGTGAGTCTAGGTGCAAAGTATATGAATGTTCATTTTACTATTTCACTTTTTCTATTGATGTGAAAAATTCTTTGAATAGTGAGGAAATGATTTTAAGTTGGGGACATTTGTGGGTTTGTATGAGAACCTGACTACTACCCATAGTAAGTAAATAGAGGTACCCTGAAAATAATGAAGCCATGTCCTTCTCTTATAACACTAGGAATTAAAGTGGCATGGGAGAGACTGCTCACACTTGATTTCTTTGGTTTTTGGACCCTGTCACATGAGTAGGGGTTGTCAAGATAGCCCATGGGGCTAGTTGCCGTTCCTATTACAGTGAGAAAAGTAGGGGCCTTGAGTTGTTGGAGCCAGAAGTGGAGAATGCTTAGAGTTGAACTATGTGAGTTTGAAAAATTGGGAACACAGAGGGGTTAAGAGCACTGCTTGAAGATGGTCTGCAAGCCGGGCTCAAATAGAAATCTAGGTGGGTCAGTACAGAGCTGCCTGGCATAAGTAAGTAGCACATGGAGCATTGCTTGTTGTCACAGTTGTATGGCTGGTTGCTTGAACAGTAGCCAGTGGAAGACCTAGTAGAATGTGTAGAGAATCTGGGTGCCCTAGTCAAAAACCAGCGTCGGTATTTAAGTTGGGATGTGGTATTCATCTTGTGACCAGTTCTCTACTTCTGTCCTAGGGTACAAACATTGCTGCTGGGAAAGCTATGGGAGTGGTGGTAGCAACTGGAGTTAACACCGAAATTGGCAAGATCCGGGATGAAATGGTGGCAACAGAACAGGAGAGAACACCCCTTCAGCAAAAACTAGATGAATTTGGGGAACAGCTTTCCAAAGTCATCTCCCTTATTTGCATTGCAGTCTGGATCATAAATATTGGGCACTTCAATGACCCGGTTCATGGAGGGTCCTGGATCAGAGGTGCTATTTACTACTTTAAAATTGCAGTGGCCCTGGCTGTAGCAGCCATTCCTGAAGGTCTGCCTGCAGTCATCACCACCTGCTTGGCTCTTGGAACTCGCAGAATGGCAAAGAAAAATGCCATTGTTCGAAGCCTCCCGTCTGTGGAAACCCTTGGTTGTACTTCTGTTATCTGCTCGGACAAGACTGGTACACTTACAACAAACCAGATGTCAGTCTGCAGGGTAAGAGGAGTAATTTAGAATATTCCGTGTCGTGGTTCTTTGTTCATCCTACCAGTATGCCTTCATGCCATCAAAACTTTTGATTTGTAATTTCATACATTTCTGTGGGCTGTATGTATAGCCTGAGCTTAATTTCTAATATTTGAGAGGATCTAATCATTTAATTCCTAAAACTTTCACAAAATACAGGATATCTGTATGGCTGATATACTTGTATTAGATGTAAGAGAATTAGAGAAATTATATTTTCCTTTAATTAAAAAAAAAAAGCCTGGGCGCAGTGCCTCACGCCTGTAATCCCAGCACTTTGAGAGGCCGAGGCGGGTGGATCACCTGAGGTCAGAAGTTTGAGACCAACCTGACCAATATGGTGAAACCCTGTCTCTACTGAAAAGACAAAAATTAGCTGAGTGTGGTGGCGTGCACCTGTAGTCCCAGCTACTCGAGAGGCTGAGACAGGAGAATTGCTTGAACCTGGGCAGCGGAGGTTGCAGTGAGCCAAGATCACACCACTGCTCTCAATTCTGGGCGACAAGCAAGACTCCATCTCAAAGAAAAGAAAAGAAAAAAGACAAGGTCTCATTCTGTTGCCCAGGCTAGTGTGCAGTGACACAGCTGTGGCTCACTTACAGCCTCAACCTCCCAGGCTCAAGTCCTCCCACCCCAGCCTCACAAGTAGCTGCAACCACAAGTGCATGCCACCATGCCCCACTAGTTTTTTATTTTTTTTTTTGTAGAGGCAGGTTCTCACTATGTCACCAGGCTGGTCTTGAATTCCTGGGCTCAAGTGATCCTCCTGCCTTGGCCTCCCAAAGAGCTGGGATTACAAGCATGAACCACCACACTCAGCCTCCTAATTTTCTTGATCCTCTGTCTCTAGGTGTATGTTAACAGACAAGTTCTAGAGAAAGCTGCTAGTTAACCTCCCTACCTGAAGTCCTAATTGGTTTTTCTATCACATGTTGAATGAAGCATGCTTTTTCTCAAAAAGTAGATAGTCATCTCTCTGTATTCATTGGAGATTGGTTCCAGGACCTCCCTCAGATACCAAACTCTGCAGATGCTCAAGTCTCTGAAATGAAATGGTTCAGTACTTGCATATAACCTTGTTCATCCTCCAGTATACTTGAAAACATCTCCAGATTACTTACAATACCTAACGTAATATTATAAATGATATGTAAATAGTTAAACTGTTTTGTTTAGGGATAGTTAACCTGTGTTGTTTAGGGAATAATGACAAGAAAAAAATGTACATGTTCAGTACAGATGCAGTTATTTTTTCCATCTGCTGTTTAGTTGACCATGGATGTGGAACCCACAGGTACAGAGGGCTGACTAAAATTGCTTTTAACTTGCTTTATTCTGTGTATTCATCATATATATTTTTGTTTGTTTGTTTGTTCTTGTTTTGAGATGGAGTTTCGCTCTTGTTGCCCAGGCTGTAGTGCAATGGCCCGATCTCAGCTCACTACAACCTCCGCCTTCTGGGTTCAAGCAGTTCTCCTGCTTCAGCCTCCCAAGTAGCTGGGATTACAGGCATGCGCCCCCACGCCCGGCTAATTTTTTATATTTTTAGTAGAGATAGGGTTTCTCCATGTTGGTCAGGCTGGTCTTGAACTCCTGACCTCAAGTGATCCACCCGCTTTTGGCCTCCCAAAGTGCTGGGATTATAGGCGTGAGCCCCCGCGCCCGGCCATCCTATATTTTTTGACCATCATTTGATAAAATAAATAATTTAAACCTGCTGTTAGAAAAGTAACAACTGAATAAATAATGCAATAATTATACAGCTGGATTATTTTGTATAATTCACTTTCCTTAGGTTTTGCTTAAACAACTTGGTACAAGTCTATTCCAGAAGGTACACATGACTCATACAGAGTAGACATATGTCACATATTTTATTCGGCTCATTAATTAGCAAGGGAATCTGTATTTGAGAAAGTGTTCAATATTAGAATATTAGAATAGGGATTGCTAGGTTAGATTACAAAACTGATGTCTTACAGGGAAACCTCATATAACATGAGCATTTATTTAATAACACAGTGTTACATTTTCCTAGAATGGGCTTGTTAACTAATGCTTCTGTATGATATTGAAAGGATGTAGTTATCTTGGCCTTTTCGTCAGGTTTTAGATAATTATTTTTAACATCGGAAATTGTTTTATAATCAGTTAAGCCCTGTGAATTTTTATCTTGCCAATTTTAAGTTCATGATGATTTTTTAGATACAGGTTCTCCGTCCCCCGCAAGCTCCTTGTGAAGTCCAAACCCACATTTAGAATTGACAGAACTGGGGTGTTCCAACTTACAAAGTGGAAAGCTTCTAGGTTTGTCTTAGGTTTCTCTAGGATATTAAGGTGTTTGAGCTACTTAAGTTCTTATTTTTTGGAACCAAAAGGTTGGATGAATTGGCTAAAAGTCAGTTTTGTCATACTGGTTGTTTCAGGAAGAGAAAGGGAATTTTCTTATTTACTATTTTGTGTCTCACTTAGCCTGAAAGCTTTAATTCCTCAGAATAGTCTTTATGTCCGTGAAAGTAAGCCATGTGTAAAATTGTAATTTTTAAAATTTCAGTTTCCCAGTTCACTATAAATTTTTTTTTGTTCTTTTCTCCCTTGAATGGCTTGGCTTAAAATGTTTTCTTATAATGAAGAAAAAGCCTGCCTGTTCTGAGTGAAGCTCTACCTCACAACAGGAAGCTGGTGCTAATTGGTATTCTGCAGGAGGCTTCTTGCAGTGGTATTGCATAACTGCCCTTGACTTAGGAAGATTTTCATCCTGCATATCCTAAATGGTTGACTTGCTCACAGTCAAAAATGTCTAAGTACATTTAGATTTAGCTAATGTAGATTCGATTCTGAATGTCTTTTAGAATATTTTGGGCTTTGGTATAGACTCAAAGAATTTCACATTTTTGGCTGGGCACAGTGGTTCACGCCTGTTATTTCAGCACTTTGGGAGGCCGAGGCGGGCGGATCACCTGAGGTCAGGAGTTCGAGACCAGCCTGACCAACATGGTGAAACCTCGTCTCTACTAATATTACAAAAATTAGCTGGGCATGTTGGCAGGCGGCTATAATTTCAGCTATTTGGGAGGCTGAGGCAGGAGAATCACTTGAACCCGGGAGGCGGAGGTTGCAGTGAGCCGAGTCGTGCCATTGCAGTCCATCCAGCCTAGGCGACAGAGTGAAACTCCACCTCAAAAAAAAAAAAAAAAAGTTATTTTAAAATAAAGATTAACTAATTTCCTTATTGAATGTGAGATGAATTGCTCTGAAAAGATGTGTTTTTAAAACACAACAGAGCTTTGTTGTTGCTATTATTACGGAGTTTTGCTCTGTCGCCCAGGCTAGAGTGCAGTGGCGCAATCTCAGCCCACTGCAACCTCTGCCTCCTGGGTTCAAGCACTTCTCTCCCTCAACCTCCCGAGTAGCTGGGATTACAGGTGCCCACCACCACGCCCGGCTAATTTGTTAAATTTTTAGTAGAGACGGGTTTCACCATCTTTGCCAGGCTGATCTTGAGCTCCTGACCTCATGATCTACCCACCTTGGCCTCTCAAAGTGCTGGGATTATAGGCGTGAGCCACCGTGCCCAGCTCAATGTAGCCTGTTTAGCTTGAGTTTTACATTTTTTAAATTCCCCTTAGAGAATGATTTGATCAGATTATTAATTGCTCATATTTCAGAGAAAGCACGAGAAAATATAGTTTTGACATCACTTTCTGTAATTTTTTCTTTTTAGAGGAGGTTTTACAAGTTTTCATTTGCAATGAAAACACAAGCCTAAATCTTACTTTTCCAAACTGGGCTTCTGAATTATAATTTGTGAATGCAAATCAAGCAGTGGAAAAATTATCTTTAAGAAAATAGCTTATGTCGCTTTAAAAAATAAAATTAATCCTTTCCTAAGCATGCTTCCATCTGTATTGTCTAGGGAACATCAATTCATTCAGCTCTGCGGGCTCCTTACTGTATACATATAGTTATGCAGCTTCATAGAACATGAGCTATTGCCACAATAAAAATAAGTGGGAAGGAGCAGAGAAGCAGTTTGTCTTATTTTACTCGGGAAATGTTTATGCAACTCTGAAATGTGAGTTTATTCTTCCCAAGCTTTTGTGCTTAGCTCTAAGGCAGGACTACCTAATACCACTCTCACAGCCAGCCATTTGAAATTTGGGATTCTGAGCAATCTAAAGAGTAACTTGTCTCTGGAACTGACCTTTTGCTGACCAGGAGTCCTCATAACTTGGGTTTTGTGTGGGTTGTTGTGTCTTTGGTGCCACTGCTGCTCATTCATTCAGCACCTCAGTGATGCTGTTTTTCATACTGTTCGATTGGTCGGGGGTGTGATGGGCGAAGCAGTCTAATATAATTAAGCTAGTTAGGGTAAGGGACAGTACTGCTGATGCTGAGTGAGCCTCAGTGAGTTTTATTAAAGTTGTTTTTGTAAATGAAAGAGGTTGTTTGCCTTTGTCCTAAGCTAACAAAGGTAGTTTATTTGTGTAGTATTTTTTTAAAATCCCTTTTAAATACTCTGATGCGCTCTCCCCCTACAGATGTTCATTCTGGACAGAGTGGAAGGTGATACTTGTTCCCTTAATGAGTTTACCATAACTGGATCAACTTATGCACCTATTGGAGAAGTGTGAGTAACCCTCCTCCTCATTTAAAGGATCTGGTGTGGCAATTTAGTATTTGTATTGATTTGCAGCATGTCTACAAAGTTAAGACAGCTTTCTGAATGTGGCTCAAGTCAACACTTATTACTAAACTAGTAAATGTTTTTAAAACAAAAACTTTGAAAGATGAACCAAAGGTTACAATCCAGTCATCTTTTTGCATCTTCTGGGCTCCAAACTTTCAAGAGGGATTTGTGTTTGTTATTCACTGATGCCAGTGGTGGAAGAATTGAATTAAGAATTTCTGGTCTTTTTACTGATTGATTTCTGATATCAGAGATGCATTCTCTTTTGTTTTTGTCTAATATTGGCTCTGGCATCAAATCGTTTGGAATTTTTTCCAGTATGTTGTCCCAGAAATTCTGTTTTCATTATTAAACAATTGCGGGGGGCAGGGGGCGGGAGGAATCAATAGTGGCGACCATACCCTGCTCTAAGAGTGTTTTCTCTTTGGGCAGGCATAAAGATGACAAACCAGTGAAATGTCACCAGTATGATGGTCTGGTAGAATTAGCAACAATTTGTGCTCTTTGTAATGACTCTGCTCTGGATTACAATGAGGTAAGTCTCTTCATAAATTAGAAGAAATGGCTATTCCTAGTTCAAGGGTGGGGTGGGTGGAATGAAAGTCTAGCCTGCCTTCCTCCCTTTTGAAAGTCAAGGGTGCCTGATTTTGTTTCCCCCTTCCATTCAGAACCTTATGGTGGGGCCAGCATGACCTCACCAAAGAAAGCCGAGAGCCTTTCACATATCCTCTGTGACTGAGCATTGCAGTTAGTTAACTTAAAGTTGTAGTATCTGTGATGTTCTTATCTGTTGATAGCATACTTACTATAAGTGAATAAAACCCAGGATAGAAAATGCTTTCCTGAAAGCAAAGGATATAGTTTCTGTCTCAAAGGTAAGCTAGTCCCTGTCAGGGACAGAATGTGAACTCTTCAGAATGATAAGCAGTGACATGGAATTACATTATTATGTGAAGGCACTCTTTGAATTAATAGTGTGATCAGTGGCTTCTTATGTTTGGGTGAAATAATAAATACTGTGTTTGATGTCATCTTATATTTAAGGGAAATGAAAAACCTACTTATTAGAATAAGATCACATGCACACCTGTACTTTGAGTATGTTTTTAATTATCTGGGTCACCTGTTTCAGAGGAGGATAAAAATGGCCTTACAATGTTGTAATAGAGGACAGATTGTGTGCTTTTGTGGAAAAAAAATATTAAAGATAAGTTTATCTGTGTACTTCTCCCTTTTTTTTTACTTTCTGTGCCTTTAACCAATACAGGCAAAGGGTGTGTATGAAAAAGTTGGAGAAGCTACAGAGACTGCTCTCACTTGCCTAGTAGAGAAGATGAATGTATTTGATACCGAATTGAAGGGTCTTTCTAAAATAGAACGTGCAAATGCCTGCAACTCAGTGAGTATTTGAACCTGGTTTATTGTTCATGCTGCTTATCAGTCGTACTATATATACTTAGTGTCTGCACTGTCCTACTCTCTTAGAAAACTAATTATACCTTATCTCCTCAAACTTACAGTATTTCCTTCCCCATATTCACTCTCAGGTAAGATGCTCTTCCTGTGTATTTGACCAAGAAAATAAAAGCAATCAATAGCTAATTTCCTTGAGCAACCCTCTGTGCCCACAGGGGCTGCCTTCTCCCATAGTGCTGTGAACAGTGTTCTTGCTCCTAGCAGAAGCCACCTCCTCCCAACATCTTTGCTGCATTATTGATTTCCATCTCTACTAGATGTTCTTCAGCATAGGGGGAAATAATAGTGTCTTTCTATCTTGAAACTTTCCTTTGACCTTATTTCCCCTGTCAGCTACCACACTTTCTTTTCCTGTTCAATTAAACTTTTTTTTTTTTTTTTGAGACAGAGTCTCTCTCTGTCACCAGATTGGAGTGCCATGGCACGATCTTGGCTCACTGCAACCTCCACCTCCCGGGTTCAAGCGATTCTCCTGCCTTAGCCTCCCTAGTAGCTGGGATTACAGGCACACGCCACCACGCCCGGCTAATTTTTTGTATTTTTAGTAGAAAGGGGTTTCACCATGCTAGCCAGGCTGGTCTCGAACTCCTGACCTCAGGTGATCCGCCCACCTTGGCCTCCCAAAGTGCTGGGATTACAGGCATGAGCCACCGCGCCTGGGCATCAAACATTTCTTTCTTTCTTTCTTTATTTTTATTTTTTATTTTTTATTGATCATTCTTGGGTGTTTCTCACAGAGGGGGATTTGGCAGGGTCATAGGACAATAGTGAAGGGAAGGTCAGCAGACAAACAAGTGAACAAAGGTCTCTGGTTTTCCTAGGCAGAGGGCCCTGCGGCCTTCCGCAGTGTTTGTGTCCCTGGGTACTTGAGATTAGGGAGTGGTGATGACTCTTAACGAGCATGCTGCTTTCAAGCATCTGTTTAACAAAGCACATCTTGCACCGCCCTTAATCCATTCAACCCTGAGTGGATACAGCACATGTTTCAGAGAGCACAGGGTTGGGGGTAAGGTCACAGATCAACAGGATCCCAAGGCAGAAGAATTTTTCTTAGTACAGAACAAAATGAAAAGTCTCCCATGTCCACCTCCTTCTACACAGACACGGCAACCATCCGATTTCTCAATCTTTTCCCCACCTTTCCCCCCTTTCTATTCCACAAAATCGCCATTGTCATCATGGCCCGTTCTCAATGAGCTGCTGGGTACACCTCCCAGACGGGGTGGTGGCCGGGCAGAGGGGCTCCTCACTTCCCAGTAGGGGCGGCCAGGCAGAGGCGCCCCTCACCTCCCGGACGGGGCGGCTGGCCGGGCAGGGGGCTGACCCCCCACCTCCCTCCTGGACGGGGCGGCTGGCCGGGCGGGGGGCTGACCCCCCACCTCCCTCCTGGACGGGGCGGCTGGCCGGGCGGGGGGGCAGAGGCACCCCTCACCTCCCGGACAGGGCGGCTGGCCGGACAGGGGGCTGATCCCCCCACCTCCCTCCCGGACGGGGCGGCTGGCCGGGCGGGGGCTGACCCCCCCACCTCCCTCCCGGACGGGGCGGCTGGCCAGGCAGAGGGGCTCCTCACTTCCAGTAGGGGCGGCCGGGCAGAGGCGCCCCTCACCTCCCGGACGGGGCGGCTGGCCAGGCGGGGGGCTAACCCCCCCCACCTCCCTCCCGGACGGGGCGGCTGGCCGGGCGGGGGGCTGACCCCCCACCTCCCTCCCAGACGGGGCGGCTGGCCGGGCGGGGGGCTGACCCCCCACCTCCCTCCCGGACGGGGCGGCTGGCCGGGCAGAGGGGCTCCTCACTTCCCTGTAGGGGCGGCCGGGCAGAGGCGCCCCTCACCTCCCGGACAGGGCGGCTGGCCGGGCGGGGGGCTGATCCCCCCACCTCCCTCCCGGACGAGGTGGCTGCCGGGCGGAGATGCTCCTCACTTCCCAGACGGGGTGGCTGCTGGGCGGAGGGGCTCCTCACTTCTCAGACGGGGCGGTTGCGAGGCAGAGGGTCTCCTCACTTCTCAGACGGGGCGGCCGGGCAGAGACGCTCCTCACATCCCGGACGGGGCGGCAGGGCAGAGGTGCTCCCCACATCTCAGACGATGGGCGGCCGGGCAGAGACGCTCCTCACTTCCAGGATGTGATGGCGGCCAGGAAGAGGCGCTCCTCACTTCCTAGATGGGATGGCGGCCGGGCAGAGACGCTCCTCACTTTCCAGACTGGGCAGCCAGGCAGAGGGGCTCCTCACGTCCCAGACGATGGGCGGCCAGGCAGAGACGCTCCTCACTTCCCTGACGGGGTGGCGGCCGGGCAGAGGCTGCAATCTCGGCACTTTGGGAGGCCAAGGCAGGCGGCTGGGAGGTGGTTGTAGCGAGCCGAGATCACGCCACTGCACTCCAGCCTGGGCGCCATTGAGCACTGAGTTAACGAGACTCTGTCTGCAATCCCGGCACCTCGGGAGGCCGAGGCTGGCAGATCACTCGCGGTTAGGAGCTGGAGACCAGCCCCGCCGACACAGCGAAACCCCGTCTCCACCAGAAAAATACGAAAACCAGTCAGGCGTGGCGGCGCGCGCCTGCAATCGCAGGCACTTGGCAGGCTGAGGCAGGAGAATCAGGCAGGGAGGTTGCAGTGAGCCGAGATGGCAGCAGTACCGTCCAGCTTCGGCTCGGCATCAGAGGGAGACCATGGAAAGAGAGGGAGAGGGAGACCATGGGGAGAGGGAGAGGGACATCAAACATTTCTTAACTCATTTGATGAGACCAGCATAACCAAATACCAAAGGTCAATGTGGTGGTGGTGGTGGCAGTGGCAGTGGCAGAGGGCACCGACATTGTCCATGTATACACTGAACAAATAAGTGGCCTCTGAGCCTTTTTCTGCCTGTCAGAGTCTTTGAGACAGGGCTCATTCGACCAGCATCACTATGACAAGGGCCAGTAGCAAGGATGGGGAGTCTCCACAGGGAGTTGGACCTGAGTGAGGTTCCTCTCAAAGAGCTGCTGCTCCCTCCTGCCAAGACCACCATACTGGACCTGTCCTGCAGTACTGCCCGTAGATTTCTGTGGCCTCACAAGCCCGGGGAGCCTAGACCTCAGTAGAAACACTTTGCAACGGCTGCTGGTGAACAATGGCCATCCATTGAGTCTCTAGCACCTGGGTCTCCTCAAAAGACTGGTCCCCCTGCCTGTCACTTGGCTCAGCTTAAGAACTTGAAGTGGACCAGGCGCAGTGGCTCACACCTGTAATCCCAACACTTTGGGAAGCTGAGGCGGGAGAGTCACTTGAGGCCTAGAGTTTAGGTTGCAGCATCACTGCACTTCAGCCTGGGCAACAGAGTCAGACCCCATCTCAAAAAAAAATTAAGGCCTGAAGTGGCTAAACTTGAAGGATAACTCCCTTTATCTTACCCTGGCCAAAGTGGTAGATGATTGCTTGGGTGAGAAGTGATATGCAGATAAGATGTTGCAATACACAAAGTCTGTGTGGGTCAGTTAGTCACGTGGGTGCCAAGGACAGGTGGGAGAGAAGAAGCAAGCTACAGAAGCAGCTCAAGAATGGGAACTGCGGAAGCTGGTTGTATTGGAGGAAGGAGTGTGATGCCCTCAAAGCAGCCAAGGAGGAGCAGAAGGAGCTTAGGGACGTAAGTCAGGCTCTCAAAGTCTATGTCTGGTTCCTGCCCCCACAAACCACCACCCAGGAAACATCATTCCTGAGCTGTGTGGCAGCAGCAGCAGCTGCTCCTTTTATATGGCAGACAGGCTGATTGCTTGTTGGGCAAGAGCCCTCCTACACTATCTTAGAGTGAATACCCTCTATCTGCAGTCCAGGGTCTGCACAGCCACATGGTCCTCTAATAGGTCCACCAGACCATTTGCCTACAAACAGCCTCATCCTCAGTGCCCACTGTCTCCTAGCTGTGGAGCTTGGATTCCTATGGAATTGGGTTCTGCTGAACATACCTCTTTTTAGCATCAGACCTACCTGTCTGTCATCACCATGGGGCTGCCAGTCAGTACTTTTGCAGCCTCTTTATAGGACATTGTTGTAACTTAGGGTTCCCTGGTAGAATAAGGAGCGATGGGAAGGGGAGAGGTTCTGCATGCCTGAAGGAACAGGTCTGGGGGAGGAGAGAGGTAAAACTCAGCCTTTTCTAGTTGTCATACACAGCTGTATAAAGGCAAGCCTCATTTAGCAAAATGATTAGTTGTCACCACGTTTAATGCTTTTTGTGTGTCATAAACCCTTTCATCCCTTCCTGGATAATAAGGGCAAATGAGGAAGCATTGTGTCATTGGGGGGGTAGTACAGCCTGAGTTGGGAGGGAGCAGTATACCTGTTTTCTTAATAACCTCAAATATCAGGCATTTTAGTGACCACACAAAATCTCAGGGTGAAAAGTTCTAGACCATCGTGTCCAGCCTGCAGTTAGGGACACCGAGCCCTTCCATGACCTGTGTGGCGTGGTCTTCCGGTTAGTGTGAGGCAGCATTTTGTCTCCTTTATACTGTCCTGAGAAAACTCACACTGGAATTGAGACTGTCTCAGCTGAAATACAGATTCCTTTTCAGTAAACTGATGCACAATTCACAAATAGCAGTCTCAAAGCCATGAAGGCCTTGGACCACTCCTTTGGCTTCTTTCCTCTACCCATGTGTCTTCCATGAACCCGAAGCAGTCCAGGCTTATTCACTCTGCCAGTAAGCAAGGAGGTGGATCCTGGCAGAGCCACGCTGCCTGTGATCTATTAGTTGGTGTAACTAAAAATCTGAGGCAGCCTGAAAACAGCTTCACAGATTGAGGGTTTGAGTCGTTTGATTCTAGACCTCTGACTACTCCTGCTGAGTGATGGGAAACAAGTCATGTAATGGGGCTGAACCAGCACTGGCTCACTAGCCAGTGACCACACAAGTACGGGCAATGCTGTCATCCTTGTGTCTCCCTGCTCCAGAGCTCCCTTGTCCCATCTTTTTCACATCCCTTGGCCAAGGGATCGGAAACAGCTGTCATGCTGCTCATTCACTAAGGAGTTCCAAACACAAGCTCTTTGCCTCCCTTCCCACTTGAGACAGCAGTAACCCATGTGTAGTTTAGAAGCAGAGAGAGCAGGTCCAGCGTTTTGGCCCCATGGCTCGTTTGGTGAGGTCCGTGGTTCTTGGCCAGCCTAGTACTGAAAGGGATTTCCCTCCCCCACTCCCAGCCCAAGACCTCTTACCTGGGTAGGTCCACGCCTTCCTCAGAATCATTGCGTGTTCCTTTAGTCATCCCAGTGCCATTGGCGCAAATGCTTAATTGAAACTAAACACACGTGTGATTGAGATGGTACAGAATCCAGCGTAGCACTCATACCCATTCCTTTGCTGCCTGAGACGGTTCAGTGGCTGGCAGGCCAGCAGGATCGCTGCAGGGCCCTGAGCCCCATCTAGTCAGTTCATCAGCCTTCAGTTCTCCCGTAGCTTCCTAGGTTAGAAGCTGATGTTCTTGGGGATTTCTATGATGATTTTTAAATGTGTGTCAGTGGGAGCAAATATAATTAACTCACCACATTAACCAAATTAAGGTGGAAAAAACAATAAGGTCACCTCAGTAGGTGCATATGATGAAACCCATCTATCACACCAAACTAAGACTATAAAAGCATGTCTTTAACGCTGACAGTGTGTTTACACAGAGACCATGCTGACATAACAGAATTCTCACCATTTCTATGCAGTATTATACTGGCATTCCTGGTCTGTGTAATAGGCAAGAAAAGTACAAAAACTGGATGAGAAAGGGGTATCTTTAGTTGTAGGTAACGATATAAAGCCAAAGGTTTATTCTCAGTCCTCGTCTTACCTATTTTGTTGGTGCTGTCACTCGCTCCCTCTTTGAAGCACTTCTTCACTTGGCTTCCACGATCCCATACTTGCTCTCCCTCCCTGTCCTCTCATTCGAGGTCTTTGTAGCTGGGTCTTTCACAAAGCACCAGGAGGTGAAGGCTCCATAGTCCTCAGCCATTTCTGTCTATAGTTACTCCCATGATCTCTTCTGGTCTCATTACTATAATCAGTAGCCACTAGCTATCTAAAACTACTTAGAATACTTAAAACAAACAAAACAAAACAAAACTACTTAGAATACCTAAAAACACTTCCTTAGATGCCCTAGCCATATTCACTTAAAGTGCTTATCCATCACGTGCTTATCCATCATGAGACAGCCACATGAACAGTGGCCACAGAGCATTGCCATCTTTCACAGAGTTCTGGTGGACAGCTCTGCTTGGGGCCATCTCTTCACCTCCAACGTTCCCTAGTTTAAGTCAGTGTCATTATACTGAATGGTATTCCTTGTCTCCCTTCAGCCAATGCTTTTGTTTTTTGAGACGGAGTTTGCTCTTTCGTCCAGGGTGGAGTGAAGTGGCGCAATCTCATCTCTGCAATCTCTGCCCCCCTGGCTTTAAGCAGTTCTCCTGCCTCGGCCTCCTGAGTAGCTGGGATTACAGGTGCCTGCCACCACACCTAGCTAATTTTTGTAGACAGGGTTTCACCATGTTGGCCAGGCTGGTCATGAACTGCTGACCTCAGGTGATCCACTGCACCCGACCACCTTCAGCCAATTCTTGACAACTAGAGCTTGAGACCCTCCGTTGTCTTCTGTTTTACTTGTCTTAAAAGCCAAATGCCCCATAATGACTTTTGAGGTCTTAATGACCTGCTTCTACCATCCTCTGCCATTACCTGTCTCACCTTTTGCTCATGTAAACTCTATTCCAGCCACGTTGGCACTCCTTTACCATTCCAGGACTTGCCAGGTTGCACTTCCATTCTCTGCCTGGTGGGTCTTCACCACCACCCACTGGGTTCACACACATCTTTTCAGGCCCCGTGGGGCCATCTTTATTCAAATGTCACCGCCTTCTGGCCACTTTATGTAACAGTATGATATGTATGTATGCAAATTTTCTATCCCCCTTCCCTTTTTCTCTATAGCACTTGTGTTACTTTTGCATCTTAGTCTGTCTCTCCCAAAATAGGGGACAAGTTTCATGAGGGCAAAAACTTGTCTGTTTTGTTTATTGCTATATTCCTAGCATCTGTCATGTAATAGGTGCTTACTGTTCGTTAGGTAAAAAAGTTCAGAAATTGCCACCCAGTAGTATCCATATTTGTTCCCTTTGTAGGTCATTAAACAGCTGATGAAAAAGGAATTCACTCTAGAGTTTTCGCGTGACAGAAAGTCAATGTCGGTTTACTGTACACCAAATAAACCAAGCAGGACGTCAATGAGCAAGATGTTTGTGAAGGCAAGTATGGCAGATTGCAATTGAGATGTTCTTACCAGGGTTAAGATCCCCGTGAACCAATAAAACAAAATTGTTTATCTAAATCTGTAACATTTCCAGGGTGCTCCTGAAGGTGTCATTGACAGGTGCACCCACATTCGAGTTGGAAGTACTAAGGTTCCTATGACCTCTGGAGTCAAACAGAAGATCATGTCTGTCATTCGAGAGTGGGGTAGTGGCAGCGACACACTGCGATGCCTGGCCCTGGCCACTCATGACAACCCACTGAGAAGAGAAGAAATGCACCTTGAGGACTCTGCCAACTTTATTAAATATGAGGTTAGCTAATGAAAAGTTTCTTTGTCCACACCCTGCACGATTCATTGTGTTTAAACAGTACTCCTTCAAGCAAAAGGTCAAACAGTTCTCACTTTTGCCAAGAAAGAGGTGTGGTTATTTGTTTTTCTGCCTGCCAGCTGTGTCACCCTTAAAATTTAGATTGCTGCTTCAAACATACATAGTTAATAATTTCATAAAAGTGTTATTTTCAAAGTAGAATATTTTCAAAGTAGAATAATCAAGATGAGCTTAAGCTTGTAAACCCGATTTTGCAGCTCATCTAAATCATGATTTTTTTTAAATTGGTGATATTTCTAGAATATTCATTAGTTACTGAAGGTCAAAAGATCCAAGTTGGAGATTGCTTCCACTTTTCTACTCAGAGTAGAATTCTTTTATATCAAGGATGTGACATCCTAAAGCTATGAACAAAATGAAGAAGCTTTGGTACTGTGGGCTCAGAATAGCACAAGAGTTAAAGAATGGTTTGATAACGGGTGTAGTGGTATTTTTTTTCTCATAAGAAAATGCAGAAACCGCCAGGCACGGTGGCTCAAATGCCTGTAATCTCAGCACTTTGGGAGGCCGAGGCTAGCGGATCACCTGGGGTTGGGGGTTTGAGACCAGCCTGACCAACGTGGAGAAACCACATCTCTACTAAAAATACAAAATTAGCCAGGTGTGGTGGCACATACCTGTAGTCCCAGCTACCCTGGAGGCTGAGGCAGAAGAGTCTCTTGAACCTGGGAGGCGGAGGTCGCAGTGAGCTGAGATTGCGCCATGGCACTCCAGCCTGGGCAACAAGAGCAAAACTCCGCCTCAAAAAAAAAAAAAAAAAATGCAGAAACCTGTCTCAATGTTTAACTGGGCATTTTTCAAACTAGGGGACAAAAACTAGAACTTGCCACTTTTATTTAAAGTGATGCTCTTATTTTAGACCAATCTGACCTTCGTTGGCTGCGTGGGCATGCTGGATCCTCCGAGAATCGAGGTGGCCTCCTCCGTGAAGCTGTGCCGGCAAGCAGGCATCCGGGTCATCATGATCACTGGGGACAACAAGGGCACTGCTGTGGCCATCTGTCGCCGCATCGGCATCTTCAGGCAGGATGAGGACGTGACGTCAAAAGCTTTCACAGGCCGGGAGTTTGATGAACTCAACCCCTCCGCCCAGCGAGACGCCTGCCTGAACGCCCGCTGTTTTGCTCGAGTTGAACCCTCCCACAAGTCTAAAATCGTAGAATTTCTTCAGTCTTTTGATGAGATTACAGCTATGGTGAGCATGTTTGAACATGTACAGGTGACTCAGGCTACACAAGCACATAGTAGCCTCTAATTTTGACCACTGAATTTTTTTGTCATAGCTCCCTAATTTGGAATTTGTCATGATTTGGGTCTTTTCTCTAGAATTCGGTGAATCAGTGGTTGGGCATGTTGTGTGCTACTTGCAGGGAAGATCCTAGAGTCGTTTAAAACCCAGAAGGGCCTTCCAGATCAGTCCCAGAGGAACAATCTGGTGATCTAGTCTCTTTTTTAAATGAGACGTGTTTTTATTGTAAGTTTTCTGAAAATTGAGGATGTAATCAGTCAGTTGTTTGGATCACCCTGCTTTTAAGTTGGATGTTCTTTAAGAGCTGGCTATTGATGAAGCATTTCCAGTATTCTTCCCCTCACCTGATTTTCACCCAGATACATTATGTTAAATTTACTTTCTTCTCTTTTAAAAAAAAATCTTAGTTTTGAAACATACTATAAGTGTACTCTCCTCTCCCCCAGAGGTAACTGAAGTTGGAATTTAGCAAAAATATTAAAAACATGGGAGTGCTGTTTTTGTGTCTGTAGACAGTATTATTTTTGCATGCTTTTGAAGGCATATTTTTTGGCCAAGTGCAGTGGCTCATGCCTGTAACCCCAACACTTGGGAGGCCGAGGCAGGTGAATCACTTAGGGTCGGGAGTTCAAGACCAGCCTGGCCAACATGGTGAAACCCCGTCTGTACTAAAAATACAAAAAATTGTTGGGTGTGGTGGTGGGCGCCTGTAATCCCAGCTACTCGGGAGACTGAGGCAGGAGAATCGCTTGAACCCAGGAGGCGTGCAGTGAGCCGAGACTGCGCCACTGCACTACAGCCTGGGCGACAGAGCGGGACTCCATCTCAGAAAAATAAAAATTTGCATATTTTTGCAATCTGCATCTTTCTACTTGAAATTTATCCATGTGGATACAGGTGCTTCCTCTTGACTGCCACATAGGTTGTGCTTTTGTTTTTAGTAAGATAATACAGATAAATTTGAAGTCCCCTTTGTCCCACTTTGGTAAACTTATTTGGTAATTTTACATTTCCTAGGTAAAATGTGTTTTGTGACACCAACTTATGAAACAAAAATTCTAAAACTCTTTGCCAAGAGACCTACGGCTCTATTCATTTTCCTCCTGCTTCCCATTCAGTGGGCTTTTGCCTAGGGGTATGAATGTGGCATGCCAGTTGGCTGACCCAACCATTGCTTTCCCTTTCAGACTGGCGATGGCGTGAACGATGCTCCTGCTCTGAAGAAAGCCGAGATTGGCATTGCTATGGGCTCTGGCACTGCGGTGGCTAAAACCGCCTCTGAGATGGTCCTGGCAGATGACAACTTCTCCACCATTGTGGCTGCCGTTGAGGAGGGGCGGGCAATCTACAACAACATGAAACAGTTCATTCGCTACCTCATCTCGTCCAATGTCGGGGAAGTTGTCTGGTAGGTCTCTGTGACAGCATCACTTACTGTACGCCTTTATCTAAATGGGTCATGGAGCCCAGTTCTTGCAGTTTGCTCTCCAGATTGCAGCAGCTTTGGTCTTTATGCCTGAGTTGGAAGAGGGGAGTGGGCAAGACAGAAATGCCTTATGGAAGCAGTGGTGCTTTGGCCCTCGGGAGGGTTGTCTGCAGCTGCCCCAGTGTTCAAAGAATCCTCTTTAACATGAAACTGAGCTAACATTAACCAGGTAGTCACGTGGAATTCTTGCCCTCCAAAAGTTGGCTTTATCTCTGTCAGCTTAATAATTTTTTTATTTTTATTTATTTTTTTGAGAGAGTCTCGCTGTCGCCCAGGCTTCAGGCAGTGGCACGATCTCAGCTCACTGTCCCCTCCACCTCCTGGGTTCAAGCCTCCCGAACAGCTGGGATTACAGGCATGCGCCACCACTCCCTGCCATTTTTTTGTGTTTTAGTAGAAATGAGGTTTCACCATGTTGCCCAGGCTGGTCTCTTAACTGCTGAGCTCAGCCAGTCTGCCCACCTTGGCTTCCCAAAGTGCTGGGATTACAGGCATAAGCCACCGCACCTGGCCTCAGTCATCTGAATTTAAGTAATAAACTAAGTAAAATTGAGCTTTAATTCAAAATTGGGTGTAAGTATTTTACAGATTACCTGAAGTTGTTGTCATTTATTTTTCTGGAGGAGGGCGGGGTGATGATGCTCTTTAAATAGTGGCCAGAAGTCATTTGGGCTCTCTTTGTCTTCTCTTCTTGATTGGAAACAGTATTTTCCTGACAGCAGCCCTTGGATTTCCCGAGGCTTTGATTCCTGTTCAGCTGCTCTGGGTCAATCTGGTGACAGATGGCCTGCCTGCCACTGCACTGGGGTTCAACCCTCCTGATCTGGACATCATGAATAAACCTCCCCGGAACCCAAAGGAACCATTGATCAGCGGGTGGCTCTTTTTCCGTTACTTGGCTATTGGCTGTGAGTACAATTTTTTTATATTACTGATTTTTAAACAAAATGTTTGTGAGCTGAAATTTTGTAAATTCATCCCTTAAAAGCGTATTTTTTCTTCTATCCCTGTATAGGGTAGCAAAAGACAGAGATGCCCTCTTACAGTTCGATGAACTATACACCCAATTTACTAAAGTCCTTTCACAGTTCCAGTTTTAGCATCCTGCCCTTACTTGGGCTTTTGTGAATGAGCAATTAAACATCAGGGTTTTCAGATTTAGCCCTGTGTGCAAAGGGATAGGAATGATTCACGCTAGGTTCTGCCTTCCAAGAGTTCATAGGTGGGATTTAAATAGATAATTGTCACCAAGATATAAAATTTAGTCCCTGTTTCCATAAGAGAAGGGCTGCGCAGTGGCTGGTCCCTTTTATATATAAATCATCTCTTTAGCCCTCATCTTCCTCACCCCGGGTTCTTCCCCATTTCATAGATTGGGAAAGTGAGGTGAAATCACTTCCCTGGGATCCCATAGGAAGGCATTGTGTTTTCATAATATAGTCACATGACTTCAAATTCAAAAAGCACACAATGGCATAGAATGGAAAGGGTTTGGGCCAGTCACTTCCCTCTGGCGTTGAGGTGCTCATGTACCCTGTGCCCTTCCGGAGAGATTCCAGCATGCTGTGCACACCTGCATGTTGACCCTTGTCTTGCCTTCTTCCTGCTTGTCAAATCCTTCCATATCCGGACATGTGTAGTGCCTCATCCTTGCAGCCAGCGGCCTTCATGCTCCATTGTAATTCGTGGGTTAGTGGGTATATGCACTTGTTGTTTTTGATGCTACCACATGGGGATACTTGCCTCGTCTGAATTCTGTGTATTCTCTGCTGCACCTTGTTGCTTCTTTGCAATAAACTTCCTGAACTCAAAGCTAATACTGGGGGGAATCCCAGAAGCTGCTGAGGGCAGGGCCATGCTGCTCAGTGTTCCACCCTAGCTCCTGACAGCATTTCCCTAGAAAGCTGCTGCTGGGCCTCTAATGGAGCAAATAAATCTGTGTACAACTAGGCAGCAATAGTTTGTCCAAAAGTCCTGGTGTAATCTAGTCCCTCAAACTGTGCAGCCTTACATGGAGTACACACACACTTGCAGCCTTGAAGTACTACCCACTGAGGGGAGAAGGCACGGCAAGGGGAAAGGCTGGCACAGGATGGAGCAAGTGCTTTTTCTCACACATTCTGGAGGAAAAGTTATCCAGTTCTTCTGTTCTAGAACCACCCCTGTCCTTCAGAAACCAGGGTCTAGTTGCTCTGGCTACCAGGCGTGAGCAGGTGGTGGTAGCACCACAGGCCCCGGTTACCATCACTGTCCCATGTCTTTGATCTTCGTCCTTGTGGGGATTGGCCTTCATGGCCTCGGTGGCAGCGAGCCCTGCAGAGGCAAGTGCATCAGCATCACTGTGTTTGTTCCCAGGTTACGTCGGCGCTGCTACCGTGGGTGCTGCTGCATGGTGGTTCATTGCTGCTGACGGTGGTCCAAGAGTGTCCTTCTACCAGCTGGTACTCAGTCACCTTTCTTTCTGTACCTTACATGAGAAGTGTTGGGGAGGCCTTGACCTTTCTGTGGTTTCGGTATCTATCAAATCATCTTAAGACTCAAACGATAAACAGTTACACCTAAGATGATTCTGAAGGACCAGGGCTTCTCCGAGAAATTGGGGTAAACCTCTTGGCTGGCTCTGCATTCAGGCTGGTCTGTGCTAGGCTTGGTATGGGGTTGGAGCCTGGACTTGGGAAATATACTGGGCTGATAGGAATTTGATTGGATTTTCTTGCAGAGTCATTTCCTACAGTGTAAAGAGGACAACCCGGACTTTGAAGGCGTGGATTGTGCAATCTTTGAATCCCCATACCCGATGACAATGGCGCTCTCTGTTCTAGTAACTATAGAAATGTGTAACGCCCTCAACAGGTTAGTGCACCTTGACGGCAGGCTGAGGCGAGCATGCTGACTGCCAGGGCACTGGGGAATTGTGTGTAGTCACGGTTGATTGAGGATCATCACAGGACAGTTCTTCCCTTCCCAAAAGAAAGGAGAACAGGCAATACCAGTTTTAAAAGCATGAGCTGTCGTCACCTCCAGGAAGTAGTGGGAGTGCTTAGCCCTGTGTTTCTTAGGAGCTCTTCCTTAAAAGAAACCGTGGGGGCCAAAAATAGGAACTTTGGTACCCCTGTATGCCAGCACCCACAGGGAAGGAATCTCACCCTTTCACACAGACAAATGGTACCATCCAATTAAGCCCGTGACAAAAATGGAAATTTCTAAATAGCCCAAGTCTCCAGGGTAATTGGGAACAGCTTTGAACCCACTAAGATGGGGTCTGCTATGCCAAAACATAGATACAGAATTCACAGTTTGTCCTGCATTAGGACATTCTCTTCAACTTTGCCACTGTAGAAAGTGGAGGTAGGTCAGCGGATGGTGCCACATTAACAGCCGCCTTACTGAAGTGTAGTCCAACAGGGTCTTACTGCCACTGTGACACGTGCCTTGCCTTGGGGGTGCGTTTCCCCACCTCTCCTTGCTCTGCAGCTTGTCCGAAAACCAGTCCTTGCTGAGGATGCCCCCCTGGGAGAACATCTGGCTCGTGGGCTCCATCTGCCTGTCCATGTCACTCCACTTCCTGATCCTCTATGTCGAACCCTTGCCAGTAAGTGGTTGGGTGGGGCTTGGGCTGGGGACCAGCCACCTCCTTCCAGGGGAGGCTGGAGGCGTGACACATCTTCTCTGTGTCAGCTCATCTTCCAGATCACACCGCTGAATGTGACCCAGTGGCTGATGGTGCTGAAAATCTCCTTGCCTGTGATTCTCATGGACGAGACGCTCAAGTTTGTGGCCCGCAACTACCTGGAACCTGGTAAAGAGTGTGTGCAGCCTGCCACCAAATCCTGCTCGTTCTCGGCATGCACCGATGGGATTTCCTGGCCATTTGTGCTGCTCATAATGCCCCTGGTGATCTGGGTCTATAGCACAGACACTAACTTTAGCGATATGTTCTGGTCTTGACTGACAGTTTTCCATAAAGAAGATGTTTAACTTAATCAATTTTTTTATTGTTTAAAGCAACTGTCTATTTCTGCTGAATTTTCACATGAACATACTGGCTGGTGATGGAGGTTTCATACTCTAGATTTTGTTTTGCTTTTTCTGACTCCAGTGGGGCAAGATTTTCCTTTTTTATACACATAATTAAAGTGTCCATTGACATGTACAGAGAACTAACACTATTTTATGCAAATATTTTTTTGTAGATGAAAAAGCATGTACAGTGTTCTGTTTAATACTCATCCTTGTATAAAAAAAATAGTTGAGCCAGCAGACATTGTCAGCAAATTAATTGGCAGCAGATTTTAGGAAATGAATGTGTGTGGGTTTTTTCCTAAAACTAAATAGCATGTATTGTGTCTTTTGCATGATGATCTGGATTTAATTTGATATCACAGTCTAATTTTTATTCATAAGCCAATTTTTCTGCACTGAGCGGAGTCTTGCTACCTCAGTCAGTATTGTTTTGGTTTGCTACTTCCCTCACCCACTTTGGCCTCCGTTCACCCCACCCCACCCCCACCTCTCCCCACCTTACCCCCGCCCCGCTTGGCTTCTTCTTTAGGATTGTGATGGTTCGTTCTGTTTACATCAGTTTTAACGAGAGGTATGCCTGTACTCGCTTGTGCAGAAAACATTGTTCCAGATTCAATCGACTGGGTTTATGTCCCTTCACGTAGTTTTTAAGGTTATTTATTTAAATGTCTAATGTATTTTATTGTAACAGACATTGTTTTGCCAACATTGCCTATTTCAGTGGCACGTCATCTAGTTTTAAAAAAATAAAACATTTTAAATGGACAGAGAAAAATAACTGTCTTGTCTTTAACTCTTAAGTGGCTTACCTGGGACTAACAGACATGTCCAACTTTCTCTCCAGTTCTTAGCTCAGAACTTTAGTTGTACTCTGCTTGAGGGGAAGAAGGCTCCTGCTCTGCTGTGTAGGTAGTCATAGGAATTGTATTCTTAATGTACAGGCACTAATTGTCATCTGTGATGTACATTTTATGCAAGTTTCTGCTGGCCTGGTATAGAGAACATAAGGGCAAGTGTGTATGTGTGTGTATGTGTGTGTTTTGTAAAATCTGTAAATAGCACATGACCAAATGAACATATTGTATAGAACTATTTTTATTTGAATATGGCACTAACCACCACCACCGTTACTACGATCAATGTTTGCGCATGTTCGAGATGAGTCTCACCAACAGTGTGTAAGTCATTAACAGTCCTAACTGTGGTGTTTTCCTCCAATGCCTTCCAACATCCATCAACTAACGTGAGTATTTTCTTCCTGGGATTTGGATGCTTTAGCCTAAAGGTGACTGCCACCAAGTGAGATAACTGTATGTCACTAACTTACAAGCCGCCTCCATGGCAGACGCTGCTGTGCTCCCTGATGCCCTGTGAGCACCGGGGTTGCCTGTGGCACCTGCCATGTGACTCGGGCGCGGCATCAGCTGGCTGGAGGTGTGGCTTTCATAGACCTCCACAGGCTGCCTAGGACAAGATGACCAGGAGGGCCCAAGCCAGACAAAAGCCAGAGTGGGGAGAGAGGCATTTCAGCCAGACCAACAGGCTGAAGGAGCTGTGAAGACTGTATTGCTAAAATGAGGGTTCGCAGCTGCCAGGAGTCATCCCAGAACATTGCTACTTATTTATTAAAAAGCTAAAAACTAGTGAAAGCAAGTAACTGAACCAGTGAACTCTGGGTATCGATAGGTTCATCTTAAATAGGCCATTTCCCCACTCCCCCACCCCCGCTTGCTTGGTCTTGTCCTTTGTGGCTAAGACTTAGCTCTGCAGGGGATGTTAAAGCACAGTTAGTAGGACGTGGCTCTGCACAGCCCAAAAACCAGCTTACTCCTTAGCCAGGGTGTGAGGCCTCGACTATATTCTTAAAAATGTACTTAGGCTCTGGTTACTGGGATGGCCAGTAGATGTAATGCAGATGGTTGGAGTTTGGGGAGGGTTAGGAGGCATCAAGCAGGACAAGGTGCTGCTGAGTTCAGAGGGCCCACGTTCAAGGGATGGAGGTGGAACCTGGAGACCGACTCTTAAAAGCACAGTCCGTGGTTGGGCGTGGTGGCTCATGTCTGTAAGTCAGTCTCAGCCCTTTGGAGGCCACAGCAGAAGGATTGCTTGAGCCCAGGTGCTCAAACCAGCCTGGGCAACAGAGTGAGGCCCTGCCAAAAAAAATCAGCCTTACTGTGAAGCCTCCAAGGCTGCTTGCAGGCAGCTGTGGCTCTCGGGAAGGGAGGCTGCTTTGCCCAGCAGGGAACATTTGGGGCAGGGGGTAAATTTTGCCAGTTTGAGCATCATGAGGTGTAACAAGAAATGAGTTGAATGGGCCAAATGCAAGGAGTGCATCTCTGGGCTGCAAACTGACTTGAGTGCTGCACTATTGCTATTCCGTGCAAACAAAACTCACAGCTTTTCCTGACTCAGTTCCTTGACTTAGTGGCCTTTACAAAAAAAGTTGAGTAGTGTGTGGCCTGCTGTCGCACAGCCCCTAGTTAGCTTCATGGTTTCTCAGCTTCAGACCCCTCCAGCCCACAGAGGAGCCCATGGAGGGACCCACTTCCCTTGGTCCAGACAGCTGAGAGTGTGTTAGGCCTACTGCTGTTTTGAGCAGGGCCACTTGCTCCATTTCACTGAAGGCTTTGCTGGGTGAAAACACTTCAGCATCTCCTCCTCAGTTAGGTCAACCCATAAAGACCAGGTCCAGCACCGTGGTCTCGGCACATCCCTGGCCTCAGGCCCTCACCTAACAGTGAGGCAGCAGCTGCCTAGCCCCGCAATGTGCCTGTCAGGCGGCTCTTGGCCTGAAACTTATTTCCACATTCTTTACTGATGGGCAGGTGGCTGAAGGCCCAGCCATCAGTGTCACTTGTTGCCACCCCGTGCCTCCCTTGGCCTCTCTGAGCTTTGCCCAGAAGACCAACAATCATACATACCCTAACTGGGACACCACTCTGCAGAATGCAGATGATCCATTCTGGAGGAAGCTGTCCCTTGAGCTCAGTGAGCTCCCAGGCAAGCAGGGCATCTGGCCAACTTCCCTCACAACAGCTGCTCCCACATCCCCTCGGACTGGAGCTTCAGCCCTGACTGAGGTGGGCGGACCTAAGACCTGAGACCACAAGATTAGCTCAGTGTCTACCAAGCATCTAGCCACTGTCCAGGGCCAGAGCATACCACGTCTGCAGTGCCTGTGAGCAGAGCCAGCCAGTTGCCCTGTGACTATAACCACCAAATTTGTCCAAACACCCGCTGCAGTTAGCAAGAAGGGTAGGCTTCACCCTCCTTTACTGAGGAGAATGATGCGGAGGAGTTTCCTCTCCAGGGCTAGGCAAGGCAGGCGAGCAGCCAGAAGCCGGGTGCCCACAGGGCAGGGACAGGAAGGCTGTGCTGCTACTGGCTGCTCACTTCTCCATCAACCTCATCCTCTGCACCACTAACCAAGACCTTGTCCTCTTGCCTGTCTTGCTGCTTTCACAGCTGCAACGATTGTGTCTGCCTCGTGGGGTTTTCCTCCAGAGCCTTTATTCTGTAGCCAGACGACACGAGGAGTCTGTGTCACTGAGCCAGTGCTTCTAGATGCTACCCTGTGTGGGCGGCACCTCAGGGACAGTAAATCAGAAATGCTGGTCTTGAAACCTTGAAAAGATCAAGCTGAATGTTTCTTTTCATCTGTCGCTGTTGATCTTCATCTATTTAAATAGGTATTCTAACGTTTCCTCTCTGTATTTCATGAAGCTGATTTCCTCTCTCTTTCCTTTTCAGCAATACTGGAGTAACCGCTTCCTAAACCATTTTGCAGAAATGTAAGGGTGTTCGGTTGCGTGCATGTGCGTTTTTAGCAACACATCTACCAACCCTGTGCATGATTGATGTTGGGGAAAAAGAAAAGTAAAAAAGTTCCCAACTCACTTTGTGTTATGTGGAGGAAATGTGTATTACCAATGGGGTTGTTAGCTTTTAAATCAAAATAATGATTACAGATGTACAATTTAGCTTAATCAGAAAGCCTCTCCAGAGAAGTTTGGTTTCTTTGCTGCAAGAGGAATGAGGCTCTGTAACCTTATCTAAGAACTTGGAAGCCGTCAGCCAAGTCGCCACATTTCTCTGCAAAATGTCATAGCTTATATAAATGTACAGTATTCAATTGTAATGCATGCCTTCGGTTGTAAGTAGCCAGATCCCTCTCCAGTGACATTGGAACATGCTACTTTTTAATTGGCCCTGTACAGTTTGCTTATTTATAAATTCATTAAAAACACTACAGGTGTTGAATGGTTAAAATGTAGGCCTCCAGTTCATTTTCAGTTACTTTCTGAGTGTGCAGACAGCTATTTCGCACTGTATTAAATGTAACTTATTTAATGAAATCAGAAGCAGTAGACAGATGTTGGTGCAATACAAATATTGTGATGCATTTATCTTAATAAAATGCTAAATGTCAATTTATCACTGCGCATGTTTGACTTTAGACTGTAAATAGAAATCAGTTTGTTTCTTTCTGTGCTGGTAACAATGAGCATCGCACAGACATGGTTTCAGGTAAATAAATCTATTCTATGATAAATTCTCAGTGTGGTGGTGACTGTTCTCCTGTGGGAGGGGGACTGATGGGCACCAAGGGCCTCCACTCCGCACCCGGGCCTGCCCCTCTACGGGGAAGCAGGGGAGGCTCAGTCTGGGCAGGGTGGCCGTGTGACTAGAGGGGAAGGAACCTCCTGGACTCGACTTCACAGTAGACAGGCTGACTGGTAGCAGGTCCGCCCATGTGAAGCCCACCCTGGCTCCCTACCCTTTAAGGATGGGGGAAGCTGAGTGTGTGTTACCAGTGGGGTCTTAAACACACAAGGCCTCACTCATCAGTGTAGTGAAGAAAGCCAAGACTCCGCGCTCTCCATTGTTGGCAGCCTGGAAAGATCTGGAGACTAGCAATGGAGAGATGTTTCTTAGGCTGTTCAGATCCAAAACTTCCACATTCCCCGTTGTTGATAGGTATGGGATGGAGAGGTGAACAGAACTGAAGCAGCTGTTGGAATTCATTTGCTGGTTACTTTAGTGCTTATTTGGCAGTGACGGGTTTGGGATTGGGCTTTTGGTTTTTGCACATTCCCTAAGATGATTCTTTATCACTTTAAAAAATACCAGGATACAAGGATAGCTGGATGATTCTATAAATCTAATTTTTAAAACTATCAGTTCTGGGTAGGCACGGTGGCTCACGCCTGCAATCCCAGCACTTTGGGAGGCCGAGGCAGGCAGATCACAAGGTAGGAGATTGAGACCATCCTGGCTAACACGGTGAAACCCCGTCTCTACTAAAAAAAATTGCCAGGTGCAGTGGCTCACGCCTGTAATCCCAGCACTTTGGGAGGCCGAGGCGGGCGAATCATGAGGTCAGGAGATTGAGACCATCCTGGCTAACATGGTGAAACCCCGTCTCTACTAAAAAATTCAAAAAATTAGCCGGGCGTGGTGGTGGGCGCCTATAGTCCCAGCTACTCAGGAGGCTGAGGCAGGAGAACGGCATGAACCCAGGAGGCGGAGCTTGCAGTGAGCCGAGATCGCGCCATTGCACTCCAGCCTGGGTGACAGAGCAAGACTCTGTCTCAAAAAAAAAAAAAAAAAAAACGAAAATACAAAAAATTAGCTGGGCATGGTGGCAGGTGCCTGTAGTCCCAGCTACTCAGGAGGCTGAGGCAGGAGAATGAATGGCGTGAATGTGCCACTGCATTCCAGCCTAGGCGACACAGCGAGACTCTACTGATCAGTTCTGCTGATGGAGAAAAAAAAATTTGATAAAATTTAACATCCATTTTCTAAAAATTATTCCTATGTACCATTTATTATTAGAAACCAAAAGTGTTAACGCTTTAGAGTTGCATTCCAAGTCCACTCTTGCCCACTACCAAACACTGTTCTAGAGGTGCTAGTCAGTACAATCGGGCACGAGAAGGAAAAAATGCCTTGGAATGAACAAAAAGCAATCAGGGGTCATACTGGGTCAATGTTCCTAAACAGGAACTATCTTGTTCCTAGTTAGAAATGTTTAATGATTCAGGGAAAATTGACAGCTGAATGGGAGTGACATATAATTCATACTGATATATGAGAATACCAATGGTGGCCTTAGGCCAATCCTAACAAACATCAGGCAGACAAAAACCAAGGAAGCACACCAAACCTCTTAAAGCTATGGTAATTCAGTGCATCACTTCAGAAGGGTGGTGTTCCAGCTTAGTAGGTAGGTAATAGTTGGATTATTATGTGGGGGGTCATCTTGAGAAAAAGCTGTATCCCTTACACCCAATAAATTGCAAATGGATCAAAATACTTGGAAAATGCAACTATACCCCCAAAAGAAACATGGTTAAATGGTATAAACGAGAGAAAACAAATACCTCATGTGAAAAGATGCTCAACTCCACTGGCAAATTAAAATCACGAGGTAACGTCTCGAGAAGTGGGTCTTCTGATGCCAAGGATGGAGCAGCTTGCGAGGATGAACTCTAGGGAATGACCGAAACCACTCAGCCTAGAGGTGTTCTCAACACCCTTACCCCCACCCCCGCCCCAAGCAGGTCCACTCCTAGAGAATCTCACACATGGGGAAGAGCCACAGCAGAGTTTTTGGAGAAAAATGAAACCACCAGCAGGAAAATGGGTGAGTACATTCAGTCATATTCAGATGATGCTCAGCTATGAAATAAGCTAGAACTACGTTATCAACCTAAATAAATCCTGAACAGTGAAGCCAAGTGCAGCAACATATCAATATGCACAATACCGCCTCATATCCTCTAAACGTGGCCCACGGGCCAGGCTGGCTGAGGAGAGAAAGTGTGTACACCAGAGTGTACATCAACGTGGACTAGTACCAAACAGATTGGTAATGAGTTTGTGGACATCAGCCAGAGGCTGTGAAAGCCCAAATCGATAGTGGTTAATTCAGTGAGGGAGAGGGGTGGAGACGAGGAAAGGCAGATACAGCTTTACCTATCAGTAAGGAAAGTATAGATGGAGGTGTTCATTATGCCTGTTTGCGTGTCAGATTTTCATTTTTGGGGAGGGTGGGAAGTGACAGTGTCCCAGGCTGGGGTGCAACGGTGCCATCATGGCTTGCTGCAGCCTCAACCTCCTGGGTTCAAGCGATCCTCCTGCCTCAGCCTCTTGAGTAGCTAAGACTATAAGTGCACACTACCACACCTGGCAAATTTTATAATTTTTGGTAGAAATGGGATCTTGCTACTTGCCCAGGCTGGTCTTGAACTCCTGGCCTCTAGTGACCCTCCCATGTCAGCTCCCCTAGTCGCTGGGATTACAAGCATAAGCTACCACACACAGCTCTCAGATTTTTAAATATCTATATCCTTTGATCAAGAACTTCACTTTCCTGAAATCCTCCCATATGTTCAAAAAGTATAATCCCTACTGCACTCTTGTAGCAGAAGAGTGGAAATAAGCTGATGTTCATCAAGAGGCAAGAACTGAATAAGGTAGAGAGCATTAAAACCATGGAATACCGTGCAGCCTTTGAAAAAGACAAGGTACACGTGTGTACGAGCAAGGAATGATGTCTGATATACGTTGTCTGCCCAGGGAAATATTCAATTACAGAGCAGTTTGTATTATAATCTACCATTTTTTAAAAACAGAAGGAAGTTAACAGTTTCTAGTAATGACAGTTGCTGAGAATAACAAAATGCTGCATATAGATGGCAGATGGTGGAAGCCAGGTCTCTCTGTTGGAGTGGGAGGAAGCAGAGGAAGCAAGGGGAGAAGCTAAGATAAGCAAGGGGAGGAAGCTAGAATAATCCATGTGGTAATGAATTAGAGCCGGAGATATCAGGATGAAGTCATGTTTAGCTTCATATGTACGGATGGTTTCATATAGAAACACTGATAGTGGCGAGGCACAGTGACTCACGCCTATAATCTCAGCACTTTAGGAGGCTGAGGCAGGAGGATGAGGAGCCCAGCAGTTTGAGACCAGCCTGGGCAACACAGTGAGACCCAACATCTACAAAAAATTTTAAAAATTAGCCAGGCATGGTGGTGCCTGCCTGTGGTCCCAGCTACTCTGGAGGCTGAGGCAGGAGGATCACCTGAACCCAGCAGGACAAGATCACACCAGTGCACTCCACCCTGCACGACGCAGCGAGAGCCTGTTTCAAGAAAAGGAAAAAAGAAAAACTGCTGACTGTGATGTGTATATACACTGGTCACTACACACATGCATTTCCTTGTACTGTCAGCTCAGAAGGCAATGAACACACTTGGCTTCCAGTGTTAGGTTTCTAATGCCATTCTCCAGTAAAAAAGGGCTCCTTGGAGAAATGGCTGATTCTAGAGATGGGACAGAAAACGTACAGTACGTGCCTGAAGAATACCAAAGCACCAGAAAGGAAGGGCTCAAAAACAGCAATCAAAGATGTGGTTATGTGAAAGGAACACAGGAGCCAATTGAAAAAGCCACAACAGCCAAAGAATGTGAGCAACAAAATAAAGCAGTATTGGACTAGAATCCAAAGTATAAATATCCACAAGTCCACGCTGACATAAACAAATAAATAAATGGGGGTGACTACAAATCTTCCATGCAGAATTCCAAGTAATTTACATGGACACTGCCTCAGGAGGTGGAGCCTCACCTCCTCTGTGGGCTGTGCAATGTTCCAAAGAGTACATACGGTAGGGATGGGAAAGTGCCCGTCACTGTGGAGACCTGACATGCTACCTCAGCCAGGGGGCGTCATCTTGAAAGCATGGGCCCTTGATCTGAAGTGATGAAAATGGCATTTTACCTTTGTGGTCTTCCTCTCAAAATACACAACCTCAGTCTAATCATCAGAAAACACCTGACCAATCCCCAAACGAAAAATCCCTGACTGGTATTCCTCAAAACTGTTGACATCATCAAACCAGGAAAGTGAGAAAAGTATAATCATCAGAATGTAAAAACGAATGGGGCCAGGTGCAGTGGCTCACACCTGTAATCCCAGCACTTTGGGAGGCCAAGGTAGTTGGATCACTTGAGGTCAGGAGTTCAAGACCAGCCTGATCAACATGGTGAAACCCCATCTCTACTAAAAATACAAAAAAATTACCTGGGCATGATGGTGCATGCCTGTAATCCCAGCTACTCAGGAGGCTGAGGCAGGAGAATCGCTTGAACCTGGGAGGTGGAGGTTGCAGTGAGCCGAGATCAAGCCACTGCATTCTCGGCTGGGCAACAGAGAGAGAGAGACTGTCTCAAAAAAAAAAAAAAAAAAAAAAAAAAAAAAAAAAAAAAAGGCCGGGCGTGGTGGCTCACGCCTGTAATCCCAGCACTGCGAGGCCAAGGCAGGCGGATCATGAGGTCAGGAGATTGAGATCATCCTGGCTAACATGGTGAAACCCCATCTCTACTAAAAATACAAAAAAAAAAAAAAAAAAAGAAATTAGCCAGGCATGGTGGCGGGCGCCTGTAGTCCCAGCTACTCGGGAGGCTGAGGCAGGAGGATGGCGTGAACCCGGGAGGTGGGGCTTGCAGTGAGCCGAGATTGCACCACTGCACCCCAGCCTGGGCAACAGAGGGAGACTCCGTCTCACCAAAAAAAAGAATAAAAAAAAGGTTGGCCAGCCTGGACAATATAGTGAGACCTCAAATCGGCAAAAAATTTAAAAATTGGCCAGGCAAGGTGGCTCATGACTGTAATCCCAGCACTTTGGGAAGCTGAGGAGGGTGGATCGCGAGGTCAGCAGTTCAAGACCAGCCTGGCCAAGATGGGGAGACTCCGTGTTTACTAAAAATACAAAAAAAAAAAAAATAGCCAGGTGAAGTGGCAGGCACCTGTAAACCCAGCTACTTGGGAGGCTGAGGCAGGAGAATAGTTCGAACCTGGGGGGCGGAGGCTGCAGTGAGCAGAGATTGCGCCACTGCACTCCAGCCTGGCTGGGCGATTGAGACTCCGTCTCAAAAAAATAAATAAATAAAAATTAAAAATTATCCTGGCATAGTAGCACATGCCTGTAGTCCCAGCTACTGAGGGGCCCGAGGCGTGAGGATCATGTGGGCACAGGAGTTTGAGGTTACAGTGAGCTGACTGCACCACTGGACTCTAGCCTGAACACAGCAAGACCCTGCCTGTCGCAAAAAAAACAAAACAACTTCATGGTTGGATGTGGCATCAAAATTGACACAGCAAAATAATGAATGAGGCTGGGCGCGGTGGCTCACGCCTGTAATCCCAGCACTTTGGGAGGCCAAGGCAGGCAGATCACCTGAGGTCGGGAGTTTGAGACCAGCCTGACCAACACGGAGAAACCCTGTCTCTACTGAAAATACAAAATTAGCCCAGCCTGGTGGCAGCAGCCTGTAATCCCAGCTACTTGGGAGGCTGAGGCAGGAGAATCACTTGAACCCGGGAAGTAGAGGTTGCAGTGAAACGAGATCGTGCTATTGCACTCCAGCCTGAGCAACAAGAGCGAAACTCTGTCTCAAAAAATAATAATAATAATGAAACAGTTGATGAGAATAAATTAATTAGAATGCAGCAGAAGGTGAGGGTGGGGAGAAAAGGCTAGAAAACATGCAGGAAAGGTAAGATACCTAGAAGACAGACTGAGAAAAGCGACAAAGTCAAATATACATTTCACTACCTTCAAAAGAGGGCCAGGCACAGTGGCTCACGCCTGTAATTTCAGCACTTTGTGAGACTGAAGCTGGAGGATCACTTGAGCCCAGGAGTATGGAACAATCTCGGCTACTTGGGAAGCTGAGGCAGGAAGATCACTTGAGGCCAGAAGGTGGAAGCTGCAGTGGCCATGAGCATACCACTGCACTCCAGCCTGGACCATAAGCACATGCTGTCACATCTGGCTAATTAAAAAAATTTTTTTTACTGGGTGTGGTGGCCCATGCCTGTGCAGCTACTTGGGAGGCTGAGATGGGAGGATCGCTTAAGTCCAGGATATAGGATAACTAAAAGGAAATCCAGGCTGGGTACGGTGGTTCACATACGTAATCTCAGCACTTTGGGAGGCCAAGGTGGGAGGGCTGCTTGAGCCCAGTACTTTGAAACCAACCTGGGAAACAGAACAAAAAACCATCTCTACCGAAAAAAACAAAAACAAAAATTAGGTGGGCATGGTAGTACATTCCTATATTCCGCATTCCCAGCTACTTTGGAGGCTGAGGCGGGAGGATGTCTTGAGTCTGGGAGGCGGAGGTTGCAGTGAGCTGAGATTGCACCACCGCACTTCCCAGCCTGAGTGACAGAGCCAGATCCTATCTCAAAAAAAAAAAAAAAAAAAGAGAGAAGTCAATCATTTCAGCCCTAGTAATAAACTGCAGAAAACCAAAGAAAATCTTAAGAGCAGTGGGGGACGGGGCAGAGGTAAATATCATCTTCAAAGGAGACTGACATTACAACAGCAACAATGAAAGCCAGAAACCAACGGGATGGCAGCTTCATGTGCTGAAGGCGATTAATGGCAACCTGGAGAGAGTATGTAGTATTTAAGCATATAGTATTCAGGGTGAAATAAAGATATTTTTAGGCAAAAACAGAGTTCTTCAGGCCAGGCGCAGTGGCTCATGCCTGTAATCCCAGCACTTTCAGAGGCCAAGGTGGGAGGACCATTTGAGGTCAAGAGTTTGAGACCAGCCTGGCCCAACATGGTGAAACCCCATCTCTACTAAAAATACAAAAACTAGCTGGGCGGTAGTGGTGCACATCTGTAATCCCAGCTACTCAGGAGTCTGAGGCAGGAGAATCACTTGAGCCTGGAAGATGGAGGTTGTGGTGAGCCGAGATCATACCACTCCAGCCTGAGCAACACAGTGAGACCCTGTCTCAAAAAAAAAAAAAAAAAAAGAAAGAGAAAAGAAAGAAAGAAACAGTTCTTCATCAGCAGACCCACACTAAGGGAAACTCCAGATGGGGTGGGTGTAAACAGAATTTAAATGATCTGAGAGCTTTTGCCATCCAAGAGGACAGACAGTAAAGACATCAGTTAACTTTAGGTGTGGATATGTTAAATAAATACATTGCAATTCCTAGGATAACCACTAAAGGAACAGAAACACAGGCCAGACTAGCAAGCTGGCTGAAGGAAAAAAAGGAACCTAAAATTACAGAATAGCAAGGATAAGATGATAGATTCCAACCCCAAATATAATCAATAACAACATTTTAAGAATATACTAAATATGTTATTCCTGTTCCTCTATTACAAGAGAATGATTTTAGCATGGCTGAGACATTCCTATTTTGGAAAGCAATCTGTACTTTTTTTTTTTTTTTGAGACAGAGTCTCGCACTGTCGCCCAGGCTGGAGTGCAGTGGCATGATCTTAGCTCACTGCAAGCTCCGCCTTCCAGGTTCACGCTATTCTCCTGCCTCAGCCTCCCAAGTAGTTGGGACTACAGGCACCCGCCACCACGCCCAGCTAATTTTTTTTTCTGTATTTTTAGTAGAGACAGGTTTCACTGTGTTAGCCAGGATGGCCTCGATCTCCTGACTTCGTGATCCATCCGCCTCGGCCTCCCAAAGTGCTGGGATTACAAGCGTGAGCCACCGTGCCCAGCCTAGCAATCTGTACTTCTGACAGGACTCCCTGCAGGGGGAGGAGAGAAAAACATGTCCAGTAGTCAGCCAGTGAGTGTTGGTAAAGTTTAAATTGGATGTTTTTCCATCAAAATAAGTAGAGGCTGGGTGCAGCAGCTCACACCTGTAATCCCAGTAATTTGGGAGGCCAAGGCAGAAGGATCACTTGAGCCCAGGAGTTCGAGACCAGCCTGAGTAACATAGTGAGAACCTTGTTGCTACAAAAAATTAGCCAAGGCCGGACACAGTAGCTGATGCCTATAATCCCAGCACTTTGGGAGGCTGAGGTGGGCAGATCACGAGGTCAGGAGTTCGAGACAAGCCTGATCAACATGGTGAAACCCCATCTCTACTAAAAATACAAAAATTAGCTAGGTGTGGTGCACATAAGTAGCAATCATAAAAATGTATTTTGTAAGTTTGGAAATTACTGGGCGACAGAGCAAGTCTCCATCTAAAAAAAAAAAATTAGCCGAGTGTGGTGACGTGTGCCTGTAGTCCCAGCTACTAGGGAGGCTGAGGCAGGAGGATCACTTGAGCCTGGGAGGTTGATGCTGAAGTGAGCCACGATCACGCCACTGCACTCCAGCTTGCACAAGAGTGAGACCCTGTCTCAAGAAAATAAATAAGTAGAAATCATAAAAATGTGTTTTTTAAGTTTGGAAATTACTCAAAATGCCTTGATTTGTGACTAAGAATGTACAAACTTTAACATTTTTTTTTATATTTATCAATCATAACCTGTTTAAGAAACAGATTCTATTGAAAACTGGGACTTAACCAGGCACAGTGTCTCATGGCACAATCTCGGCTCACTGCAAACTCCATCTCCCAGGTTCATGCAATTCTCCTGCTTCAGCCTCCCGAGTAGCTGGGATTACAGGTTTACATCACCATGCCCAGCTAATTTTTTGTATTTTCAGTAGAGACGGGGCGCTTCACTATGTTGGCCAGGCTAGTATCAAACTCCTGACCTCAGGTGACCCACCCGCCTCAGCCTTTTTTTTTTTTTTTTTTTTTTTTGAGACAGAGTCTTGCTCTGTCGCCCAGCCTGGAGTGCAGTGGCGCAATCTCAGCTCACTGTAACCTCCACCTTTGGGGTTCAAGCAATTCTCCTGCCTCAGCCTCCTGAGTAGCTGGGATTACAGGCACGCGCCACCACGCCCGGCTAATTTTTGTACTTTTAGTAGAGACGGGGTTTCATCATGTTGATCAGGCTGGTTTTGAACTCCTGACCTCATGATCTGCCCACCTCAGCCTCCCAAAGTGCTGGGATTACAGGCGTAAGCCACCATGCCTGGCCACAGTTTTTTTTTTTAATTACAGGGTCTCGCTATGTTGCCCAGGCTGTAGTGCAGTGGTTATTCACAGGCATGATCCCACCACCGATCAGCACAGGAGTTCTGACCTGCTCCGTTTCTGACCTGGGCCAGTTCACCCCTCCTTAGGCAACCTGGTGGCCCCCCACTCCCTGGAGGTCACCATCTTGATGCCGAACTTAGCACAAACACCCGATTGGCATAGTGCACTGCAGCCCAGAACTCTGGGGCTCAAGCGATCCTTGCACCTCAGCCTCTCAAGTAGCTGGGACTACAGGCACACGCCACTGTGCCTGGCAAAAAAAAAAATTTTTTAATTAGCCAGATGTGCAGGCACGTGCCTGTTGTCCCAGCTAAGTGGGAGGCTGAGGTGGGAGGATGGTTTGAGCCCAGGAGGTTGAGGCTGCAGTGAGCTGTGATCATGCCACTGTACTCCAACCTGGGTGACAGAGTAAGACACTGTCTCAAAAACAAAAAAAGAAAAAAAAAATGAGAGTTTTGGCTGGGTACGGTGGCTCAAGCCTGTAATCCCAGCACTTTGGGAGGCCAAGGCGGGTGGATTATCTGAGGTCAGGAGTTCAAGACCAGCATGGCTAGCATGGTGAAACCCCGTCTCTACTAAAACTACAAAAATTTGTCTGGCGTGGTGACAGGCACCTGTAATCTCAGCTACTTGGGAGGCTGAGGCAGGAGAATCGCTTGAAACCAGGAGGCAGAAGTTGCAGTGAGCCGAGAGTGCACCACTGCATTCCAGCCTGGGCAACAGAGCAAGACTCAAAAAAAAAAAAGACTTTACTTTTTATAAACTCTGCTGATGAACTGTGCAAATACAAAAGGGGGGTGGCATATGCATATCCACTTATGTGATTTCAAATTATTTCTGGAAAAATACATGAGAAACTACTTAGTAACTATGGTTCCTTCTAGAGAGGCAACTAGAAGGCAGGCAGGGTGGGGAAATTTCATAATTTCCCTTTTTGAAAATTGCTGTCTAGTCTATTTAGAAAGAAAAAAAGAAAACTGCTCTGACTTATTATGTGTGAATCTTAAAAGGATATATATATAGGCCAGGGTTAATGGCTCATGCCTATAATCCCAGCACTGGCAGGCTGAGGTGGGCAGATCACTTGAAGGCAGGAGCTTGTGACCAGCCTGGACAACATAGCGAAATCCCATCACTACTAAAAATACAAAAAAATTAGCTGGGTGTGGTGGAGCATGCCTGTAATCCCAGCTACTCGGGAGGCTGAGGTAGGAGAAACATTTGAACCTGAGAGGAGGAGATTGAAGTGAGCTGAGATCACGCCACTGTACTCCAGCCTGGGCAACACAGTGAGACTCTGTCTCAAAAAATAATACTAAAAACCAATAAAATTGGATCCCTACATCACACCATAGAGAGTACATTTTGACCTTGAGTAAGGAAGGATTTCTTAAGAATTGTAAAACACGGGCCGGGCACGGTGGCTCACGCTTGTAATCCCAGCACTTTGGGAGGCCGAGGTGAGTGGATCACGAGATCAGGAGATCAAGACCATCCTGGCTAACACGGTGAAACCCCGTCTCTACTAAAAAAAAAAAAAAAAAAAAAAAAAAAAAAAAAAAAAATTAGCCAGGCGTGGTGGCACACGCCTGTAGTTCCAGCTACTCGGGAGGCTGAGGTTGCAGTGGGCAGAGATCGCGCCACTGCACTCCAGCCTGGGGGACAGAGTGAGACTCCATCTCAAAAAGAAAAAGAATTGTAAAGCACAACCATAAAGAAAAAGATTCAACTATATTAAAATTAAGACCCTCTGTTAACCAAAAGATACTACAGAGAATGACAAGCCATAAACTGGAAGAAGATATTGCCAACTCATGTTCGAAATTGTATCTAGAATATACAAAGAATGACTATGAATTAATGAGAACAAGATAATCCAACAGAAAAGTAGGCAAAACAACAGGAATTTCAGAGAAGAGGAAATCATTCCTCTGCAAAATCGTTACTAAATATATAAAATATTGTTCAATATTATTACAAAACAGGAAAATCTAAATTACAGTAACTATGTCATCTCACACACAGTGTGTTGGAGAAAATTAAAGATTGATAATACCCAGTTAGTGAGGAAATGGAACAAAGTGCTGCAGGTGAGCATGTTGATTTGTACATTATATATTTCTGTAAAAATAAAATACATAGCAGAAGCAGTTTGAAACAAAAAGTTAGAAAAAAAATGTCCATCAACAGAATAAAATGGACACCTTATATCCACGCAGATTCTTATATTGCAATGAAAACTGAATAAGGCACCCTACAAAACCCTTGACGAGTACTCCTCAAAACTGACAAAGTTAGTAAAAACAAGTGTGAGAAACTGATAGCCATGAGGAGCCTAAGGAGACATGATGACTATGTAATGTGGAATATTAGATGAGATTCTGAAACAGAAAAAGGACATTAGGAAAAAAACTGAGTAAATCTGGGCCAGGTGTGGTGGCTTATGCCTGTAATCCCAACACTTTGGGAGGCCGAGACAGGTAGATCACCTGAGGTCAGGAGTTCGAGACCAGCCTGGCCAACACAGCAAAACCCTGACTCTACTATAAACACAAAACATTAACTGAAGGTGGTGGGGAGAGGCTGAGGCAGGAGAATCACTTGAACCCAGGAGGTAGAGGTTGCAGTGAACCGAGATCACACCACTGCACTCCAGCCTGAGTGACAGAGCGAGACTCCATCTCAAAAAAAAAAAAAAAAAAGCAAATCTGAATAAACCATGGACTTTAGTTAATAATAATGTATCGGCTGGGCACGGTGGCTCACGCCTGTAATCCCAACACTTTGGGAGGCCCGAGGCAGGCGGATCACAGGGTGAGGAGTTCAAGACCAACCTGGCCAACAGGGTGAAACCCTGTCTCTACTAAAAATACAAAAAATTAGCTGGGCGTGGTGGCGGGCACTTATAATCCCAGCTACGTGGGAGGCTGAGGCAGAAGAATTGTTTGAACCCAGGAAGCGGAGCTTGCAGTGAGCCGAGATTGTGCCATTGCACTCCAGCCTGGGTGACGACAGGGCAAGACTCCATCTCAAAAAAAAAAAAAAAAGTATCAATGTTGGCTCATTAATTGTGATAAATGTTCCATGGTACTGTAAGATATTAACAATAGGGGAAACTACGTGTGGAGGGGGGGAACATGTGGTTACTTTCTGTGCTATCCACCCAATTTTTCTGCAAATCTAAAACTGTTCTAAAAATAGTCTATTAAAAATAGTCCAGGTCGGGCACAGTGGCTCACACCTATAATCCCATCACTTTGGGAAGCCAAGGCAAGCAGATTGGTTGAGCTCACGAGTTCGAGACCAGCCTGGGCAACATGTTAAACCCCATCTCTACAAAAAATACAAAACATTAGGCCAGGTGTGGTGGCTCATGCCTGTAATGCTAGTACTTTGGGAGGCTGAGATGGAGGACTGCTTGAGGCCAGGAGTTTGAAACCAGCCTGCTCAACATAGTGAGACCCCATCTGTTACATTTTTTTTTTTTTTTTTTTTTTAAGATGGAGTCTCGCTCTGTCACCCAGGCTGGAGTGCAGTGGCACGATCTCGGCTCACTGCAAGCTCCGCCTCCCAGGTTCACTCCATTCTCCTGCCTCAGCCTCCTGAGTAGCTGGGACTACAGGCGCCCGCCACCACGCCCAGCCAATTTTTTTGTATTTTTAGTAGAGACGGGGTTTCACCATGTTAGCCAGGATGGTCTCGATCTCCTGACCTCATGATCCGCCCGCCTTGGCCTCCCAAAGTGCTGGGATTACAGACGTGAGTCACTGTGCCCAGCCTAGATTTTTTTTTTTTAATAAAAAGAAAAAAAAATTAGGGGCTGGGAGCGGTGGCTCACGCCTGTAATCCCAGCACTTTGGGAGGTTGAGGTGGGCAGATCACTTAAGGCCAGGAGTTTGAGACCAGCCTGGCCAGCATGTTGAAACCCCATCTCTACTAACAATACAAAAATTAGCCTGGTGTGGTGGCATATGCCTGTGATCCCAGCTACTTGTGAGGTTGAGGCAGGAGAATCACTTGAACCCAGGAGGTGGCGTTTGCAGTGAGCCAAGATTGCCCTACTGTATTCCAGCCTGGGTGACAAAGCTAGACTCCATCTCATAAATAAATAAATAAATACATAAATAAATAAATAAATGATATCATGGAACAACATACAACATTCAAAGTTCAAAACAAGCAAATAAATAAATAATTGCCGGGCATGGTGGCTCATGCCTGTAATCCCAGCACTTTGGGAAGCCAAGGTGGGCAGATCATGAGGTCAGGAGTTTGAGACCAGCCTGGCCAACATTGTAGAACCCTGTCTCTACTAAAAATACAAAAAATAAAAAAAATTAGCTGGGCATGGTGGTGCACACCTGTAATCCCAGCTACTTGGGAGGCTGAGGTGGGAGGATTGCTTGAACCCAGGAGGCAGAGGTTGCAGTGAGCCAAAATCACGCCACTACACACTCCAACCTGGGTGGGAGACTGAGACTCTGGCTCAAAAAAAAAAAAAAAAAAAAAAAAAGGCTGGGCATGGTGGCTCACACCTGTAATCCCAGTACTCTGGGAGGCCGAGGCGGGCGGATCATGAGGTCAGGAGATCGAGACCATCCTGGCTAACACGGTGAAACCCCATCTCTATGAAAAATACAAAAAATTAGCCAGGCGTGGTGGCGGGCGCCTGTAGTCCCAGCTACTCGGGAGGCTGAGGCAGGAGAATGGTGTGAACCTGGGAGGCGGAGCTTGCAGTGAGCCGAGATTGCGCCACTGCACTCCAGCCTGGGCGACAGAGCAAAACTCCATCTCAAAAAAAAAAAAAAAATTTTCTTGCCATGGTGGGGTGGGCGCCTGTAATCCCAGCTACTTGGGAGACTAAGGCAGGAGAATTGCTTGAATCTGGGAGGCAGAGGTTGCAGCGAGCCAAGATCAAACCACCGTACTCCAGCCTGGGTGACAGAGCAAGATTCTGCCACAAAAGAAAAAAAAAAAAAGTGTTGTTTAGGATAAAAATGTGGTAAAAATAAAAATGAAACAAGGGAATAATGGTATTATTTTACAGATAAGAAAAATGAGGTTGTTATTTACCCAAGCTTCAAAAGACTTTCAGGGTCACAAAATAAAAGAAGTAATAAAACAAAATTCACTCATGGGTACTTCTGGCAGGAGTGGGGCTAGAGGAGGAGTAGGGCCAGGTGGGATCAGCCTGGTGCACAGGCGTGTGGGGGTCCTGGAAATGTTCTATTTTGTGACCTGGGTGGTTGTGTACACATTTTTCCTGTGGTTTTGTAAACACTTCTACTATGCTTTCACATGCTTCTGTATGTATGCTGTATTTCACCAATGTCCCATTTTTATTAAAATAATCAAGAAATCCCTGCCAGGCCCCAGGCAGGCTCTTGGCCTGGGCTCACTGGAGGTTCATTATGCACAGGGACCACTCTCCCAGATCTGCTCAGGGGTCTCCACACAGCCTTGACTCAGAGAGGGCCCCTCCCTGGCCTCCCCCAGGAGGACAGAAGCTGCCCCCAGGTCACTGCGTGGCTTGTGTATATGCCCAGCATTCTGGAACAAGCTCCAGTAGGGGGATGTACACGAGGTCACCTCTGTCCCTTCCTGTCACACTAGTAGGCTTCACCAAAAAGCAGCAGCACAGATATGGGGAGTGGCCTGGGCCTGCAGGGGTCCTGGGGTCAGCTCGTTTGGGCCCCTCAAGGCTGGGGCTTCAGTCTGTGAGCCACCTTGTCTGAAGGACAGACCCCTGCTGGCTGTGGTTCCTACTCAATTCCTAGACCAAACCTCTGTTGCCCCATGGAGACTGATAGGGAAGATGGGCCCGTGGGCCGAGGGGCCAGCTGACTAGGTCATGGGTAGAGGATGACCCAAACATGAAAAAAATAACTTCCCTGGGCCTCTTGCTTACGCAAGACCAGGCCCAGCACTTAGGGGTTCAGGTCAAATCCACTGATCTAGTGCCAAAGGGGTCCTAGCCCACAGGGCAGAAGGCAAGGTTACCATCCTCAGGGATGCTGGCCTGACAAGGACCAAGGTTTAGCCCTCAGAGGCTGCTCCCCACCCATACACCCCTCCGAGGGCTCCAAGTGCTGCCACCCCTGCTACAAGGCCCCTTTCATGTTATGCCCCCACCTGACGAGAGTGGAAGACCCAACTCTCTGAGTCTTATACCAAAGGAACATGGAGGCACAGAGAACCCAAGGGAGCTGCCCACAGCCACACAGCCAGTGACAGGCCATGAGGCAGAGGCAGAGACAGAGGCTTCCCGAGGGTGGAGAGAGGCCCTCCCCCAGGCCTCAGCCCTCCTAGTGGGGAGGGTGGGTACTTCTGAGGCGGCACTGAAGGAGGGGGACTCAGGGATGATACAAGCAGCCAGCACCCTCCCGACCCCGACACACACAAAACCTCATCAAGCACAGTCTCCCTCAGCCCTCAACAGGGGAGGAACTGACCTCAGTCCAGGAAATACCCCAACTGCAGAGCCAGGCGAGGGGGAGGGACCCCCAAATCCCACAGCCAGGAGAAAGCTAAGGGGGAGGCCTGAGAGGACCGCAGAGAGCACAAGCTCCTAGCTCCAGCAAGAGGAAGCGGAGTAGACGCTCAAGAGACTGCAGAGCTCCTGGTTTGCCCCTAACCTGAAGCCCACGGAGGGGCTCCCTGGGTAGACAGGGTGGCTGCCGGGCCAACCTGGGCATATGTGTTTGCCACGCAGAGAGGACAAGCCAGCCAGGTCCCTTGAAAGTTCCAAAAAAGATTATACTCTCACTCCAAAATCCCCCTGCTGAGAATTTACCCAAAGAAGGAAAAAAAATAGCACAAAGGAGGTCACCAGAGGGTTGTTTATAAAGAGAGAAACACTGGAAGATTTAAGTGGCCAGCGAGAGCTGTGTCGTGACGCGCTGTCCTTGCCAGACTGTCTGCAGCCTTTAGACACAGCAAGGCTGAGGCCTGCAGCAACAGACGGTGAGGCGGGCTTAGTGTGGCTGTTTTCTCTGGAACAGAATATATGATACAATTGCAGAGAGATCCGTTAAGACCATACTGAAACTCCAGGGCAGGAGGCTCTGGACAGACGAAAACAGCTAATGTGTCCATCTGAGACTCAGTGCACTCATCTGTGAAAGCGGCCAATTCTACCTCTCCAACTTCAGGGGGTGAGGCTGAGATGTGGTAATGTAGGCAAAGGCCATGCCTCGTGGCCTGTCTCAGAGGAGCACTCACAAAATAGCAGCTGGGGCCAGGCGCCATGGCTCACACCTGTAATCCTAGCACTTTGGGAGGCCAAGGTGGCCAGATCATGAGATCAGGAGTTCGAGACCAGCCTGACCAACATGGAGAAACCCCGTCTCTACTAAAAATACAAAATCAGCCGGGCATGGTGGCATATGCCTGTAATCATGTGCCAGACGGAGAGTGAAACTCCGTCTCAAAAAAAAAAAAAAAAAAAAAGGAAGGAAGAAAGAAAAAAGAATAGCAGCTAAGGCAAATAAAAGCAAGGGAGTACTGATCAAATCTGAGGTTGGTAAAAACAATAAAAACCAAATGAAAGCACTTAATGATAGTAGTGCTGATGAGGGGCAGGCAAACAGGCACTCGCACCTGTTATTGTTGGAGGGTAATCGGGCAGCACCCATGAGACATGTCAATGCACACAATCTGAGACCCAGGAATTTCACTGCAAGGAACTTGACTTCTGCATATCCTTGGAATATTATGGCAAAATATGTTCATGACAGCACAGACTGAAATAATTATGTTCAAGACTGGAAAACAAGTGTCCACCAGTAGCAGAAGGGTTGCGGAAATTGTTCCTTCTGCAGAATGGATTCTGCAGTACTGATGATTAAGGGGTGCACTGACGCTGCACAGAATGTCCCTATGCACAGCACGGCCTCGTATTTTTTTTTTCATACGGGGTCTCTGTCGCCCCAGCTGAAGTGAAGTGGCACAATCTCGCTCGGTTCACTGCAACCTCCACCTCCTGGGTTCAAACGATTCTCCTGCCCCACCCTCCCAAGTAGCTGAAACTACAGGCGACCACCACCCACGCCTGGCTAATTTTTGTATTTTTAGTAGAGACGGGGTTTCACCATGTTAGCCAGGATGGTCTAGATCTCCTGACCTCAGGTGACCCACCAGCCTTGGCCTCTCAAAGTGCTGGGATTACAGGCATGAGCCACCGTGCCTGGCAGAATATTTTTTATAATATATATAGTTAAGGAAAAGCACAAAACTATTTTTACAAAAGTAGAACCAGAAACTTATTTTGGGGAGAGACAATAAATTCAGTGGATTGGGAAGTAGATGTATTTCTAATTTTATGCCTTTCATGGTTTAATTTTTTTTTTTTTTTTGAGAGGGTGTCACTGTGTTACCCAGGCTGGAGTACAGTGATGCAACCACAGCTCATTGCAACCTCCACCTTCTGGGCTCAAGCAATCCTCCCACCTCAGCCTCCTGAGTAGCTCCCGTGTGCGTTGAAGCTGGGACCATAGGGACACACCACCATGCCCAGCTAATTTAAAAATTTTTTTGTAGACATGGGGTCTATGTTGCCCAGGGTGACCTTGAACTCCTGAGCTCAAATGATCTGCCCACCTCGACCTCCCAAAGTGCTGGGATTACAGATGTGAGCCACTGCACCTGGCCTGAATTTTTTAAACCATGTGTAACTTTAGGTAACACATATATATTACAAATACACACCATATTTCACATAAATTAAGATGTGTTTACTGGGGTTATCCAGATGGCAGGCTTACAGGTCATTTCTTAATTGTCATAAAACATATATAACATAAAATGTGCAACCATCCGCACCATATCCAGAACTTGTTAAGCATTCTAAGCAGAAACTTTGTCCCTATTAGAAACTAAGTCATTCCTTCCCCCCAGTTCCTGGCAGCCTCTAATCTACTTTCTGTCTTTATGAATCTGACTGTGCCAGGCACACCTCAAGATTCATGGAGTCATACAGCATTTGTCCTTTTGTGATTGGCTTCTACCACTTAGAATAATGTCCTCAAAGTTCCTCCATGTTGTAGCATGTGTCACTTGCCTTTACAAGGCTGAGTAATATTCCATTGTACCGAAAGACGCACCTTGGTTTATCTACTCATCTAAGGACACGTGGGTTGTTTCCACCTTTTGCTGCTGTGGACAGTGCTGCGTGGACATGGATGTGCAATCTTTTGGCATTCCGGCTTTCACTTCTTTAGGTGTACACCCGGAGGTGGAACACTGGATCCTAGGGTAGTAGTACTGTTTGAATTTCTGAATCGCCAGACTGTTCTCCACAGTGGTTGTGCCACCTTACATTCCCACCAGCAGTGCACAGTGGCACTGTTACTTTAAAATTCATGTTTTCTTTTCATGGCTGCTGTGGAGGCTGCACTGTGGGCTTCTTGGTTTGTTCCTGACCTTGTTGGTGCCGTGTGCTGTGCTGCCAATGACCTTCCACAGCAATCTGAGAAAACCCTACACTCTGGACCAGGCTGGTGGTGGCCCGGGCGGGGGTGCTGTTTACCCAGGCCTGGAGGGGTCTAGACGGCAGACCTGCACTGCACCCCAAGACGGGAGGTGGCAACTGAGGCCCCTCCTGCTGCCCTGGGGCAGGGAGGCTCCTGCAGAAAGTGGAAAACCTTAGTAAGGCACTTACCTCAATGGCCCCTCCCAGCGCAGGGCTTCCCGGTGACCTGGCCACAGCCGTGCCTGGAGGACGAGGTGAGGTTCATGTGGAGTCTGGACTCACTGCCTGTCGTCAGAAGGGAACGCAGGCCTGAGCACAACCCCAGAGAGCTGCTCACGGGGACAGCTCACCTAAGCTCTGGGAAGCAGCTCCGCGCAGGCCCTGGCCTGCCACAGGTAAGCCAGTGTAGGGCTGGGAACGCAGGAAGCCACAGGTGAGGCCTTTGGAGGCCGGTTCCTCCCACCCACGGTCAGCTGCAGAGTTAACTCCCAAGGGCCCTCTGGGGTCAGGCCTGCAGCTGTTGGGAACTTCGAGCTCCACTCTCGCAGGTTTCTCAATACTTTTCCAGGGAACATCTGCATAGAATAGGAAGTCAGGGTGGGAAGTGAAAGCTGCAGACCACTGGGCCTGGGCCAGGCCTCTGGATTCCAATAAAAGTTTGGTGCTGGGCCTGGGAACCTGCATCGCTGAGATGCATGCTCTAGTTTGGGGATTGCAGATTTGGGCAAAAGCCGGCCTCATTTTTTGGAATTCAGAGGCAGGAGTGTGGCCCCCAGCTGTGGTTGCAGGGAGAGCTCCTGCCATCAGCCATGAGTAGGGTACATACCTACCAGGTCCCTGGAGCTCAGCAGGGGTTGAAAAGTGAAAAATGGGAGGTTCCGCTGAAGGGCAAGGCTCACCTCGACTCCAGAGCCTGCCTCCCTGCTTGGCTGAGGGTCCTTCAGAGACGAGAGGGCTCCAGAAGTGCAGAACCACCCCCAGCTCCCCAGGGAGGCCTGGCCACCTGGCATTCCCCCGTGAGGATGTCGCAAAGGGTGACGTGCTGAACGCCGCACGGACTCATTTAGTCCTCACCCCAGGAGGCAGCAGGGGCTGCATAGCTAACTGCCCCAGCAGCCCATGGGTTCTGAGGGGGAGGGGGGTCTTTTTAGACCCAGGTAGTCTCTGAACAATCTGGAAGGTGGAGAAATGACTGTTTAAAACACCCCCATACTGGCTGTGTGGGACTCCAGAACCCAGAAAGAACTTGTGGTGACTGGGCATTTGGGGGCTGTCCTTGGTCAGGTGCCTAGTCTCCAGGCAGGTGGCTCTGCAGGAGAGCCACAGGGCTGAGCAGCCTGGTTCTGTCCCTGCCTCCTGGAGCTCCCTGCCCTTGAGGTTTTGGGTTTGTGAAAGAGTGATAGTGGCAGTGCCAAGCGACAGCTTCAGCACCCTCTGAGCACCACTCTTTGATGTCGACCAAATGTTTTCTCAAGCCCGTGTGAGGTGGTTTCACACCTTCAGCCGCCTCTTCCAACCTGGCTGTCACCCTGGGGCTGGAGCTGCAGGGAATGAGGATCCGCCCTAGCAGGTGCTGGGCTGGAGGAGCCTGGAGAGCACAGGGGCTCTCAGCAGGACTGAGGGGCATGTCAAGGAAGGGGATGGTGGGAGGGTGCCAGCTGAGGGTAATGCATGGGGCCTGGGCTCTGGGACCCTGATCCAGTGGATGTGAGTGCGGTGGTGAGCCTGCCATGCAGAGATGAGATTGCGTGGTGGGGCTGGGCTTCCTCCTGGAGTCAGGGGAAAGGAAAAGAGGCATCGCCTCTCTCTCATCACAGTATGACAGGTCATGGAGCTGAGGAAGCCCATGAAGTGAGGCTGCATCCTGGAGAGCATGCCTAGGCCAAGGGGCAGGCAGCTTCTTCTACTGGCCGCACACTCACCTGGTGTGACCCCAACTATCTGTGGGGCTTTATTTTTTTTTAAACACTGTCTCTGTCGCCCAGGCTGGAGTGCAGTGCAGATCCTGGCTCACTGCAACCTCCACCTCCTGGGTTCAACTGATTCTCCTGCCTCAGCCTCCTGAATATTGAGTAGCTGGGATTATAGGTGTGTACCACCATGCCCGGTTAATTTTTGTATTTTTAACAGAGCGGGGGTTTCACCATGTTGGCCAGGCTGGTCTCAAACTCCTGGCCTCAAGTGATCCACCCGCCTCGGCCTCCCAAAGTGCTGTGATTACAGGTGTGAGCACGCCTAGCCTTATATGTCTCTTTAGAAGTGGCTCAGATCAAGTGATGTTGCGCAGGCTTTGGGTCTTAGACTGAAAGACTCATAGAAACTTTTTGCCCATTTTAAATTGCAGTTATCAGATGTTCTGAGCTCATTAACTACTGTACACTTACAGTTTTTACATTTTAGGATACGACTTTCTACTGACATCAAATTTATATTTTGCAGCACCTTGGACTAATTTTTGAATTTGGGATTAGCTGTGACACCCACCCCTCACCTCCGATTAATTGTATACTCAGAGCCATCGCAACTTAAGACACAAGGGAGAGGGTGTGGGAAGAAACTCCGAGCCCCAGAGCTCAGGGTGTGATACTCAGGCTGACCAGTGACAGACTGCTGGAACCAGACCCCAACCTCACAGCTGCAGCAAAAGAGCCAGGCAGACGCAGCTGAAATCTGGCCAAAGACTCTCAGGCTCCAGGGAAATTTACCTACCCAATATGCAAACAGATGAACCAGCTCAGGGTTCCTGAGCTTTCCAACCCTCCTGGCTCCCAACACTAGGGGAAGAAAGTCTATTTCTGGCAAATAATTCTGGGGCTGAATCAATGCATTCTGAATAAGACAAAAATACTAAGAGTCTATTTTGAAAAGGGCTTCCATTCTGATCACCCCAACACCATGACTGTACAAACCAGTTTTATTAGGGAACTGCCCCAGGTGCACCTCTGGTTCATGCTCTTGTCACACCTGTTTCTCAGATCAGCCCAGGCTCAGAGGCAAGTTACTAGCTAAGCAAAGAGGAAAACTGTTCTGCAAAATAGCAACTGTCAGCTTAAGGCATTACTAACATTGCAGAAGGAAGCAAGATTTACTAGGGACATCTGGATAGCCCAGGACAATGACTTCTGGGAACACGAAGCTTCCTAGGGCCAGATTGTGCTGCCATCCAACTTGGGAGATGACACTATCGTGCTGGGATGGTGGGTAACTCCTTCAAACCAATCCATGTCACAGAACACTGTCTATTCCTTGAGCTTCTGGATTTAGAAATTAGTTATATAAAAAGTACTCTTGGCCCAGAAGCCCCAACATGTGTGTGGGTCTCGGGGCACTCCCTCAGTCCTCCCTGGCTGGAGCAGGGGAGGATGGAGATACATGGAAGGTTGGTCAGGCTCTGTTTTAGAAATGAAGTCACGACTAGGAATTGGGAGCGAGGGGGCAGAGACCCCTGCTGCAATCACATGCTGAATCATTGTCCTCCTGAGAGCAGGCTCCTACGGTTCCTTCAGTCCACGGAAGTGCTCAGAGCAGGGCAGGCCACTGCGGCCATGGAGCTGCCGCCCCCTCACTGCATGCCGAACCACTGCTCCTGGTCAGCCCACTGGGCCGCCTCACTGTCGCTGCCCTCCAGGTCCCCTTCTTCCCCACTCCCTTCCATGTCGTCCACATCCTCCTCCTGAGTGGCATCCGTGGGACTCTCCTCCTTCTCCATCTTCTGCATCCCCTCTAGAGACTTCTGGTCATTGGGGTCCAAACTAGGGGACAACAAAACAAAGGAGAGGCCTGAATCTCTGCCTTGCTCTTGCTGGCTGATTCGTCATCTCCCTGGCCCGGCAGTGAAATGACCACACAGTCCCAAAGAATGTGCTAAAGCCTGGCCTCTCCAAACAACTCAGGCTTCCAAGGCTGGGTTGAGGGAGTCCACCACCAGAAGTGCAAAAAGGAGTCTCTTCCTAATTTTTAGAGTTCTCAATTTGAGTTTTTTCCACAAATTTCTTAAACTTTTTCATACCTATTACCCCTAGCATTCTGCTAGAGGCGGCTACCAGATAACACAAATGAAAAAGTGGCAAACAAACATTACCAGGTAAATTCAAATGGAATTCCCAGAAAGCTGGGTTTTTGAGCTACAGGGTTATAAAAAATAGGAATTTCTCTGAGTATAGGTGTCCCATGTTCTTATGATGTAATTAAACACAGCAGCATTTCAGGAGCCAACCAAAAACATCACGCTGTACCATGGAACAGACTTGTAAACACCTAGGTCAGACCCCAGGACCCAAGGCTACCCCTACCCAAGCATTCACATTTAGCAGCTGAGTGTCAGTACATACGCCACCCCCACCCCCAAAGTTCAGAGCCTCTAGAACATTCATTTATTTGCCTCCTAAGCAATCTTTCCTCTTGCCTTAGTGACCATCACCCAAGCCAGCAGGCGTCCCACGCCTAGCAAACCCCACCTCTAATGGAAGTCTGATATTTTATTTTCTCACTTGCTTCTGAGATTCTAAAAAGCAGCTAAAACCCATGTTGGCACCGTTTCTACCGATATAAATGCGGACCGATCTGTAACATCTCCTCGTCTCCTGGTTGAAGCCTTCCACATCCTGTACTCTGAAGCTCTCACCCATACCCAGGGATCCTGCCCTCTGGACTCCCACCTTCCCTTCTACAGACTACTATGAAAGCCCTTAGCACATGGTATGGCCAGTCTGCATGTCTGAGACTGACAGCTCCCGAAACATAGCATCTCCAGTTGTCACTGAGATGCTAGGCACACAAGTGGTGCTCAACTGTGTGCTGAACAATTGAATGTGATCAGACTCTATTAAAGACAGCCCTTCACCATAACCTTACAGACACACAGACAACCCTCAAAGAAACCACTTCTGTATTAAACAGTAAGAACACCACTATTTATTTAGCATTTACTATGTACCAGGCACAGGGCTAAGAGCTTTACATGAAATAATCATTTAACCCTCATTCGATCATTTAATATCTAATAAGGTAGCTAGATATAGACAAGGAAATGTGTTAGTAACTTGCCCAAGATCACAGGTGGTGAAGGTAGTATTCAAAACTTCAGACCTCAAGTTCTTAACGACTACAGTAGATAGAAACATGGGAAAGTACTTACAATACTTTGATTTGAAAAAGAAGAATATAAAATATATACTAGGTACAACCCTATAAAAATATGTGTGTGTGGGCAAGGACAGAAGATGAGCTATACAAATGAACACAGATGTTATAGTGGTGTGGGATGGTTATGAGTGAAACAGTTCTCTAATGTTGTTAATATATTTTAAGAAAAAATTTTTAGAAGTCATGAATTCACAAATAACTCTTCTACCATTACTATTATTATTCTGCTTTCAACCATGGACACAAAGTGTGTGTGCGTTTCCATAACTCCTGTGACACAGCTCACTGCCTCCTCTACCCTCCTCAGTGGCCTTCCCCCAAGGGAGGCTAGTGCCTACCTTAGTGCTATACTATACTGGTCCATTGCCTCCTGATACTCATTGACAGCTACAAGGAAATCTCCTAGGATCCGATGCAGGACACAGTCACTCTGATTAGCCAGTGCGTTCCTCAGCAAAGCAATTCCATCTTCATATTTCTGTTCTCTGCCTGGGGGAATAAAAAAGACCCTCACTTAAGTCACGTACAAAAAAACCACAACTACCATTCTGACAATCTCTTTGCAGACATCCTCAAGAGAACACTGGTGCAACACAAAGCGAGGGCAAATACACCTGAAGCCCTATTCAGTTAAGAAATTTTCCATCCTGGCTAACACAGTGAAACCCCGTCTCTACTAAAAATACAAAAAATTAGCCGGGCTTGGTGGCAGGCGCCTGGAGTCCCAGCTACTCGGGAGGCTGAGGCAGGAGAATGGCCTGAACCCGGGAGGCGGAGCTTGCAGTGAGCTGTGATTGTGCCACTACACTCCAGCCTGGGCAACAGAGCGAGACTCCGTCTCAAAAAAAAAAAAAAAAAAAAAGAAAGAAATTTGCAGTTTGAATTATAATGTTTTAAATGGGCTCTTAACTTTAAAAAGCCAAACTGCTTTTATTTGCCAACTAGCCCAAATTCAATGAACCAAATTATGAGTTTATCATAAATCAGGAATGAAAAAAAAAAAAAAACAGGGCCAAACGGGAAGTCATAAAATCATCCAGATAGCTCCACTCAAAATGGCTAAAATCAGTTAGTTATATTCAGCTCCAACTAATTCAGGACAACTCAAACCAGATAACAGTGAGCTGAGGCTGGGCACGGTGGCTCACGCCTATAATCCCACCACTTTGGGAGGCCGAGGCGGGTAGATCACAAGGTCAGGATTTCGAAACCGGCCTGGCCAATATGGTGAAACCCCATCTCTACTATAAAAAAAAATAATAATAAAAAATAAAAAAATTAGCTGGGCATGGTGGTGCACACCTGTAGTCCCAGCTACTCAGGAGGCTGAGGCAGAAGAATAGCTTGAACCCAGGAGGCGGAGGTTGCAGTGAGCTGAGATCGCACCACTGCACTCCAGCCTGGGTGACAGAGCAAGACGCCGTCTCAAAAAAAAAAAAAAAAAAATTAGTGAGCCGAATAGATACCAACCAATTATAGGTGGTTGGAACCAAGCCAAGCAGGTCTAAGCCAGCTACGTTTGGCTGGGCTAAATATAAACCAATCCAAGCAGGCTCAGACCTGCTGCAAAAGGCACACACCTGTCTAGTCATCTGTAACTAGCTGGGACAAGGGGCTCCAACTGAGGTCAGGTTTTATAAAAATTAATGATGAATAGGGCAGAAAATAAGACACACTTACTAAGTAGTTCTGCTTTTTTCACCACAGCCTTAATGTAATCTGGCCTTTGGGTCAGGGCTTTATCTAATAATGTTTTGGCTTTCTCCTGTGTCACTGGGTCTTCAAGACAAACGGTGGCTAAAAGGGTAAGGGTCTGTGCATTTGCTCCCAGAGTTTTGTAAACGTTGTTAGCCATTACCATTGCTTCTCGAATACTGTTGGAGGCTAAGTAACATTCGATAAGACCTGAAAAAAGTAAAACACGTGAAGACATTCAATGCCATTACCATTCCAACCCATGCTTCCACTCTGACAGCTCTCCAAATTGCTAACCTTCAAAGTTTCAGACAAAGGGCAGGCCACGGGAAACTGATGGTGAGATTAGACTGGCAAGAGTGTTGATGGAATAGCTAAGAAGTGCTCTTCCCCAGAACACTTGATGTAGAAAAAGACTGCCTTCAAAGGCACCTTCAGTTTAGGGAAGGAAACAAGCACATGTAAGGAACCTGCAGCATGTGAGCACCCCATCTGACCACTGGAAGAATAAATGCGACACTAATGATTAGTCTGTCATATGGCCAAGAGATCAAAGTAGTGAGAGATGATGTTCCCAACAAAACCCAAGGTTTTGCTGCCTCTTAACAAGCAGTTATTCTCCAGCTGCATTCGGTCACCTGTAGGGCTAGGTTTAAGATGGAAGACTCCTAGGGTCTTTATTTTATTATTTATTTTTTTTGCGACGGAGTTTCGCTCTTGTTGCCCAGGCTGGAGTGCAATGGCGCCATCTCGGCTCACTGCAATCTCCGCCTCCCGGGTTCAAGCGATTCTCCTGTCTCAGCCTCCCGAGTAGCTGGGATTACAGGCATGCACCACCACACCCGGCTAGTTTTATATTTTTAGTAGAGACAGGGTTTCTCCCTGTTGGTCAGGCTGCTCTTGAACTCCTGACCTCAGGTGATCCGCCCAGCTCAGCCTCCCAAAGTATTAGGATTACAGGCGTAAGCCACCGTGCCTGGCCTGGCTCCTAGAGTCTTAAAGTGAATTTACAGTTTGACAAATAAAGGACTTATTGTCAAGCAACCTAGGGAGAAAGACTCTTTTATTTGAAACGTAACAGCTGTCTCAAAAGGCACTTGCTGAGGGCTTCCTTAAACGAGATGAACAGTACTTACCAGATGTACCAAACAGACTGCAACTGGCAGCCCTTGCCTCTTTCCACACCCACAGCGAGACGCCCTATGAGGAGGCCACCTTGAGAAGAGTCAACTCTCAACTCTTCATGCCAATAAGTTGAGGAGAACAGAGGAATAACTTTTTGGCACAAAGCGCTCATCAAAACAAAAAAACAGCTTAAAACCCCAAACCCACACAATCCTTGGCAGATTTTCTCTGCATACTCCTCCACCCTAGCAGCATTTATAACATTCATGCACACCCTTCCACACACTATGGTTACTTAACCAGAAATTACCTAACTCTTTTTTTTTGAAATGGAGTCTTGCTCTGTCACCCAGGCTGGAGGGCAGTGGTGACATCTCAGCTCACTGCAACCCATGTCTCCTGGGTTCAAGCGATTCTCCTGCCTCAGCCTCCCAAGTAGCTGGGACTACAGGCGTGCACCACCATGCCTGGCTAAATTTTTTTCTATTTTTAGTAGAGATGGTATTTCACCATGCTGGCTAGGCTGGTCTCGAACTCCTGACGTCAGGTGATCCACCCGCCTCAGCCTCCCAAAGTGCTAGGATTACAGGCATGAGCCACCATACCCAGCCAATTACCTAACTCTTAAGGGCAACATGTTGGATTCCACATACAGTTGTTTGCAATTACTTACTGAATAGTTTTACTTCCCTGCTAAAGCCCCACTGGAACTTCAGAAGAAAACAGAATGCACTTGCCTAACCTAAATCTCTACCAGCAAAAGAAGGAAGCTCCAACTGGAAACTGTAAGAAACATCAAAGGGTGTAGTCAGAGTTGCCCTGACCCAAATCTCCAAATGGCAGCTTAAGAAGCCTCACTGGCCAACTGGGAAACATCCGCTGTCCAAATATTATAGGACGGGCTATTCAACCGCATCCCTGAGCTCTGGTGAAATAGGCATGCAGTATAATGGAATTAACATGATTAACAGCAGCTGGGAAGACAGGGAAGTTACAGTTTCAGGATCAAGAAGTTAATCTGAAATCAATGGTTGGTTTGCTGGAGCTTCTTTCAGAACAAAGACAATACTCTTTCCCCCCCAACAAATCCAGAGGCATAGCTCTCTGGCTACATAAGCAGATTTGTTCTCTTTCCCAACATTCAAATTTTATTTCTCAAATTTGAACTCATCTTTCTGTTAAGAGCAAATCACTCCTAGACTCCTAGGTTTATTTTTAAATGCTTATAAAAATATGTTTTGGAGGAACTGCATCTTGTAAGATCTATTTTAATGTCTGTGACTGAGTCACCAAACGTTGCTGAAACTGGCACAGCTCCTTTGAACTCCCAGGGTCAATTCACATGAACTTAAAATATTACATAACAAAACAAAGTTGGACCCTGATTGTGCCCACTCTGGAGGTCACAATGAACAGACCCACTCCCACAGCCAACACTATCATATGGATGTGGAGTTATCCCGAGTACTAACTCTGGCCCAAGGTAAGATGGCCACGAAAAAGAATAGGCCTAACAGGCCATGTACAGTGGTTCACGCCTGTAATCCCAGCACTTTAGGAGGCTGAATTGGGCAGATCACTTAAGCCCAGGAGTTCGGGACCAGCCTGGCTAACATGGCGAAACCCCATCTCTACTAAAAATACAAAAATGAGCTGGGTGTGGTGGTGTATGCCTGTAATCCCAGCTACTCAGGAGGCTGAAGCAGGAGAATCACTTAAACCCGGCAAGTGGAGGTTGCAGTGAGCTGAGATTGCACCACTACACTCCAGCCTGGGTGACAGAGTGAGACTCTATCTCAAATAAAAATTTAAAAAATAGGCCGGTTGTGGTGGCTCATGCCTGTATTCCCAGCACTTTGGGAGGCCAAGGCAGGCAGCTCACGAGGTCAGGAGTTCGAGACCAGCCTGGCCAACATGGTGAAACTCCATCTCACTAAAAAATACAAAAATTAGCTGGGTGTGGTGGTGGGCGCCTGTAATCCCAGCTACTTGGGAGGTTGAGGCAGGAGAATGGTTTGAACCCGGAAGGTGGAGGTTGCAATGAGCCAAGATCATGCCATTGCACTCCAGCCTGGGTGACAGGGCGAGACTCTGTCTCAAAAAAAAACAAAAAACAAAAAACAGGGCCCAGGCACGGTGGCTCACGCCTGTAATCCTAGCACTTTGGGAGGCCGAGGCGGGCGGATCACGAGGTCAGGAGATTGAGACCATCCTGGCTAGCATGGTGAAATGCTGTCTCTACTAAAAATACAAAAAATTAGCCAGGTGTAATCCTAGCTACTGGGGAGGTTGAGGCAGGAGAATGGCATTAACCCGGGAGGTGGAGCTTGCAGTGAGCCGAGATCATGCCACTGCACTCCAGCCTGGGCAACAAAGCGAGACTCTGTCTCAAAAAAAAGAGGAATAAGAGAAAAAAAATAGGCAAACTAAGTGATCTTGCATGGTGTCTGACACAGAGAGATTCATATTAATGAGTATGCCACACTGGTCGGGGGCGAGGGGTGGGGGGACAAAAAAAAAAAAAACCCCATCCCAACTATCCCCTCACCAAAAACCAGAAAAAAAAAGAATCAGAAAAAATGGATTCTGAAAGTACGGGGTGACAAATCCAGTGAAAGCCCTAAATAAATGTAAAATGCCTAATGCAGTGGTTCCCAAACCTGTCTGCATATTGGTAACCCCTGGGGACCTCCAAAAATATCAATGTCTATTCCCAATTCCATGTATTTCCATCTACACTGGAGAGACCCAACGTCAGAATATTGAAAAGCTTCCCTGGATGATGGTTTTTTTTGTTGTTGTTGTTGTTTTAATAGATGGAGTCTCGCTCTGTTGCCAAGCTGGAGTGCAGTGGCGCAATCTTGGCTCACTGCAACCTCCGCCTCCCAGGTTCAAGTGATTATCCTGCTTCAGCCTCCCAAGTAGCTGGGACTACAGGTGTGAGCCACCATGCCCAGCTAATTTTTGTATTTTTAGTAGAGACGGGGTTTCACCACGTTGGCCAGGATGGTCTCAATCTCTTGACCTCATGATCTGCCCGTCTCGGCCTCCCAAAGTGCTGAGATTACAGGTGTGAGCCACCACGTCCGGCCAGCTTCCCCAGATTATTCTAACAAGAGTTTGGGAAGTGCTGGCCTAATGAAACCTTCCATCTGAGGGCTGCTGCCACACCCACGGATTCACACCATTCACCTATGTTTTCTGTCTTACCTTCATAACAATCTAAGCGACAAGGTGCGAGCCGTATGGCCTCCCGAAAGTGGATTATTGCTTCTTGGACTCTGCCCATGTTCCTAAGTGCTGCTCCCTTAAGTAGCAAAGCTTGAACACTATTACTGTTCAGCTGAATGGCCTTGGCTCCTAAATAGAGGGCCCGGGAGTAGCGTTTGCTATAGAAGCTGTGACAGCTGGAGGAAAAAAAAAAAAAACACAAAAACCCCAGAAGTTATCCAAGAGAAGACTACAAAGAAACTTGATCCAAAAATCATATTGAAGGCCCTGAACATAATCCTTATTCCAAACAACACTTATAGTTTTAACCTAAGATATTAGTAGAAAAGCAAAACAAACCAAAAAATCCACTATTTATTTTTAAGGGGAAATCTTGATATGGAAGGGAAAAATTATGAAAAAGAACCTATGATCTGGATATTAGTTATTAGCAGAGAGGCATTCAGAGAATTTGTAAAGCCAGGTTAATAAAAAAGGAGCATCTTCTGGCCCCATCACTGATGGCTCAGTACTAAGCACAATGCATTCACCAACTCAGTTAATGCTTAACCCTAGAAGGAGAGGTTATTAGCTCATTTTCCAAATGAGAATACAGACCTAGATAGGTAAATAATGCATCCAGAGTCATAAACCATGATTTGAATCCAGGGCTGATTATCCTTTTAAAAAATATACATATACATATATATATATATTTGTAGAGACAGGGTCTTGCTACATTGCCCATGCTGGTCTCAAATTCCTGGCCTCAAGTAATTACCTCTTTTTATTTTTATTTATTTATTTTTGAGACAAAATCTCACTCTGCCGCCCACCTGGAGTGCAGTGGCACGATCTTGGCTCACTGCAACCTCTGCCTCCTGGGTTCAAGCAATCCACCTGTCTCAGTCTCCCAAAGTGTTGAGATTACAGGCATGAGCCACCATGCCTGGCCAGGTGATTACCTCTTAAACCTGTGCTTTCAATTTATATTCTCTTCAGGAGCAAACATAATCTCTTAATCTACTGACAACTGGGGAGAAAAGAGAATGCATAATCATACCCAGAAACCACCCACGGTTCTGCATGCTGATCAGAGATATTGAAAAGGCGGCATCCAAGGCTCTCAACATCCTCCAGCCGCCCTTCTCGTGCCAGTAGGTAGCCATATACATCCATTCCTAGAAGAGAAGGACACAGTGAGAAGAGGTGTTTTAAGAAGAGAAGCAGTGGTCCCACATACAGGAGTAGCACCCAACATCAGACCCCATGCTGAGGCCCCAGCTCCTGTAGGGGCTAAGCCCTTTCCACCATCACAGGCTCCTCCAACTACTATTTCCAGTTTCCTACAAAGTGACTATTAAAATGCAAAACCCAGGTTGGGCGCAGTGACTCACACCTGTAATTCCAGCACTTTAAGAAGCCGAGGCAGGTGGATCACGAGGTCAGGAGATCGAGACCATCCTGGCTAACACGGTGAAACCTCATCTCTACTGAAAATACAAAAAATTAGCCGGGCATAGTGGCACGTGCCTGTAATCCCAGCTACTTGGGAGGCTGAGGCAGGAGGATCACTTGAACCAGGGAGACACAGAGGTTGCAGTGAGCCGAGATCATGCCACTGCACTGCCTGGGTGACAGAATGAGACTCCGTCTCAAAAAAAAAAAAAAAAAAAGAAAACGCAAAACCCAGCTGGGCATGGTGGCTCACACCTGTAATCCTGGCACTCTGGGTGGCAGAGGCAGGAGGATCACCTGGGCCCAGGAGTTCAAGACCAGCCTGGGCAATATGGTGAGACCCTGTCTCTAAAGAAATTTTAAAATATCAGCCAAGTGGCCAGGTGCAGTGGTTCATGCCTGTAAACCCAGCACTTTGGGAGGCCAAGGAGGGCAGATCACGAGGTCAGGAGTTCGAGACTAGGCTAACAGGTGAAACCCCATCTCTACTAAAAATACAAAAATTAGCTGGGCATGGTGGCGTGTGCCTGTAATCCCAGCTACTCAGGAGGCTGAGGCAGGAGAATCGCTTGAATCAGGGAGGCGGAGGTTGCAGTGAGCCGAGATCGTGCCACTGCACTCTAGCCTTGGCTACAGAGTGAGACTCCGTCTCAAAAAAAAAAAAAAAAAAGAAAAAGAAAAAAGAAGGGCCAGGCACGGTGGCTCATGCCTGTAATCCCAGCACTTTGGGAGGCTGAGGCAGGTGGATCACGAGGTCAGGAGTTCAAGACCAGCCTGGCCAAGATGGTGAAACCCCGTCTCTACTAAAAATACAAAAAATTAGCCAGGCACAGTGGCAGGCGCCTGTAATACCAGCTACTCGGGAGGCTGAGGCAGGAGAATTCCTTGAACTCAGAGGGCGGATGTTGCAGTGAGCCGAGATTGCACCACTGCACTCCAGCCTGGGCAACAGAGTAAGACTATGTCTAAAACATAAAATAAAATAAAATAGAAAGAAAAAAAAATTAGCCAAGCACAGTGGCACATGCCTGTGGTCCCAGCTACTCAGGGGGCTAAGGCAGGAGGATTGCTTGAGCCCAGGAGGTCAAGGCTGCAGTGAGCTATGTTTGTGCCACTCCCGCCTGAGTGACAGAGTGAGACCCTGTCTCTAACAACAAAAACAAAACCAAAACCAAAGGAGGCCGGGCAGGGTGACTCACGCTTATAATCCCAGCACTTTGGGAGGCCGAGGTGGGAGTTCAAGACTAGCCTGGCCAAGATAGTGAAACCCCATCTCTACTAAAAATACAAAAACTAGCCAGGCGTGGTGGCACACACCTGTAATCCCAGCTACTCAAGAGGCTGAGGCAGAAAATTGCTTAAACCAGGAGGTGGAGGTTGCAGTGAGCCGAGATCGCACCACTGCACTCCAGCCTGTGAGACTCTGTCTCACAAAAAAAAAAACAACAACAACAACAACAAAAAAAACCAAAGGAGCAGAACAACCTACCTCACAATTTGAAAGCCTGCTATTTTCAGGAAGTGCTTGTCCTTCTATCCTGTGGTGTGATACACAGCTACCCTAACCCAACCAGAAAAGGCCCAAAAAAGGTATCAACTAAGGTCTCTCTTCCCAGAGTTCTAGACCATCAGAAATACACTGCTGAAAAGCCAATCAGTCTCAGAAAAAGTTGGCCTATTCCAGAAAAAAGCTCGTAGTTCTATCCAGAATGCAGTTCATTAAAGATCACTGCCTCAGGCTGGGTGCAGTGGCTCAGGCCTGTAATCCCAACACTTAGGGAGACTGAGGCGGGTGGATTACCTAAGGTCAGGAGTTGCAGACCAGCCTGGCTAACATGGTGAAACCCCCGTCTCTTCTAAAAAAATACAAAAATTAGTTGGGTGTGGTGGCGGGCGCCTATAATCCCAGCTACTCGGGAGGCTGAGGTGGGAGAGTCACTTTAACCAGGAGGCGGAGGTTGCAGTGAGCAAAGATTGTGCCACTGCACTCCTGCCTGGGCGACAAGAGTGAAACTCTGTCTCAAACAAATAAAAAATCACTGCCCCTCCGCAGCCCCCGCTTTATTCTCACCCACATTCTATAAAAAGGGACCTATGCTCTCTGTTACCCATCTCTTGCCACCATTCTCTTCCATCCCTTGCTATCCCTTCAGATTCCCATGAAAATTCCTCTCAAGCCAAGATTACTGCAATGCTCCTGCTAGTCCCTGGGCCTGGGTCTGAGATTCCAAGCTGCCATTGCCATTCCAAGCTGCCAGCTGTTGCCAGACTAGTATTTCTAAAACATCATTTTCATCATGGGTGCAGGCAGCTTGGAGAAGAGGAATAAGCACTTGAGGCGAGGGGAGATCTTGTGCAAACAAATCCATCCTTCTAGATCTGCTTCCTTATCTAAATGCTTGGGATGGCCCCTTCCCAGCTCCATCATTCCCCTGGCTTAAGAGCTCATAAGACTGTTTATTGTCACAAGGCCCTGTTTTTCTGATGGCCTTTTTTGGACCTTTACATATAGACAGCATATCTATCTGACCTTATTTCCCACTATTCCTGAGAACTCACTGCCAGTGTCCAAACTGCCATCTGTTGGAGGTCCCTGTGAAGATTACCCTTCACCTGCAGTCTTTTTCAAGATCAGTGATTTTTCTGTTGTTCACGCCTAATTACTGCCTTTAATCACCTTATCCCTTTCTTATTCCTTTTTAATTATACTAAGGACATGGCAAAACAAAATTCCCTAAAAGGATATTATGGTTTTAGGGATGCCATCCAAATTCTCAGTCAGGCACACCATAAATTTATAAGTCATAAGGAGTAGCTATGACCCCCTCAAAAGAAAAAAAGCCAAATAATGATCTGTGGGGAGAAGACACTTGAATTGAAGCAAAAACAGCTGCTCAAATGGTATTACCTAAGTGTTAGAGACATGTGTCATGACCTAAAAAAAGTAAAAGACTAGTATAAGTTTTATACACCATTTCTATGAAACTTGGTATCGAGTATTAATGCTGCATATTCTCCCTATTATCTCTGATCCCCCCCAACAACAGCCACTGTCTTCCTGCCCCAAGAATTACTTACCTTTTATCAGATAAGGATCCAACATCTGTGCCTGTTCAAACTTGAGGACAGAGTTTTTATTGTCTCCAGCTCTGAAGTACAGATCTGCCAAGCTTCCCAATAGGTCCACGTTATCTCGCAATAAGGATTTTTTCTCTAGTGAACTTTAAGATATTTATTAAACATTGAACCTTTAAATCTATTATAAATCCTCTTAGTTGCTGAATCTGGATGATTGGTCATACAGATACTATTTTCTTTTGCATAAATATAAAATTCTTTGTAATAAAAAACTTTAAGCTTATGACTTTAAAAAATGTTATATAGGACAGGATAGAAAAAACAAAGAATAAAGCAGAAATCTCTCAGTACCAACAAATAACTTTGTGGTTGCAGTTCTTCAGAACACAACATACGCTACATGGTGTTAAAGGTAATGTCATTCACAAGTGACACCTATTTATTACTCAAGTAAATGACTTTGCATAACACAAGCCCAAGTCTCTTCTTGTCCTTGAACTTTATCTGAATATAAAGAAAATCCCTAGTCCTAAGCAGGCAAGCTAGGTTAGACGCTGCAATAAACTAAGCTTCTGGTGAGTGCAAAATGATTTTCTTCCAGGCTGAAGAATGATACACCAAAGCCAGGCATGGTGGCTCACGTCTATAATCCCAGCACTTTGGGAGGCCCACGTGGGAGAATCACTTGAGCCCAGGAATTCAAGACCAGCTTGAGCAACATGGTGAAATCCCATCTCTACAAAAACATACAAAAATTAGCTGGGTGTGGTGGCATGCGCCTGTAGTCCCAGATACTCAGGAGGCTGAGCAGGAGGATGGTTTGAGCCCGGAAGATTGACAGGTCAAGGCTACACTGAGCTGTGACTGCACCACTGCACTCTAGCCTGGGGGGGGGGGGGGGGGGGGGAGAGAGAGAGAGAGAGAGAGAGAGACGAGAGAGAGAGGGAGAGAGAGGGAGAGAGAGGGAGAGAGAGAGAGAGAGAGAGAGAGAGAGAGAGAGAGAGAGAGAGGGAGAGAGAGGGAGAGAGAGGGAGAGAGAGGGAGAGAGAGAGAGAGAGAGAGAGAGAGAGAGAGAGAGAGAGAGAGAGAGAGAGAGACAGAGAGACAGAGAACTTGTCTCAAAAAAAAAAAAAAAAAAAAAAAAAGAATGACACACCAAGGTAGCCTGCTTTGCTTTGCAAGGGTTACTACCTGTGCAGGCACAGAGCTAAACTCAGTCAGATTTCTATTTTTACAGGTCTCCAACAGAGATGATTACATGATTACATTTGGGACCATTCAGTATAAAAGACTAACACATCCCAGAGACTGGCTGCAGCACCAACAGCAAAGCATCTCATTTTTCTTTTTGCTACTTCAGATACATCAGACTTCCAGACAAGCAAAGGGCCTCAAGAACACTGAATTAACTTTGTGGCTCTCACCAGATGGTATTGATTGCTCTTGAGTTGTCACCAGTGTGCACAAAAGCATATGCTTTGATCCACACAGAGAGCCAGTCCAAGTTAGGCACGGTTTGGATCACATTCATTGTCATGGATGCCACCTCTGCCCCTTTTACAGAAAGGGACAACAAGCCTAAACCAACAGAAAGCAGAAGAAAGAAAGAAAGTAAGGCAAGATATCTCTCTTCCACATGCAAGGAGCAACGGGCTACATCTTCCCTTGGCTAAAAGGCAACCGCTTCCCTATTCTGAGCGATGCATGAGAGAAAAACCATAATTTAGTATTTCTTTTCTTTTTGAGACAGAGTCTTGTTCTGTCCCCCTGGGCTGGAATGCAGTGGCACAATCTCAGCTCACTGCAACCTCTGCCTCCTGGGTTCAAGCGATACTCATGCCCCAGCCTTCCGAGAAGCTGGGACTACAGGCACGCGCCACCATGCCTGGCTAATTTTTGTATTTTTAGTAGAGACGGGGTTGTGCCATGTTGCCCAGGCTGGTCTCGACCTGCTGAGCTCAGGCAATCCACCCACCTCAGCCTCCCAAGGTGCTAGAATTACAGGTGTAAGCCACCATGCCCGGCCAAAAACCATAATTAAGTATTTCTTGATTGAATATGTGACAACAGGAATCCTACTAAATCACTCTCTGGAGGGGAACTTTTAAAAAAATAAAGTTATTCTAATGTACAGGCAAGATTGAGAACTACTATCTTTGACAGTAAACATGCCATGAAAACAGGCAGGAAATATCTCTACCTAGAATGGCATCAAGGGCTAATGGGCACTGCCTCAGCACCTCCTTATAGCTGGTGACTGAAGGGCGCTCCTGACCAGCCTTCTTGTACAGGTTTGCCAGCATCATGTTTATCTGTACAAACACAAATAACAGATAGTAAAATAAGTGTATATTGCAAAGAAAATCTCTCACCATGAAAAAGTCCTAATTTTCATTACCAGTTATTTACTTTTTACTGGAAAATCTACCCAAACCCTGTGCAAATAAAGGCAGACTGACCCCATTCTTCAAAAGAAAGAAGAAATTGGCCAGGTGTGGTGGCTCACGCCTGTAATCCCAGCACTTTGAGAGGCCGAGGTGGGTGGATCACGAGGTCAGGAGATCAAGACCATCCCGGCTAACACAGTGAAACCCCGTCTCTACTAAAAAATACAAAAAAATTAGCTGGGCGTGGTGGCGGGAGCCTGTAGTCCCAGCTACTCGGGAGGCTGAGGCAGGAGAATGGTGTGAAACCGGGAGGCGGACCTTGCAGTGAACCGACATCACGCCACTGCACTCCAGCCTGGGCTACAGAGTGAGACTCCATCTTAAAAAAAAAAAAAAAAAAAAGAAAAGAAATTACTACCCTTCCTTTCCCTAGCTCCTCCCATCCCTAAGAGGAAAGTCACATTACCTTCCCACAAGGCCCAGTAATATCTGAACAAAAGACGCTGCCCTCTGGAAACTGGAATAACATTCATTTAAGAAATGGTAGAGAACGCTAGTTAACTTGATTCTTTCTTGATCTTAAAACAGAAGATGAACTATCTCACATAAGAAAGTGAGAAACTCTTGACATAGCTAGTTAAGAAGGATCAGCTCAGTTTTTCCTAATAAGGAAATGATACAGAAAGACAGATAAAGAAGCATAATACTTGGCTTTTCTTTGACAATTCGACTTGTGGCTAGACTCTAGCCTTTCTAACACTTAAGGCTTTGGCCCGTAGGTACTAACTCACTAAAGTAATGCTACAAAAATCAGCTACACTATTTAAATCCAGAGAGTGCAGACAGCTGCATTTTAGCGTAATTTAAATATGTAACTTTGTAAAGCTAAATTAAAATAATCCTACCTAACATGCAACTGGGAAATGAGAAAATCTAAAAGTTCTGGCCGGGCGCAGTGGCTCATGCCTGTAATCCCAGCACTTTGGGAGGCCGAGGTGGGTGGATCACAAGGTCAGGAGATCGAGACCATCCCGGCTAACATGGTGAAACCCCGTCTCTACTAAAAAATACAAAAAATTAGCCAGGCGTGGTGGCAGGCGCCTGTAGTCCCAGCTACTGGGGAGGATGAGGCAGGAGAATAACGTGAACCCGGAAGGCGGAGCTTGCAGTGAGCCGAGATCGTGCCACTGCACTCCAGACTGGGAGACAGAGCGAGACTCCGTCTCAAAAAACAACAAAAAAAACCCCACAAAAACAAAAAAAAAAACAGAAAATCTAAAAGTTCCTAAGAATGTAGAAGTTATAGGCAAGTGATAAAAGACCTTCCTAATAGTACACAGATAAACACAATATTCCAATTTAAAATTAGATTTTTTTTTTTGAGACGGAGTTTCACTCTTGTCACCCAGGCTAGAGTGCAATGGTGCGATCTCAGCTCACTGCAACCTCTGCCTCCTGGGTTCAAGTGATTCTCCTGCCTCAGCCTCCTGAGTAGCTGGGATTACAAGCACCCGCCACCACGCCCAGCTAATTTTTTTTTTTGTATTTTTAGCAGAGATGGTGTTTCACCACGTTGGCCAGGCTGGTCTCGAACTCCTGACCTCAGGTGATCCAACCACCTCGGCCTCCCAAAGTGCTGGGATTACAGGCGTGAGCCACCGTGTCTGGCAAAATTAGTAGATTTTAAACACAACAGTATTTGCTAGATCATTAACCTAAGGAAGCAGTCAATGTGAGGGCACAAAAGAAAAAAGGTCAACCCCCAATCTCTTCGATTTAACTGTGGCTTGGTATGCCAGATATTTACTAGAAAGAGTGGTTCTAAAGATAAAGAACATCTGTTCCAATTATAGACCTACATTATATAAAACAATCTAATATAGCATTGATTCACACTAATTCAAACAATGGAATAATGAAATACTAAAAATAAAACTATTTTTTACTTGGCCTCAGATTTTTCATATTAGGCTACTATTTTGAAAATGCAGAGAAAAATACTTAAAAGGAAAACTCCAGGATTGATGTCAATACTTGTAAAGAATAAAAAGTTAAATTTAAGATCCTTTCTTGACTGCTGGTTATATTAACAAACTGACTGATGGACTATCTGTCTCAACAAATATCAAAATTTCCTTTAAGCTACTTGACTGTCACTTTAAAAGAATGAGTTTTGAGTAATACCTAATGAAAAAGTCAATTATTGGCTGGGCGCAGTGGCTCACACCTCTAATCCTAGCACTTTGGGAGGCCAAGGTGGGTGGATCATGAGGTCAGGAGATCGAGACCAGCCTGGCCAACATGGTGAAACCCCGTCTCTACTAAAATACAAAAAATTAGGCAGGTGCAGTGGTACGCGCCTGTAGTCCCAGCTACTCAGGAGGTTGAGACAGGAGAATCGCTTGAACCCAGGAGGCGGAGGTTGCAGTGAGCTGAGATCATGCCATTGCACTCCAGCCTGGGCAACAGAGAGAGACTCCATCTCAAACAAACAAACAAAAAAAAGTCAACTATTTTAAAAATAGATCCTCACTTAAAAACATCATAAAGCCACATTCCACCAGTTATAAACACAAGCAGTCATCATTTTCTAAAAACTGAGTAAGAAATTCTATGTTGGTATGTTTACTCTTAAAAGGTGAAGATTTACCAAGATTTAATAATCTAACACTGGAATTTTCCTTTAAAATGTGAGGGAATATGTGGCGATGTTTACCATATATTAACAGACATTCATTTAGACACATTTTGACTCACTTCCTTGTCCTTTATATAGACGGAGAAGCCAGTTAACTCCCTAACGGACAAGAAAGAAAAACTGTAAATGTTATAGGTTTATGTTTGAGGCACACACCTTTGCTCCTAGCTGTAAGAGCACTACAGAATGAAGGATATGTACTGCTGACAAATGCAGACTCATACAGGTGCTCTAAGAATGATGGCAATGAAAATCAAGCAGTGGATGCTATAAAACTGAGATGCTTTGCCATTACTATTTTCAAAAAAAAAGTCCTACAAATATCCACAGGTCATTATGAAGGAGATTATGGTATATTTCTAATAAAGTAAGGAATAGTATCCTTCAAAGTTTATAATTAAAATGGCTTCTTGGCCGGGCGTGGTGGCTCACGCCTGTAATCCCAGCACTTTGGGAGGCCAAGGCAGGCGGATCACCTAAGGTCAGATCGAGACCATCCTGGCCAACATGGTGAAACCCCATCTCCACTAAAATGCAAAACAGTAGCCGGGCGTGGTGGCACATGCCTGTAGTCCCAGCTACTCGGGAGGCTGAGGTAGGGGAATCGCTTGAACCCGGGAGGTGGAGGTTGCAGTGAGCCAAGATTGTGCCACTGCACTCCAGCCTGGCAACACAGCAAGACTCCACCTCAAAAAAAAAAAAAAAGGCTTCTTACAAAAGGAAGATACCTTGAGTATTGCAGCAGACATTCTTCATCTGTGCAACAAGATTATTCTTAGAGTAAGAGAAGACTTTCATAGGTTACCAGAACAGGATTTAGTATACAGCATCCAGGCTTATGATGAGAGAGGTTAATTCATAATAAACTTTCAAGTGTTTTTAATAGCAGCCACCATCATACTGAAGAAATAGCTTCAAAAACTCAGAAAATAGTAAATAATACCTTAATATGAGGAGGTGCTTAAACATGTTCTCATCAAGTTTGGTTACTTTTAAAGTTCAGCAAGACTTGAATGAAGCAGCACTAACTAAAATACACCAGGCCCCTACTGCTTAGATTTCGTATCTTTTAAAGGCAGGAGGATGCACCTGTCATTTTACCTATAAAATTCCTTATTGTTAAGCACAAGTTGCACAAAACAGTTTTTCAATAAAATGAGCAAGGCAGGAGACATGACAGTATTATTAGAATATTAAATACTGATATACTCTCACATTCATGAATTTATTTGGTATTTATAAAAGTAACAGAAAAAATACTATTCTTCTCATTTTATAAATAAAAAAGTAGTAAAGCTCACAAATTGGTAACTTGCCCAAGTTCACACTGCACACAGCTTGTATGCACCTAAACTCAAACTAGACACCAGATCTTTTTGTTTGTTTGTTTGTTTTTTTTGAGATGGAGTTTCACTCTTGTTGCCCAGGCTGGAGTGCAATGGCACCACGTCGGCTCACCGCAACCTCTGCCTCCTGGGTTCAAGCGATTCTCCTGCCTCAGCCTCCGGAGTAGCTGAGATTACAGGCATGCGCCACCACACCCGGCTAATTTTATATTTTTAGTAGAGACAGGGTTACTCCATGTTGGTCAAGCTGGTCTCGAACTCCCGACCTCAGATGATTCACCCACCTCGGCCTCCCAAAGTGCTGGGATTACAGGCATGAGCCACCATGCCCAGCCGACACCAGATCTTTTGATTTTAGTTAAAGGTGTTTTCTTCACTATAATATGCTGCCAAATCAAACACAAAGACATATTCTACACATAAATAAGGATAAAAGAATCTTACAGTATTAGTTTTGAAAACAAAGGAATAAAACCACCCCCATTATCAAATGTGTACACCTATGGAAGGCAAAAAATGAAGTTCTAAAAAAGTATTTTTGCCACCTGGAAGTGTTTTGCAAATAAATCATTATTTCCTATAATAAGAAATATCAAAGGCTTCTCTGCCTATGGAGTAGCCATTCTTTATTCGTTTATTTTATTAATAAACTCACTTTCACTTAAAAACAAAAACAAACACGAGGAGGCCAGGTGCAGTGGCTCCTGCCTGTAATCCCAGCAATTTGGGAGGCTAAGGTGGGAGGACAACTTGAGCCCAGAAGTTTGGGACCAACCTGGGCAAATAGTGGAGACCATCTCTATTTAAAAAAAAGAAAAAAAAAAAAAAATTGGCCGGGCATGGTGGCTCCCACTTGTAAACCCCAGCACTCTGTGAGGCCGAGGTGGGTGGATCACCTGAAGTCGGGAGTTCAAAACCAGCCTGACCAACATGGAGAAACCCCGTCTCTACAAAAATTACAAAATTAGTTGGGCATGGTGGCGCATGCCTGTAATCCCAGCTATTTGGGAGACTGAGGCAGGAGAACTGCTTGAACCCGGGAGGCAGAGGTTGCAGTGAGCTGAAATTGCACCATTGCACTCCAGCCTAGGCACCAAGAGCAAAACTCCCTCTCAAAAAAAAAAAAAAAAAGCCGGACATGGTGGCTCACGCCTGTAATCCTAGCACTTTGGGAGGCCGTGGCAGGCGAATCACAAAGTCAGGAGTCCAAGACCAGCCTGGCCAATATGGTGAAACACTGTCTCTACCAAAAACACAAAAATTAGCTGGGCGTGGTGGTGGGTGCCTGTAGTCCCAGCTACTCAGGAGGCTGAGGCAGGAGAATCACTTGAACCCGGGAGATGGTGGTTGCAATGAGCCGAGATCGCACCACTGCACTCCAGCCTGGGCAACAAGAGCAAGACTCTGTCTCAAAACAAAAAAAACAAAACAAAAATAAAAAATAGGCTTGGAGTGGCATCTCACACCTGTAATCCCAGCACTTTGGGAGGCCAAAGTGGGAGGACAGTTTGAGCCCAGGAGTTTGAGACCAACATGGGCAACACAGTGGAACCTTGTCTCTATCAAAAATAAAAAAAATTGGCCAGGTGCGGTGGCTCCCGCCTGTAATCCCAACACTTTGGGAGGCCGAGGTGGGCGGATCACCTGAGGTCAGGAGTTCAAGACCAGCCTGGCCAACATGGCAAAACCCCATCTCTACTAAAAATACAAAAAAATTAGCCTGGCGTGGTGGCAGGCGCCTATAATCCCAGCTACTCGGGAGGCTGAGGCAGGAGAATCACTTGTACTTGGGAGATGGAGGTTGCAGTGAGCCCCCATGCTATTGCACTCCAGCCTGGGCAACAAGAGTGAAACTCCATCTCAAAAAAAAAAAAAAAAATTAGCTGGGTGTGGCAGCATGCAACTGTAATCCCAGCTATTTGGGAGGCTGAGGTGGGAGGATTGCTTAAGCCTGGGAGGTTGAAGCTGCAGTGAGCCAGGATCACAACACTGTACTGTAGCCTGGGTGACAGTGAGACTCTGTCTCAAAAAATATTAAATTAAGTTAAACATAAAAAATAAGAAAAAACAAAGAATAAGCATGTGTAGTATTCTCCAGCTATCATTTTCATCAGCTGGATTTTCAGGGTCCCCCACCCCCACTCCATGAAGAGGAAGAAAATGAGAATTAGAATCATGGATAAAATGTTCACACGGACTCCTTAATGCATGAGAAAACATGGAGAGAGGGAGCAGGGTTAGGAGAGCTGAGGAGAAAAACACATAAACATTCAACTTACTTTGGGAGTTCTTTGTCTTGAAGGGATCCCATCAAGTATAGCAATGGCATCTTTATCTTGTTTTAGCATTGTATAACATTCAGCCATTTTGTATTTCACTTCAATTTCAGATGGAAGACACTAAAAGACAATGGAAATATTTCTTTGAAACGTTATTCCAACAATATGACAGTTCTTCAAAACGTTAAACAGAGTTATCATATGACCCAGCAATTCTTTTTTCTTTTTCTTTTTTTTTTTTTTTGAGACAGGGTCTCGCTCTGTTGCCCAGGCTGCAATGCAGTGGTGCAAACATGATTTACTGCAGTCTTAGACTCCTAGTCTCAAGCGATCCTCCCACCTTGGCCTTCTGAGTAGCTAGGACTACAGGTGTGTGCCACCATGCCCAGTTTTGTAAAGACAGGGGTCTCACTATGTTGCCAAGGCTAGTCTCAAACTCCTGACCTCAAGTCCTCCTACCTCCGCCTCTGGAAGTGCTTGGATTACAGGTGTGAGCCACTGTGCCTGGCCTCATCTTCTTTTTTTTTTCTTTTTTTTTTTTTGAGACAGAGTCTTGTTCTGTCACCCAGGATGGTGTCTCCTGCCTCAGCCTCCCAAGTAGCTGGGACTACAGGCATCCGCCACCATGCCCGGCTAATTTTTTGTATTTTTAGTAGAGACGGGGTTTCACCGTGTTAGCCAGGATGGTTTCAATCTCCTGACCTCGTGATCCGCCCGCCTAGGCCTCCCAAAGTGCTGGGATTACAGGCGTGAGCCACTGTGCCCAGCTTCTGGCCTCATCTTCTACATCTAATCAGCTATCATCTAAATCAGCGGTCCCCAACCTTTTTGGCACCAGGGACCAGTTTCATGAAAGACAATTTTTCCACAGATGGGGGGTGAGGGGGTGGTTTCAGGATGAAACTGTTCCACCTCAGATCATCAGGCATTAGTCAGATTATAATAAGGAACACACAACCTAGATCCTAGCATGTGTAGTTCACAATAGGGTTTGTGTTCCTATAAGAATCTAATGCTGCAGCTGATCTGACAGGAGGCGGAGCTCAGGCAGTAATATTCACTAGACCTCCACCCACCTCCTGCTGTGCAGCCTGGTTCCTAACAGACCAGGCACTGGGGCCTGGGGACCCTGTTCTAAATTCTTGGAGTCTTTCTCAAAAAAAAAAAAAAAAATCACAATTCTATCTCCAATTACCTGACTTTGTGGAGTAGATGCAGAATTTCCAGTTGAAGGTCTCACTTTTGAAGTTTTACTTAGCGCTTTCTTCTGCTGTAAAGCCATGGTATACTTACTCACAGCATTCCGATATTCCTTATCATGAAAGAGAGAATCTGCATGATACACCAAAAGCTGGTACTTCTGAGGTGGGGAGAATAACTCACTAGAAAACAAGAGAAAATGTAATACATCTTTTCCTCCCTTTCAATCCAAGCTCCCCCAGCTTCTTTTTTTTTTTTGAAATAGATTCTCACTCTGTCACCCAGGCTGGAGTGCAGTGGCACGATCTCGGCTCACTGCAACCTCCACCTCCCGGGTTCAAGTGATTCTCCTTCCTCAGCCTCCCGAGTAGCTGAGATTACAGGCGCATGGCACCACGCCCAGCTAATTTTTGTTTTTTTTTAGTAGACATGGGGTTTCGCCATGTTAGCCAGGCTGGTCTCAAACTCCCGACCTCAAGTGATCTACCTGCGTCAGCCTCCCAAAGTGCTGGGATTACAGGCGTGAGCCATCATGCCTGGCCACCAGGCCCTTTTAACAGTCTGAGATATATCTATCCATACTCTCATATTAAGATGAAGTACAGAGAAACCTCAACACTTTGAATCCTTTTTAAAAACAGGCTGCACAGGCTGGGCGCGGTGGCTTACGCCTGTAATCCCAGCACTTTGGGAGGCTGAGGGGGGCGGATCTCGAGGTCAGGAGATCGAGACCATCCTGGCTAACGCGGTGAAACCCCATCTCTACTAAAAAATACAAAAAATTAGCCAGGCGTGGTGGCAGGCGCCTGTAGTCCCAGCTACTTGGGAGGCTGAGGCAGGAGACTGGCATGAACCCAGGAGGCTTGTAGTGAGCCGAGATCATGCCACTGCACTCCAGCCTGGGCGACAGAGCCAGACTCCGTCTCAACAACAACAACAAAAAACCAATGCACAAAAAGAAGTTTGAAAAAACCTGAAAGCTCTTCAAATACTAAAGAAAGGCCAGGCGTGGTGGCTCACGCCCGTAACCCCACCACTTTGGGAGGCTGAGGCGGGCAGATCACAAGATCACGAGATCGAGATCATCCTGGCCAACACGGTGAAACCCCAGCTCTACTAAAAATACAAAAATTAGCTGGGAGTGGTGGCAGGCGCCTGTAGTCCCAGCTACTCGGGAAGCTGAGGCAGGAGAATTGCTTTAACCCAGGAGGTTGAGGTTATAGTTAGCCGAGATTGCGCCACTGCACTCGCACTCCAGCCTGGCGACAGAGCGAGATCTCGTCTCAAAAAAAAAAAAAAAAAAAAACTAAAAACTAAAGAAAATGCCACTATAAAAGGAGAATGGGGGGCTGGGCGTGGTGGCTCATGCCTGTAATCCCAGCACTTTGGGACACCAAGGCAGGCGGATCACCTGAGGTCAGGAGTTTAAGACTAGCCTAACCAACATGGTGAAACCGTCTCTACTAAAAATACAAAATTAGACGGGTGTGGTGGCGCATGCCTGTAATCCCACCTACTCGGGAGGTTGAGACAGGAGAATCGCTTGAACCCGGGAGGCAGAGGTTGCTGTGAGCCGAGATTGCGCCACTACACTCCAGCCTGGGCGACAAGAGTGAAACTCTGTCTTTAAAAAAAAAAAAAAAAAAAGATCGGGAAAGCCAATGGGATAGCAAGAGGATTGGCCTTCATAAAAGTTTATTTAGGCTGAGCTCAGTAGCTTGCACCTGTAATCCGAGCACTATGGGAGGCCGAGGCAGGCAGATCACTGAAGGCTGGAAGTTTGAGACTAGCCTGGCCAATAAGGTGAAACCCCGTCTCTAGTAAAAATACAAAAATTAGCCAGCTGCGGTGGCGAGTGCCTGTAATCCCAGCTACTTGGGAGGCTGAGGCAGAAGAATGACTTGAACCCAGGAGGCAGAGGTTGCGGTGAGCCAAGATCGTGCCACTGCACTCCAGCCTGGGTGACAAGTGAAACTCTGTCTCAAAAAAAAAAAGAAAATACAAAAATTAGCCAGGCATGATGGTGCATGCCTGTAATCCCAGCTACTTAGGAGGCTAAGACAGGACAATCGCTTGAGCCCAGGAGACAGAAGTTGCAGTGGGCCAAGATCATGCCATTGTACACCAGCCTGGGCAACAGGGAATGAAACCCTGTCTCAGAAAAAAAAAAAGTAAACTTCACTAGCACTAGAATTCTTACCTCCTGGAGTCTCAGGGATTTCAGGACAGTGTAAAGGAACCAATGTTTTAAAACTGTTTAACCTTGAGTATTACAGTCAAGAATTATAACTGCCTAGAAGTTGACCACCATTCCTAATGAGGAACTCATATTTTCAACCTCCAATTCCACTCCTTCCCAAATAAGAGGAAGAAGTTTACTGTTTTCCTTTGACAAGTAAAAGCTATAGCAGGCCGGGCATGGTGGCTCATGCCTGTTGTAATCCCAGCACTTTGTGAGGCCAAGGTGGGTGGATCACCTAAGTTCAGGACCTGACCAACATGGAGAAACCCTGTCTCTACTAAAAATACAAAATTAGCCTGGCGTGGTGGCACATGCCTGTAATCCCAGCTATTCGGGAGGCTGAGGCAGGAGAATCACTTGAATCTGGGAGGCAGAGGTTGCGGTGAGCTGAGATAGTGTGCCATTGCACTCCAGCCTGGGCAACAAGAGCCAAACTCCATCTCCAAAAACAAAAACAAAAACAAAAACAAGAAAAACAAAGTTATAGTTGCTTATATGAAAGAACAGAGTGAGCTGAATAATTCTTTTTTTTTTTTTTTTTTTTTTTGAGAAGGAGTCTTACTCTGTCGCCCAGGCTAGAATGCAGTGGCACAATCTCGGCTCACTACGACCCCCGCCTCCCGGGTTCAAGCAATTCTCCTGCCTCAGCCTCCCGAGTAGCTAGGATTATAGGCGCCTGCCATCTCGCCCAGCTAATTTTTGTATTTTTAGTAGAGACGGGGTTTCGCCATGTTGGCCATGGCTGGTCTCAAACTCCTGACCTCATGATCCACCCACCTCAGCCTCCCAAAGTGCTGGGATTACAGGCGTGAGCCACTGAGCCCAGCCGAGTCGAATAATTCTGTAGATAGTTAATTTCTCAACAAGCTAGGCACAGTGGCTCACACCTGTAATCCCAACACTTTGGGAGGTTGAGGTGGGAAGACTGCTTGAGCCTAGAGTCTGATCAACATAGTGAGATCTTGTCTCTTAAAAAAAAAAAAAAAAAAACAGGTATCATACATTAGTGTTTGGGGGAGGAAGGGACAATTGGAGAGTGATTACGAATAGACACAGGGTTTCTTTTTGTTGGGATAATGAAAACCTTCTGGAGTTAGATTATGGTGATGATCATACAATTTTGTAAATACACTAAAACCCACAGAATTGCATTATTGTGGCCATGTGCAGTGGCTTATGCCTATAATCCTAGCTACTTAGAGGCTGAGGCAGGAGAATCGCTTGAACCTGGGAGGTGGAGGTTGCAGTGAGCCAAGATCCCACCACTGCACTCCAGCCTGGGTGACAAGAGAGAGAGACTCTGTCTCAGACAAAAAAAAAAAAAGGGGAGCTGGGCGCAGTGGCTCACGCCTGTAATCACAGCACTTTGGGAGGCCAAGGAGGGAGGATCACCTGAGGTCAGGAGTTTGACCAGCCTGGCCAACATGTTGAAACCTCGTCTCTACTAAAAATACGAAAATTAGCCAGGCGTGGTGGTGGGCGCCTGTAATCCCAGCTACTTGGAAGGCTGAGGGAGAACTGCTTGAACCCAGCAGGCGGAGGTTGCAGTGAGCCGAGATCACGCCACTGCACTCCAGCCCTGGCGACAGAGCGAGACTCAGTCTCCCCAGAAAAACAGAAAAAAACAACAAAAAAAGAGTATAGTCTAGATGACTTAAGTTCTCTTCAAACTCTGTGATTCTACGTATGTAGTAAGAAATAACCATTTGATGCTTAGATACAAAAGTATGATTACATCCACAGAAAGCATTCAGATATGCATATAACATACATGTCTACTTACACATGCATAAGTTATCTCTGTAATGACACACGAAAAAATAGTTATTGCCTCTGGAAAAAGGAAATGTTGGGGTGAGGTTCAAGACTCAGGTAAAGATACTGATCTGCATGCCCCTTCTCCACTGTTTGAATTTAACAGTGTCTATTCCTATTCCACAAGAAATTTTAAAGTATAAATCATGAAGGTCAGAACTTAAACATGTCCTGAAGCTAGGAAACTGCCAATCTAACCCAATATGAAAAAGCATGGGCTAAACTTCGTCTAGCCAGAGAATTAAAACTGTTTCAAACTATCCTGTAACATCTTTAAGAACTAAGAGTAACTAGGGCCTAAATCTCCAAACGTGGAAACTGTATGCTTTGGCAAATCACTCAGAACCAAGTGAAAGGCTCCAGAATAAACACATAAGGCTGACAGAGACCAGGGCTCCTGTCAACATGAAGTGGATGGTGGCAAAATGATGGGTCTCACTAGTAAGGTCCAAAGCACATTAATGAGGCTGGGCTCGGTGGCTCACGCCTGCAATCCAAGCACTTTGGGAGGCCTAAGTCATGGGGATCACTTGAGGTCAGGAGTTCCAGACAAGCCTGGCCAACATGATGAAACCCCATCTCTATTAAAAAAAAAAAAAAAAAAAGTAGCTGGGCGTGGTGGTTCGAATCTGTAATCCCTGCTACTCAGAAGGCTGAGGTGGGAGGATCGCTTGAGCCTGGGAGGTGGAGGCTGTAGTGAGCCAAGATCGCACCACTGCACTCCAGCCTGGGCAACAAAGCAAGACTCTGTCTGAAAAGCAAAACAAAACAAAACACCAAAGTGCACTAATGAAAATCCAATGGGCAGCAGCAGCTGCATTGTAAGCACTTAAAGGACTTTTCCCTTCTGACCTAGACCAGCTTCTACAGCAGGCCAAACACTAATACATCTACAGAGTAGAAGTTTCCATTATAACGCCATTTGGAGGTAGCAGACTGGTGGCTCAGAATGGAGACTCTCCAGTCAGAGAAGACCAGGTCCAGGCATCGTACTCCTCCATTTATTGGATGTGTGAACTTGGACAAGGGTATTTCACCTCCCTGAGGTTGTACTCACTTCCTCAACACGCTCAATAAGCATGTGAGTGCTTATGGCGCACAGCCACTGCGCTTTCAATTGGTGTGTGACGTGAAGGGTAGAAAAGTGGGAGTACCCGACAGTCCTGGGAGTCAGAGAAGGCTCTTTAGGAGAGATATCCAGGCTAAAACCTGAAGGAGGAGGCAACGCTGAAATGAGGATCGTCGCAGCAGGAACAGCAAGTACAAGGGCCCAGAGTAGAGAACACGCTTGGTGCATTCAAATAACACAAAGAGGCCAGAAGCGATGGTTCACGCCTGTAATCCTTAAACTTTGGGAGGCCGAGGCGGCGGGATCACCAGAGGTCAGGAGTTGAAGACCAGACTGGTCGGCTGGGCGAGGTGGCTCACACCTGTAATCCCAGCACTTTGGGAGGCCAAGGCGGGCGGATCACGAGGTCATGAGATCGAGACCACCGTGAAACCCCGTCTCTACTAAAAATACAAAAAAATTAGCTGGGTGCGGTGGCGGGCGCCTGTAGTCCCAGCTACTCGGGAGGCTGAGGCAGGATAATGGCGTGAACCCGGAAGGCGGAGCTTGCAGTGAGCCAAGATCGTGTAGAGCAAGACTCCGTCTCAAAAAAAAAAAAAAAGACCAGACTGGTCAATATAGTGAAACTCCGTTTCTACTAAAATTACAAAAATTAGCTGGGCGTGTGGCGCTCGCCTGTAATCCCAGCTACTTGGTTGGCTGAGGCAGGAGGATCGCTTGAACCCAGGAAGCGGAGGCTGCAGTGAGCCAAGACTGCGCCACTGAACTCCAGCATGGGCGACAGAGGCTGTCTCAAAAAAAAAAATAAACAAACAAATAAAAACAAATAACAGATAGAATAGCCAGGGAGGCTAGAGAGCAGTGAACAGAGTAATGAGATGAAGTCGCAGAGAGTGGAGGGCAGATATTTGCCTTCAGAGGCCATGGGAAAGAATTTTCATAAGTGCAATAAAGGATTTTTTTTTTTTTTTTTTTTGAGACGGAGTCTCGCTCTGTCGCCCAGGCTGGAGTGCAGTGGTGCTATTTCGGCTCACTGCAAGCTCCGCCTCCCGGGTTCACGCTATTATCCTGCCTCAGCCTCCCGAGTAGCTGGGACTACAGGCGCCCGCCACCACGCCTGGCTAAATTTTTTTGGTATTTTTTTAGCAGAGACGGGGTTTCACTGTGTTAGCCAGGATGATCTCGATCTCCCGACCTCGTGATCCGCCCGCCTCGGCCTCCCAAAGTGCTGGGATTACAGGCATGAGCCACTGCGCCCGGCCAATAAAGGATTTTAAGCAGGAGAGGGACATGCACTCAAGGATGGAATCAGCTCAGTGCTTCAAGGAAACAAGAAAGGCGCCACGCCCACCCATTAACGGAGTCTCCCGTTTCCTTTTTTTGAGACAGGCTGTCGTTCTGTCGCCCACGGTAAAGGACAGTGATGCGATCACGGCTCATTGCAGCCTCGACCTCCTGGGTTCAAGCGATCCTCCTGCCTCAGCCTCCCGAGTAGCTGGGACCGCAGGCACGCACCATCACGCCCGGCTAATTATTTAATTTTTACTTTTCGTAGAGGCAGGGTCTCCCTATGTTGCCCAGGTTGGTCTTGAACTCCTGGGCTCAAGCGATCCTCCCGCCTCGGCCTCCCAAAGGGCTCGTATTAGAGGCGTGAGCCACCGCGCCCTGCCCCGTTTTCAGTGGTTTCCCAAGGCGAGAAAGTGGACCCTCCTGATACACTTAACGGGGGGACCAATCTCAGATGCGGGGGCTAGCGCATAAAAACCAGGAGGCTGGGTCCCTGAGCTGCAGCGAGAGAAAAAAACGTTCTTCTGGAAGGAGCCGAGAGGGAAGGATTCAGCCTAGCGATGTGACAGTCGCGCTGCCCCGCGACAGGTGCCTCAGGAAACCCTCGCCTGGGTCGTCCTCAGAGCCTCTGCCTTCTATGTCTCCAAGCCGCCGCTGGCCACATCCCCGCGGGGACTTGACGCCGGCACCCAGTGAACCCAACTTGCGCTCCCAAGTCTGCTCCGCTCCAGGACGCCCTCGCAGACCCCGGAGCCTCCGCTGGCGCTGGCGGCCGCTCCTTCCCGCCTGTTCCCACGTGCCCTGAGCCCCCGCTCCCAAACCGCCTCCGCTTTCTCCTCAGCCCCAGGCAGCTACCCGCCTCAACTCACGGGTTGTTATTACTCATTGTAAGTAACAAGCTGCTGAGGAGCCGCACGTTGGAGTGCAGCCCCGCGGCCGCCATGTCCCGCACGTGGTCTATCACATTCATCCTGCTCTGCAAAGCCGCGGGCAGCGGCGGCAGCACTGACTCGAAAAGCCGGTAGACGATCCTTAGGGAAGACTCCAAAATGGCGGCGTCGCCGGGGTCCATCGGGTCCACACGCGGCACCACCCCCAAGCAAGAGGTAACTACTGAAGTGCCCGAATAAAAAGAAACTCGAGTCCCTGCTCCTGTCGTGGTCCTTTACAGGTGAAATGAGTTGTTATTTTTACGCAAAAATCACGTTATCATCCTAAACTGCAAACTTTACTGAGGATTTACAATGAGACAAAAGGCACCTTATAAGACTACTCGGTCAATTTGAATGAGTCTGAGAGGAATTTGTGCCTCTCAGAAATTAAAATGTGTGGGTATTTACCGAAATAAAATACAGTAAGGTGAGGAAAAACGCTCCAACTGGAATTAAATATTCTAATCGGGCGCCAGGGACAGACCTAACGGCCTTTACAGTGGCGCATGCGCACCAGGCTAGGGCCGCCGCGCCCCTCCTCAGGTGTTTTGTGTTCCTGCCAAGTCAGGCTTCGGCCCTGGAGGAACTCCTTGGTTCGAGGGGCATATTTCCCCATGTAAAATTATTCCCTAGATCCGTGTAAATAAAGGCTGGATCCAGGAATTAGCTGATACCCATATAAACCAGCATGTGTCTGGCACACTTAACGTTTTAGGAAAGTTTTACAGAAGTTATTGGACGCTCACAACAATCCATAAAGTTGAAGTTGTCATTCCCTTCCCACAAGGGAAGAAACTGCCTGCTTAAATTTTGTGCTCAGGTTGTTAAATGGTTGACTTGGAATCAGATCGACTGGTTAATTATGTTGGATCGCAAACTCAAATGTATACAGGGACCAGGGAGGTAACTGAGCCAATGAGGCAGTTTAGGTCGTTGAGTCAGAGTCCGAATATTCTCCACAATCATCCTCTCAGATCTAGCCTATCGCTCCTTTCTTGAAGGAGACAGTCGTTTTGGTCTAGATTTTGTTTTCATTTGATTTTTACAGTAATAGATGCAAAAAAAACGCTCTGAAAAAATCACAGTGTATCTTCATCAGTCAACTTTTTCAGCTCTTAACATTTTGTCACAGTTGAAGCTCCTGTAGATCCTTTTCCCATCTCATCCCCTACTCTAGTTTCCTGGATGTGTGAGACCTTCTATTTGATTTTGGTGGACATCATCACTGTGAACTTTTCTTTTTTTTTTTTTTTTTTGAGACGGAGTTTTGCTCTTGTCGCCCAGGCTGGAGTGCAAAATCTCAGCTCACTGCAACCTCTGTCACCCGGGTTCAAGGAATTCTCCCTGCCTCAGCTTCCCGAGTAGCTGGGATTACAGGCGCCTGCCACCACTGTCATGTGCGTCCGTGTGAAGAGACCACCAAACAGCCTTTGTGTGAGCAACAAGCCTGTTTGTTTCACCTGGGTGCAGGCGGGATGGTAGCAGCACGAGCCATAGGCAAAACTCCTCAGACACCAAGTTAAAGAAGGAAGGAGTATATTCGGCTGGGAGCATCAGCAAGGCTCCTGTCTCAAGAGCCGAGCTCCCCGAGTGAGCAATTCCTGTCCCTTTTAAGGGCTCACAATTCTAAGGGGGTCCGCGTGAGAGAGTCGTGATTGATTAAGTAGGGGGTACATGACATGCACCGGTGGTCAGAGTGAAACAGACCGGGAAGTTTCACAATGTCTTTCTATAATCTATAGATAACATCAGTTGCTAGGTCAGGGGTCAGTTAAGGCAGGAACCGGCCCTTTTCACTTCTTTTGTGATTCTTCAGTTACTTCAGGCCATCTGGATGTACACGTGCAGGCTTGGGTTCAGAGGCCTGACATTCCTGTCTTCTTACGTTAACAAGAAGAATAAAACGAAATAGTTGTAAAGTGTTGCGGCAGCGAAAATTTTTGGGGGTGGTATGGAGAGATAATGGGCGATGTTTTTCAGGGCTGCTTCAAGTGGGATTGGGGGTGGTGTGTGGGAACCTAGAGTGGGAGAGATTAAGCTGAAAGAAGATTTTGTGGTAAGGGACAATATTGTTGGGTTGTTAAAAGGAGCATTTGTTGTATAGAATGATTGGTGATGGCCTGGATGCAGTTTTGTATGAATTGAGAAACTAAATGAAAGACACAAGGTCTGAATTAAGAGAAGGAGAAAAACAGGTATTAAATAACTAAGAATTGGGAGGACTCAGGACATCCAATTAGAGAGTGCTCAAGGGGGTTCAGCATAATTACTTGCTTGGTTGGTGAGTTTTGGGGCTCTATCCTTGACAGAGTCCTTTTTAAGTTGGAGGCTGAGCTTGGTGAGGTGTGTTTTTAAAAAACCATTAGTCCATTCTACCTTTCCTGAAGATTGAGGATAGTAAGGGGTATGAAGTTTTCACTGAATACCAAGAGCCTGAGAAACTGCTTCGGTGATTTGACTAGTAAAGGCCGGTCCGTTATCAGACTGTATAGAGATGGGAAGGCCAAACCGAGGAATTATGTCTGACAGAAGGGAAGAAATGACTGCGGTGGCCTTCTCAGACCCTGTGGGAAAGGCCTCTACCCATCCAGTGAAAGTGTCTACCCAGACCAAGAGGTTTTTTAGTTTCCTGACTTGGGGCGTGTGAGTAAGGTCAATTTGCCAGTCCTGGGCAGGGGCAAATCCCCGAGCTTGATGTGTAGGGAAGGGAGGGGGCCTGAACAATCCCTGAGGAGTAGTAGAATAGCAGATGGAACACTGAGAAGTGATTTCCTTGAGGATAGATTTCCTCAATGGAAAGGAAATGAGAGGTTCTAAGAGGAGGGCTAGCAGCTTGTAACCTACATGGAAGAGGTTATGAAATGACGACAGAATAGAATGGGCCTGTGAGGCTGGAAGAAGATATTTTCTTTGGTCCAAGAACCATTTGTCTTGTGTGGGAAGAGATTGATAGGTAGAAGTTTCAGTGGGGGAGTAGGTGGGAGTGACCAGATGAGAAGGAGAAAAATTGGCCGTGAGGGACAGAAGTTGGAAGGCTAAGCTGCTTCTTTAGCTACCTTATCAGCCTAAGCGTTGCCCTGAGCGATGGGATCTGATGCCTTTTGATGGCCCTTGCAGTGAATGACTCCAGCTTCCTTTGGAAGTAAAGCGGCCTTGAAAAGAGTTTTTATTAAAGAGGCATTAATGACAGAGGACCCTTGAGTAGTGAGGAAACCTCTTTCAGCCCATATAACAGCATGGTGGTGTAGGATATGGAAGGCATATTTAGAGTCAGTATAAATATTGACGCGTAGTCCCTTTGCAAGAGTGAGGGCCTGAGTTAAGGCAATTAGTTCAGCTTGCTGAGCGGTAGTGCAGGGGGTCAGAGCAGTAGCCTCAATGATAGATGTGGAAGATACTATAGCATAGCCTGCCTTTGCTGGTGAGTGGCAATTAGGCCTGGTGGAACTGCCATCAATAAACCAAGTGTGATCAGGGTGAGGAACAGGAAAGAAGGAAATATGGGGAAATGGAGTGAATGTCAGGTGGATCAGAGAGATACAGTGATGGGGGTCAGGTGTGGTATCCGGAATAATGTGGGGGCTAGCCTAAAACAGTAAGGTCAAGTTGTTTGGACAGAAAGGCTACAGGGTGCGGTCCCAGCTCTTGTGCAAGAATTTTGACCACACAGCCCTGTACTTTGGCTGTGTGTAATGAAAAGGGTTGGGATGAGTTAGGGAGAGCTAGTGTGGGAGCAGCTTCTAGGGCTGTTTTTAAGGAACAGAAAGAGGAGTGGCGAAAAAATTTAGGATCTATGGAGTCAGCAAGGTTTGCTTTTGTGAGTTTATATAACGTTTTAGTCAGGATGGTAAAACTAGGTATCCAAAAGTGGAAGTACCTAACAATGCATAGGAAGGAAAGGAGTTGTTGTTTTGTAGAAGGGATTGGGGTTTGGGAGATTAGCCGGACACAATCAGCAGGGAGAGCATGTGTGTTTTCACAAAGAGTTATGCCAAGATAGGTAATGGATGAGGAAGAAATTTGGGCTTGACTAAAGTAATGGGAGCTGTCTGTGAAGCCTTGTGGCAGTACAGCCCAGGTAGTTTGCTGAGCCTAATGGGTGTCAGGGTCAGTCCAAGTGAAAGTGAAGAGAGACTGTGATGAAGTGTGCAAAGGAATAGTAAAGAAAGCATGTTTGAGATCCAGAACAGAATAATGGGTTATGGAGGGGTTGTGGAGGGAGGTATTGAGGATAGAAGAGTATATGGCTTTGGCACCATGGGTTGAATAGGCAAGACAATTTGGTTGATAAGGCACAGATCCTGAACTAACCTGTAAGACTTGTCTGGTTTTTGGACAGATAAAACGGGGGAATTGTAAGGAGAGTTTATAGGCTTTAAAAGGCCATGCTGTAACAGGCAAGTGATAACGGGCTTTAATCCTTTTAAAGCATGGGGGGCTAAGGGTGATTAGGTTTTAATGGGAGGGTAAGGGGTGCATGATTGGTCTCCAAGGAGGGAGTAGAGGTGTCATATACTCGTGGATTAGGGTGGGGAGATACAAGGGGAGGATGTGAAGGAGTCTTTGAACTGGGGAAAAGGGCAGTAATGAGGTGTGGCTGTAGCCTAGGAATAATCAGGGAAGCAGATAATTTAGTTAAAATGTCTCAACCTAATAAGGGAGCTGGTCAGGTGGGGATAACTAAAAAAGAGTGCATAAAAGAATGTTGTCCAAGTTGGCATTAGAGTTGGGAAGTTTTAAGAGGTTTAGAAGCCTGGCCGTCAATATCCACAACAGTTATGGAGTCAAGGGAAACATGCCCTTGAAAAGAAGGTAATGTGGAGTGGGTAGCCTCCGTATTGATTAAGAAGGGGACGGACTTACCTTCCACTGTAAGAGTTACCCAAAGCGTCTGTGATGGTCCTGGAGGCTTCCGAGATGATCGGGCAGTGTCAGTCTTCAGCCACTAAGCAGAGAAGATCTGGGAAGGAGTCAGTCAGAGAGCCTTGGGCCAGAGTTCCAGGGGGTCTGGGAGTGGCTGCTGGGTTGGACAGTCCAATTGCCAGTGGGGTCCCGCACAGATGGGACGTGGCTTAGGAGGAATCCTGGGCTGCGGGCATTCCTTGGCCCAGTGGCCAGATTTCCAGCACTTGAAGCAAGATCCTGGGGTAGGTGGTGTCAGGCCTCTGAGCCCAAGCTAAGCCATCATATCCCCTGTGGCCTGCACGTATACATCCAGATGGCCTGAAGCAATTGAAGATCCACAAAAGAGGTAAAAATAGACTTAACTGATAACGATACACCATTGTGATTTGTTCCTGCCCCACCCTAACTGATATGATATAGTCTACCCTGCCCTTAAGAAGGTACTTTGTAATATTCTCCCCCTCCCTTAAGAATATACTTTCTATGCCTATCCCAAACCTATAAGAACTAATGATAATCCCACCACCTTTAGCTGACTCTCTTTTCGGACTCAGCCTGCCTGCACCCAGGTGAAATAAACAGACTTGTTGATCACACAAAGCCTGTTTGGTGGTCTCTTCACATGGACGCGCATGACAGGCAGTCCTGGAGGAATGCCTGGCCTCTGCGGTTCAGGCGTTTGGAAGTTCTTGTGTACTGGAGATGTGGCTGGGGTTTGTCTCACGGTGGAGGCAAGGAATTACAACTCAGAAATACGTTGCTACTTGGCTGCCTCTATTATTGTACACCTTGAAGGTGACGTTAATTAAGTCCTGTTGTGGGGTTTGAGGGCCACAGTCTAATTTCTGGAGCTTTTTTTTAATGTCGGGAGTGGGTTGGGTAATAAAATGTGTATTGAGAATAAGACAGCCTTCTGGCCCTTCTGGGTCTAGGATGGTAAAGTGTCTAAGGGTTGTTGCCAAACGGGCCATGGACTGGGCTGGGTTTTTATATTTGATGAAAAAGAGCCTAAACGCTAACCGATTTGGGAAAGGTCGGATAAAGAAATAGGAGCGTTAACCTTGACTATGCCTTTAGCTCCAGCCACCTTTTTAAGAGGAAATTGTTGGGCAGGTTGGGGAGGGCTAGTTGTGGAACGAAACTGCAAGCCGGACCGGGTGTGAGGAGGAGAGGCGATAAAAGGATTATAGGGTGGGGGAGCCGAGGCTGAGGAAGAATTGGGAACTGGCTCGGCCTGGCGAGGAGCAGCCTGGGGAGGAGAGGTCAGATGGGTCTGTAGAAAAGGAAGATTCAAAAGACTCAGCAACGCTTGGGGTTGGGACTGAAGGGACAGGCGAGAGGGAAAGAAGGAGGATTTGGGATGAGTCGCATTGGGAACAGAGACTAGGGAGGGATCGATGTGTAAAAGAATGCCTGGACGTCAGGCACCTCAGACCATTCGTCCATTTTTCGACAAAAATCATCCAGGTCTTGTAAAATGGAGAAATCAAAAGTGCCATTTTCTGGCTATTTAGAACCATTATAAAGTTTGTATTGGGGCCAAGTGGTGTTGCAGAAGAAAATAAGACGCTTAGGTTTTAGGTCAGGTGAGAGTTGAAGAGATTTTAAGTTTTTAAGAACACAGGCTAAAGGAGAAGATGGGGGAATGGAGGGCGGAAGTTTGCTCATAGTGAAGGAGGTAAGTTTAAAGAGAAAGGTAGAGACATGGAGAAGGGGGTGGTGAGCAGCCAAAGCAGGCGTCTCCACAATTGACTTGCCACCAAGGGAATGTGGGTGAATGACCAAGCAGGCGTCCCCACAGTGATCAGACACCAATGGACTGTGGGTGAATAATCAGGCAGGCATCCCCACAGTGATTAAACACCAAGGGAAGACTGTCTTCCCGAGTCCATGACCGGCGCCAGAGTTTTGGGTCTATGGATAAAATGTGTCTCCTTTGTCTCTACTAGAGAGGAAAAAGAACTGGAATTGGAAGGACAGGGAGATTGGGTAGCAACGGAGGGAGATTGAAGGGTAGCAAGAGAGGCTGGAGAAGAGAGTGAAAAGACTGTTTACCCGATTTGAAATTCATGAGATGTTCTTTGGGCTGGTTGGTCTGAGGACCTGAGGTCATAAGTGGATCTCCTCATGGAGTGAGGGTGAGGACAGGGGACCGGTCTCCCAAAGGAGTCCTCTTGTCCCGGGTTTCAGCACCAAATGTCATGCACGTCCATGTGAAGAGACCACCAAACAGGCTTTGTGTGAGCAACAAGGCTGTTTATTTCACCTGGGTGCAGGCAGGCTGAGTCCCAAAAGAGAGTCAGCAAAGGGAGATAGGGGTGGGGCTGTTTTATAGGATTTGTGTAGGTAAAGGAAAATTACAGTCAAAGGGGGTTGTTCTCTGGTGGGCAGGGGCGGGGGTTGCAAGGTGCTCAGTGGGGGAGCTTCTGAGCCGGGAGAAGGAATTTCACAAGGTAATGTCATCAGTTAAGGCAGGAACTGGCCATTTTCACTTCTTTTGTGATTCTTCAGTTACTTCAGGCCATCTGGATGTATACATGCAGGCTTGGGCTCAGAGGCCTGACAACCATGCCCAGCTAATTTTGTATTTTTAGTAGAGACAGGGTTTCTCCATGTTGGTCAGGCTGGTCTCCAACTCCTGACCTCAGGTGATCCGCCTGCCTCGGCCTCTCAAAGTGCTGGGATTACAGGCGTGAGCAACCATGCCCAGCCAAACTTTTTTTTTTTTTTGGGACAGAGTCTCACTGTGTCCCCCAAGCTGGAGTGCAGTGGTAGGATCTCTGCTCACCACAACCTCCGCCTCCCAGGTTCAAGCTATTCTGCCTCAGCCTCCCAAGTAGCTGGGATTAAAGGCATGCACCATCATGCCTGACTTATTTTTGTATTTTTAGTAGAGACAGGGTTTTGCTGTGTTGGCTAGTCTGGTCTTGAACTCTTGACCTCAGGTGATCTGCCAGCCTCGGCCTTCTAAAGTGCTAGGATTACAGGTGTTAGCCACTGCGCCCGGCCTTCTGTGAACTTTTAAATACTTTTTCTTTTCTTTTTTTTTTTTTTTTTTTCTGAGGTGGAGTTTCATTCTTCTTGCGCAGGCTGGAGTGCAATGGCGCGATTTTGGCTCACTGCAAACGCTGCCTCCTGGGTTCAAGCGATTCTCTTGCCTCAGCCTCCCAAGTAGCTGAGATTACAGGCACGCGCCACCATGCACAGCTAATTTTTGTATTTTTAGTAGAGATGAAGTTTCGCCCTGATGGCCAGGCTGGTCTTGAACTCCCGACATCAGGTGATCTGCCCACCTCAGCCTCCCGAAGTGCTGGGATTACAGCTGTAAGGCACCACGCCCAGCCTTATATACTTTTTCTAAATATGTATATATCCAAAAACAATGTATAACATTGTCATCTTGATAAATGGCAATTGACATCACCACTCAGCACATTGGGAGGAGCAGGGAAGTTGTAACAAACTGGAGTATGCCCTCTCTACAGGGGCAGCTGCAACTTAATTTCAGTATATTAGTCCCAGGCAGCTGGGAATTTTCTGTATCATTTGACTTTTCAAAATAATTCATAGTTATAAACCTGGATTTTAAAATTTGAAGTATTCCAATTTTTTTTTTTTTTTTGAAACAGTTTCACTCTGTCACCCAGGCTGGAGTGCAGTGGCACGATCTTGGCTTACTGCAACCTCTGCCTCCTGGGTTGAAGGGATTCTCCTGCCTCAGCCTCCCAAGTAGCTGGGACTACAGGCATGCGCCACCACATCCAGCTAATTTTTGTATTTTTGGTAGAGACCGGGTTTCACCATGTTGGCCAGGCTGGTCTCAAACTCCTGAGCTCAGGTGATCCACCCACCTCCGCCTCCCAAAGTGCTGGGATTACAGGCATGAGCCACTGTGCCTGGCCAAGTATTCCAATTTTTAAACGTTGGCCAAAATGAAAATAACAAGAACTTTCTATGTATAGAAGACCAAAGCCTTGAAACATATTGTTTATACATTAGCAGAAGAATGGATACATTTTGCTACATTTATGCAAGGAACTGCTATGCAGCATTTAAAACATAAGTGAACCCTAACACATGTTTTAATGTTAACATGGATAAATGTAAAAAAGTATATTGAATGACTAAAGCAAGTTGTAGAATTGTATCACTCTATGATACCATTTAAATAAAGTTTGAAAACATACAGAATGTTATACATTGTTTTTGGATACATACATATTTAGGAAAAGTATTTAAAAGTTAATCGTGAAGATGCCCACCAAAATCAAATTGAAGGTTACATCTAGAAAACGAGAATAGGGAATGAGATGGGAAAAGGATCTACGGGAGCTTCAACTGTGGCAAAATGTAAGAGCTAAAAAAGTTAAATGATGAAGATACAGGTATTCTTTTTTTTTTTTGGAGACAGAGTCTCACTCTGTCACCCAGGCTGGAGTGCAGTGGCGCCATCTCGGCTCACTGCAACCTCCGCCTCCCAGGTTCAAGCGATTCTCCTGCCTCAGCCTTCTGAGTAGCTGAGACTACAGGTGAGGGCCACCATGCCCAGGTGATTTTTTGTATTTTTAGTAGAGATGGGGTTTCACTGTGTTAGCCAGGATGGTCTTGATCTGACCTCGTGATCCGCCCACCTCAGCCTCCCAAAGTTCTGGGATTACAGGCGTGAGCCACTGCACCCGGCTGATACAGGTATTCTTTACATTGTCCTTCATAAATGGCACTGGGGAGCCATTAAAAGCATAGAAATAGGCACTAGACTGCCTGGGTTTAAATCTCATTTTTGCCATTTATTATCTTAATTTAAAAGTCACTTAATTTTCTGGAACCTTAGTCACCCCTTCTGTGAAACGGGGGAGATATAACAGCACCTATTTAATGGGATTGTTGTAAAGATTAAATTAATTCATGGTGGGAAGCTATTAAGGGCAGCATGGTAGAAGTGATCCACCCCAGGGCATAGGTTAGAGAGGGGTAGGTTGCACCACTGCTCACTCTAGCCTGGGCAACAGAGCAAGACTCCATCTCAAAAAAAAAAAAAAAAAAAACAGGCCAGACGGGGTGGCTCATGCCTGTAATCCCAGCACTTTGGGAGGCTGAGACAGGTGGATCACCTGCCATCAGGAGTTCAAGACGAGCCTGGCCAACATGGTGAAACCCTGTCTCTACTAAAAATACAAAAATTAGCCGGGTGTGGTGACAGACAACTGTAATCCCAGCTACTTGGGAGGCTGAGGCAGGAGAATTGCCTGAACCCAGGAGGTGGAAGTGGCAGTGAGCCAAGATTGTGCCACTGCACTCCAGCCTGGGCAACAGAGCAAGATTCTGTCTCAGATAAATAAATAAATAAATATAATATTATATAATATATATTATTTATATTAATATATATTAGATTGCTCTTGCCATACTGCCCAGGCAGGCAATATAATATATAATATATAATATAATATATTATAATATATAATATAATATTATATATTATATAATATATATTATATAATATATAATATAATATTATATATTATATAATATATATTATATAATATATAATATATATTATAATATATATTATATATTATATAATATATATTATAATATATATTATATATTATATAATATATATTATAATATATATAATATATAATATATAAACTATAATATTATATATTATATATTATATATTATATAAACTATAATATTATATAATAATATACAATATATTATATAATAATATAATTTATTATATATTATATTATTATATATATTATATATATTATATTATTATATATAATATATATTATATTATATATATTATATATATTATATTTTATATATTATAATATATATAATATATAATATATAATATATAATATATAATATATATTATGTATATAATATATATTATATATATTATGTATATAATATATATTATATATATTATGTATATAATATATATTATATATATTATGTATATAATATATATTATATATATTATGTATATAATATATATTATATAATTTATTATATTATTATTAATATATTATTATATATGTAATATATATTATATATAATATATATTAATAAATTATTATATAATTTATTATAGTTTATATTATATATTATATAATAATATAATATATTATTATATATTATATAATAATATAATATATTATTATATATTATATAATAATATAATATATTATTATATATTATATAATAATATAATATATTATTATATATTATATAATAATATAATATATTATTATATATTATATAATAATATAATATATTATTATATATTATATAATAATATAATATATTATTATATATTATATAATAATATAATATATTATTATATATTATATAATAATATAATATATTATTATATATTATATAATAATATAATATATTATTATATATTATATAATAATATAATATATTATTATATATTATATAATAATATAATATATTATTATATATTATATATAATATAAACTATAATAAATTATGTATAATATAATAAAAATAATAAAATAGGCTATGTACAGTGGCTCAGGAGGCTGAGGCAGGAGGATCCCTGAGCCCAGGAGTTTGAGCCACTCTAAGCAACACAGGGAGATCCCATCTGGAAAAAAAAAAAATAGGGCTGGGTGTGGTGGCTCACGCCTGTAATCCCAGCACTTTGGGAGGCTGAGGCGGGCAGATCACGAAGTCAGCAGATGGAGACCATCCTGGCCAACATAGTGAAACGCCGTCTCTACTAAAAATACAAAAATTAGCTGGGCGTGCCGGGCGCGGTTGCTCATGCCTGTAACCCCAGCACTTTGGGAGGCCGAGGCGGGCGGATCAGGAGGTCAGGAGATCGAGACCAGCCTGGCTAACACAGTGAAACCTGGTCTCTACAAAAAATACAAAAAATTAGCCGGGCGTGGTGTTGTGTGCCTGTAGTCCCAGCTACTCGAGAGGCAGAGGCAGGAGAATGGCGTGAACCTGGGAGGCGGAGCTTGCAGTGAGCCGAGATCGCGCCACTGCACTCCAGCCTGGGCAATAGAGCGAGACTCCGTCTCAAAAAAAAAAAAAAAAAAAAAAAAAAGAGCTGCTCTGGAGGTTGAATCAGCTAGGTGTACCACCATATCTAAGACACTTAGAACAACACCTAGCACACTGTGAGCACTGAAGGAGTGAAGGACGTGCCATCCCAAAATATGCCAAATTGGGCTGGGCATGGTGGTTGTAATCCCAGTACTTTGGGAGGCCGAGGCAGGCAGATCACTTGAGCTCAGGAGTTCAAGACCTGCTTAGGCAATATAGCAAGACCATGTCTGTACAAAAAAACACAAAAATTAGCCGGACATGGTGGTGCTCATCTATAGTCCCAGCTACCAGGGAGACTGAGGCAGGGGAATCACTTGAGCCCAGGAAGTGGAGGCTGCAGTGAGCTATGATCCCACCACTGCACTCCAGCCTGGGTGACAAAGAGAGACCCCGTCTCAAAAATAAATAAATAAATAAAACAAAAATCCCAAAACTGCAAATATGCCAAATCAATATATCAATTATTGAGTTTAAAAGCATTAGAGAGTCTGGGCACGGTGGCTCACGCCTGTAATTCAAGCACTTTGGGAAGCTGAGGCAGGCTGATCGCTTGAGCCCAGGAGTTCAAGACCAGCCTGGCCAACATGGTAAAACCCTCTCTCTACTAAAAATACAAAAATTAGCTGGGCGTGGTGGCACATGCTACTCAGGAGACCGAGGCATGAGAATCACTTGAACCTGGGAGGTGGAGGTTGCAGTGAGCTGAGATTGTGTCACTGCACTCCAGTCTGGGTAACAGAGTGAGATTCTGTCACCAAAGAAAAAAAAATAGAGGAAGTAAAGTTTCAGAAACAATGAGCTGACCACTGTTTTCCTGCATGTAACAAGTGATGAGGATTTATCTGGAAAAGGTACCCTCTCCATATAAGAGCAAGAAAATAGCCCTTATCTCCAGAGACTTAAAACTAAAGGCTACAATGGACCTCCATAAACATACTTAACAAAGTTACCTTTACTTTCACCAGTTTGGCACTCCCCCCATTTATCTCCTAGTGACTCCCCTGAAAAATGTACTGCCCCAGCCAGATTTTCTTTGTCCTGTCATTTCTTCTCAAATATATTGCTCTTTGTCTAAAACATATAAAGCATCTTATTTGGCCACTTCTTCAGACTTCACTTTTTTTTGTGTAGACCCCCCCGTACACGTGAAACAAAGTTTGTACACTTTTCTCTTGTTAATCTGCCTGGTGTCAGTTCGTTTTCGATCCAGCTCAAAAACCCACTAAGAGTTAAAAGAGGGGCTGGAGGTGATCTCTGGGTCCCTTGCAGTGTAGCGGGCTAATTTAGGAATCAGACCGAGGGGTTGAGGAGGATACTTATTATTTAATTATTTAGGTGCACCAACCCAGTCGGATTAACATCCAAAGGACTGAGCCCCTAACAAAGAGTCAAGTTACCTTTTAAGCATTTCATGGGGCAGGGGGAGATCTGTGCAGGGGGAAGCATATTACAGAAGTGAGAAACAAAGACAGTTATTCAGTTGAGACATGCATTACATCATTTCTTACTTTTCAAGGAAAAACATGTTTTACGACTTGAGTTTATCTATCTACTTACCTTGCAGCCACACAGCTAGAGAAACAGAGTCTTCACAATGCCTGGGAAAGGGAGAGATAAGGCTCACTAGCCACAGACAGAAAAACAGGCAGTTAATTTTTAAAGGACTCCACCTTTTTCTCTTCCTCAGGGGGAATTGGGTTTTCTTACATACAACTGAGTTTTTGCTTACACATTCTTTAATTTCTTTTAATTCCTGTTCCAGAAGCACTATATAAATGTTTGCTATTATACTTTTTTCTTTTCTTTTCTTTCTTTTTTTTTTTTTTTTTTGAGACGGAGTCTCGCTCTGTTGCCCAGGCTGGACTGCAGTGGTGTGATCTCAGCTCACTGCAAGCTCCACCTCCCGGGTTCATGCCATTCTCCTGCCTCAGCCTCCTGAGTAGCTGGGACTACAGGCGCCCGCCACCATGCCCGGCTAATTTTTTGCATCTTATGGAGAAATAGCCATAGCATTTAGCAACATGAAAGTCACTGATGATGTCAACAAGAACATTTTCAGTGGCGCTTTGGTAAAGAGAAGGAGACAAATGTGAGACAATGCAGATAGATAATTCTTTTATTTTGAGATGGAGTCTTGCTCTGTTGCCCATGCTAGAGTTCAACGGCATGATCTCGGCTCACTGCAACCTCTGCCTCCCAAGTTCAAGTGATTCTCCTGCCTTAGCCTCCCCAGTAGCTGGATTACAGGCATGCTCCACCATGCTCCCGCTAATTTTTGTGTATTTTAGTAGAGAAGGGGTTTTACCATGTTGGCCAGGCTAGTATTGAACACTTGACCTCAGGTAATCTGCCTGCCTTGGCCTCCCACAGTGCTGGGATTACAGGCGTGAGCCACCTTGCCCAGCCAATAATTCTTTTTTTTTTTTTTTTGAGACGAGATCTTGCCCTTTCGCCCAGGCTGGAGTGCAGTGGCATGACCTTGGCTCACTGCAACCTCCACCTCCTGGGTTCAAGTGATTCTCCTGCCTCAGCCTCCCAAGTAGCTGGGATTACAGGCATATGCCACCTGCCCGGCTGGCTAATTTTTGTATTTTTAGTAGAGACGGGGTTTCACCATGCTGGCCAGGCTGGTCTCGAACTCTTGACCTGGTGATCCGCCTGCCTCGGCCTCCCAAAGTGCTGGGATTACAGGCGTGAGCCACTGTGCCTGGCCAATTATTTTGAGGAGTTTTGCTGCAGAGAAGTGGTTCTCAACTGGGGTGGAGGCAGGGTGGTGACTGTATTCCTAGGGGACATTGGGCAATGTCTGGAGACATCTGAGGTGGGGTGGGTGTTGCTTCTGGCATCGGGTAGATAGATACTAGGGATGCTACTAAACATTCTTTAATGTATAGGACAGCCTCCCAGAGCAAAGTGGAGGAGAAATTTACCTTCATGCCAGGCACGGTGGCTCACACCTATAATCCCAGCTACTTGGGAAGCTGAGGCAGGAGAATCACTTGAACCCGGAGGTGGAGGTTTCCGTGAGTCTAGATTACACCATGGCACTCCAGCCAGGGTGACAGAGGGAGATTCTGTCAAAAAGAAAAAAAAAAATTTTTAAATTCATATATTTAAGTAGCCAGTCCAAAATGTCAAAGTGTCAATGTGGAGAAGCCCTGTTGTAAAGCGAAGGAGGACATGGTTGGCAGCAGGTGGGTGAAAGAGAGGATTTTTGTTTTCTGATCAGAGAAATATCATTTTTATATACTGATGGGAATGAAGGAGAATGTATCACTGGCTAACTGGTAGAAGAAAATTTGAGACTGGGCACAGTGGCTCAGGTCTGTAATCCCAGCACTTTGGGAGGCCAAGGTGGGTGGATCACTAGGTCAGGAGTTCAAGACCAGCCTGGCCAATATGGTGAAACTCCATCTCTACTAAAATTACAAAAATTAGTTGGGTGTGGTGGCGCATGCCTGTAGTCCCAGCTACTTGGGAGGCTGGAGCAGAAGAATCGCTTGAACCCGGGAGGCAGAGGTTGCAATGAGCTGAGATCGCACCACTGCACTCCAGCCTGGGTGGCAGAGTGAGACTCCATCTCAAAAAAAAAAAAAAAGAAAAGTTGATAATTCCTGCAAAGAAATAGAGCTAAAACACACCTGTGAAACTGATAAACTCACACAAAGAATGGATGAAGCAAAAATATTTATAGAGAAAAAATTAGAGGCAAAGGGGGGCCTACCTCCTCTGGAAATTTTATTTATTTATTTATTTATTTATTTATTTATTTATTTATTTTTTGAGACAGGGTCTCCCTCTGTTGCCCAGGCTTGAGTGCAGTGGCACAATCATACCTCACTGTAGCCTCAACTTCCCAGGCTTAAGTGATCCCTCCACCTCAGCCTCCCAAGTAGCTGGGACTATAGGCATGCACCGCCACACCAAGCTAATTAAAAAAATTGAGTGTGTGTGTAGAGATGGGGTCTTGCTATGTTGCCCAGGCTGGTCTTAAACTCCTGGGCTCAAGCTGTCCTCCTGCCTTGGCCTCACGAAGTGCTGGATTACAGGTGTGAGCCACTGTGCCCAATTTTTATTTATTTATTTAGAGTTGTGTCTCTCTCTGTCACCCAGGCTGGAGTGCAGTGGCGAAATCATAGCTCACTGCAGCCTTGACCTCCTGGGCTCAAGCGATCCTTCCACCTCTGCCTCCTGAGTACTTGGGACTACAGGTGTGTGGTACCATGCCCAGCTAATCTGGAAATTTCAAAATATTCATCTTGAAAATCAATTTATCAAAGAGAGGGTAGGTTCTACAGTTAGGTCCGATTAATATGATGTAATTCAGATCATACTGATTTTGTTTTGTTTTGTTTTGAGACAAGGTCTGGCTCTATCACCCAGGCTGGAGTGCAGTGGTGCAATCACAGCTCACTGCAACCTCTACCTTCTGGGCTCAAGAGATAATCCCACCTCAGCCTTCCAAGAAGCTGGGAATACAGATACCTGCCACCACGCCTGGCTAATTTTTTTTGGTAGAGACGGGGGTTTTACCATGTTGCCAGGCTGGTCTTGAACTGAGCTCAAGCTGAAACAGGAATTAAAATAAATCAAAAAATGTTTAAACAAAAACTCAGCTGTATATAAGAAAACCCAATTCCCCTTGAGGAAGAGAAAGAGCTGGAGTCCTTTAAAATTAACTGCCTGTCTTTCTGTGGCTAGTGAGCCTTATCTTTCCCTTTCCCAAGCATTGTGAAGACCCTGTTTCTCTAGCTGTGCAGCTACAAGGTCACTAGACAGATAATCTCAAGTTGTAAAACATGTTGTTCCTTAAAAAGTATGAAATAATGTAATGCATGTCTCAGTTAAATAACTGTCTTTGTTTCTTGCTTCTGTAATATGCTTCCCCCTGCACAGATCTCCCCCTGCCCCACGAAATGCTTAAAAGGTAACTTGACTCTTTGTTCAGGGCCCAGTCCTTTGGATGTTAGTCCGACTGAGTTGGTGCACCTTAATAATTAAATAATTCCTCCTCAACCCCTCGGTCTCTCTAATTCCTTAATTATCCCGCAGCAAAGTGATCCACCCGCCTTGGCCTCCCAAAGTGCTGGGATTACACACATGACCCACCATGCTTGGCCAGATCATACTGATTTTAATAATATTCAAAGGACATGTATGGTGTTAAACCAACTTGGGACACACAGGAGATATATCCAAGGAGATTAGGCCTCCTCTTCCTCATGGAATCGTATTCAGAAAGGATAATTTTGGAGCTGGAGGGCATGTTAGAGGTTATCTTCATTTTATGTGAGGAAACAGAAGTCCTGGGATGGTAATTGGCTGTGAATCGTTAGGTCAGCTGCGTAACAGATGCAGAATGATGTGGATACCATGGAGTGTTGGGTCAAATACATTGGAGGAACAATTTATAAATATAAATGTTCTGCTCCACTTAAGTTCATCTCTAAATGTCCAGCAGCTTCCTAAGAATGAAAATTTTTCCCAGCTGCATCAGACATTTTTCTTAGATCTGTCTTTTGTACAAGGGGAAAAACATAACACTTATAAATTGCTCTAAGGGAAACATTACTTAACATCCCTTAAGTGTCTCCTGGCAGTGATAGGTTTCCTTTCAGTGGAAAAATAACTTCAGGACAAAGAATTTCCCTGAACAACTGGAGGGAATAAATACCACCAGCATCCCAACCAATTTTCCCTCTTTTCCGTAAAGAAGGTTCTAAGATGTCCAGATGGTCATTTTTATTTATGAGATAGTCAGACAAGTAAAAAGACTTAAATAATGGTTTAGGGATAAATCTCAAGGGGATTTGTGATAAAATAGCAAATGGGTGACTTTTTAAAAGCACTCTGAAAGCAGGAACTCAGCTTGTATAACCATGTTAATTGCAGCATTCTTCACGGAAGATGGAAACAACCCAAGTGTCCATGAACAGATGGAGAAGCAAAATGTGGTCTGTCCCTACAAGGGAATGTTATTCAGCTATAAAATAGAATGAAGGGCTGGACACGGTGGCTCACACCTCTAATCCCAGCACTTTGGGAGGCTGAGGCAGACGGATCATCTGAGGTCAGGAGTTCGAGACCAGCCTGGCCAACATGGTGAAACCCCATCTCTACTAAAAATACAACAATTAGCCAAGTGTGGTGGTGGGTGCCTGTAATCCCAACTACTCAGGTGGCTGAGGCACGAGAATCACTTGAACCCAAGAGGCGGAAGTTGCAGTGAGCCGAGATTGCACCACTGCACTCCAGTCTGAGTGACAGCGTGAGACTGTCTAAAAAAAAAAATGAAGTTCTGAGTTCTGATACATGCTACAACATGGATGAATATGACTGAATCTCAAAAACATTACATTAAGTGAAAGAAGCCAAACACAAAAAGGACAAATATCATAAGATTCCTTTTTTTTTTTTTTGAGACAGAGGTCTCCGTCTGTCACCCAGGCTGGAGTGCAGTGGCACAATCTCAGCTCACTCACTGCAACCTCCACCTCCTGGGTTCAAGTGATTCTTCTGCCTCAGCCTCTCGAGTAACTGAGATTACAGCTGCCCACTACCCTGCCCAGATAATTTTTGTATTTTTGGTAGAAATGGGGCTTTGCCATGTTGGCCAGGCTGGTCTCAAACTCCTGACCTCTCAAGTGATCTGCCTGCCTCGGCTTCCCAAGGTGCTGGGATTACAGGCGTGAGCCACTGTGCCCAGCTCACATGATTCCATTTATATGAAATGTCCAGGATAGGTGAATGCATACAGACATCAAGTAGATTAGAGTTTACAGGGGCTGAATGGAAGCGGGGGAGTGGTTTAATGGGGACAGAGTTTCTATTGGGGTGATAAAAAAGTTTTCAAAATAGATAGTGGTGATGGTTGTACAACATTTTGAATGGAATTAATGCCACTGAATTGTACACTTAAAATAGTTAAAATGGCAAAGTTTATGTTACACATGGAAATAGTGTAAAATGCTAAACACCACTGAACATTTTATATGAGTGAATTGTATGTGAATTATTTTTCAACAAGGCTGTTTTTATTTTATTATTATTTTTTATTTTGAGACGGAGTTTTGCTCTTGTTGCCCAGGCTGGAGTGCAATGGTGCGATCTCAGCTCACTGCAACCTCCACCTCCTGGGTTCAAGTGATTCTCCTGCCTCAGCCTCCTGAGTAGCTGGAATTACAGGCATGCGCCACCACGCCTGGCTAATTTTGTATTTTTAGTAGAGACGGGGTTTCTCCATGTTGGTCAGGCTGGTTTTGAACTCCCGACCTCAGGTGATCCACTCGCCTCGAACCTCCTAAAGTGATGGGATTACAGGCGTGAGCCACTGCACCCGGCCAACAAGCCTGTTTTTAAAAAGCCCACAAAACTTGAGTACAGAAACTGTGGAAAAACTCAGAAATAAAAAAAGTGACGATTGCTCAGGCAAATGGTTCTCAGAATGGTGGGAAAAGCAGAAAAGTGCCAATGTGGACAATCTGTGATGTCCTTTGCCCTGTTGACAGGAGAAAGTTTCACGTCCTAGTCCGACCCTGGCTCTCAAAAATGTGAGGCATTCCCCCAGTCTTAGCTTTCAAGACAAAAAAATGTGGGGCATTCCCTCCTGCTGGGGCAGCATCCACCCCATCATATTCTACACCCTAAGGTTGCCTTCATGCCAGGCTTGAACACGTCATTTACCTGGGACCAGTATACCATTTTTGGATCTAGTCTGCCCAATTTGGCTCACTTCAGAGCTCAGTTGGTTTGAGAGCCACCTTTGCTAAATCTTCTCCAACTGACTTAAACAAAGCCTCTTTTTCTCTGGGCTTCTACTGAACTGGGCAGTCATATGAACCTTGCAGTATTTCTTCATATCTATCTTGCTACACATTTCCCATCAGACCATTATGGTCCTAGAGAGCAGAGACCACACTGACATCTCTTGTGCATCCTTTCAATAGCTGGCATAGTGCACCCAACAGAGCAATCTACTCATATTGTTGCATGAATGGGTTACTGAAAATTACACTCTTTCAAAGTAACCACGTTTTGGCTGTGTGGGCCAGGTCTGGATTCTGACAGATTTAGGTTTAATTACCAATTTAGCCAACTTCCAGGTGTGCGAGTTTCAAAAAGTTAATTTCTGTAGCCTCGCCTTCTTCATCTGGAAAAGGGGATAATCTTGCATCTGTCACAAAGGTTTTTTTGTGTTTTTTTTTTGTTTTTGAGACAGAGACTTCCTCTGTCGCCCAGGCTGGAGTGCAGTGGTGTGATATCAGCTCACTGCAACCTCTGCCTCCCAGATTCAAGCCATTCTTCAGCCTCAGCCTCCCAAGTAGCTGGGATTACAGGAACCCACCAGCATGCCCAGCTAATTTGTTGTACTTTTAGTAGAGTCGGGGTTTCACCATGTTGGCCAGGCTGGTCTCGAACTCTTGGCCTCAGGTGATCCACCCTCCTCAGCCTCCCAAAGTGCTGGGATTACAGGCATGAGCCACCGTACCTGGCCTTCTTTTTTTTTTTTTTTTTTTGAGACAGAGTCTTGCTCTGTCACCCAGGCTGGAGTGCAGCTGCGAGATCTTGGCTCACTGCAACCTCCGCCCCCCAGGTTCAAGCGATTCTCTTGTCTCAGCTTCCCGAGTAGCTGGGATTACAGGTGTGTGCCATCACACCCAGCTAATTTTTAATTTTATTTAATTTTATTATTTTTAAATTTTTATTTATTTTATTATTATTATTTTTTGAGATGGAGTCTTGCTCTTGTCGCCCAGGCTGGAACGCAGTGGCACGATCTCAGCTCACTGCAACCTCTGCCTCCCGGGTTCAAGCAATTCTCCTGCCCCAGCCTCCTGAGTAGCTGGGATTACAGGCACTCGCCACCACACCTGGCTAATTTTTGTATTTTTAGTAGACGCGAGGTTTCACCATGTTGGCCAGGTTGATCTCTAACTCCTGACCTCGTGATTCGACTGCCTCGGCCTCCCAAAGTGCTGGGATTACAGGTGTGAGCCACCGCTCCCAGCCTTTTATTTATTTATTTATTTTTGAGATGGAGTCTCGCTGTTACCCAGGCTGGAGTGCAGTGGCGAATCTCAGCTCACTGCAAGCTCCACCTCCCGGGTACAAGTGATTCTCCTGCCTCAACCTCCTGAGTAGCTGGGATTACACACACCTGCCACAACGCCCAGCTAATTTTTCTATTTTTAGTAGAGACAGGGTTTCACCACGTTGGCTAGGCTGGTCTTGAACTCCTGACCTCAGGTGATCTGCCCACCTCGGCCTCCCAAAGTGCTGGATTACAAGCGTGAGCCACAAAACCCAGTTCTAATTTTTGTATTTTTAGTAGAGACAGGGTTTCACCACGTTGGCTAGGCTGGTCTTGAACTCCTGACCTCAGGTGATCTGCCCACCTCGGCCTCCCAAAGTGCTGGATTACAAGCGTGAGCCACAAAACCCAGTTCTAATTTTTGTATTTTTAGTAGAGACAGGGTTTCGCCATATTGGCCAGGCTGGTCTCAAACTCCTGACCTCAAGTGATCTGCCCACCTCAGCTTCCCAAAGTGCTAGGATTACAGGCATAAGCCACAGCACCTGGCCCACAAAAAGTATTTTTTTTTTTTGCAAAAGTTAAATAGGATTTAAAACTGTAAAGTTCTTAGCGCACTGCCAGATCACCTATAAATTGGAGCTGCAGAGTTGAAGCAAAGTGGAAAATCATGATGGATGATTTATCTCAATATCAACACAGAGCAGATGTGGCCCTAAAATTACACTCTCCTAATGGCATGGTCTTCCAAACATCTATAAACAAAAATGAAGGGGGAAACAAACCAAATGGCTTTTGGTGGAATAGTATTACATCCCTTTCTGGACATAGCACCAAACTTTTTATGAAGGTCTTCAGTACTAATACTTTTGGGAAAAAGAAAAACGTCAAATCAAACAATTCACATAGATCTTGTTCATGTATTTCCATGTACTGTAATCTTTCCACACATATGACAGTAATTAGCGGCATACGGCAATGATGAATGTAAACAGGATGCTTAAGAAAGAAGAACAAGATGACCATCGTCCTCACACTGTTTTGGGCTAACGTGCTTTTATAAAATATTTTCTTTTCTTTTCTTTTTTTTTTTTAGACGGAGTCTCCCTCTGTCACCCAGGCCGGAGTGCAGTGGCACAATCTTGGCTCATTGTAACCTCCACCTTCTGGGTTCAAGTGATTCTTCTGTCTCAGCCCCCCGAGTAGCTGGGATTATAGGTGTGCACCACCATGCCTGGCTAATTTTTCTATTTTTAGTAGAGATGGGGTTTCACCATGTTGTCCAGGCTGGTTTCGAATTCCTGACCTCAAATGATCCACCTGCCTTAGCCTCCCAAAGTGCTGGGATTACTGTGCCCGGCCAAGATTTGATTTTCTATCAATCTTTTTTTTTTTTTTTTTTTTTTGGTGACGGAGTCTTGCTCTGTTGCCAGGTTGGAGTGCAGTGGTGCGATCTTGGCTCACAGCAACCTCCGCCTCCTGGGTTCAAGCAATTCTCCTGCCTCAGCCTCCCGAGTAGCTGGGATTACAGGCATACGCCACCACACCCAGCTAATTTTTTTATTTTTATTAGAGACAGGGTTTCACAATGTTGGCCAAGATGGTCTCGATCTCCTGACCTCGTGATCCGCCCGCCTCGGCCTCCCAAGGTGCTGGGATTACAGGCATGAGCCACCGGGTCCAGCCAATCTTTTTTTTTTAAGTAGTTTTTTTCCTCCTGGTTATTAAGAGAACACATATCTTACTGAATTATAGATATATTTTACTCTGAATGTCCAAGTCTTGTACTCTCTCCTGCCCCAAGATATTCATTGTTAAGTTTGCTGTACATGCTTCTAGTTTTTCCAGGAGTATATACAATGAAATAAACATTGTATTGGGATCATACTATAATACTGTCTTCAACTTTTTTTTTTTTTTTTGAGACAGAGTCTCTATCACCCAGGCTGGAGTGCAGTGGCTCGATCTCAACTCATTGCAACCTCCGCCTCCTGGGTTGAAGCGATTCTCGTGCCTCAGCTTCCCGAGTAGCTGGGATTACAGGCATGTGCCACCACACCCAGCTAATTTTTGAATTTTTATTAGAGACAGGGTTTCACCATGTTGGCCAGATGGTCTCGATCTCCTGAACTCGTGATCCGCCCGCCTCGGCCTCCCAAGGTGCTGGGATTACAGGCATGAGCCACCGCGTCCAGCCAATCTTTTTTTTTTTAAGTAGTTTTTTTCCTCCTGGTTATTAAGAGAACACATATCTTACTGAATTACAGATACATACTACTCTGAATGCCTAAGTATTGTACTCTCTTCTGCCCCAAGATATTCAAGTTTGCTGTACATGCTCCTAGTTTTCCCAGGAGTACATACAGTGAAATAAACATTGTATTGGGATCATACTGTAATACTGTCTTCAACTTTTTTTTGAGACAGAGTCTGTCTCTGTCACCCAGGCTGGAGTACAGTGGCTTGATCTCGGCTCACTGCAACCTCCGCCTCCCAGGTCCAAGAGTTTCTCCTGCCTCAGCATCCAAAATAGCTGGGATTACTGGTGCCCACCACTATGTCCGGCTAATTTTTTGTATTTTGAGTAGAGATGGGGTTTCACTATGTTGGCCAGGCTGGTCTCGAACTCCTGACCTCATGATCCACCTGCCTCGGCTTCCCAAAGTGCTGGGATTACAGGCGTGAGCCACCTCACCTGGTCGTCTTCAACTTTATTTAAAACTCAATAATGTATTCTAAGATATCTTACCATGACAGGATAGGTAGAACTGAACCATATTTAATTTTATGGATGGACCATAATTTAGTTATCCAATTCCCTATTGAGAGATGGCTGAACTATTTTCTTTCTTTTTTTTTCCAGAAAAGGATTTTTTTTTATTCAAATAACTGCAAATAGGAAACCAGAGGGGGAGCCCCAGGCTGGGACAAATCATGGTTACCCCTCCCCAACAGAACAGGGGGAGGAGGTGGCCCCTACGCCCTTTATGGTTGATTCGGGCCCCCTTGCTCACTCTGCTGCAGCATCCTAGGGGCAGGGCCTCACCTTCCCTGGGACTGGGGTAGTCGGTCACCCAGCCTGCCATGCCCCAGCCCCTCTTCCCCACAAAGAGTATCTTGCGGGAGGGGATCGTGGGCAGAACAGGAGGCAATGAGGATGAATATTTGGCGCTGGTAGCAGCAGCAATGACGGATGTGGAAGAATGGAACATTGAACAAAAAACAGCACAACTGTTCAGAGGTAGTTTGTGAACAGAGGAAAAATGGAACCAGAACCTTGAGGGGCAGGGAAGAGCAGGAGCGGGGTTGGGAGCGGGCAGGGTGAGCTGCTTGATATTGGTGCCCCATCTTAGGAGGGGGAAATGGCTGAGTGGCGGAAGCAAAGTAGGGTTAGGGGAGCAGCCCCAGCCCACCTCAGGCGGCGGACACAGGGCTCATGGGCCTCACCTGGACAATAAGTGACTGCATCTCCATCACCACAATATGTACTCGATCCCAGGCGGAGGGCAAGGGGGCTGCCGCCACAGTGAAGAGGGAGTAGGGGACTCACCCCTCCTGCCTTCCTGTAGCCGAAGGGGGCTGTCCAACCTAGTGCACGGACTAGGGAAGGTGGGGAAGGATGAAAAGTGTGAGCCCCACGTGGTGACAAAGACAGTTTGGCTGGGGGAATCCTGGGGGCCAGCACCCCCCTCCATTGGCCACACCTGCTGCTGCCAGGGCAGTGGAGTAGGGCGTGCCAGGATGAGATGGGGCTTGGGCCCCTTTTAAGGCCAGGGGAACCCTCCCAGGCCCCACTATGGGAGGCCAGAGGGAACAGTGAAGCAGAGAGGGCGCCCCCAAACCAAAAGCCCAGAGAGCAATGTCCCCACCACCAACGGAGTGGGGACGCAGCAGGTGCAGGGTGCGGCTAAGTGAGACGCTAGCCTTGTCCAGGAGGGCATGTGTGTATGCGTGGGTGGGCGGGGGGAGCTGGGAACTGAGGCCAGGGGAAAACTGCTCCCCACTCAGCCCATTGGGAGCCCTGCAGTGGCTGGTGTGCTGCGTAGTGTGGTGGTGTGGGCACAGGTGGAAGATGGGGGTGGCGGCCAGAGGCGGTGGTGATGGTGGGCCTGCGGAAGGGGCGAGGGCGGTGGGAGCGGAGCAAAGCTGTCCAGTCCCAGAAGGAAGCTGCTCCTCCTCCGAGGACTCTTGCGAGATGCCCTCCTCTTCCTACTTCTCCAGTTTTTTGGGTCTGCCCCTTGGTTTCCTTCCTGGAGTTATGGTGGTTTTCCGGGTCTTGGCGGCACTCTTGTTTTTGCTTCCCTTTGGTCGGCCCCGAGGTCTCTTAGGTGTTGGCACTTCGCTGGGCTCCTTCTGACTCCCTACAAGCGCTGTCCCAGGACTCATCGGAGGCTGCTTGCGCGGCCTGCCCCGGCCCCGCTTCTCAGTGCCCTCCTTTTCCTGCTTGGAGGCCAAGGGCTGGCTGGACTTCGAGCTCGACTCGCTCATTTTCCCTTCTCTAAGGAGCAGGTGAAAGAGTGATGGCTGGGATGCTTCTTGGAACCGCGCCAGCGCGAGAAATAGCCCCGGCTCGGAGTCCCAATTAGAGGACGGCTGAACTATTTTCAGTGTGTGCGTGTGTGTGTGTGTGTTTTCCCAGCATTCAACAATATGAAGTTGAGTTGCTTGATCAAAAATAATAAAATCTGGAGGCTGGGAGCAGTGGCTCATGCCTGTAGTCCTAGCACTCTGAGAGGCTGAAGCAGGAGGATCACTTGAGCCCAGGAGTTCGAGATCAGTATGGGCAACATGGTGAGACCCCATCTTTATTTAAAAAAAAAAAAAAAAAAAAAAAGGCCGAGCGCAGTGGTTCACACCTGTAATCCCAGCACTTCGGGAGGCCGAGGCGGGCGGATCACGAGGTCAGGAGATTGAAACCATCCCGGCTAACACGGTGAAACCCCGTCTCTACTAAAAATACAAAAAATTAGCCGGGCGTGGTGGCCGGCGCCTGTAGTCCCAGCTACTCGGGAGCCTGAGGCAGGAGAACGGCATGAACCAGGGAGGCGGAGCTTGCAGTGAGCCGAGATGGTGCCACCGTACTCCAGCCTTGGCGACAGAGTGAGACTCCGTCTCAAAAAAAAAAAAAAAAAAGAAGGGGAAGAAAATAAAAATAAAAATCTGAGAACTATTACTAAATTACCTTTTCTAAAAAGTCAACATTATAATTGTTTTTAATATCAGCATTACATTTCAATTAAAGCTGTATTTTAAAGTTCATACTATTGAACCGGGCGTGGTGGCTCACGCCTGTAATCCTAGCACTTTGGGAGGCTGAAGCGGGTGGATCACCTGAGGTCAGGAGTTTCAGACCAGCCTGGCCAACATGGTGTAACCTTGTCTCCACTAAAAATCCACAAATTAGCCGGGCATCGTGGCGCACGCCTGTAATCCCAGCTACTTGGGAGGCCGAGGCAGGAGAATCGCTTGAACCTAGGAGGTGCAGGTTGCAATGAGCTGAGATTGCGCCACTGCAATCCAGCCTGGGTGACAGAGCAAGGCTCTATCAAAAAAAAAATTCAGACTATATTCATGTATAATTTATAATAAATCATTTGGAAATTGTCCTCTTGCATATATTAAAAAACAAAATATAACAAAACAAAACACCTACCACGATAAAGTCCCAAGGGGAAATGGTCCAGAAGCTAGTTCCAGCGCCTGTGGCCCGTGCGCCCCCTGCTGGCAGTAATGGAACTGGGAACAGGGCCCAGAGTAAGCTGGTTTTCTATCATGATGGTTCCACAATAAAAAAAAAAAAAAAAAAAAAAAAGGCCGGGCGCGTGTCGGTGGCTCACGCCTGTAATCCCAGCACTTTGGAGGGCCGAGGCGGGCGGATCACGAGGTCAGGAGATCGAGACCATCCTGGCTAACACGGTGAAACCCCATCTCTACTAAAAATACAAAAAAGTTAGCGGGGGCGTGGTGGCGGGCGCCTGTAGTCCCAGCTACTCGGCAGGCTGAGGCAGGAGAATGGCGTGAACCCGGAAGGCGGAGCGAGGCGGAGCTTGCAGTGAGCCGAGATCGCGCCACTGCTCTCCAGCCTGGGAGACAGAGCGAGACTACGTCTCAAAAAATATATATATCTATATAGATCTCTACAGATATCTAGATATCTATCTATATATATAGATATATAGATATTTATAGATAGATATCTAGATATATAGATAGATAGATATCTATAGATATGTAGATCTATATATCTAGATATATAGATATAGATCTATATATCTATATATAGATCTATCTATATATAGATCTATATATCTACATATCTATATATAGATCTATCTATATAGATCTATATATCTACATATCTATATATAGATCTATATCTATATATCTAGATATATAGATCGATAGATCTATCTCTAGATATATATCTAGATATATAGATCTATCTCTAGATATACATCTCTAGATATACATCTATCTCTATCTAGATAGATATCTAGATCTATCTCTAGAGATAGATCTATCTCTAGATATCTATATATGTCTATAGATACATATACATACATACATATATTTGGCTGGGCGCGGCGGCTCATGCTTATGCCAGCACTTTGGGAGGCCAAGGCAGGCGGATCGCTTAAGGTCAGAAGTTTAAGACCAGCCTGGCCAACGTGGTGATATGTTTAAAATAAAATTTTTTTTTCTTTTTTGAGACAGGGTCTCAACTCTGTCGCCCAGGCTGGAGTGCAGTGGTGCGATCATGGCTCACAGCAGCCTCGACCTCTCGCCACCAGGCCTGGCCCCAAACCTGTAATCTTGAAATGAATCAGGGTGACTTTCTCTCCTTTCTGACATGTCTGTAACCCCTGTGGCAGAAGTTCCAACCCAAACACCAAAACTCTGATTCTGGGTTAAGAATTTTAATTTAGGACAGAAGCAGTGGCTCATACCTGTAATCCCAGTGTTTGGGAGGCTGAGGTGGGTGGATCACTTGAGTCCAGGAGTTTGAGACCAGCCTGGACAACACAGCAAAACCTTGTCGTGCTGGGCGCTGTGACTCACACCTGTAATCCCAGGACTTTAAGAGGCCGAGGTGGGTGGATCACTTGAGGTCAGGAGTTTGAGACCAGCCTGGCCAATATGGTGAAGCCCCGTTTCTACAAAAAATACAAAATTAGCCAGGCGTGGTGGCACAAGCCTGTAATCCCAGTTACTCAGGAGGCTGAGGCAGGAGAATAGCTTGAACCTGGAAGGCGGAGGTTCCAGTGAGCCAAGATTGCACCACTGCACTCCAGCCTGGGAGACAGAGAGAAACTCAGTCTCAAAAAAAAAAAAAAAAAAAAGCAAAAACCAAACCAAACCAAAACAAAAAACACACAAAAAATGATACTCCGTCTCTACCAAAAATACAAAATTAGCTGGGCCTGGAGATGTGTGCCTGTAGTCCCAGCTAATGGGGAGGCTGAGGTGAGAAGATTGTTTGAGCCCAAAAGGTCGAGGCTGCAGTGGGCCGTGTTCATGCCACTGCACTCCAGCCTGGGCAACAGTGATACCCTGTTTCAAAAACAAACAAACAAACAAACAAATTTTAATTAAACAAACAAACAAAACCCCCCATGACACACCACCACCACTCTTTTGGCTTCAGGACTGTCCTTCTGTTTATCTATGGAGTAAGTTTTCACATATCCAAACCTTTGGCTGTGTGAACTGTGGTATTTAGCTAGCTTGTAATTCAAGTCTTTAAACAGATGTTCAAGAGCATTTAACCCACATATTAAAATTATATATTCACCTGTAAAACCAAAATGCAAATACTCTAATCATTCAAGTACTACCATAAACTCTAGGTTTTTTTTTTGGTTTTTGTTTTTTTTTTTTTTGAGATGGAGTCTCACTCTCTTGCCCAGGCTGGAGTGCAGTGGTGCAATCTCCACTCACTGCAAGCTCCGCCTCCCAGGTTCACGCCATTCCCCTTCCACAGCCTCCTGAGTAGCTGGCACTACAGGCGCTCGCCACCACGCCTGGCTAATTTTTTGTATTTTTTTAGTAGAGACGGAGGTTTCACTGTGTTAGCCAGGATGGTCTCGATTCTCCTGACCTTATGATCCGTCCGCCTTGGCCTCCCAAAGTGTTGGGATTACAGGCGCGAGCTACCGCGCCCGGCCGTTTTTTTTTTGAGACGAAGTTTCACTCTTGTTGCCCAGGCTGGAGTGCAATGGCGCGATCTCAGCCTACCGCAACCTTCGGCTCACCGTAACCTCTGCCTCCCAGGTTTAAGCTATTCTCCTGCCTCAGCCTCCCGAGTAGCTGGGATTACAGACATGTGCCACCATGCCCAGCTGAGTTTTTTGTTTTTTGTTTTTGAGATGGAGTTTCGCTCTTGTTGCCCAAGCTGGAGTGCAATGGTGCGATCTTGGCTCACTGCAACCTCTGCCTCTCGGGTTCAAGTGATTCTTCTGTGTCAGCCTCCCGAGTAGCTGGGATTACGGGCGCGTGCCACCATGCCCGGCTAATTTTTGTATTTTTAGTAGAGACATTGTTTCATCATATTGGTCAGGCTGGTCTCAAACTCCTGACCTCAGGTGAGCCGCCTGCCTGGGCCTCCCAAATTGCTGGGATTACAGGCGTGAGCCATCGCACCTGGCCCGGCTGGTTTTTGTATTTTTAGTAGAGACCGGGTTTCTCCGTGTTAGTCAGGCTAGTCTTGAACTCCCGACCTCAGGTGATCTGCCCGCCTGGGCCTCCCAAAGTGCTGGGATTACAGGCGTGATCCACTGCGCCTGGCCATATTAGTATATTTTATTTCGTACATATACACAGAGAGAAAAAAAAAAAAGAAAAAGAGAAAAGAAAGCACTGATATATGCTCTAACATGGGTGAATTAGAAAACATTAAGTCAAAGAAGCTAGACATAAAAGGCCACATGTTGTATAAAAAATTCAATTTACATGAATTATCCAGAATAAGCATATTCATAGAGACAGAAAGTAGATTAATACTGGGAGGAGGGGTGGGAGGGACAGGCGGCTTGGGGAGGAATGTGGGGTGGGGTGGCTGCTAAAGAGTGCAGGTTCACTACACCGGGGTGATGAAAATGCTCTGGATTTACTGGGGATGGTTGCAAAACTTCATGTATATACTAAAAAAAGTGAATTGTACACTTTAAAAGGGCATTATGGAATGTGAATTTTATCTCAAAACAAATTGTAAGTGAATGTCAAAGACTGGCAATAAAGTTTTTCTGACATGGAATGTTAGAAATTTCTTTATTATTACTTATTCTTATTAAGCGCCAGCTTAATGCTGCAGAAAATTTCAAATCACCCTTGATAACCCACTTTCTTTTCTCCCACCCAAATTCTTGATCAAGAGTTTTTCAAGTAAAGACATGCTCTTCTCTCTTCTGTATAAAACTTTACGAAATAAAGGCAAAAGATTGTGTACATCTTGCTGGAAAATGCTGCCCAGGGCTCTGGAGACGGTGGCTGCCCGGGCTCCCTTCACTGTCCAGGTCCTGAAAGACTCTTGTTCATGAACTGTCTCTTCACAAAGCAAGTCCACCACTAACAAGAGAGAACAACACAGAATGAACAGCGGGGTCAAATTACAATAGAATTTGCATTTATTTAATAATAAAATTTCACATTAGTCTGGAATCTCTTATAAACTTTTTTTTTTTTTTTTTTGAGACCGAGTCTCGCTCTGTCACCCAGGCTGGAGTGCTGGAGTGCTGGAGTGCTGGAGTGCAGTGGTGTGATCTTGGCTTACTGCAAGCTCCGCCTCCCGGGTTCATGCCATTCTCCTGCCTCAGCCTCCCCAGTAGCTGGGACTACAGGCGCCTGCCACCACGCCTGGCTAATTTTTTGTATTTTTTAGTAGAGACGGGGTTTCACCATGTTAGCCAGGATGGTCTCAATCTCCTGACCTCATGATCCGCCTGCTTTGGCCTCCCAAAGTGCTGGGATTACAGGTGTGAGCCACCGCGCCTGGCCATAAACCCTTTTTAGACGAAGTCTCACTCTGTCATTCAGGCTGGAGTGTAATGGCATGATCTTGGCTCACTGCAACCTCCACTTCCTGGGTTCCAGCGACTCTCTTGTCTCAGCCTCCTGAGTAGCTGAGATGACAGGTGCACACCATCACGCCTGGCTAATTTTTTGTATTTTCAGTAGAGATGGGGGTTTCACCATGTTGGCCAGGCTGGTCTCGAACTCCTGACCGCAAGTGATCCACTCGCCTTGGCCTCCCAAAGTGGTGGGATTACAGGCATGAGCCACTGCGCCCGGCCTGCAATTCATTATTTAGTGTGATTCAGTGAACTCATATTACATACTAGACATATACTGGAAGTTAAGCAACACTGCAATGAAGAAATTAAAAATATTCTTGCAATGGAAGACCTTAGTGTGTTCAATGGTGGCTATCGGATAAAAGGTGATTTACCAATTAAGCAGGCAAGAAGAGGGTCTTACCTTGCTGGGTTTATCATTCTGAGGGTCGAAAACTTTCTCACAAAGTCTCAGTCCAGTCTCTTGCCTTAGCTGTTGTAAATAGGCTCTCATCACTTCTAAAACAGAACAATTTTAAAAAAACTGTATTTGCAAATACATCCCAAATGTACTGGTTGCAGGTCTGGATGCTCACTGTGGTAATACATTTTTATACATTTGAACAGGATACAAAATAGAAATGACAGTCCAGATAGTTTTATAACTACATTTGTTTTTGTTCAAAAGATTTTCTGCATGTCATCCTTGTTGCCAAGAATCGTTTGTGAGAGTGACTAATAAGATAATGTACTTCCTATGATTTCACTCTCAATCTGTACATGAATCAAGGCAAGAAAAAGAGGGGTGGTAGGAAGTCAAATGGAGAAAATCTTCTTGTGTCACAGAGTGAGGATAGAGACCTGTTCTTACCATCTTCCTGTTTGTTTGCAGGTTTGGCATAAATTGCGTTAAGTGGAAAACCAGGCTCTCCAGGAATGGGAAAATTAGTGATTCCCAGTGTATACATTTCTTTCTCACCTTGGCTTTTGGAATTGCACTGGAAAAAAAAAAATATATATATATATATACACACACACACACACACACACACACACACACACACACACACACACATATTTTACAGGGAAAAGAAGAATTCTATCCTTGGACCCCAGGTTAAGAACCCTTGAGTCAAGGGCTTAAAAGGAATTCCTCTGTCAAGATTTCTGTCTTAAGAAAATATATTCAAAGCCTTAAAACACCACTACTTTTATCTTTGTGTCAGTCAATTATACTACAAGTTCAGAAAACTAAATTCAAATTTTTCTCTTAAGTCCATGCTGTAAGTCAGAGGAAATATTTTCTACTTGTCTTTAAAGTCTCAACAAATCCCAGATGACTGGGAGGGTAAATGCCTCTCAGCAATTTGTTTTCCTGATATACAATCATCCAAGTTTAATTACCTTTTGCAGTTTCTTCAGACATTCAGAAATGTAGAGAGTTATATATATCAAGGTCCTATCAGCTTCATTCTACAGGGAGAAAAAGAAGACTTAAAAACAGTTATCAAAACATAACAATGATGTGCTATGTATGAATTCCATCTTTGTCTTCTGATTATCTGCTGAATGCAGTGGTAGGACAGCCACTATCACATCAAAACTCTCATTCTCCAAATGCACAGTCTCCTCAGTCTCCTTTTCCGTCTGCCCCTGGGAGGAAGGCACAAGCCCCACTCTGAGATGTGCAGCTGGTTTTTTTTTTTTGAGACGGAGTCTTGCTCTGTTGCCCAGGCTGGAGTGCAGTGGCACAATCTCAGCTCACTGCAACCTCCACCTCCCAGGTTCAAGCAATTCTCCTGCCTCAGCCTCCCGAGTAGCTGGGATTACAGGTGCCCGCCACCATGCCTGGCTAATCTTTCTATTTTTAGTAGAGACGAGGTTTCACCATGTTGGCCAGGTTGGTCTCGAACTCCTGACCTCAAGTGATCTGTCCACCTCAGCTTCCCAAAGTGCTGGGATTACAGGCATGAGCCACCATGCTCGGCTGAGTGGCTGCTCTCTCTTGTTTTTCTCGGCTCCCCTTGCCCCAGGGTTCCCAAGGATCTGTGTCAACAGCCCCTCACTGTATAGGAAGAAGTAACAAAGCTGCCTGGAAAGCCTGAACTGCTCCATATGGTTGGCTAATTTTTTTTTTTTTTTTTTTTTTTTTTTGAGACGGAGTTTCGCTCTGTCGCCCAGGCTGGAGTGCAGTGGTGCGATCTCGACTCACTGCAAGCTCCGCCTCCTGGGTTCACGCCATTCTCCTGCCTCAGCCTCCCGCGTAGCTGGGACTACAGGCGCGCGCCACCATGCCCGGCTAATTTTTTTGTATTTTTAGTAGAGACGGGGTTTCACCGTGTTAGCCAGGATGGTCTCGATCTCCTGACCTCGTGATCCACCCGTCTTGGCCTCCCAAAGTGCTGGGATTACAGGCGTGAGCCACCGCGCCCGGCTGGTTGGCTAATTTTTAAAAACCCTTCCCTTCAGGGTCTCTGCCGAGAACAGAAATAGTCATTACTCTAAAGGAGGAAGCAACTATTTCACATTTGACTTGCTCCCAAAGAACTCCATAATCTCAATGTCTTGACCTAACCAAAAAGAAAATGTGGAGAAGACAAATGAATGTTGATCAAATGTGGTATGGACTTTGGGTCAAATTTTACACAAATTTAGGCCAGGTGCAGTGGCTTATGCCTGTAATCCCAGCACTTTGGGAGGCTGAGGTGGGTGGATTGCTTGAGCCCAGGAGTTTGAGACCAGCCTGGGCAACACGGCGAAACACCGTCTCTACTAAAAATACAAAAATTAGCCAGTCATGGTGGCGTGCGCCTGTAATCCCAGCTGCTAGGGAGGCTAAGGCCGGAGAATCGCTTGAACCCAGGAGGCAGAGATTGTAATGAGTCAAGACTGTACCACTGCACTCCAGCCTGGGCAACAGAGCAAGACTCTGTCTCGAATTAAAAAAAAAAAAAAAAGGCCGGGTGCGGTGGCCCACGCCTGTAATCCCAGCACTTTGGAAGGCCAAGGTGGGTGTATCATGAGCTCAGGAGATCGAGACCATCCTGGCCAACATGGTGAAACCCTGTCCCTACTAAAAAATACAAAAATTAGCTTGGCGTGGTGGCACGTGCCTGTAATCCCAGCTACTCGGGAGGCTGAGGCAGGAGAACCGCTTGAACCCGGGAGTCGAGGGTTGCACTGAGCCGAGATCGCGCCATTGCACTCCAGCCTGGTGACAGAGCGGGACTCTGTCTTAAAACAAAAAAACAACAAAAAAATTACCCCCAAACCACACCATTTTCCTATTTTTTTTTTTTTTTTTGAGAGTGTTTCACTCTTGCTGCCCAGGCTGGAGTGCAATGGCGTGATATTGGCTCACCGCAACCTCTGCCTCCTGGGTTCAAGTGATTCTCCTGCCTCAGCCTCCCAAGTAGCTGGGATTACAGGCATGCACCACCACGCCCAGTTAATTTTGTATTTTTAGTAGAGACGGGGTTTCCCCATGTTGGTCAGGCTGGTCTCGAGCTCCTGACCTCAGGTGATCCGCCCGCCTCGGCCTCCCAAATTATGGGCGGAGGCACTGCGCCCAGCCACATTTCCCTATTTTTAAGACAATATAGTATCTGGGAACAAATGAAATGTGGCAGAGTTTTTTGTTTTTTTTGAGACAGTCTTGCTCTGTCGCCCAGGCTGAGTGCAGTGGTGTGATCTCGGCTCACTGCAACCATCACCTCCTGGGTTCAAGCAATTCTTGTGCTTCAGCCTCCCGAGTAGCTGGGATTACAGGCATGCACTACTACACCTGGCTAATTTTTGTATTTTTGGTAGAGATGGGGTTTCGCCTTGTTGGCTAGGCTGGTCTCAAACTCCTGGCATCATGTGATCCACCCGCCTCAGCCTCCCAAGTGTTGGGATTACAGGCGTGAGCCACCATGCACTAATTTTTCTATTTTTTGTAGAGACGGGGGTTCGCCATGTTGCCCAGGCTGGTCTCGAACTCCTGAACTCAAGCAATGTGCCCAGAGAATTGTAACATTTATAACTGTTACAAACTTAACCCACACGAAATATAGAAAACATTCTATTACCATCACAGAATGTTTAGACTACAATTTGTACACCAAGAGTCTACAAACAAATAATTCACAACCTGTTTGATTCCAGTTCAGAGTTTGGCAAGGAGGGGTTGAAATTCCATTTTAGGGCCGGGAGTGTGGCTCACGCCTGTAATCCCAGCACACTGAGAGGCTGAGGTGAGCGGATCATGAGGTCAGGAGATCGAGACCATCCTGCCTAACACTGTGAAACCCCGTCTCTACTAAAAATACAAAAAATTAGCCGGGTGTGGTGGCGCGTGCCTGTAGTTCCAGCTACCTGGGAGGCTGAGGCAGGAGGACTGTCTGAGCCCAGGAGGTTGAGGGTATAGTGAGCTGTGATTGTGCCACTGCACTCTAGCCTGGGCGACGGAGCAAGACCCCGTCTCAAAACAAAACAAAAGGCTGGCACATAGTAGGTGCTGCTTAACTAATATTGAATAAATAAAGATACTTCTAGCAAGGAGTTGGCAAACTTTCTCTGTAAAAGGCAGGCAGTATTTTTAGGTTTTGTGGGCCATACAGTCTTTGTCACAACTACTCAATTCTGCTGTTTTGGTGTGAAAGTAACTATAGATAATATAGAAACAAATGGTTGTGGCTGTGTTCCAATAAAGGTTTATTCATAAAAAGGGGCAGTGGGCCAAATGTGGCCCTCAGGTTAGAGTTTGCCAACCCCTGGTATAGAATTTGGAGGAAAAAAAAAGAAACTAATATTTATACAAAAGCTAACATTAAGCACTGCTCTCGAATTTAAAAATTACATGCTGATTTCATTTTATTTTCTCCTCACAGCAATCTGGATAGCAAGGTTGGTATTATCCCTATGAGAAAACTAAGTTAAATATTAAAAGCTCTGTAATTTACCTTAATTTCATAGTTTTTGAAGAAGACATTGGCCTTGAAGTAATAGATGGCTTCATCCACAATATCTGTATCTTTTGCTAAGCAGGACACAAGGGAAGGAGCACAGAGAACATTAGCCAAATACAAAACATAACAACTATCAAAGCCATAAAGGGAAAACACATACAACTGTCAACAGTTGCGGAGTTGAATAAAATAAGATGATCCTACTGAAATACAAAGTTTTTAGAAAATATTTATTATTTTTTGAGACAGAGTCTCGCTCTGTCACCCAGGCTGGAGTGCAGTGGCGTGATCTTGGCTCACTGCAAGCTCCGCCTCCCGGGTTCACGCCATTCTCCTGCCTCAGCCTCCTGAGTAGCTGGGGCTACAGGCACCTGCCACCACACCCCGCTAATTTTTTGTATTTTTAGTAGAGATGGGGTTTCACCGTGTTAGCCAGGATGGTCTTGATCTCCTGATCGCGTGATCCGCCCATCTCGGCCTCCCAAAGTGCTGGGATTACAGGCATGAGCCACCGTGCCTAGCCTTTGTTTTTTTTTTTTTGAGACAGAGTTTCACTCTGTCGCCCAGGCTGGAGTGCAGTGGCGCGATCTTGGCTCAATGCAAGCTCCGCCTCCCGGGTTCACAGCATTCTCCTGCCTCAGCCTCCCGAGTAGCTGGGGCTATAGGCACCTGCCACCATGCTCAGCTATATTTTTTGTATTTTTAGTAAAGACGGGGTTTCACCGTGTTAGCCAGGATGGTCTTGATCTCCTGACCTCGTGATCCACCCATCTCGGCCTCCCAACGTGCTGGGATTACAGGCATAAGCCACCGTGCCCGGCCAAATTTTTTTTTTTTGAGACCGAGTCTTGCTCTGTTGCCCAGACTGGAGTGAAATGGCATGATCTCGGCTCACTTTGCCTCCCGGGTTCAAGCGATTCTCCTGCCTCAGCCTCCCAAGTAGCTGGGATTATAGGCATGTACCACCAGGCTTGGCTAATTTTTGTATTTTTAGTAGAAATGGGGTTTCACCATGTTGGTCAGGCTGGTCTCGAACTCCTGACCTCATGATCCGCCTGCCTCAGCCTCCCAAAGTGCTGGGATTACAGGAGTGAGCCACCGCCCTTGGATTTTCAGAAAATATTTATAGAAAAGTAGTACATGGTTTATTTTTACAGCTTTATTGTTTTTGTAAAACTTATACATGCTCATTAGAAAATGAAATTCAATCAAAACAGTTTTATTTTTTAGAGAGAGGTCTTGCTCTGTTACCCGGGCTGGAGTGCAGTGGTACAATTATAACTCACCACAGACTTGAATTCCTGAGCTCAAGTGATCCTCCTGCTTCAGCTTCCCAGGTAGCCGGGACTACAGGCATGCGCCATGAGGCCTGGCTAATTTTTTTCTTTAAAAATTAAATAAAATTTTTAAAGAAAAGTTTTTAAAGATGGCTGGGCACAGTGAATCACGCCTGTAATCCCAACGCTTTGGGAGGCCGAGACGGGTGGATCACCTGAGGTCAGGAGTTTGAGAGCAGCCTGGCCAACATGGTGAAACTGCGCCTCTACTAAAAATACAAAAAATTAGCCAAGCATGGTGGCAGGCACCTGTAATCCCAGCTATTCGGGAGGCTAAGGCAGGAGAATCGCTTGAACTCGCGGGTGGAGGATGCAGTGAGCCAAGATTGCACCATTGCACTCCAGCCTGGGCAACGAGATCGAAACTCCGTCTCCAAAAAAAAAAAAAGTTTTTTTTAGAGATGCAGTCTCACTATGTTGCCTAGGCTGGTCTCAAACTCCTGGCCTCAAGTGATCCTCCTGCCTCCTGAGTAGCTAGGATTACAGGCATAAGCCACAGCACCGGGCCAAAAAAAATTTTTAATTGTCACCTTAATTCCCATTTCCCCAGAAATAACTACCATTAGCATTTGGTGAACATTATTCAAGACGTCTCTCAATGCATTTATAAAAAAACACTGAGACATAGACTAACTTTAACTGCTTCCTAAAAATAAAAAGTATTCAGTTGGGCGCAGTGGCTCATGCCTGTAGTCCCAGCACTTTGGGAGGCCGAGGCGGATGGATTGCCTGAGGTCAGGAGTTCGAGACCAGCCTGGCCAACATGGAGAAACCCTGTCTCTACTAAAAATACAAAAACTACCGGGCATGGTGGTATGTGCCTGTAATCCCAGCTACTCAGGGGGCTGAGGCAGGAGAATTGCTTGAACCCAGGAGGCAGAGGTTGCAGTGAGCTGAGATCATTCCACCAAACTCAAGCCTGGGTGACAGAGCGAGACTCCGTCTCAAAAAAGTAATAATAAAAAAATATATAATTAAATAAAATAAAAAGTATTTAATATAATTTTATTTGAATTTACATATTATAGTTTCAGAAAAAAACTCAATTATTTAGAACATGTTGAGGTTCAGATACACATCTTTCTTTTTATGAAAACTATGACTTAAAATATACTTGTACAAGCTGTTGTAGGTAGCTCTAGATGGACAAAAGCCAGAAATACTGTCTTGACAAAGACAGATCTCATGACACAATTTGTTTGGCAATTTTTTGTTTTTCTTCTTCTTATTTTAAAAAGGTCAAAATCCCAGGGTCTTGATATCTGGCAGCTGGTTTCAGCAGTGCTGAGACAGTTACTTATACTTCTTGTCTATGACTGTTAACGTTCTTGCACAGCAGAAATGCAAAGTAATCTTGAAGCTTTCATACTCTGCAATTCAGTTGTCTTCATCCCAGCTCATTGCCCTGTGGAAGAATTTCAACAGAACTCTAACTCTACACTTGTGTTCCTTGCAATCTACTTTTTTTTTTTTGAGATGGAGTCTCGCTCTGTTGCCCAGGCTGAAGTGCAGTGGTGCAATCTTGGCTCACTGCAAGCTCCGCCTCCTGGGTTCACGTCATTCTCCTGCCTCAGCCTCCCGAGTACCTGGGACTACAGGAGCCCGCCACCACGCTTGGCTAATTTTTTGTATTTTTAGTAGAGATGGGGTTTCACCGTGTTAGCCAGGATGGTCTCGATCTCCTGACCTCGTGATCCACCCGTCTTGGCCTCCCAAAGTGCTAAAGTGCTGGGATTACAGGCGTGAGCCACCGCGCCACGCCCTATTTTTTATTTATTTATTTTTTTCGAGATCAAGTCTCACTTTGTCGCCCAGGCTGGAGTGCCATGGCACAATCTAGGCCCAGTGCAACCTCCGCCTCCTGAGTTCAAGTGATTCTCCTGTCTCAGCCTCCCACGTAGCTGGGACTACAGGTGCCTGCCACCACAGCCAGCTAATTTTGGTATTTTTGGTAGAGACAGAGTTTCACCATGTTGGCCAGGCTGGTCTCAAACTCCTGACCTGAGGCAATCTGCCCGCCTCAGCCTCCCAAAGTGCTGGGATTACAGGCATGAGCCACTATGCCTGGCTGCAATCTGTTTTCTTATCTGTGAAAGAAAACTTTCTTGGAGGACTCAATATTGTTTCCAAAAACCAGCTAGTTCTTCTAAACGCAATGACAGGAGGGGGCAAAGGCCAAAGGATTCTGAAACTAGAAGAATACTTGGCACATAAAAGGCATTTTACAGATATTTGTTGAATATAAATGAATTAGTGTGATTAACACTGTTATTTAGCTCACAGCACAGGCCTCCATTCCAATTCAGGTTTTTTTTTTTTTCTTTTGAAACAGAGTTTTGCTCGTTGCCTAGGCTGGAGTGCAATGACATGATCTCGGCACACTGCAACCTCCACCTCCCAGGTTCAAGCAATTCTCCTGCCTCAGTCTCCCAAGTAGCTGGGATTACAGGCATGCGCCACCATGCCCGGCTGATTGTTTGTATTTTTAGTTGAGATGGGGTTTCTCCATGTTGGTTAGGCTGGTCTTGAACTCCTGAACTCAGGTGATCCACCCACCTAGACCTCTCAAAGTGCTGGGATTACAGGTGTGAGCCATCACACCTGGCCTTTGCAGTGAAATTTTTTTTTTTTTTTTTTGAGATGAAGTCTCACTCTGTCACCCAGGCTGGAGTGCAGTGGTGCAATCTTGGCTCACTGCAACCTCCACCCTCTGTGTTCAAGCGATTCTCCTGTCTCAGCCTCCTGAGTAGCTGGGATCACAGGTGCCCACCACCATGCCTAGCTAATTTTTGTATTTTTAGTAGAGTTGGGGTTTCGCCATGTTTGCCAGGCTGGTCTCGAACTCCTGACCTTAAGTGATCCACTTGCCTTGGCCTTCCAAAGTGCTGGGATTACAAGTGTGAGCCACCGCACCCAGCCTTGTGATTTTCTTTTATGTTATTTTTCTTCTTTCCCAGGCTGTCTTCTTCCTTGTTCCTTTTCCTCAGAATCAAGTAGAGACTGTGGTGACTCACCATATGCATTAAGTTTACTGAGCTTTCAAATTGTGTTGAAAACAAAATTAAGTTTAAAAAAGGTCAAGTCAAACAGTCTGGCAGAGAAATGGGGACTGGATCAGTACCAAATTGGTAATTATAATAATGGTCTTGGAAACCATGAATGGAATTCAGTTCAGACCCTTGCAGGGTACAGGGAAACCATGTCTAACATAATACAAATTATACTGTTGGGAGAACATCTCAGAAAGCATCAGAAGAGTCTCAGACAGTGTCTGAAAAATATTGCAGCTTTCTGAAATAAAATTCAGAAAAGCGGGAATAGACGTAAGTAATGTTACATAGTACACTTCAGATTTAAGATTGAGGTATTGCTAAAAATGAAGATCTTGAAGAATGAATAAAGGAAGTAGATTTAGACGAGGAAGAGGTTCAAATATTTGTTGTTGTTGTTTTCCAGGTTGATGACAGAAAGGATGGGCATGTGGCATTCTAGACGTAACAGCATTAGATTTGTTTGAAAGAACTGATAAACAGTGTCCAGAATTAAGCACATTTCCTCCATTTTCTCAAAAGAGTTTCCTGGAGAAGTCAGAAGAAATAATACAATTTCCTATTAAATGCAACATATAACCACTATCTTGAAAGGTCTAGACCACAATATCTACCAAGCAAAGTACAAGGGCAATTTGAGAGAGAAGACTGAGCTAAGAATTTCCCTGATTTGATCATTTCAGAAGATTGTTAGGCATTTCGTACCAAAATTTGAAAATAATGGGTTTAGACTTACTCTCTCTGGGGGCAGGTCCTTTGAATTGACTTCTGATAGGCAACAGTGCCATGTTTCCAATGAGTTTGGTATCAGGATCCATGAGAGAAGAGTGGTAAGCCTGTAATGGCAAGCCCAGGAAGAACACAGAAGCAGAAAAAGAGCAAATGTCACTGTGGCAAACAACCTTCCCTTAAAGGAAAAAAAGAGTAAACCACCCAAGATTAATTAGGGGAGGGAGAAGGGATAGCAGCATTGAGGTGCGAGGGCTGGTTCTTTCTGGCTCAAGAAAACCAATTGTTAAATTTTGAGGCATTTTTCAAGCTGGTTGTTAAACACAGCTCTTCTCAAAAATCAAATTATATAAACTTACAATTAAGTAAATGATGTTGGCTGGGCGTGGTGGCTCATGCCTGTAATCCCAGCACTTTGGGAGGCTGAGGCAGGCGGATTGCCTGAGCTCAGGAGTTTGCAACCAGCCTGGGCAACACAGTGAAACCCCATCTCTACTAAAATATAAAAAATTAGCCAGGCGTGGCGGCGTGCGCCTGTAGTCCCAGCCACGTGGGAGGCTAAGCTGGAGAATCACTTGAACCCAGGAGGCGAAGGCTGCAGTGAGCTGAGATCGTGCCACTGCACTCCAGCCTGGGCAACAGAGCAAGACTGTCTCAAAAAAAAAAAAAAAGTAAATAATGTTAAAAACAGTGATGCTTAAGTATTCATCACTTCTTTTTTTTTTTTTTGAGAAGGAGTCTCACCATGTTGCCTAAGATGGTCTCAAACTCCTAGCTCAAGTGTTCCTCCTGCCTCGGCCTCCCAAAGGGCTGGGACTACAGGTGTGAGCCACCACACCCGGCTACTTCCTAATTTTTTTTTTTTTTTGAGACAGAGTTTGGCTCTTGTTGCCCAGGCTGGAGTGCAATGACGTGACCTTGGCCCACTGCAACCTCCGCCTCCCGGGTTCAAGTGATTCTCCTGCCTCAGCCTCCCAAGTAGCTGGGATTATAGGGATAAGCCACCACGCCCAGCTAATTTTGTATTTTTGGTAGAGACGATGTTTCTCCATTTTGGCCAGGCTGGTCTCGAACTCCCGGCCTCAGGTGATCTGCCCGCCTTGGCCTCCCAAAGTGCTGGGATTACAGGTGTGAGCCACTGCACTGCACTTGGCCTACTTCCCAATTTTTTTTTTTTGAGACAGTCTTGCCCTGTCGCCCAGGATGGAGTGCGGTGGCGCGATCTCTACTCACTGCAACCTCCGCCTCCTGGGTTTAAGCGATTCTCCTGCCCCAGCCTCCCAAGTAGCTGGGATTACAGGTGCGTGCCACCACGCCCAGCTAATTTTTGTATTTTTAGTAGAGACAGGGTTTCACCATGTTGGTCAGGCTGGTCTTGAACTCCTGACCCCATGATCCACCCGCCCCGGCCTCCCAAAGTGCTGGGATTACAGGCGTGAGCCACCGCACCCAGCAATAACCTAATTTTTAAAAATTACATTTTACTATTGTCTATGTTCTTAAGGTTATTATTATGAAATACTAAATAATGGGGTGCTGCTGTGCATCTCTTCCAATTCTACGTTCGGTGACATCACATTGGTATCTGGCCAAAGTATTTCCACTACAGAAAGACAAACATCATATAAATCAGGGTACCCAGCCCCCAGCTAAACCAAGACCCAAGCACTATCTTTTCAGCTCTGCCACTTCATGGCGTTATGCTTTTGACCAAGACATCATTCTTCTTCTCTTAGCTTGTTTCCAAATTTGTAAAATGAGAAGATATATATTCCCTTCAGTGGGTAGGTGTGTGTTAAAGGAAGGGATAAAAAAATCACATTTATGACAGCATTTTGTATGCTGATTCTTAGTTCTGCTTTTTACAAGATGTCTGGCTTTTTATAAGTCAACATGGGTCCCATTCATATATTCATTCATTCATCAAATGATTGCTAAGCACCTTCTATGTGCAAGACACTGTGATATAGTAATATACAAAGTAGTACAATTCTGGTCCTTGAAGAGTAGAGAAGACAGACAGAAAATAATCACAGGATGGGATGGGCGGGGTGGCTCACGCCTGTAATCCAAACACTTTGGGAGGCCGAGGCGGACAGATCACCAGGCCAGAAGATCGAGACCACCCTGACCAACATGGTGAAACCCCATCTCTACTAAAAATATCAAAATTAGCTGGGTGTGGTAGTGCATGCCTGTATTCCCAGCTACTTGGGAGGCTGAGGCATGAGAATCGCTTGAACCCAGGAGGCAGAGGTTAAAGTGAGCCGAGATAGCACCACTGCACTCCAGCCTGGCGACAAAGCAAGACTCCGTCTCAAAAAAACAAACAAACAAACAAACAAACCCCTCCCCCCAAAAAAACAAACAAACAAAACCCAACAGAGTGAATCCAGGGTGCTCTATGTGCGATTGGAACCAGTACAGGGATTTAGAGTCTTTTTTTTTTTTTTTTTTTTTGGAGACAGAGTTTCCTAGGCTGGAGTACAGTGGCAGGATCACAGCTCACTGCAGCCTCAAACTCCTGGCTCCAGGTGATCCTCCCACCTCAGCCTCTTGAGAGGCTGGGAGGACATGCACTACCACATCCAGCTAATTTATTTTTATTTTTGTAGAGGCAGGGTCTCATTATGTTGCCCAGGTTGGTCTCAAACTCCTGGGCTCAAGTGATCCTCTCATCTTGGCCTCCTAAAGTGTTGGGATTACAGGCATAAGCCACTGCACCCAGCCTAGAGTCCTGGCTTAAAACCTGGTTTTACCATTACTAGGCAACCCTGTCCAAATTAACTTCTCTGAGGCTCCGTTTCCTCTTCTGTAAAACAGGAATCATGGTACCTACTTCATAGGGTCGTTATGAGGATTAGATGGGATAATTTATAAAGTGTGTACCCCAGAGCTCAGGAGTCAAATGGTAATTATGGGATTCATAAAATATGCATTTGTGAGGCTGAGCGAGGTGGCTCATGTCTGTAATCCCAACACTTAGGGAGGCTGAGGCAGGAGGACTGCTTGAGCCCAGAAGTTTGAGACCAGCCTGGACAACATGGTGAGACTCTGTCTCTACTAAAAACACAAAAACTTAGCTGGGCATGGTGGCGTACACCTGTAGTCCCAGCTGCTCAGGAGGTTGAGGTGGGAAGATCACCTGAGCCGAGTCTGTGTCACTGAACTGCAGCCTGAGAGACAGGGTCACACTCTGTCTCAAAAAAAAAAAAAATGTATTTGCAACTATGGCTTGCTCCTTTTCATCACAGGTATGCTTTATCTAAAGCAGCCTCCGCCTTCCCTCTCACCAAACTGTCTTGTTACCCATCTAGCTTCTTTTTTTCCGGGGGGGGGGGGGGGTGTGGTACGGAGTCTCACTCTGTCGCCAGACGAGTGCAGTGGCACGGTCTCGGCTCACTGCAACCTCCGCCTCCTGGGTTCAAGCGATTCTCCTGCCTCAGCCTCCCAAGTAGCTGGGATTACAGGCACACGCCACCACGCCTGGCTAATTTTTGTATTTTTAGTAGAGATGGGGTTTCACCATGTTGGCTAGGCTGGTCTTGAACTCCTGACCTCGTGATCCGCCCGCCTAGGCCTCCCAAAGTGCTGGGATTACAGGCGTGAGCCACCGCGCCTGACTACCCATCTAGCTTCTTTATAGCATTTGTCACTACCTGACACTACCGTATGTATCTCCTTTATTATGTCTACACTTTTATTGTCTCGACTCCCGATTTGAATGTACATTCTTTAAGATTAGGGATTTGTTGAACTTATTTGCTGCTGTAAATACAGCCTGGCAGGCAGCAGGTGCTCGTTAACGTTTGTTAAAAATAATGTGTGAGCAGGCTGGGCGCGATGGCTCACGCTTATAATCCCAGCACTTTGGGAGACCGAGGGGGCGGATCACCTGAGGTCTGGAGTTCCAGACCAGCCTGGCCAACATGGTGAAACCTCGTCTCTACTAAAATGCAAAAAATTAGCTGGGCGTGGTGGCGCGCGCCTGTAATCCCAGCTACTTGGGAGGCTGAGGCACGAGAATTGCTTGAACCAGGGTGATGGAGATTGTAGTGAGCCGAGATCGCCTCACTGCCCTCCAGCCTGGGCGACAGAACGAGACTCTCTCAAAAAACAAACAACAAAAAAAGTGTGAACAATCACATAATAACTGAACCACCTTTTCCCGAATCTGCAAAATGGAGACCATGACGGTGATAAATTTACCCCACAAACTGGCTGTCAGAAATTAAGTACAACCAGGCCGTCATAATTTTTTACTCCCACTCTGATGGCACACGAAAAAGGAAATCTTTGGAAGTCAGGCGCCGAACGAGTCTGTGAGGGCCCTAAACCCAGCTGGCTCCGGGGTGGCCGCCGCTGCCGGGAAGTGGGTTCTGACAAATGACAAACAGCAGAGGGAGCCTGACCCCGGGGCGGAGGAGGAAGTGGGCCTGACAGAAAAAGGAGAAGCTAGACCCCTGGACTTGAAATATGAAAAATAAAAAGCGCAGCCCTTGGCTTCGCGCTCTAGTGAGGCTTTGGGAACCCTGCCGGAGTCGGAAGGAGTAGACGGAGAGAGAGAAGAGGGCCTCCTCACACACCCTGGACCCTTGGCCCACTGCTGCCGCGCCCCCGCCTCCCACGACTGGCACCCCCGGGCCGCCCCAATCCTTCAGCAACCGGTCCCCTCCCCTCGCCTCCCTCCTTCTCGGGCCCCAGCTTCCTCTCTGCCTTCCGCCACCCGCTTCTCTCGGCACACACACGGTTTCTCTCTGCTCTTCGCAATCCCCGCTGTCTCCCCACACCGTGGATCGAACCCTCACCGGCATCTTGGCGGCGCCCGGGTTTCAACCCAGAGAAGCAGGATCCAGGTAGAGCGGAGCACTTCCGGTCTGGCAGCCTGGGCGGGGTAGGCGGAAGCGAAACGGAAGGGGCGGGTGCGGACGTGGAGCTTCCGGCCTTGCAGTTCCGCTTCTGCTTGCAGCAGCCCCGCGCATCTGAAGGAGGCGCCAGAGCACTAGGCAGGGGCCTTGAGGGGTGCAGCGTGAGGCAGCGCCCAGAATGGAGATGGGTCTTTAGGTTCCAGAATCTGAGATCAATCACCTCTTTTGTATTTTTTTCAAATGTCACCTTTTCAGGGCCGGGCATAGTGGCTCACGCCTGTAATCCCAGCACTTTGGGAGGCCGAGGCGGGTGGATCACCTGAGGTCAGGAGTTCGAGACCAGCCTGGATGGTGAAACCCCGTCTCTACTAAAAATACAAAAATTAGCTGGTCGTGGTAGCATCCCAGCTACTCGGGAGGCTGAGGCCGGAGAGTCGCTTGAACCCAGGAGGCAGAGGTTGCAGTGAGCCAAGATCGCGCCGCTGCACTCCAGCCGGGATGACAGTGTGACTCTCTCAAAAAAAAAAAAAAAAAAAAAAATCACCTTTCCTGTGAAGCATTCTCCGTTCATTCTATTTTCAGTTCACCCAACTCCAGCCTCATGCCTTATCCTTCTCTCCCGCTTTTTCCCTTAGTTCTTACGATTCTTGTATTTAGTTTACTCTTAGTGCTTGTGAATGCCAAAAAGGCAGCACTTCGTCCGTTTTGTCACCTGCGCCTGTAACAGTGATGGTATGTAGGAAACATCAATATTTGATTGAATGAATGAACCCAATGCACTGCATCTAAAAATGGAGAAACTGAAGGGCACTGGACTCCGGGTTTGAATCGCAGCTCCAATACATACTAGCTCTGTAATTTTGAGCAAGTTAACTGGCCTGTGCTTCAGTTCCTCACCTGAAAATGGCAGTAACAGTATTTACCTCATAGTTTTGTGAGGATGAAATGAATTACATGTAAAATGCTTAGAACTTACATGCTTGGAGCATACTGAAAGCCCAGAGTTTTAACTTATTACTAGAAAATTCTTTTTTTAAATTTTTTTTATTTATTTTTTATTTTTTATTGATCATTCTTGGGTGTTTCTCGCAGAGGGGGATTTGGCAGGGTCACAGGACAATAGTGGAGGTAAGGTCAGCAGATAAACAAGTGAACAAAGTTCTCTGGTTTTCCTAGGCAGAGGACCCTGCGGCCTTCCGCAGTGTTTGTGTCCCTGGGTACTTGAGATTAGAGAGTGGTGATGACTCTTAACGAGCATGCTGCCTTCAAGCATCTGTTTAACAAAGCACATCTTGCACCGCCCTTAATCCATTCAACTCTGAGTGGATACAGCACATGTTTCAGAGAGCACAGGGTTGGGGGTAAGGTCACAGGTCAACAGGATCCCAAGGCAGAAGAATTTTTCTTAGTAAAGAACAAAATGAAAAGTCTCCCATGTCTACCTCTTTCTACACAGACACGGCAACCATCCGATTTCTCAATCTTTTCCCCACCTTTCCCCCCTTTCTATTCCACAAAACCGCCATTGTCATCATGGCCCGTTCTCAATGAGCTGTTGGGTACACCTCCCAGACGGGGTGGTGGCCGGGCAGAGGGGCTCCTCACCTCCCAGTAGGGGCGGCCGGGCAGAGGCGCCCCTCACCTCCCGGACGGGGCGGCTGGCCGGGCGGGGGGGCTGACCCCTCCACGTCCCTCCCGGATGGGGCGGCTGGCCGGGCGGGGGGCTGACCCCCCCACCTCCCTCCCGGACGGGGCGGCTGGCCGGGCAGAGGGGCTCCTCACTTCCCAGTAGGGGCGGCCGGGCAGAGGCGCCCCTCACCTCCCGGACGGGGCGGCTGGCCGCGCGGGGGGCTGACCCCCCCCACCTCCCTCCCGGACGGGGCGGCTGGCCGGGCAGAGGGGCTCCTCACTTCCCAGTAGGGGCGGCCGGGCAGAGGCGCCCCTCACCTCCCGGACGGGGCGGCTGGCCGGGCGGGGGGCTGACCCCCCCACCTCCCTCCCGGACGGGGCGGCTGGCCGGGCAGAGGGGCTCCTCACTTCCCAGTAGGGGCGGCCGGGCAGAGGCGCCCCTCACCTCCCGGACGGGGCGGCTGGCCGGGCGGGGGGCTGACCCCCCCACCTCCCTCCGGGACAGGGCGGGTGGTCGGGCGGGGGGCTGGCCCCCTCACCTCCCTCCCAGACGAGGTGGCTGCCGGGCGGAGACGCTCCTCACTTCCCCGACGGGGTGGCTGCCGGGCGGAGGGGCTCCTCACTTCTCAGACGGGGCGGCTGCCGGGCGGAGGGGCTCCTCCCTTCTCAGACAGGGCGGCTGCCGGGCGGAGGGGCTCCTCACTTCTCAGACGGGGCGGCTGCCGGGCGGAGGGGCTCCTCACTTCTCAGACGGGGCGGCCGGGCAGAGACGCTCCTCACATCCCGGACGGGGCGGCAGGGCAGAGGTGCTCCCCACATCTCAGACGATGGGCGGCCGGGCAGAGACGCGCCTCACTTCCAGGATGTGATGGCGGCCGGGAAGAGGCGCTCCTCACTTTCCAGACTGGGCAGCCAGGCAGAGGGGCTCCTCACATCCCAGACGATGGGCGGCCAGGCAGAGACGCTCCTCACTTCCCAGATGGGGTGGCGGCCGGGCAGAGGCTGCAATCTCGGCACTTTGGGAGGCCAAGGCAGGCGGCTGGGAGGTGGTTGTAGCGAGCCGAGATCACGCCACTGCACTCCAGCCTGGGCGCCATTGAGCACTGAGTTAACGAGACTCTGTCTGCAATCCCGGCACCTCGGGAGGCCGAGGCTGGCAGATCACTCGCGGTTAGGAGCTGGAGACCAGCCCGGCCGACACAGCGAAACCCCGTCTCCACCAAAAAAATATGAAAACCAGTCAGGCGTGGCGGCGCGCGCCTGCAATCGCAGGCACTCGGCAGGCTGAGGCAGGAGAATCAGGCAGGGAGGTTGCAGTGAGCCGAGATGGCAGCAGTACCGTCCAGCCTCGGCTCGGCATCAGAGGGAGACCGTGGAAAGAGAGGGAGAGGGAGACTGTGGGGAGAGGGAGAGGGAGAGGGAGAGGGAGAGCGAAAACTTCTTATGTTAAAAGTCAAGTTCATTGCTGCCTGAGAGCCATTTCTTCTGCCAGTTCCCAGCCTGAAATAGGACCCCATGTTCCCACATGATTTCGCATTCAGCTGACGGGGCAAATAGCACCTTTTAGGCAAGGTCTTTTTTGACAAAGAACCCAAAGTAGCCCCATAATCACTCTCCATTTCTTTTCTGCTTTTCTTTCCATCCTCTCTCCGAGGTTTCCTTCCTCATGGTCAGTCTCACAGGCCAGCATGGCAGCCCCACGTGAGCAAGGCCCTGCCTGCACTGTGCATCCCTGTTCTATCCCCAGTGCCTGGCATCCACGGAACTTCAGTAAATTTGTGTAAATTTACTGAATTTCTGTCAGCCCTGCCTATGAGACAGTGAAATCCTCGAGGACTGGAATTGCCAGATTCATCTTTGAAACCCCAGTGTCCAGTGGGGAAGGCACTGGAATCGAGTCCTTCACTTTTTCTCCACAGGCACATACCATACTCTCTAGAAGCTAAACCAGGGAGGACCAAGGAAGAGGGCAACTGAAAAGCTGCCTCTTCTTTCTTCCCCTCCCTTGTGACAATAAGTTTCTAAGAATTAGCAACCCTGGGAGATCAGGCTGTTTCCACACTCTCTATCCTCTAAGGGCCACAGCAAAGTCCCCAGGCAGCCCAGCACATCCCCATGTTGCCCACTCATCATGCTCCTCCCTGAGTGGACCATGGGGTAGACACCCGACCCTTCCCTCTAGCCTGGCCCCCAGGCATAAGCTACCACCGATACTTACAGGTCCTCACATTTTTTTTTGAGATGGAGTCTCACTCTGTTGCCCAGGCTGGAGTGCAATGGTGCAATCCTGGCTCACTGCAACCTCCACCTTCTGGATTCAAGGGATTCTCCCACCTCAGCCTCTCAAGTAGCTGGGATTACAGGCACGCGCCACCACGCCCAGCTAATTTTTTGTATTTTTAGTAAAGACAGGCTTTCACCATGTTAGCCAGGTTGGTCTTGAACTCCTGACCTCAGGTGATCCACCTGCCTCGGCCTCCTAAGTGCTGGCATTATAGGTGTGAGCCACCACGCTCGGCCACATTTTGCTTAATTAAAATGAATCAAATTAGACACTGCAGTGTACTTGTTATCTAGGTCCAAGAAACATTAAAAACCTTTCTGTTTCTTTTATATATACACATACATATCTCAAAACATAGTTATTTTTACTTTTTAAGTTATATAAATAATATACATTTTCAATATAGGAAAATGGGAAGATACAGATAAGCAGTGGTCTTATATATATCCTTGCAGCTTTTTCCCTTCGGACATACATATTTTGTTACAGTAATTCCTGCATCTCAAAAATAATACAAAAAGTGAAAATAAGTTTAGACCAGCCTTAACCTTAGCTCAGGTGCTAATTTATATATAAATCTATGTGCATTCATTTCAATTTTGACTTACAAAATCTACAGTGATGCTGTTATAATACTAAAAGATTCCACTTTAAACAGCAGCAGTTTCAAAATAATTAAAAATTTGATTCAGGCATGCGGCTGATAAAGAACAAAGTTTTACTTTTTTTCATTAAAATAAGTAGCTTTCTACTATTGCATCCTTTGAAGAGAAGAATGTTCTGCTGGTTTGGCCACAAGCTCTTTAGATGGTTACTTTTAGTAAACTCTTCATTCATCCTGGCATTCTTGAAAATATTCGTCAAACATAGAGGAAGACTCATCTTCATGTTCCTGACACAATGGAAACACAAAATAGAAAATATATTCATTTCACCTCAGTCAGAACTAGTATGTGTTTATATATTTTTCAGGTAATACCCTATGTGGAACTAATTACCCAGCACCAGCTCCAGGTGTTGCTTATAGGTAACTGTTAATAGTAAGAAAAGGCATGATTGACAGATTTTTTTCCAGATATGTAGTAAATTAATGTGCTTCTATCTCAGAAGCATTTCTCATTTGAATTTACATTCAAGACGATTCTTGGCTAATTTCCTGTGATAGTGCTTTACTTCGCTGGTAGTCTAGTGGTCAGGAAAATAAAAACTAAAAAAATAAAAAAATGCTTAGCTGATACTATCATTAGTCTTCTCAATGACATATGTGAGGGCAGCCCAATTTCACCTCCTCTTTACACATACACCCAAGCTCTAAGTACACACAGGGTTCATCATACTGCCTCAACAAAAGTAGAGTAAAAGTGATACTGCTTGTGGAGTACAGTGTTAATTTCAGAGATCACCCAGAAAAGCCCAGTTAACTGTCATTAATAAGACAAAAAACTAATTTAAGGAGTCGCCTGGATTATGCAAGAGTCCAGTGAGTGCTGGCAAATATTTTTATCAAAAGCTAACAAACACCCCAAACCAGAAATTACCTTTGGTTCTTTAAATTCTAGGTCTTCTCCATATTGAATGGCAAAATCAATATGCTGCAATACAATGTTCATGCTTTCTTCATCTGACTGATCGTAAGGTAAAAATCGAACCATGCTGTAGTCATCAATCTACAAGTTGTGGATTTCAAGAAAAGTTCATTCTGAAGTTGTGCAAAATACATAATTTTCAACTTATATTTGAGTTTTATAACCATTTGTACTTCTGAATAAAAACACTGATGTGTTTACAGGAAGAGGAGGAGAAGGGATAGCTAGACAGAGAGTAAATCATTGATTTTTCTGACTTCTGATCTGCTAGAACACTTGTTAGCTTATTACTTTAACTAGACACTGTTTCACGGCTATTTATCTGAATTCAACAACCACTGGAAATTTCACAGGAGAACAAACAGTCCTGAACTCTCCAAATGGCTTGAAATAATAAGATGTTAGTTAATTTATTGGCCACTACCAATAACTACTTCTAAATTAAACTGCTGACTGACCAGCCCACAGCCCTTTTCCCTCCTCCACTTTGCAGAAAATAGGGTTGAACTGTGCTTTTTATATGGCAAATGACTGGACACAGGCAAACACTTGACCAGGTGTTTAGGAAAAAAACCCAAAAAACTTCATCCTTTTTTTTTCTTTTTTTTTTTTTTTCGGGGAGACAGAGTTTCGCTCTTGTTGCTCAACCTCCACCTCCAGGTTCAAGCAATTCTCCTGCCTCAGCCTCCTGAGTAGCTGGGATTACAGGCGTGCCCTACCATGCCCGGCTAATTTTGTATTTTTAGTACAGATGGGGTTTCACCATGTTGTCAGCCTGGTCTTGAACTCCTGACCTCAAGTGATCCACCTGCCTTGGCCTCCCAAAGTGCTGGGACTATAGGCGTGAGTCACTGCGCACCTGGCCCCCTTTTTGTTTTTTTTGAGATAGGGTCTCTCTGCCGCCTAGGCTAGAGCACAGTGACATGATCTGATCATGGCTCACTACAGCCTTGACCTCCCAGGCTCAAGGGATCCTCCCACCTCAGCCTCCACAGTAGCTGAGACTACAGGCGTGCAGCACCATGCCTGGCTTTTTTTTTTTGAGACAGAGTCTTGCTGTTGTTGGACCGGGCTGGAGTGTAATGACAAGATCTCGGCTCACTGCAACCTCCGCCTCCTGGGTTCCAGCAACTCTCCTGCCTCAGCCTCCCGAATAGCTGGGATTATAGGCATGCACCACCACGCCTGGCTAATTTTTGTATTTTTTAGTAGAGATGGGGTTTCACCATGTTGGCCAGGCTGGTCTCAAACTCCTGACCTCAGGTGATCCACCCACCTCGGCCTCCCAAAGAGCTGGGATTACAGGCGTAAGTCACCGTGCCTGGCCTAATTTTTTTTTGTTTTTGAGACAAAGTCTTACTCTGTCACCCAGGCTGGACTGCAGTGGCATGATCTCAACTCACTGCAACCTCCGCCTCCCGAGTTCAAGTGATTCTCCTGTCTCAGGCTCCCGAATACTAGGATTACAGGCGCACACCACCATGCCCAGCTAATTTTTTTTTTGTATTTTTAGTAGAGACAGGGTTTCACCATGTTGGCCAGGCTTGGTCTTGAACTCCTGACCTCAAATGATCAGCCTGCCTTGGCCTCCCAAAGTGCTAGGATTACAGGTGAGCCACTGCGCCTGGCCTAATTAAAAAAATTTTTTTAGAGATAGGGTGTCACTATGTTGCCCAGGCTGGTCTTGAACTCCTGGACTCAATCTTGCTGCCTTGGCCTGCCAAAGTGCTAGGGTTACAGGCATTAGCCACTGCACCTGGCCAAAAAATCCAAACTTTAAAAGCTTACCAGTCCACATATAGCTTTAGTCAGTTTCTTGAATTTTTTGCTTCTTAAGTCACTTGTAGAATCTTCTAATAAAGAATACATGTCTGGATCTAAAAATCTTTAAAAGACAGAAAGACTGATGAATTCAGGAGACTAGGTTTATAAACCAGCTAAACTTCCCATCTAAATAAAACAGAAGGTTCATCTCTGCAATTGAGATCTGATAATAATGGAAGAACAGTGAACTCACTTCTCAATTTCCTTTTTTGCTTTTTTACTCAGCAGATCCATTTTTGTCATGATGTTGACTTGCGGAATTTCTAGAGAGATCATGGCACTCAGGGCTGCCAAGATGCCAGAAATAAACTGAAGGAGGAAACAGAAAAGGGAAGATGAACTGACTGTTGCCAACAAAGTTACCTGGTCTGCATAAAGAGTCTTTTATTCCTCACTGGAACAGAACTGGCCTAAATAAAAGAAATGCAAGCTGGATGTGGTGGCTCATGCCTGTAATCCCAACACTTGGGGAGGCTGAGGCGGGCAGATCACCTCAGGTCAGGAGTTCAAGACCAGCCTGGCCAACGTGGTGAAACCTTGTCTCTACTAAAAATACAAAATTAGCCAGGCATGGTGGCATGTGCCTGTAATCCCAGCTACTCAAGAGTCTGAGGCAGGAGAATCACTTGAACCCAGGAGGCGGAGGTTCCCGTGAGCCAAGATTGCACCACCACATTCCAGCCTGGGCAACAACGGCAAAACTCGGTCTCAAAAAAAAAAAAAAAAAAAAAAAAAGAAATGCCAGTTCAGAACATGTGGAAAAGGCAAAATTATTTATATTTTATTAAAAGTAATGCTAGCCATATAGAAAAAAATGTTCCCAAATCATTGGGAATCAAATGCTTGATTCTTGGTTCCCAAAGGTGAGGGAAGATATAGATAACATACAGTGATCACAAATTTCAATTTAGACAGCATTTTAATTTCCTTTCCCATCTAATATTCCTTAAGAGCTATTAATAAAAAATTTGATCTTGGTAGTTCATAAACTGGACAAAAGGTCCTCAGAAAATTAAAAATAGACTATTTTATAAAATAGCCATCTGCTTCAGTTTTTTCTCCCCCGCTACTTCCTCTTTTTTTTTTTTTGAGACAGAGTCTCACTCTGTCACTCAGGCTGGTGTGCAATGGTGCGATCTTGGCGATCTCGGCTCACTGCAACCTCTGCTTCCTGTACTCAAGCGATCCTCCCACTTCAGCTTCCCAAGTAGCTGGGACTACAGGCACGTGCCACAACGTCTAGCTAATTTTTATATTTTTTGTAGAGACAGGGTCTCATTCTGTTGCCCAAGCAGGTCCGAAACTCCTGGGCTCAAGCAATCCTCCTGCCTTGGCCTCCCAAAGTGCTAAGATTATAGCTGTGAACCACTTCACCCAGCAACCTCAGTTTTTTTCTTGGTAAGCAGTTCCTCCTAAATCTCTATGATATAATAATTTACTATTTTTGATTAACAACATGTTATCATAATTTAATAACAAAAGGGATAAAGTAACTCTGGAATCATTTGTGAAATGTTCAGAATCACACAATAATTAAAGGAACTGTCATCTGCTTGAACTCATAGTTTAAAAATCTTTAAGAGACTTTGGGAGGCCAAGGCAGGTGGATCACTTGATGTTTGAGGTCAGGAGTTCGAGATCAGCCTGGCCAACATGGTAAAACCCCGTCTCTACTAAAAATACAAAAATTAGCCAGGCATGATGGCACATACCTGTAATTCCAGCTACTCAGGAGGCTGAGGCACAAGAATCACTTGAACTGGGAGGCGGAGGTTGCAGTGAGCTGAGATCACGCCACTGCGCTCCAGCCTGGGCAACAGAGTAAGACTCTGTCACAAAAAAAAAAAAAAAAAAAAAAAAAATCTGTAAGAGATTTAGCTTCAGACCTTGAATGACTCCACCATGAACTGGGAATCAACAAGAAAAACTCCACAGACTCGGAACTCCCACTGCTCGAGCTGCTGGACCAGCTGTTTCATCACAGGCAGGTGAGTGTACAACTCAATCTGACCTACATGAAGAGTATTGCAAGAATTTTAGAAATAGCAAGTATGTTAAATCATCAAGTTAGAGGAAACAAATTTTCCCCATAAGATGGATAAAAATAAAAGCCAACACATTTTTAAGGGGCCCACAGCCTCTCAAAGCAATCATAAAACCTAAGGTACTGCCACCATAGGAATCCCTAACTATTAAGTTTTATGTAAAAAATGAGGTTCTCTGGTTGGGCAGGGTGGCTCATGCCTGTAATCCCAGCACTTTGGGAGGCTGTGGCAGGTGGATCACTTGAGGCCAGGAGTTCAAGACCAGCCTGACCATCATAGTGAAACCCCATCTCTACTAAAAATAGAAAAAATTTAGCCAGGCGTGGTGGTGCGTGCCTGTGGGATGCTGAGGCACAAGAATTGCTTAAACCCGGGAGGAGGAGGCTGCAGTGAGCCAAGATCACGCCACTGCACTCCAGCCTGGGCGACAGAGTAAGACTCTGTCTTTAAAAATAAAAAAAAAAGAAAGAAAGAAAATGAGGTTCTTCACACTTTAGTTTTCTGCCAATCAATATGAGTGTTATTGGCCAGATGCCATGGTTCACACACCTGTAATCCCAGCACTTTGGGAGGCTAAGGTGGGAGGATAGCTTGAGCCCAGGACTTTGAGAGCAGCCTGAGCAATATAGTGAGATCCTATCTCTACAAAAATAAATAAATAAGTGCTACAAAGATATCTATAGTTTGGGAATATTCATCAAGCTGTATACTTATGACATATATACTTTTCTGTGGGTATATGTATGGTCAATTAAAAGCAAGGGGAAAAAAGTGAGGGCCATAAATGGTCAAAGCCAGGTTAGGCTCAAGTTGAAAATTCACAATTTGGGCTGGAGGCGGTGGCTCACACCAGTAATCCCAGCATTTGGGAGGCTGAGGCAGGTGAATCACCTAAGGTCCAGAGTTTGAGACCAGCCTGGCCAACACAGTGAAACCCTGTCTCTACTAAAAATACAAAAATAGCCGGGTGTGGTGGTGGGTGCCTGTAATCCCAGCTACTTGGGAGACTGAGACAGGAGAATCACTTGAACCCAGGAAGCGGAGACTGGAGTGAGCCGAGATGGCACCATCGTACTCCAGCCTGGGTGACAGGAATGAAACTCAGTCTCAAAAAAAAAAAAAAAAAAAAAGAAAATTCACGATTTGGCTTCAGAAGCCATGATGTGCTATTATCTGTCTCCTACCAGTCACACCTCATGACAATTGCCTCTTTGTTTATTATGCTCCAGCCACACTGGCCTTTTCAGTGCCTTAAAACAGCTTTGTTCCTTCCTCCTGGGAGGTGTTCAGCAGGCTGTGCCCTCTGCCTTCCTCACCCTCAGCCTCCAGCCCAGCTGAAAGGCCGCCTCAGATGCCTCTCTAACCGCCACTATCTGTGTGATGATCTGTGCTACTCCTGTGGAATACTCAATGACAAATGAATATTAAATAATCATTTGGATGCTTTTTGTTTGTACTGTCTCGAGTTCTGCCAAATGTGAGCTCCATGAGGCCAGAGACCATGGCCATCTGTGCTCTATGGTATTCCCAGCGTACAAAGCAAGCACTTAATAGATACACTTTTTTTTTTTTTTTTTTTTTTTTTTTTTGAGACAGTCTCATTCTGTTGCCCAGGCTGGAGTGTAGTGGTGCAATCTTGGCTCACTACAAGCTCCACCTCCCGGGTTCACGCCATTCTCTTGCCTCAGCCTCCCAAGCAGCTGGGACTACAGGCACCCGCCACCACGCCCGGCTAATTTTTTGTATTTTTAGTAGAGACAGGGTTTCACCATGTTAGCCAGGATGGTCTCGATCTCCTGACCTCGTGATCCACCTGCCTCGGCCTCCCAAAGTGATGGGATTACAGGCGTGAGCCACTGCGCCCGGCCTCAAGAGATATACTTAATAAGTGACAGCCATTGAATAAGCTTGGTACTTTACTGCAGTATAGTTTAGAGCTACAAATACTCACTCTCCTTTCTCCTACTAAGGATGGAACTATCAAGACTTTAAGGAAGACAATGCATTCAAATTGTTGATTCACCTGGACAATCAAAAAGGATATAGTCGTCCTCTACATGGCCAAGACAGTTCTCCAGCCAGTCAAAATTATTGGTAAAGTACTCCATGCAAAATACCAATCCTCCGTTGGGACCGAATCGCAGAGAATCATCCTCCATTACATCATCCACCTCGATCAGTTCCCGGATGTCTGAAAAGGACAGATAGGGCCCAGAATATATGTGTCCCTTCAAAAATTGTTATCCTTACTAGAAATAGAACATAAAAGTTAATAATTACATAAAAAACCCATATGCAGGAAATTATTTATGTACATGGCTTTTCCCTGTAGCAGTGTCCATCAATAGAGAACTGAGCAAATAAATTATTGTACAGCCCGACAATGGAATACTACACAGCCATAAATGGGGAAAATCTCTTTAAGTATTAATAATAATACAATCTCCTAGGCATATTGTTCAGTGAAAAATGCAAGGTGCAGAACTGTGTAAGAATGCTATCATTGGTGTTAATAAAAGACAAAAATTCACTACATAGACATAATACATATACATCTTGAATTTTATGTGCACAGGCTATGAAAGCACACACCAGAAACTGGTAACACTGGCTGCTGCCAGGGAGGGGAGCTGATTGCTGGGATGCAGAGCTGAGAGGAAGATGTTTTCCTGTATACTTACTCTTTAGTACTTTTACATTATGAACCATGTGAATATGTATTACCTATTCCAAAAAAGTACAAAACCAAAAAAAGAAAACAGATTACCATTTCTTAACACAATGACACTAAGGAAACTATTTCACCTCCTTGAGCCTCACTTTCCTTATCCTAGGTTAGAAGGATGAGAACTATGAGATAATATATCAAAATCACCATCAGGGGCTGGGCGCGGTGACTCATGCCTGTAATCCCAGCACTTTGGGTGAGGCAGGCAGATCACTTGAGGTCAGGAGTTCAAGACTAGCCTGGCCAACATGCTGAAACCTGTCTCTGCTAAAAATATAGAAATTAGGCTGGGCATGGTGGCTCATGCCTGTAATCCCAGCACTTTGGGAGGCCGAGGTGGGGGGATCATGAGATCAGGAGTTCGAGACCAGCCTGGCCAACATGGTGAAGCCCCATCGCTACTAGAAATACAAAAATTAGCAGGCATGGTGGCGCACGCCTGTAGTTCTAGCCACTCCGGAGGCTGAGGCAGGAGAATCACTTGAACCCAGCAGGCGGAGGTTGCAGTGAGCCAAGATCACGCCACTGCTCTCAAGCCCAGGCGACAGAGCAAGACTCCATCTCACTTTCCAACTTGGACCCAGCAGAATGGCTCCTGCAAAGAAGGGTGGCGAGAAGAAAAAGGGCCATTCTGCCATCAACGAAGTGGTAACCCGAGAATACACCATCAACATTCACAGCACATCTATGGAGTGGGCTTCAAGAAGCGTGCCCCTCGGGCACTCAAAGAGATTCAGAAATTTGCCATGAAGGAGATGGGAACTCCAGATGTGCGCATTGATACCAGGCTCAACAAAGCTGTCTGGGCCAAAGGAATAAGGAATGTCCCATACCGAATCTGTGTGCAGCTGTCCAGAAAACGTAATGAGGATGAAGATTCACCAAATAAGCCATATACTTTGGTTACCTATGTACCTGTCACCACTTTCAAAAATCTACAGACAGTCAATGTCGATGAGAACTAATCACTGATCGTCAAATACATCAAATAAAGTTATAAAATTGAACAAAAAAAAGACTCCATCTCAAACAAAAACAAAAACAAACAAAAATAGAAAAATTAGTCAGGTGTGCTGGCATGTGCCTGTAATCCTGGCTGCTCGGGAGGCTGAGGCAGGAGAATCACTTGAACCCAGGAGGCAGAGGATGTAGTGAGATGACATGGTACCACTGCACTCCAGCCTGGGCGGCAGAGAGAGACTCTGTCTCAGGAAAAAAAAAAATCACCAACAGGAGAGGCTTAAAAAATTCTGGTATGGTTATCTTACTAATTTTGGGGAATCAGTATATAGAATCTTCTACCTTAGGTTTTTACTTATTTTTGTGCTCAAACCTACATTCTCCATTCACAAAGGACTGAGCTTCATTCACAGACACATTTATACTGACAACACCTTCCTACCCCCTCCCTCAGCAATCAATAACAGATAACTGATCCAAATTGGGACAATCAATCTGGCTTTCTTTCTTTTTAGACAGGGTCTCACTCCGCTGCCCAGGCTGGAGTGCAGTGGCATAATCATGGCTCACTGCAACCTTGACCTTGTAGGCTCAAGTGATCCTCCCACCTCAGCCTCCTGAGTGGCTGGGAATAAAGGCACCCGCCAGCATGCCAGGCTAATCTTTGTATTGACTTGTAGAGATGGGGTTTCACCATGCTTCCCAGGCTGGTCTTGAACTCCTAGGTTCAAGCCATCCATCTGCTTTGGCCTCCCAAAGTGCTGGGATTACAGGTGTGAGTCATAGCGCCCATCCTAAGTCCTCTTTTTAACTAAGCTAGCTTAGAGTGGTTTCTGTTTGCTGCAGCCAAATGGTTCCAAAGTAATACAATGCCTTTTTTCTCAAAGAAAAGCATTTCACATCTCCTCCTCTCCCTTCAATCTGCCTCCCCGCAACCTGCTCACTCATTAACAGTAATCAGAAGTTTCCCTTTGCACTTAGTGAGTGCAAAGAGAACGTCCCCAAACCTAAAACGACCTGTCTCCCTCCACAGGAAATTATATCATACACTGAACAAAGCTGTAAGAGTCACCCTTGATTCCTTACTTTGCTATGCCTTCTTGGTTCAATCCCCCACAAAATGCTGTTAATTCAACTTGCAAAATATATTGAATCTGTCTGCTTCCTTACATCTCCACCGTGACCACCCTAGTCCTGGTGTACACCTGGCTAACTACAACAGCGGCAGTGCAGGTTGTACTTCTTTTTTTAATTTTAAAATGGAGTTTCGCTCTTGTTGCCCAGGGTGGAGTGCAATGGTGCGATCTCGGCTCACCAGAACCTCTGCCTCCCGGGTTCAAGCGATTCCCCTGTCTCAGCCTCCAGAGTAGCTGGGATTACAGGCATGTGTCACCACACCCAGCTAATTTTGTTTTTTTTTTTTTTTTTTTTGAGATGGAGTCTCGCTCTGTCGCCCAGGCTGGAGTTCAGTGGCGCGATCTCGGCTCACTGCAAGCTCTGCCTCCCGGGTTCACGCCATTCTCCTGCCTCAGCCTCCCCAGTAGCTGGGACCACAGGCGCCCGCCACCATGCCCGGCTAGTTTTTTGTATTTTTAGTAGAGACGGGGTTTCACCGTGTTAGCCAGGATGGTCTTGATCTCCTGACCTTGTGATCCGCCTGCCTCGGCCTCCCAAAGTGCTGGGATTACAGGCGTGAGCCACCATGCCCAGCCATGCAGATTGTACTTCTACTCTCAACCCACTAGAGTCCATTTTTCATCTGAGCACCTGAGTTATTTTTTAAAACATAAATCAGGCCAAGTGCGGTGGCCCATGCCTATTATCCCAGCGCTTTCGGAAGTCAAGCTGGGTGAGTCGCTTGAGCCCAGGAGTTTGAGACCAGCCTGGGCAATGAGACCAGCCTGGGCAACATGGAGAAACCCCGCCTCTACAAAAAATACAAAAATTACCCAGGCATGATAGTGTGTGCCTGTAGTCCCAGCTACTTGGGAGGTAGGAGGATTGCTTGAGTCCAGGAGGTTGAGACTGCAATGAGCTGTGATCAGGCTACTATACTATAGCCTGGGTGACAGAGTGAGACCTTGTCTCAAAAACAAAACAACAACAACAACAAAAACAAAAAAAGGCCGGATGCAGTGGCTCACGCCTCTAATCCCAGCACTCTGGGAGACTGAGGCCAGCAGATTGCTTGAGCTCAGGAGTTTGAGACCAGCCTGGGCAGCATGGTGAAACCCTGTCTCTACAAAAAAAAAAAAAAAAAAAAAAAGTATAAAAATTAGCCAGGCATGGTGGCACGCACCTGTAGTCCCAGCTACTTGGGAGGCTGAGGTGGGAGGATGGCTTGAGCTCAGGAGGCAGAGGTTGTGTCACTGCACTCCAGCCTGGGCGACAGAGCTGGACCCTGTCTCAAAAAAAACAAAAAACCCCCAAAACATGTATCAAATGTCAATCCTTTCCTCTTCTTAAAACCCTCTAGTGGCACCCCACTGACAACAGGATAAAATCCCATCTTCTCATGTCCTGTTAGCCCCTACCCACTTCTTTCTTTCAGTCATTATGCTTTAGCTCACTGACATCTTGGCTTTCCTGGAGAATACCAAATCATTTCTCACCTCCAGGCTATTTATTTATTTATTTTATTTTTCAGAGATGGATCTTGCAATGTTGCCCAGGCTGGACTTGAACTCTTGGGCTCAAGTGATCCTCCCACATCAGCCTCCCAAGTAGCTGGGACTACAGGCACATGTCCCTGCACCCAGCTTGGCATATTTATTGCTCTAAATGTTCCCTCATTTTGGAAGGACTTTCCTCAGCCTGAGGAGCATATTACCATCCTTCAGGTCTAGGCTCAAAGATCCCCTCCTCAGAGTCACCATCCTCCCTGACAATCCTAGCTAAAGCAACCTCTCCCAATGAGTACTTCTCATGAGCCTGTCTGCAGTCATCACATTCTGTAACATGTTCATCATGTTGTTTATTGCCTATTTCCTAAAGGGTTGGTGTGAGCAGGGATAATGTCTGTATTATTCTCTGCTATAACTCCGGTGTCTGGCATAAAACAGGTGTTCAACAGACACTTGAATGAACAAATTAAAAGAATTAAAAAAAACAAACCCAGCCTCCTGACTTATAGTGATCAGCAATATACCACATGATTCACTACAGCAGGACTAAGGACAAAAGGGACAGAATGAAAGGGTGCTGAGGGAAGTGTCCATTTACTTTTTTTTTTTTTTTTTGAGATGGAGTCTCGCTCTGTTGCCCAGGCTGGAGTGCAGTGGCGCAATCTCGGCTCACTGCAACCTCTGTCTCCTGGGTTCAAGCGATTCTCCTTTCTCAGCCTCCTGAGTAGCTGGGATTACAGTCACATGCCACCACGCCCAGCTAATTTTTTTGTGTTTTTAGTAGAGACAGGGTTTCACCATGTTGGTCAGGCTGGTCTCAAATTCCTGACCTCGTGATCCACCCGCCTCGGCCTCCCAAAGTGCTGGAATTACAGGCATGAGCCTCCGCGCCCAGCCCCATTTACTTTTAAATCTTACATCAAAGACCAAGAAAGGATACTGTCACACATATCACCATGAACAGATGTGACCAAATGACAAGCTCATGCTATTTACCATAAAACCAGGGATCCAGACTTTAATAAGTATCTGTGCTAAGCAGCTAGTACTCACTGCCTCCCCAGCCCTTACTGTTCCTGAAGGTGGGGGGAGCCTTTGCTCAGGACTTACCAGCCATCACGGAGTAGCTGAAGTGTTCTGCTGCTGGATCCAGGTTTACAACTTGGACAGACCGGTTGAGGGCTTCACAGTGCTGGACCATGGTGGCACAGTAGGTGCTCTGTAATGTCACAAGGCATGAGAGGTTAAAGCAACAGGTAGTGTAGTGCTACCTTCCATACTCTGGAATACTATCCACTAAGGTCAAAACTATGCCTTCATCAACCAAGAGGCTGACTGACAACAAGGGAAAAACATACCTGACTGGGCTGCAGATTCAAACCTGACTTAGACTCATGGGTACCTCTGGGGAATTTACTTCTCCACTCCGCCCCTCAATTTTCTTGTCTCTAACTGGGATGTCCTCCATAATCACTAAGGCTCCTTACTGTTCTAAATGTGACAAGTGGTATTTAAAGGGAAGAGTTCTGGTTACATAGTGTAACACCTAACACAGTGTCTCTACCAGGACTTGTACAGTCCAAACAAAGCTTTAGGTAGGATGGTCAGGGATGATGTCTCTGAGTAGGGGAGATCTGAGTATATGAGAAGGAGTTTGCCAACCTAAGGGGAAGAGCATTCCAAGATGAAAGAACACCAAGATCAATAAATAGTCTGGAGGTGGCTATCAGTTTGTAACTTTTGGTTTAGATAATTCTTTATCCATTATGTAGTTGTTACCATACTATGTTAACATCTGGGGCTGGGTGCAGTGGCTCACATCTGTAATCCCAGTACTTTGGGAGGCTGAGGTCGACGGATCACCTGAGGTCAGGAGTTGGAGACCAGCCTGGCCGACATGGTGAAACCTCGTCTCTACTAAAAATACAAAAATTAGCTGGGCATGGTGGCGTATGCCTGTAATCTCAGATACTCAGGAGGCTGAGGCAGGAGAATCGCTTGAACCCGGGAGGCAGAGGTCGCAGTGAGCTGAGATCACACCACTGCACTCTAGCCTGGATGACAGAACAAGACTCCTGGCTCAAAAAAAAAAAAAAGTCTCTAGGCTACTTGTCTGTGTCATACTCTGTTTAAAGGCAGAGATGTGTCTTATTCAGTTTCCCAAGCACAGGGACTAGCACAATACCTAGTACATAATAAATACTTGATAATTGTTTCTAATTGACTTATTATGTTTAAAGATAAGCTCCACAAGGGCACGGATTTTGTGTGTGCATGTTTTTTTCCCCACACAACCCCCAGGGCCCAAAACAGTGCTTGGGATAAAGAACGTACTCAAGGAATGTTTCTGATAGTAGGCATCAAAAGCTTATAAAGATACTTGTTTAACACAATCAGCCCAAAAATTAAAATAGACTATAGAAAAAACATCCATCATGGGTCCTCTCAGTGCCTTTACACATACTGTTGTCTCTGTCTGGAATACCCTCTCCATACATCACACGCTGTATCTTTTTTTTTTTTTTTTTGCAAAGGGTCTCACTGTCACCCAGGCTGGAGTGCAGTGGCACCATCATAGCTCACTGCAGATTTGACCAAGGCTCAAGCGATTCTCCAGCCTTAGCCCCCCGAGTAGGTGGGACTATAGGCTCTCGCCACCATGCCCAGCTAATTTTTGTATTTTTGGTGGAGACAGGGCTTCACCATGTTGCCCAAGCTGACCCTGAACTCCTGGGCTCAAGTGATCTGCTGGCCTCAGCCTCCCAAAGTGCGAGGATTACAGGCTTAAGCCACCACACCTGGCCACATCACACTGTATCTTAATTGACAGGTCATCTATTTGTCTTCCCCAAAAGACTACAGACTCTGGGTAAGTTAAAGGCCATAGGTATCTTAGTTACATGTACATGTTTTTACCCAGAATAAGTCAACAGCTTAGAACAATGTGTTTGTTAAAGACTGAGGCCACACAACACCTCCACAGACTCTAGTGTTTCCACACTTCTTTTTTTTTTTTTGCGACAGTACCTCTGTCACCCAGGCTGGAGTGCAGTGGCACGATCACCACTCACCACAGCCTCAACCTCCTGGGTTCAGGTAATCCTCCCACTTCAGCTTCCCGAGAAGCTGGGACTACAGGTACCTGCCACCAGGCCTGGCTAATTTTTGCATTTTTTTGTAGAGACAGAGTTTCGCCGTGTTGCCCAGGCTGGTCCCAAACTCCTGGGCTCAGGCGATCCGTCCACCTCCATCTCCCAAAGTGATAGGATTACAGACGTGAGCCACCACGCCCGGCTATGTTTCCCACACATATGTTATTTGATCCATAACTTCACCATTCTCACTGTATTTGAATGTTCCTAATATTCCCTTAATATTTGTTTACAAGAAAAAAATTTATCCCTACTGTAAACTGAAAACCACTTATATTTGACATAACGTGAAATTAGACATAAAATTATATAAAATCTTTAAATGTTCTCATTTTTAGCTAAATACAGGTGCCTATTAAAAGCTCTGAGACTAAGAACTGCTCTCTGAAAAGACTTGGGGATTAAAGAAGTGCTGAAGATACACACTAGCACCGAGCACAATTTCTCCTAAATGCGAAGCTGAGAACTGAAAGAGAAATGAAAAGGGAACAATTTCCCCAATACATTATCTGATGCTCCTTAATGTGGGGTCCATGTACCACCTAAAAGCACCTTAAATACCAAAAGTCCATGTCCCAAGTTCTGAGAAACAGTAATTAATGAGACCCCACTTTACCCTCCTGGGAGCGAGACAGGGCCGGATTCTGGAGTTGAGACAAAACTGGATTTATATTTTTTTGCTAGGCAAAGAACTTAATTAACCTTTCTGTGTCTCGTTTTCTGTAAAATGAGAAAAATGAGATCTCTCTCACAGTGTTGTTGTAGAAATAAGCGAGGCGTTTCATCTGCTGCCTGGGGCTTAAGTATACAATAAATATTAACAACTACCATTATTTCCCTTTCAAAACAACAACAAAAAAGAACGTGAAGCCAGACAGCAGAAATGAATTGCGTGGGGTCTCAGGGTTCCCAATACACACACCCGCCGGCTCACTCCCTCAGGACCCAATCTCCCGCCTTCCACGAACTCCTACTTTTCTCTCCTTGTCCCCGCAGATCCTCACCTTCCCGCTGCCCGCGGGGCCCATGACCAGCTGCGCATACCGAGGCATGTTGGCTCCCGGAGCCGCCCGCCACACTCCCTTAGTCTTCGCGCGACGCCCACTGAGCTCCGGGAAAGTGAAGTGCGAACCAATCGCAATCCACATTCTTTCTACGGCTCCAGTTCTACCACACCTCCTACTACGGGGCAGCCCGCGGGCCAAATCCCGTGAGAAACGCGTCCTGAGAAAAAAGGGGAGGGGTGAGGGAGACGATTTGCGCGTGCGCAGAAGTAGTTGTTGGAAATCGGCCGTTGGGATGCTGTCTAAGGTTGGATACCTGAGTAATAACGTACAACAGATAAAGCTCCGCATCCTTGCGCCGCGTGCTTCGGTCCCTGGTTTGCGTGCAGACGTTTGACCTGTATGGTGACCCTCGCGATTTGCAAATGTGCTGAGGATCTGGAATACTGAAGTGGAAGGCACCTCTTGTTTTGGGGAGCATGTATATTTCCCTCCTGTGACGCACTGCTTCCACAGAGAGGTGCAAACGTGCAAACGCTCAGCGACCGCAGCGCTCCTGCCCTTCCCCCACCGTAACTCCGGGGTCGCGGATCTGCCCGCCCCGCTCTCCCGAAGCTGTTCGGGCAGTGTCCGAACGGCTTCGGAGGGGCGAGAAGCCGGCATCGGAGCCGCCTCTCCGGAATACCAGCAGCCTGACGCACGCGTGCTGTCGGGGGAGGGACGCTGGGACAGCTGCTCCCGCACACGGCTCGCGGTCTCGGCGCCGCGGAGATGCCCGGCCGGGGTCCGGGGTCCGACTGGACGGAGCGTAGCTCTTCTGCAGAGCCGCCCGCAGTGGCCGGGACCGAGGGTGGCGGCGGCGGGTGAGGTTGGGGGCCCCGGGGTAAGGGTGGCAGCATGGGGCCCCCGGGTCGTGGGGCCCCCGGGTCGTGAGGCCCCCGGGTCGTGAGCCCCGTGGAGGAGGGCTGCGGCCGACCTCTCGTCTCGGGGGCTGGCCCCGTTGCCCTCAAGTGAGAGGCGGGGAGCAGTTGTGTTGTGGACAGGAGGGCAGAGGGGAGGACTGCCTCGCGGTTGAGGGAGGGTCTCTGAGGGAAGCTTCGGAGGAGCGTTTGGTGCAGTGGCCACGAGGTGACTGCGACAGTCGCCCGCGTGCATCTCTCTGCCCCGAGGGGGCGCTGCGAGCCCTGCTGGGACGTTTGCTGTCTGGCACAGGACTGTGTGTCCACCGAAAGGCGAGGCGGCGGGGACAGAGGAGGAAGATGTCCCCCGGTTCAACTGGGGGCATCCAGGCCCATAAACGAGTTCCTTCCCTCTAGTGACATGAGCCACCTTCCTGTCAAACGGGGATTTCTTTTTCTTTTTTTTTCTTTTCTTTCTTGTTTTTTGAGAGCGAGACAGTCTCGCTCTGTTGCCTAGGCTGGAATGCAGTGGTGCGATCTCAGCTCACTGCAACCTCAGCCTCCCAGGTTCAAGTGATTCTCCTGCCTCAGCCTCCCGAGTAGCTGGGATTACAGGCGCCTGCCACCACGCCCGGCTAATTTTTGTATTTTTAGTAGAGAGGTGGTTTCACCATGTTGGCTAGGCTTGTGTCGAACCCCTGACCTCAAGTGAGCCGCCCGCCTCGGCCTTCCAAATTGCTGGGATTACAGGGTGAACCATTGCGCCCGACCTCAAACGAGGGTTTCTAATCGCCAATGAGACCAATGACTGAATATCCGAGGTGCCTTGATCTTGACATTTTCTTCACACTGAAGTTCCTTTTTTCACAAATCGATTTCGTTTTGAGCAGGTTTTTACACCTATTTCCTAGATAGTGAAGACAGCGAGCTGTTGAAGTCACTGCTGGAGACTCTACCTCCTCTTCCTCTCCCTACTTTATTCCCTAAAAGCAAGAACTGCAATATGTTTGCCGTTCAGTACAACCCGCAGTCAGGGCCCCTGTTGCACCCATGGCCATCCTTTTTGTTTTTTTTTGAGACAGAATCTCGTTCTGTTGCCCAGGCTGGAGTGCAGTGGTGCCATCTCAGCTCACTGCAAGCTCCGCCTCCCGGGTTCACGCCACTCTCCTCCCTCAGCCTCTGGAGTAGCTGGGATTACAAGCGCCTGCCACCACGGCCGGCTACTTTTTTGTATTTTTAGTAGAGACGGGGCTTCACCGTGTTAGCCAGGATGGTCTCGATCTCCTCACCTCGTGATCCGCCCGCATGGCCGTCCATTTTGTCTCTGGTGCTACTGAAGACTTCTTAAAGATGGGATGGAGCCTTGGGTTTCTTTTCTGTTCTTCACAGTCCTTGGCCGACTGCAGGATCCTGGTGTATCAGGAGATACGTGAATTTTTTTTTTTTTTTAATTGAGACAGAGTCTCCCTCTGTCACCCAGGCTGGAGTGCAGTGTCACGATCTCAGCTAACTGCAACCTCCGCCTCCTGGGTTCAAGCAATTCTCCTGCCTCAGCCTCCCAAGTAGCTGGGACTACAGGTGTGCGCCACCACGTACCTGGCTAATTTTTGTATATTTAATAGAGATGGGCGTGAGCCTGTAATCCTAGAAGGTTCTATTATGATCCCCACTTTATGGATGACAAAACAGGCACAAAGAGGTTGTTTGTCCTTTCCTTTTATCTCCGCCTGTCGTTCATCTCCATGCTTCCTTTAGTTTATCCAAACTCTTAAAAATACAATTAAAAAAAAAGACAGTATGCCCTTCAGTTTGGTTTAAGGAACCCCATTAAAAAACACAAACCAAGACTAATTTATGAAAAGCTTATATTCCCAGAAATACAAAATAAAATTTTCAAACTAGAATCAGGTTTATTATGCCACATGATACAATGTTGGCACTGGCAGGGGTCTTAAAAATCATCAATTCCAGTCATATTTACTAATCTGAAAGGGGAAGTAATCTGCCAAAAATCCCATTATTAATTAATGGGAACTCCGGAACTCCTTACTTTTTTTCTTCTTTTTTTTTGAGACGGAGTCTCGCTCTGTCACCCAGGCTGGAGTGCAGTGGTGTGATCTTGGCTCACTGCAACCTCCGCCTCCCAGGTTCAAGCGATTCTCCTGCCTCCTGAGTAGCTGGGACTACAGGCACGTGCCACTACGCCTGGCTAAGTTTTTGCATTTTTAGTAGAGAACGGGGTTTCACCGTGTTAGCCAGGATGGTCTCGATTTCCTCACCTCGTGATCCACCCGCCTCGGCCTCCCAGAGTGCTGGGATTACAGGCGGGAGCCACCGTGCCCAGCACTGTTTTTCTTTAAAGTCAGGTTTATTGAGGCATAATTTACACAAATTAAAGTCTTACTTTTTCATGTATAATATGATGGGTTTTGACAAATGCACATGGCTATGTAAGCACTGCCACACTAAAGATACAGAGCAGCTCTATCACTCCTTCAAAACTCCCTCATGCCCTATAAAGTCAACCTTTGAGAAAGGAAGCCACAGGAGGGTTGCCAGCAGAGAAGGGATGTGATCTTACTTTACTTAAAAAGGATCACGCTGGTTGCTAGTTGGAGAATAAACTAGAAGGAGCAAGCGTAGAATTAAGAAGTTGGAATACAAGAAAACGATATGGTGGCTTGGAATAAAATAGCAAAGGAAGCGGCGGTGAAAAGTTCATAACAAAAACTTTATAAACTTGGCGCCTGGCCCATGAACTCTTGGTCATTGAATAAATTGCAGGATGAGGATCAGTTGTTTTGTCTTAAGTTTAGAAAAGAAAAAGAATTTGTACGAAATTAGAAACATTACAGACCAACTTATTAGTTCTAGCACACCTTAATTACTATTCAAAGAACAGTCTTTCGGCATGGCGTGGTGGCTCACACCTGTAATCCCAGCACTTTGGGAGGCTGAGGCGGGCGAATCAGTTGAGGTCAGGAGTTTGAGACCGGCCTGGCCAACATGGCGAAACCTTGTCTGTACTAAAGATGGAAAAATTAGCCGGGCGTGGTGGCGGGCACCTGTAATCCCAGCTACCGGGAGGCTGAAGTGGGAGAATTGCTTGGACCTGGAAGGCGGAGGTTGCAGTGAACGGAGATCACGCCATTGCACTCCAGCCTGGGCAACAGAGCAAGACTCTACCTCAAAAAAGAAAAAAAAAAAAAGAACAGTCTTTTCAATACCCAAATCACTTCATTAAAAATAAAGACAGCAAGATAATCACATGGATAGCCCAGGAGCCCCAACTACTTTATTGAGCTCACTGTAGGAATGAGATTAGGAAGCTATAAAATTAAGACCCAGGATAGGCATGGTGGCTCACATCTGTACAAAAATTAGCCAGGCGTTGTGGTGCACGCCTGTGGTCCTGGCTACTTGGGTGGCTGAGGATCGTTTGAGCCCAGGATTTTGAGGCTGCGGTGAGCTATGATCGCGACACTGCACTCTAGCCTGGGTGAAGGAGGGAGACCCCATCTCTAAAAACGGAAAGAAAAAAATCTTGGAGCCATTAGGATTTAACCAGAATTATAGGAAAAAATTTGTAAGACATTATTTCTGATGGAAACATGAAAAGTAAAAATAATATGCAACACTATCCTTTTTTAAAATTTGAAATATGTTGGTTGGGTGCAGTGGCTCACACCTTTAATCCCACCACTTTGGGAGGCTGAGGCAGGCAGATCATCTGAGGTCAGGAGTTTGAGACCAGCCTGGCCAATATGGTGAAACCGTGTGTACTAAAAATACAAAAATTAGCTGGGTGTAGCAGCGCTAGTCCCAGCTACCTGGGAGGCTGAGGTGGGAGAATCACTTGAAACTGGGAGGCAGAGGTTCCAATGACCTGAGATCATGCCACTGCACTCCAGCCTGGGTGACAAAGTGAGACCCTGTCTCAAAAAAAAAAAAAAAAAAATTGAAATATGTTGTTCAGTGCTTGTAACATTGTAATTATTACATATTATTTATATGCTTTATTTTTTCAACAGATCAGCTGGATACTCTTGTTACCAGAATTCCAAAGGTTCTGGTGAGTAGTGCATATAAAGCAGATAATACTTATAAGTAACATGGTTCTGAGAAGCCTATTTGTCTGTAACTACTTACACAATAGAGTTTTTTTCTTTTTTCTTTTTTTTTTTGAGACAGAGTCTCACTCTGTTGCCTGGGCTGGAGTGCAGTAGTGCGATCTGGGCTCACTGCAACCTCTGCCTCCTGGGTTCAAGCGATTCTCCTGCCTCAGCCTCCTGAGTAGCTGGGACTACAGGTGCGTGCCACCATGCCTGTCTAATTTTTCTATTTTTAGTAGAGACAGGGTTTTGCCATGTTGGCCAGGCTGGTCTGGAACTCCTGACCTCAGGTGATCCACCTGCCTCCGCCTCCCAAAGTGCTGGGATTACAGGCATGAGCCACCACACCCAGCCCACAATAGAGTTAAAAATAGATTGTATTAGCATCCTTGGTGAACTTAGTCTTTAAGATTTCAAAGAGCAATCAGGGAGGTTTTTCTTGTCTGTTGGTACAGTATATTTTACATCAAGCATTTTTAAAATTAGCAGTGAATCCTAAAAGAACTGTATTTATAGCTGATGTTGGTTGAAAAGTACAGAGCACAGCCTGGGGTTTATACATGGATAGAAGAAAAAAATTCTAAATTGAATAGCTTCAAAGAATACAAAATATTTCTCAGTGCTGATGTTTTCCTCTCACTTGAAATAAAGAATAGAGCTTTCAAAGTATTCACCTCTTCTCTGCTGGAGTTAAGAGAGTAGGTAAAACAATCCCCCAAAGGTCTCTCACTAATTGCTTTTTTTCCCTTGGGAGAGGAGCTGGAATTAACTGACTGTAGGAGTGTGTGTGTATGTATATATATTTTAAGTATAGTAGTTATAATAGGTTTTAAATGTTTCATTTAAATTCAGTGATACATAAACCTGGGTTCACTTTGCTTTTCCTTGGTAAATATATAGTCATTACAGTTACCTGGGAAAAAAATATACAGACATATGTGGGCATATATACATATATAAATAAATAATATGGTCATTTAAAAAACGTGTTGCAGTCTGGGTTCATTAATTTAGATTCCTCACCAAAATTCTTACTGAATTATAGTTCAGTGTAAAAAAGAAAGGAAACACAAAACAATATAATTATTAGTAATATATTCCAGATGTGGAGGGAAATAAATATTAACAATTATCAGTATATTAGATTGACTTAGTTATATAAAAGAAAAATTTCTAAACAAATATATGCCTAGTAAAAACTCTGAAAGGCAATATGTCAAAGTGTTTTAAAATAATTACTACTAGGCCGGGCACGGTGGCTCACACCTGTAATCCCAGCACTTTGGGAGGCCGAGGTAGGTGGATCACCTGAGGTCAGGAGTTCAAGACCAGCCTGACCAACATGGTGAAACCCCGTCTCTGCTAAATATACAAAAAAATTAGCCAGGTGTGGTGGTGCACGTCCGTAGTCCCAGCTACTCGGAAGGCTGAGGTGGGAGAATCACTTCAACTCAGGAGGCGGAGGTTGCAGTGAGCTAAGATCATGCCACTGCACTTGAGCCTGGGCGACAGAGCGAGACTCTGTCTCAAAAAAAAAAAAAAAAAAAAAAAAAAAAAGCTGGGCGCCGTGGCTCACGCCTGTAATCCCAGCACTTTGGGAGGCTGAGGCGGGCGGATCACCTGAGGTCAGAAATTCGAGACCAGCCTGACCAACATAGAGAAACCCCGTCTCTACTAAAATAAAAAATCAGCTGGGTGTGGTGGCACATCCCTATAATCCCAGCTACTCGGGAGGCTGAGGCAGGAGAATCGCTTGAACCTGGGAGGCAGAGGTTGTGGTGAGCCGAGATCGCGCCGTTGAACTCCAACCTGGGCAAGAAGAGTGAAACTCCATCTCAAAAAAAATAAATTAATTAAAAAAAATTACTACTAGATTGTGGAATTAAAAGTTTTTATTTTCTTTTTATACACTTAGTTTACTTCACTAATCTGCAGTGAACAATGTGTATTGCTATTTATAATTGGAGGGGAAAAGGGCCAGTATTCAGCAAGTGCTTGATTGTCTTCCTCTATGGTTGAACTTAAGGATTCATTCTATTATTTAAAATAAACACGATAGCCAACTACTGGCAGTGACTCTAGATATTACTGTTATTATTATTTTTGAGACGGAGTCTCACTCTGTCGCCCAGGCTGGAGTGCAGTGGTGTAATGTTGGCTCACTGCAACCTCGGTCTCCCAGGTTCAAGCGATTCTCATGCCTCAGCCTCCCAAGTAGGTGGGATTACAGGCACATGCCACCATGCCTGGCTGATTTTTCTATTTTTAGTGGAGACGGGGTTTCACCATGTTGGCCAGGCTGGTCTTTAACACCTGACCTCAGGTTATCCTCCCGCCTTGGCCTCCCAAAGTGCTGGGCAGGCATGAGCCACAGCGCCTGGCCCTCTTTATTCTTAAATACTTCCAAGTATGTATTTCCTTTATTTATTTATTATAAGACAAGGTTTCACTTTGTCTCCCAGGCTGGAATGCAGTGGTGCAATCTCAGCTAACTGTAGCCTCGACCTCCCTGGCTCAAGTGATCCTCTCGCCTCAGCTTCCCAAGTAACTGGGACTTCACCCCTGGCAAAAAAAAAAAAAAAAAAGTGGGGGTATTTATCTTAGCTATATTTTTTACTCTATCCCCCAGGCAGGAGTGCAGGGATACAATCGGCTCACTGCAGCCTCCACCTCCTGGGCTCAAGTGATCCTCCCACCTTACCCTCCAGAGTAGCTGGGACCACAGGCATGCGCCACCACACCCAGCTAATTTTTATATTTTTAGTAGAGATAGGAGTCTTGCCAAGTTGCCCAGGCTGGTCTCAAACTCCTGGGCTCAAGCAATCTGAACACCTCGGCCTCCCAAAGTGCTGGGATTACAGGCATGAGCCACCACGCCTGGCCTATCTTAACTACATTTATTTATCTCACAAAATAATTATCCAAATCAAGAACTTGAAATACTGTTATCTATAAACCTTATTGAGATATCGTTTATTGTTTCAATAATATCCTTTATAGCCAAAAATAAAAAAAATCCAAGTTTATGAATAGCATTCAGTTGTCAATGTTTTTTTTTTTTTGAGACGGAGTTTTGCCCTGTCACCCAGGCTGGAGTCCAGTGGCGCGATCTCGGCTCATAGCAAGCTCTGCCTCCCAGGTTCACGCCATTCTCCTGCCTCAGCCTCCCGGGTAGCTGGGACTACAGTCACCCGCCACCACGCCCCGCTAATTGTTTGAATTTTTTTTCTTTTTAGTAGACATGGGGTTTCACCATGTTAGCCAGGATGGTCTCAATCTCCTGACCTCGTGATCTACCCGCCTCGGCCTCCCAAAGTGCTGGGATTACAGGTGTGAGCCACCGCGCCTGGCCTAATGTTTTTATGTTTCTTAGCTTTTTTCTTTTTTTTGAGACGAAGTCTCACTCTGTCGCCCAGGCTGGAGTGTTGTTGCACAATCTTGGTTCACCGCAACCTCTGCCCCACCAGGTTCAAGCAGTTCTTGTGTCTCAGCCTCTCGAGTAGCTGGGATTATAGGCACATGCCACCATGCCTGGCTAATTTTTGTATTTTTAGTAGAGACAGGGTTTCACCATGTTGGCCAGGCTGGTCTGAAACTCCTGACCTAAAGGATTTGCCCACCTCATCCTCCCAAAGTGCTGGGATTACAGGTGTGAGCCACTGCGCCCTGCCGACATTGGTATTTTTGAAGAATACAGGCCTGTGGGGTTTTGTTTGTTTGAGACAGGTTCTCACCATGTTGCCCAGGCTGGAGTGCAGTGGCACAATTACAGCACACTGCAGCCTCAACCTCCTGGGCTCAGGTGATCCTCCCACCTAAGCCTTCAAGTAGTTGGGACTACAGGTGTGAGCCACTACATCTGGCCCAGGCCTGTTCTTTTGTAGAATATCCCTAAATTTGGGTTTGTTTGATGTTTCCTCCGATGAGATTCAGCTTATGTCCTTCTAGCAGGAATAGCACAGAAGTGGTGCTGAGTTTGTCCTGGTTAATCATATCAGGAGAACCCTGCTGTGCATTAGTCCGTTACTGACAATGTTGTCATCGTTTGGTTCAGGTGATGTCTGCCAGCTTTCACCACTGTAAAGTTATGATTCTTACCCTTTGTAAAGGTAAAAGTATATGGGGATATACTTTGAGACTTTGTATATAGCCTATTACTTCTCAAACTTTCATCCATTAGTTTTGTCATCCATTCTTTTATTTATTTATTTATTTATTTATTTTGAGACGGAGTCTCGCACTGTCTCCTAGGCTGGAGTGCAGTGGTGCAATCTCGGCTCACTGCAAGCTCCGCCTCCCGGGTTCACGCCGTTCTCCTGCCTCAGCCTCCTGAGTAGCTGGGACTACAGGCGCCCGCCACCACGCTCGCCTAATTTTTTTGTATTTTTTTTAGTAGAGACGGGGTCTCACTGTGTTAGCCAGGATGGTGTCTATCTCCTGACCTCGTGATCCACCTGCCTCGGCCTCCCAAAGTGCTGGGATTACAGGCGTGAGTCAACGCGCCCAGTCTTGTCATCCATTCTTGACTAAATCCATTATGATTAAGATGGCTAGAAATATGTGCTTTTTCTTTTTTTTTGAGTCAGAGTCTCCCTCTGTGGCCCAGGCTGGAGTGCAGTGGTGCAATCTCGGCTCACTGCAAGCTCCGCCTCCCGGGTTTATGCCATTCTCCTGCCTCAGCCTCCCGAGTAGCTGGGACCACAGGCCCCCGCCACCACGCACGCCTAATTTTTTTGTATTTTTTTAGTAGAGACGGGGTCTTACTGTGTGTTAGCCAGGATGGTGTCGATTTCCGGACCTCGTGATCCACCCGCCTCGGCCTCCCAAAGTGCTGGGATTACAGGCGTGAGTCACCGTGCCCGGTCTTGTCATTCATTCTTGACTAAATCCATTATGATTAAGATGGCTAGAAATATGTGCTTTTTCTTTTTCTTTTTCTTTTTTTTTTTTTTTGAGACGGAGTCTCCCTCTGTCGCCCAGGCTGGAGTGCAGTGGCGCAATCTCGGCTCACTGCAAGCTCCGCCTCCCGGCTGAGGCCATTCTCCTGCCTCAGCCTCCCGAGTAGCTGGGACCACAGGTGCCTGCCACCATGCCCGGCTAATTTTTTGTATTTTTAGTAGAGACGGGGTTTCACCATGTTAGCCAAGATGGTCTCGATCTCCTGACCTTGTGATCTGCCCACCCGTGCCTCCCAAAGTGCTGGGATTACAGGCGTGAGCCCCCGTGCCCAGCCATATGGACTTTTTCTAATTCCATCATTGATTCTACATTTTTCAGATGGCTTTCTAATGAAGAGCTTCCCTTTCTCTACCATTTTTCAATTTATATATTTATTATATAATTGTCAACACATGGATTCTTATACCATTGAATAGGTTAAATACTTTACTTTAAATCTGTTATTTATTTTGATGCTCAAATTATCCCAGATTTGGCCAGTGGGAGCCCTTTAAAGATGGCTCTTGTTCTCTGTCTCCATTATCCTTTGAAAACTTTTATCTTTTAGCACAAAACGTTGTACTGTCCCTGTTCTACCCTTGATGTCTGCCGTTTCTCCAAAGAGCCTGTGGTAGGCAGCATGGTCCCCAAAGATGTTCACACTGTAATCTCTCTAACCTGTAAATATGTTATGTTACATGGCAGGAGCAATTTTGCAGGTAAAATTAAGTTATAACCCTCAAAAGAGATGTTATTTTGAATTTTCTGGGTGGGCCCAGCCTAGCCCAAGGCAGAGGAGTTTCTCTGGCTGAAGTCAGACAGATGTGGGGAAGAGGAGCAGTTAGATGTGAAAGGAGAGATCTTGACAGCCCATTGTTGGCTTGAAGATGAAGAGAGCCACATGTCAAGGAAATAAGGACTTTGATTTTGTAAGGAACTGAATTCTGCCAACAACCTGAATGAACCACTACAGGCTCCAGGCACCCCAGTCCAGCCCAGGCACCCCGATGCCTTGATTTTGGCCTTGTGAGATTCTAAGCAGAGAACCCAGTGGATTCATGTTATACTCAGTCTTTTGAGCTATAGAACTATGAGACAATACGTGAGTGTTGTTTTAAGCCGCTAAAGTTGTGTTGTTATGGCAGCAAAATGAAACTAACATAGAGCCCCTTTTTTTAAAATTTTATATATTTAAGGCCGGGCGCGGTGGCTCACGCCTGTAATCCCAGCACTTTGGGAGGCCGAGGCGGGTGGATCACGAGGTTAAGAGATCGAGACCATCCTGGCTAACACGGTGAAACCCCGTCTCTACTAAAAATACAAAAAATTAGCTGGGCGTCGTGGCCGGCGCCTGTAGTCCCAGCTAATCGGGAGGCTGAGGCAGGAGAATGGCGTGAACCTGGGAGGCGGAGCTTGCAGTGAGCCTGGGCAACAGAGCGAGACTCTGTCTCAAAAAAAAAAAAAAAAATTACATATTTAAAGTAGAGAAGAGTACGTAGAAACCAAGATCTGGGTGCTAGGTGTGCTTATTTATAATATATTGTCATTGCTTCTAGACTTTCTCCGAGGACAGTGCTGGGAAAGAAATGTGTGTGCATTTACCTGTGAGCACATACATACCCATACATATCTATTTCAATATGTCTACTAACTCCAAATTCCAATCCAACAAACAGGGTTTATTCTGTGCTTTCCTCTTTCCATATTAATAGGTAACTCGTCTCCAAAAGTGTGAGACCTGCTTCTTATTAACTACAATATATTATTTGCTTCGTCCTAAGATGTATAAAAAAGTAGTTTCTAAAGTGCTAACACATGCTTCTAAAAAAAAAAAAAAAAAAAGCCTAGTAGGCTGGGTGCGGTGGCTCACGCCTGTAATTCCAGCACTTTGGAAGGCTGAGGTAGGTGGATCATGAGGTCAGGAGATTGAGACCATTCTGGCCAACATGATGAAACCCTGTCTCTACTAAAAATACAAAAAATTAGCTGGGCATGGTGGCGCGTGTCTGTAATCCCAGCTACTTGGGAGACTGAGGCAGGAGAATCACTTGAACCAGGGAGTTGGAGGTTGCAGTGAGCAGAGATCGCGCCACTGCACTCCAGCCTGGCGACAGAGCAAGACTCCATCTAAAAAAAAACCAAAAAAACAAAAAACAAAACAACAAAAAAAGCCTAGTAATTAATTAGAGATCAGTATTTGCTTAGAGTTGTTTTTGTTTGAGGGCATATAGTCCAAGCAGTATATTCAAAAGTTCTTGGGTTGGTTAACTATTTATTTGTGGTAAAATATACATAATATAAAATTTACTATTTTAATCTTTTTTTTTTTTTTTGAGATGGAGTTTCGCTCTTGTTGCCCAGGCTGGAGTGCAATGGCTCGATCTCCGCTCACTGCAACTGCTGCCTCCTGAGTTCAAGCGATTCTCCTGCCTCAGCCTCCTGAGTAGCTGGGATTACAGGTGCACCCCCACCATGCCCAGCTAATTTTTTTTTTTTTTTTTTGAGATGGAGTCTCACTCTGTTGCCCAGTCCGGAGTGCAGTGACACGATCTTGGCTCACTGCAAGCTCCACCTCCCGGGTTCACGCCATTCTCCTGCCTCAGCCTCCTGAGTAGCTGGGACTACAGGCGCCCGCCACCATGCCTGGCTAATTTTTTTATATTTTTCTAGAGACAGGGTTTCACCATGTTAGCCAGGATGGTCTCGATCTCCTGACCTCGTGATCCGCCCGCCTCGGCCTCCCAAAGTGCTGGGATTACAGGCGTGAGCCACCGCACCCAGCCTAAGGGTTTCACCATGTAGGCCAGGCTGGTCTCAAACTCCTGGACTCAAGTGATCTGCCCGCCTCAGCCTCCCAAAGTGCTGGGATGTATAGGCATGAGCCACTGCACCTGGCCCATTTTAATCATTTTTAAGTGTACATTTCAGTGGCATTAAGTATATTCACACTGTTGTCCGACCACTACCACCATCCATTTCCAGAAAGTTTTCATCTTCCCAAACTAAAACTCCGTACCTATAAAACACTAACTCTCAGGTGGGCGCAGTGGCTCGTGTGTGTAATCCCAGCACTTTGGGAGGCTAGGGCTGGAGGATCGCTGGAGCCCAGGAGTTTGAGACCAGCCTGGGCAACATAAAATTAACTTTAATTTTTTTTTGTCTCTAAAAGAAAATTTAAAAACAATAAAAAACCACTAATTCCCTATATACCTCCTTTCCCCTGACCTCTTGCAACCTCCATTCTTTCACTCCGTATATATTTGATTTTCCTAGGTATCTCATAAAAGTTAAATCATACAATATTTGTCCTTTATGACTGGCTTATTTCACTTAGCATGTCTTCAGGGTTCATCCATATCGTACCATGTGTCTGAATTCTCTTTTTTTTTTTAAGGCTAAATAATATTCCATTGTTTGTATATACCACATTTTGTTTATATATTCATCTGTTGATGGATACTTGGGTTTCTTCCACTTTTTGGCTATTATGAAGTAATGCTGCTATGAGCATGGATAAATAATCTGTTTGAGTCCCTGCTTTCAGTTCTTTTGGAATTGCTGGATCAGAAGTGGAATTATTAGATTATATGGCAATTCTATGTTTAAATGTTCGAGGCACTGCCATACTATTTTTCTTTTTCTTTTGAGTCAGTCTCACTCTGTCACCCAGGCTGGAGTGCAGTTGCAGTAACTCAGCTCACTGCAACCTCTGCCTCTCAGGTTCAAGTGATTCTTCTGCCTCAGCCTCCCAAGTAGCTGGGATTACAGAGGTGTGAGACCATGCCTGGCTAAGTATTTTGTGCGTGTGGTTTTCTTTTTTAGTAGAGACAGGTTTCACCATGTTGCCCAGGCTTGGTCTCGACTCCCAACCTCAGGTGATCTGCCTGCCTCAGCCTCCCAAGGTACTGGGGTTACAGGCGTGAGCCACCATGCCCAGCCTATTTATTTTTAAGTGCTTCATTTTGTGTAAAGAAATGTTATCAAGCTATTGAGAAATTAAGTGTTGGTCCAAAATATAATATGCATCTCAGAAATATTGTTTATTAAGGACACAAGACATATTCTTATATAAATAGCCTCTGTTTACAACTTGAAAAAGGATTTCCAAAACAAAAAACTTTTAAAAATCTTAAATTGGCATTCATATTATTACAGATTATAAGTTATGTTTCAAGGGTCATAATACAATTTCCAAATGATTTTCCATTTCTTGGTCAACTAGTTAGTCCTTACCTGTAGTATCCAACTTGCCAAAATCTTGAAGAAATAACTAAATTTAAAGTTTAATACAAAACTGAAATAGCCTGTTATTAATAATATTGAAACAAAAATGTGCTTATTGAATTCAACTAACTACACACTTTTTCTTTTTTTGAGACAGAGTCTCACTCTGTCACCCAGGCTGGAGTGCAGTGTTGCGATCTCGGCTCACTGCAACCTCCACCTCCTGGGTTCAAGTGATTCTCCTGCCTCAGCCTCCTGAGTAGCTGGGACTACAGGTGTATGCTGCCACACCTGGCTAACTTTTATATATTTTTTAGTAGAGACAGGGTTTTGCCATGTTGGCCAGGCTGGTCTCCTGACCTCAAGTGATCTGCCCGCCTCAGCCTCCCAAAGTGCTGGGATTACAGGCATGGGCCACCACACCCGGCCACAAACTTTTAACTTAAAATGTGTCTTTCCAGCTTTATTTGTAATAGACAAAAAGTGGAAACCACCCAAATGTCTATCAACAGGTACATAATCAAATAACAGTGTAAACATATATACAATAGAAGATAACCCAACAGGCCGGGCACGGTGGCTCACGCCTGTAATCCCAGCACTTTGGGAGGCCGAGACGGTCAGATCACAAGCTCAGGAGATCGAGACCATCCTGGCTAACATGGTGAAACCCCGTCTCTACTAAAAATACAAAAAATTAGCCAGGCGTGGTGGCGGGCGCCTGTAGTCCCAGCTACTCAGGAGGCTGAGGCAGGAGAATGGCATGAACCTGGGAGGCGGAGCTTGCAGTGAGCCGAAATGGCGCCACTGCAATCCAGTCTGGGCAACAGAGCAAGACTCCATCTCAAAAAAAAAAAAAAGATAACCCAATGATAAAAATAAATGAACTATTTGTTACATGTGACATGAGTGGATCTCAAAATCGTTAGGTTGAGTGAAAAACCAGACAAAAAATGAATACTGTGTATTCCCATTTATATCAAACTCAAGAAAATGCAAATGAATCTATGGTAATAGAAAGCACATCAGTGGTTGCCTGGAGAAGGGAGTGTGCAGGGAAGAGGGATGTATTATTATAAAAAGAGACATTTCGGGGCCGGGTGCGGTGGCTCATGCCTGTAACCCCAGCACTTTGGGAGGCCAAGGCGGGAAGATCACGAGGTCAGGAGATCAAGACCATCCTGGCTAACACAGTGAAACGCCATCTCTACTAAAAATACAAAAACTAGCTGGGCGTGGTGGCGGGCACCTGTAGTCCCAGCTACTCGGGAGGCTGAGGCAGGAGAATGGCGTGAACCCGGGAGGTGGAGCTTGCAGCTTGCAATGAGCCGAGATGGTGCCACTGCACTCCAGCCTGGGCGACAGAGCGAGACTCCTTCTCAAAAAACAAAAACAAAAACAAAAAAAAAGAGGCATTTCATGATTTAATTGTCAGAGACTATTTTTCCCAAAACTGCTAGTGAAGCTTATACCCTAAATTACTAGTCTCAGTATGTCTGAAACTGAAAACCAGTTCCCATTCTTCTGGGAATATGTTTCAACTTTTATTTTTTACTAAAAGGTTATTCTTTTATGCTGTCCACAACTGTTTTTAAAACAATGAAATATGCTGGGCATGGTGGCTCATGCCTGTAATCCCAGCACTTTGGGAGGCCAACGCAGGCGGATCACCTGAGGTCAGGTGTTTGGGACCAGCCTAGCCATCATGGTAAAACCCCATCTCTACTAAAAATACAAAAATTAGCTGGTAGTGCATGCTTGCAATCCCAGCTACATGGGGTGCTGAGGCAGGAGAATCGCTTGAACCTGGGAGGTGGAGGTTGCAGTGAGCTGAGATTGTGCCAGCACTCTAGCCTGGGCAATAGAGTGAGACCCCATCTCAAAAACAAACAAAAATCAACAACAAAAAATGAAATAACTGAAACTATGTAAAAATAAATTTTGATAAATTTCTGCAGTCTTTCATGTTAATACTACATCTCCAAAGGGATAAAATTTGTTACTCTAGTCTAATACAGAATAGAATTTTAAGGCCGAGTGCAGTGGCTCACACCTATAATCCCAGCTACTTGAGAGGCAGAGGCGGGAGAATCTCTTGAGCCCAGGAGTTTGAGGCTGCAGTGAGCTATGATTATGCCACTGCACTCCAGCCTGGGCGTCAGAGATCCCATCTCTTAAAAAAAGATTTAAAAAACTATATACTAAAGTTAGGCCGGGCGCCGTGGCTCACGCCTGTAATCCCAGGACTTTGGGAGGCTGAGGCGGAGGATCATGAGGTCAGGAGATCGAGACCATCCTGGCTAACACGGTGAAACCCCATCTCTACTAAAAATACAAAAAATTAGCCGGGCATGGTGGCAGGTGCCTGTAGTCCCAGCTACTCGGGAGACTGAGACAGAAGAATGGCATGAACCGGGGAGGCGGAGCTTGCAGTGAGCCGAGATCGCGCTACTGCACTCCAGCCTGGGGGACACAGCGAGACTCCGTCTCAAAAAAAAAAAAAAAAAAAAAACTATATAGTAAAGTTAAATGATAATAAAATATTACTGTAAATCATTAAAGCACAAATCCTGCGTGTATATTTTCTCTTTAGTATGTTTCTGACATGATAATGTTACTGTCAACACTTTGCATCTTAGCTGAGTTCAAAATAATGTATTATATATACATAAAATATTTATTTACAAGTATCTTTGATGTTGTTTGCTCTAAAACCAAATGGCATATCATACAGTCTCTTCAAATTTAAGTCTGAGTGAAAATATTCAGTACTACTCCAGGATAATCACTGACACATGTAAATATCTAGATCTTTTTTTTTTTTTTTAGACGGAGTCTCACCCTTTCGCCCAGGCTGGACTGCAGTGGCGCTATCCTGGCTCACTGCAAGCTCCGCCTCCCGGGTTCACGCCATTCTCCTGCCTCAGCCTCCCGAGTAGCTGGGATTACAGGCGCCCACCACCACGCCCGGCTAGTAGAGACAGGGTTTCACCGTGTTAGCCAGGGTGGTCTCGATCTCCTGACCTCGTGATCCACCCGCCTCGGCCTCCCAAAGTGCTGGGATTACAGGCGTGAGCCACCACACCTGGCTTAAATATCTAGATCTTAATAATTCAGTTTGTTGAACTGATCTTTGCCTCTGAAATTCACATGATGTCTTTGCCTACAGATAGAATCAAAGATGGATACAAACTGAACTCACACATAGCTAAGCTGCAAGAGTTATGGAAAACTCCCCAAAATCAAACAATCCACCTCCCTAAATCAATGATGGAGGCGTCCTTTTTCAAGGTATGCTAACAGGGACATATTTAAATACCAATACTCTTTGTATTCAGAGCCGAACTTTTTAGTGAAGATCAGCTGCTTAGAGGGTGAGATACTGCAGATGACAAGGCATATGCAGTATAATTGTCTAGGAGTCAATAAATATCTTTGAGTAAACTCATGAATGAATGTAAAGATTTATACATTCTTTATCATAAGAGTTATTTCAGGGTTTTATGATACTTCATATCTAATGTATCTTTACTGAGGGGAAGCTTAATGCCCCAACCACAGAGATGCTCAAGAAAAGTTCCATCTTTTCTTGAAAACAGAAACCCAACTTCACACATATTTTACTCAAGGACTACAAAATTAAGAAGAAAGCAGGTAAAGAAAATGGCAGTAATTAGCTTGCAAGTAGGATTTAAAAAAAGAAAAATAAATAAAAGTAAATGGCAATAAGGATTTTACAATGGTTACCTGTATCCCATTAATGATCATAACTGCTAAAAGTATCTCTAAAGCAATGTGAATTAGGGTAAATTTTTCTAACATTTTGCATTTTCTTTGAACTTACCATGTATTCAGTAAAGTAAATCTTGTATATATAGTGGAATCATACATCTTAAGTGAACATTAACTTCTAAATCAGCAAGTGCAATGAAAATCTCAAGTCAAAATTACTTAGAGACTAACATACTATCCCTCAGAATGTCCAACACAGTCAGTTATTCTTCTGGTGCTGGAAAAGAATGTTTCTTCAGTTGAGACTAAGTAGAGTAATTGGGTTGATTTTAGGTACCATGTTATACCTCAAAAATCATTTTGAGAAGGCAAGATGCCCACCCTGAGAGGCGCATAGCAAGTAACACTTGACAGAACAGCAGATTCACTCTTTCCTTGTTCATCTAGAGCAATGGGTTCTCAGACTTCAAAGGGCATCTGAATCACCTGAGTGGAATGGCAAGCAGAGCCACTTGCACTGTTTAATTGGCCATTTCTTTCTCTTTTGTCAAGTTAACGTAGTTGAATTTGCTAAAGTAAAATACAGTTGGCACAACTCTCTTGAACATTCATCTCTTCAGATAAGGAATATTGCCAACTCCTATAATACAATGCAGACTATAAATCCTCTTATTCTGTCTTTTAGCATCCAGACCTCACCACAGGCCAGAAGCGTTACCTGTGCAGCATTGCTAAAATCTATAATGCAAACTATCTGAAGATGTTAATGAAGAGGCAGTACATGCACGTACTTCAGCACAGCTCACAAAAGCCAGGCAGGTGCACCTCCAGTTGTCTTTTCACTAGTTTTTACAATTAGTGAGCGGGTCTTTTAACAGGTGATTTGTATCACAGGTGTCCTCACTCATCACAGAAGCCGCCTTAGCTCCCGTTACTCACAGAAACAGCATTACCCTTGCACTACATGGCGACATCAACTGGAGAGAGAGGACTCGGGGTCTTCTGATATCGCAGCTGCATCTGCACCTGAAATGCTCATACAGCATTCCCTTTGGCGGCCAGTGAGAAACAAAGAAGGGTCTGTTTCTTAGTGTAAAGGGGGGGGAATGCATCTCAGTTTAATTTTTTTTTTCTCAGACAGGGTCTTGTTCTCTCACCCAGGCTGGAGTGTAGTGGTGTGATATAGTTTACTGTATTCTCAAACTCCTGGGCTCAAGCAATGCTCCTGCCTCAGACTCCCAAGTAGCTATGGCTAAAGGCACAAACCACCATGCCCTGCTAGTTAAAAAAAATTGTTTGTACAGAAAGCATCTCACTATGTTGGCCAAGGTACTCTCACCTCCGCCTCCCAAAGCACTGGGATTACAGGCGTGAGCTACTGTGCCCAGCCTTCCCCATCTCTTTTGAAGGGTAGCTAAGTGATATTAATGCTTGTGTTCCCTAATATATTCACTTTGCTAAATTCAGAATAGGCTGGACTGTTAAAAAGCAGAGATACTTTTTTTTTTTGAGACCGAGTTTCGCTCTTGTTGCCCAGGCTAAAGTGCACTGGCACGATCTCGGCTCACCGCAACCTCCACTTCCCGGGTTCAAGCGATTCTCCTGCCTCAGCCTTCCTGAGTAGCTGAGATTACGGGCATGCGCCACCATGCCCGGCTAATTTTGTATTTTTAATAGAGACGGGGTTTCTCCATGTTGGTCAGGCTGGTCTTGAACCCCCAACCTCAGATGATCCGCCTGCCTTGGCCTCCCAAAGTGCTGGGATTACAGGCATGAGCCACCATGCCTAGCCGAGAGATATTTTCATACTTTTTCTTTACTGCACTGATAAGAATATGCCACTTCTTTTAGAATATATTTTGTGGAATTATAAAAATTTCTTTATCAGATAGAGTTATGGATGACTGCCCTTTTCAATGTAATTCCCACTCAACCTCAAAATAATGCAAATACTTTCAAAAGGAGAAGAATATGGTTGGTTATGCACAGGGGAATACTATATAACAGGGAGAGGAAAAAGATTAAGCAGCATGAGTACTGAAATTCCACTGCAGCAGCTTTACATGTCAGGGTTAAGAAATTACAGGAGAATCTGGGTGTTGAAAGGGTCTTTTTGGTGATGTTGGCAGCTAATAAAACAAATTTGTGTGGTCTTCCACATGCCCTAGGCAGCTGTTCACTTTGCTGGCTCCAACTAAGATACTTCCCTTTCTTATAGGATAAAAACTGGATATGCATCTAAAACAAGATGTAAGTCACTGAAGATTTTTAGAAGACCAAGGAAACTGTTCATGCAAACAGGTAAATGTGGAAATTTAACAATATGCATTTTTAAAGATCTTATGCTTAAAAATACTAAACCAAATACAATTTCATTTCTATTATGAAGATATTAACAAATTTAGAATATGATTTGCTTTTATTGTCACAAATAAAAAACCAAACATAAAATATAGTTTATGCTTGCAATTAAAAGAACATACTGGGCCAGGCGCCACGGCTCACGCCTGTAATCCCAGCACTTTGGGAGGCCGAGGCAGGCAGATCACCTGAGGTCAAGAGTTCGAGACTCACCTGGCCAACATGGGGAAACTCCCATCTCTACTAAAAATACAAAACTCAGCTGGGCGTGATGGCAGGCGCCTGTAATCCCAGCTACTTGGGAGACTGAGGCAGAAGAATCGATTGAACCTGGGAGGCGGAGGTTGGAGTGAGTTGAGATTGCACCACTGTACTCCAGCCTGGGTGACAGAGTGAGACTCCATCTCAAAAAAAAAAAAAAAAGAAAAGAAAAGAAAAAAAGAACATACTGCTCAAAAGAGTAAGATTCAAGGTATTTCTAATGCTAAAGATACTTACAATATCAAGGTCAAAGACTTAGTAGAGAATGAATTCGTCAGAACCCAGAACCACAAACATGACTTTCTCAAGCAACAGCACTTCTTTTATGAGTTAGTGCTATTTTTGGATGAACATATTTTGTATAGCATCTATTAGTTTACAAAGTGCTATATCTCTTATAGTAGGCCCTTCTTATCCATGGGGAATATGTTCCAAGACCCCCAGTGGGTGGCTGAAATCTTGGATACTACTGAACCCTATATATACTTTGTTATTTCCTAAAAAATACATATCTATGATAAAGTTTTAATTTATAAATTAGGCACATAAAGAGATTAACAACAATAAATAATAGAACAATTTTTATAACAATATACTGTAATAAAAGTTATGTGAATGTGGTCTCTCTCAAAATATCTTATACTGTACCTTGGAAAGCAAAACTGTGGATAAGGAGGGACTTCTGTATACCATTTTGTTTGATATTCAACAAAACAGTGGAGGCAAGCCAAGGAGGTGATATTATCAAAATTTTACAGCTGCAACTCAGACAAATCCAGACTTTGGAAGGATCAGCATAAAGGATCCTTCTACCACAAGAACAAAATACTGCAAAATGAAAAAGGGAAGACAGACCGAATGATCAGAAGTATTCCGCAGAACTGATAATGTTAAATCATGTTAAGTAGTTTCCTAGTTATCAGCATAGTGAAGTAGGGAGGTGGGTAAGAAGTAGGGAAGTTGGCCAGGTGCAGTGGCTCATGCCTGTAATCTCAGCACTTTGGGAGGCCAAGGCTGGCAGATCACCTGAGGTCAGGAGTTCGAGACCAGCCTGACCAACATGGAGAAACCCTGTCTCTACTAAAAATACAAAATTAGCCGGGCGTGGTGGCACATGCCTGTTATCCCAGCTACTCGGGAGGCTGAGGCAGGAGAATGGCGTGAACCTGGCAGGCGGAGCTTACAGTGAGCCAAGATCGCGCCACTGCACTCTAGTCTCCAAAAAAAAAAAAAAAAAACAGAAGTAGGGAAGTTAGGCCTTCTGAATTGATATCCCATCACTGTATGACAGTGTTAGCCAGCTTTGCTGTAAATATCGTTACCATGCCTATCCAAGAAATGAGGGAAAGGGCAGGAGAGAAGGGGTAAGTCAGGTTCCAAAAGGTACAGTCAGCGGAAACTGTAGGAGGAGAGTCCCTGTGGTCCCCAGTAGAAGAGATGAGAAGGAACTAAATGAAAATGCAGAGATTCTGAAGATGTAACTGACCACTTTAACTTCCCCCAACCGAAAGATTTTGAAAATCAATGGTAAAACTTAGTAACAAGAGAATTTGCTGTACAGTAACTTGGCTAGAATACAGTATTGTGTATCTTAAAGAGTAAGAAACTTGGGGGAAGGGTGAGGTGACAAAGAGCCTTGAAAATTGCAGGCAATTTGTCTTTACTACAGGCTTATTAATAAGCCAGGTCATTTTGAAAGTTGTACTTAGAGCTTTATTTCCAAAACAGACAATTGTGAATTCTTATTTTTCCTTCAGTTTCTTCAGATGATTCTGAATCATACATGAGTGAAGAAAAAAAGGAAGAAGATTTACTAAATAAGTTTATGCAATCAATGTCAATTGAAGAACAGGGAGAACATCTGATGTTAACTTGACAGTCTTGTCTCGTGTATTGAATTCGTGCCAAAGGTGAGGGTAAGGGGTTGTGAGTTGTGTCCTGTATGTTTAGGATGGTATTGTTATTTATTAAATCATTAAGTAATTTTGGTTTGTTCAGAAACTTAAAACAATGTAATTGGTCTGATGTAGTTCCATGTACCAATGATAGTTATGTAAGAAAATTTACATGTAACATATACTTGTACTTCTAGCTAGATACAATTAAAACTTTTCTTGCATTCAATATTGAATTACTTTTCTTTAAATCTGACAAATGCATCGTATTTCTTCTTTCTGTGTTCATAGTAAGTCCTAAAACAGCAATATTAGAATATCCTACAAACGCCAGGCGCAGTGGCTCATGCCTGTAATCCCAGCACTTTGGGAGGCCGAGGAGGGTGGATCATGAGGTCAGGAGTTCGAGACCAGCCTGACCAACATGGTGAAACCCCCGTCTCTACTGAAAATACAAAAATTAGCTGGGCATGTTGGTGTGTGCCTATAGTCCCAGCTACTTGGGAGACTGAGGCAGGAGAATTAGAATTGCTTGAACCTGGGAGGCGGAGGTTGCAGTGAACCGAGATCACACCACTGCACTCCAGCCTGGCAACAGAGCGAGACTCCGTCTCAAAAAAAAAGAATATCCTACAAGTATTTTTTTGATTGGGCTAAGTGAAGCTTGGAAATATCCAGATAAAGAACAGCATTTGACAGAGATAATGCTCTGACTTGCAAAGTAGGTGATCAATAAATATTTGCTATTTGAATACAACTTTAAAATGTAAATACACATTTTCCCTATCTTATGAAATTACCACATAAATAACTTGGGACTCTCGGACTAGATTAGGTTGGGAGTAGTTACACTAACAAGAGGATTCTTTACGTTATATATTACTCTAATATGCTTCCTTGCTAAATTTGTATTTTTTTTTTTTTTTTGAGACGGAGTTATGCTCTTGTTGACCAGGCTGGAGTGCAATGGTGTGATCTCGGCTCACTGCAACCTCCAACTCCAGGATTCAAGTGATTCTACTGCCTCAGCCTCCCGAGTAGCTGGGAATACAGGCATGTAGCACCATGCTGACTAATTTTGTATTTTTAGTACAGACAGGGTTTCACCATGTTGGCCAGGCTGGTCTTGAACTCCTGACCTCAGGTGATCCACCTGCCTCGGCCTCCCAAAGTGTTGGGATTAGGGTGTGAGCCACTGTGCCCGGCCCCTAAACTTGTATTTTTAAAACTTTTATTAAACCTTGAAAAATGGAAATAGCAACAGTTTGAAGAATCACTGTTAATGTCGGCATGGTATATTATTTAGCAAATAAAATCTGAGTCCAACATTATGACACAATATAAGAGAAGAGCTCTGAAAGGTCATCTCGTCCACTTTAATATTTATATCCGTAGTTTCACTTGGTTCCTCATTTTTATGTTTTTTTAAAAATTAAATACAGGTTATCAAGAAAGTATAAATGAAAGGTAATTGTTTATTACTGGAGAAGAGAAAAATGTATACAAGGAAGTCTAGATTCTTTCTCCACATGCACTACTTTTGGAATAAAGTTCCAAATATCAACTTTGAAGATACTTACAAGGATAAATTTTTCTTAACAAGTGACCAATTACTGTGTTGTGGACATTTTTTCATAGAATCCATATACTGTAAACTAAATATTTTCTTATAGTTTACAGGAAGCTTGGAGCAATTATGTATTAACAGAGAAGATGGTATTATATTTTACTGCAAAATATTATAAAAGTGATACAATTTTGTGGCTCTTAAATGTTTAATTACTTGATTTCAACAGGACAATGAAAAAAAACCAAAAATCATCAAGACAGGCCTGGCTTTAAGATTTTTTGTATTCGATTCGTTCTACTTTCACATCATCTCCAATTAGCTGATACACATAGGTGACCACTGTAGAAGCCTGGATATCCATCAACACAAATGATGGAATAATGTTTCTAGAAGAAAAAATAAATAACGTCAGTGTTTTGTAGCACAAAGCAGCAGCACTATAAATTTCAATTTAAGACGACTATTTGGATTCAGAGAAATCTGTTACATATCACATGAACAGTTACCAAAAGATTGCCAAAATGGCTAGATTTATTTAAATGGTCACATGTGGCTGGGCACAGTGGCTTACGCCTGTAATCCCAGCACTTTGGGAGGCTGAGGTGGGTGGATCACCTGAGGTCAGGAGTTCAATACCAGCCTGGCTAACATGGTGAAACCCCATCTCTACTAAAAATACAAGAATTAGCCAGGCGTGGTGGTGGGTACCTATAATCCCGGCTACTTGGGAGACTGAGGCACAAGAATCACTTGAACCCGGGAGACAGAGGTTGCAGTGAGCCAAGATTGCAACAGTACACTCCAGCCTAGGTGACAGAGCAAGACTCTGTCTCAAAAAAAAAAAAGTCACATTTATTTTTTATTTATTTATTTATTTATTTATTTATTTATTTATTGAGTCTCCTTCTGTCACCCTGGCTGGAGTACAGAGCCTCAAACGTGGCTCACTGCAGTCTCAACCTCCTAGGCTCAAGTGATCATCCCACCTCAGCCTCCTGTGTAGCTGGGATCACAGGCATGCACCACCACACCCAGCTAATTTTTAAAATTTTTTTGTAGAGACAGGGTCTCACCATATTGTCTAGGCTGGTCTCAAACTCCTGGGCTCAAGCAACCTGCCCTGGTCTCCCGAAGTGCTGGTATTACAGGCATGAGCCACTGTGCCCAGCCACATTTCTTTTACGAAATGTCACACATGCAATTATTTTACTAAAGCCCCCAAATTCCCAAATTCTATACTACTCACGTTTCCAAGGCATTATATGCCCCAGTGGCAGAACCTGGATTAATGTAGAATTTATTTTCATGCTCAAATGCTTCAAATTTGTGTGTGTGTCCCGAGATAAGAATGTCCACATCAAATTGCCTCTGCAACAGGGCTAAGCTGGCCATATCTCCCCATGGAATAACTTGATGTCCATGGATCAGACCAATTTTGAACTGTCCAACAGTCACAACTTTCTGTTCTGGATAATTCAGATTCTAACATAAGAAAGATACATAAGAAAATATGTATTTTAGAGATACTGATGTTTAAAAAAATCAGTTTGCTTAAATATTCAATCTCCTATGGATGTTTTGATGTAGTACCCCACAACACACACATTTATACATTTTTTTTTTTTTTGAGACAGAGTGTTGCTGCGTTGACCAGGCTGGAGTGCAGTGGTACCATCTTGGCTCACTGCAACCTCCACCTGCCAGGTTCAAGCAATTCTCCTGTCTCAGCCTCCCAAGTAGCTGGGATTACAGGCACCCGCCACCACGCCCGCCTAATTTTTTTGTATTTTTAGTAGAGACGGAGTCTAACCATGTTGGCCAGGCTGGTTTCAAACTCCTAACCTCAAATGATCCACCTGCCTTGGCCTCCCAAAGCGCTAGGATTACAGGCCTGAGCCACTGTGCCCACCCCACATTTATAAATATTTTATTTCTTCTTGGTCTCTAAGGCTGCATCTATATTTTAAAACATAACTTACTCAATATAAACTGAGTAAGTTTATATTGAATTTATCATGCAACCCCTTTATTGTGTTTATTCCTATAGAATATGGGTTCTTTTGCGCATGCTGTAAATAATTATTCCCCCCAAACTTGTGATTTTCCTTTACCTAAGGCATGTAAGTTAGGGTGTGTTCAAATTATAGCTTAATGTAGCCTTAATACTTTTATAGATAGCTTAAAATAATGAGAGCTAACACTTACATAGTACTTAGTATGAGCCAGGCACTACTGTAGGGGTTTTACAAATATCAACTTAATTAATACAAACAATCCTAGAAGGTTCTATTATGATCCCCACTTTATGGATGATGAAACAGGCAAAGAGGTTGTTTGTCCTTTCATCTCCCCGTCTTTCACCTCCATGCCACCTTTAAATTTATCCAAACTCTTTTTAAAATACAATAAAAAGACAGTATGCCCCTTCAGTTTGGTTTAAGGAACCCCATTAAATAACACAAACCAAGATTAATTGATGAAAATCTTATATTCCCAGAAATACTATATGTATAAATTTTTTTTTTTTTTTTTTTTGAGACAGAGTCTCACTCTGTCTCCCAGGATGGAGTGCAGTGGCGCAATCTCGGCTCACTGCAAACTCTGCCTCCCAGGTTCACGCCATTCTCCTGCCTCAGCTTCCCGAGTAGCTGGGACTACAGGAGCCCGCCACCATGCCCAGCTAATTTTTTTTGTATTTTTAGTAGAGACGGGGGTTCACCATGTTAGCCAGGATGGTTTCGATCTCCTGACCTCGTGATCCACCTGCCTTGGCCTCCCAAAGTGCTGGGATTACAGGCGTGAGCCACCACACCCGGCCAAAAATAAAATTTTCAAACTAGAATCAAGTTTATTATGCTACACCATACAATGTTGGCACTGGCAGGGGTTTTAAAAATCATCCATTCCAGTCATATTTACTAAGGATCAGAAAGGGGAAGTGATCTGCCAAAAATCCCATTATTAACTAATGGGAACTCCAGAACTCCTTACTTTTTTTTTTTTGAGATAGAGTTTCACTCTGTCGCCCAGGCTGGAGTGCAGTGGCACAATCTCAGCTCACTGCTAGCTCCGCCTCCCAGGTTCACACCATTCTCCTGCCTCAGCCTCCCAAGTAGCTGGGACGACAGGCGCCCAGCACCACACCTGGCTAATTTTTTTGTATTTTTAGTAGAGATGGGGTTTCACCGTATCAGCCAGGATGGTCTTGATCTCCTGACCTCATGATCCACCCACCTAGGCCTCCCAAAGTGCTGGGATTACAGGCGTGAGCCACCGTATCCGGCCCAGAACTCCTTACTTTTTTTCTTTAAAGTCAGGTTTATTGAGGCATAATTTACACAAAGTAAAATCTTACTTTTTCATGTATAATGATGGGTTTTGACAAATGCACATGGCTGTGTAAGCACTGCCACACTAAAGATACAGAGCAGCTCTATCACTCCTTCAAAACTCCCTCATGCCTACCAGGAGGGTTGCCAGCAGAGAAGTGATGTGATCTTACTTTACTTAAAAAGGATCACGCTGGTTGCTAGTTGGAGAATAAACTGGAAGGAGCAAGGGTAGAATTAGGAAGTTGGAATACAAGAAAATGATACGGTGGCTTGGAATAAAGTTAGTAGAGGTAGCGCCGGTGAAAAGTTCATAATAAAAACTTTATAAACTTGGCTGAGTGTGGTGGCTCATGCCTGTAATCCCAGCACTTTAGGAGGCTAAGGCGGGAGGATCACCTGAGGTCACGAGTTCGAGACCAGCTTTGCCAACACGGCAAAACGCCATCTCTACTAAAGAAAAAAATAGCTGGATGTGATGGTGTGCGCCTGTAGTCTCAGTTACTTGGGAGGTTAGGCAGGAGAATCGGTTGAACCTGAGAGGCAGAGGTTTCAGGGAGCCAAGATTGTGCCACTGCATTCCAGCCTGGGCGACAGAGCAAGACTCCATCTCAAAAAAAACAAAAACAAACAAAAAAAACTTTATAAATTAAATGACAGCATAAAACAGTAACAAAGCCACTTTTATTCAGTATCTAGTTAGTTAGAATAAGTATTTAATGTTTACTAGGTGATCTAAATCAGTGATTTTCAAATAGTAAGGGAGGGGCATGATGTATAGTAATTTTACATTTGGAAAAGAAAAAGGGAAAAAAAAAAAAAACCTTACCAGTTGAGAAACCCTGGTCTAAAGATAAAGCTTATGTAAGTAATAATCAAGAAAGGGAGATATTTGAGAAGGGAAAGGGAAATACATCACCTCATCGAAGTCTCCTCTCACAATATGAACATCACCAGCCAGAGTCTTGAGATAGTCATAACTCTCTTTGGTGCAAAGGTTTCCTGTGCAGAGAATGTGCTGAATTTTTCCTGGCACCAGGAGTTTTTTGAATTTAGCTGGCAAACTGTTGCACCGGTGTGGGATGTGCAGATCTCCTAATACCAACACCAACTTTAAAGTGTCAAGGTGAGATAAAGCATAATGTTAAACACAATATCAAAACAAAACAGTCTCCTCTTGTAAGCCCCCTTTTAAGTCTCATAAGAGATCCCGAATCCCAGAAATTATTCATAGGGTTCCTATCATGACTATTTAATCTCAGAAGCTGAATCTGTATGTATTTTTCTTCAGGTCATCAGCTTTGGGATAGGTTTCATCATTGATTGTATCATGACAATTTAAACAGACATACTTATGGTAATGTACTTTGTTCTAAATCAATCTTATTTTGGTTGTAAACAGTTGCATATATAAAATACAGGTAATCATTCTATTTACCAAGAGTGAAATCAAGCATTCTAAAGTGATTCATTTAGAGACCTGTAAATACACTGAATTTTAAAAATTACAAAATGTAAAGTATACTACTGGGCCCTATAGAATTTGGCATTTTTAAAGACTGATATGGTAATTCATATTTCTGCAGTTATAACATGAAATGATACATTAATCCCAGAAATATTTAAGGAAATTGTTAATAGAGAAAAAAGTTAATTATGTAATTTATCTGTACTAGACTGACAACTATGTGCAAGCATAATAGCCAAAATTTGATATTTTTGTTACTTCAAACTATTAGGTGTACGTTACAGAGATATACAACAGCCTTCAGTTTCATCAGGTAAATGTGTGCTTTTGAATTATAATCTTTGATATCTTCACTTTCCTTCATTATTAGAAGTCCTCACTGTCATATTTTTATGGTCTGGATTAAATTGCTCATATATCCTCGGTATAGTTCCCCAACTTAAAAAAAAGAAAACATTTTCACAATCTTTCATGTATATTAGAGCATTAAAACAAAAAAGAGATCAACTAAGTGATAAATTTAGCATAAGGTGGTTTAGAGCTGCAACATAGTCTCAGATGACAAAAGTAAATTTTGCTTTTAAATATTAAAGAATATAAACCCCAATCCTGTAAAATTTTAATTTAAAAATTTCTTTCTTTTCTTTTCTTTTTTTTTTTTGAGACGGAGTCTCACTCTGTCGCCCAGGCTGGAGTGCAGTGGTGCGATCTCGGCTCACTGCAACCTCCGCCTCCTGAGTTCAAATGATTCTCCTGCCTCAGCTTCCCGAGTAGCTGGGACTACAGGCATGTGCCACCATGCCCAGCTAATTTTTGTATTTTTAGTAAAGACAGGGTTTCACCATGTTGGCCAGGCTGGTCTGGAACTCCTGACCTCAGGTGATCCACCCACCTCCGCCTCCCAAAGTGCTAGGATTACAGGCATGAGTCACCACGCCTGGCCTAATTTAAAAATTTCAAGATTTGAGAAACAACATTAATTTAGCCATTTAACAGAATACTGTTAGAAAGATCATTTAAAAATAGTATCTGTCTGGCTGAGTGCGGTGGCTCACACCTGTAATCCCAGCACTTTGGGAGGCCAAGGTGGGCAGAATACTTGAGGTCAGGAGTTCGAGACCAGCCTGGCCAACATGGTAAAACACTGTCTTTACTAAAAAGAAAAATACAAAAGTTAGCCGGGCACGGTGGCAGGCGCCTGTAATCCCAGCTACTTGGGAGGCTGAGGCAGGAGAATTGCTTGAACTCAGGAGGCGGAGGTTGCAGTGAGCTGAGATGGCACTGGCACTGGCACTGGATGCCACTGGCACTCCAGCCTGGGCAGCAGAGTGAGACTCTGTCTCAAAACAAACAAACAAATAGTATCTATCCTCCAAAGGACAACAGAATCGATTTTTTTTTTTTTTTTTTTTGAGATGGAATTTTGCTCTCGTCGCCCAGGCTGGAGTGCAATGGTGCAATCTCGGCTCACTGCAACCTCTGCCTCCCAGGCTCATGCAGTTCTCCTGCCTCAGCCTCCCGAGTAGCTGGGATTACAAGCGCTCTCCACTACACCCAGCTAATTTTTGTATTTTTAGTAGAGACAGGGTTTCACCGTGTTGGCCAGGCTGGTCTCCAACATCTGACCTCAGGTGACCCACCTGCCCTGGCCTCCCAAACTGCTAGGATTATAGGCGTGAGCCACTGCGCCCAGCCCAACAGAATCAATTTCTTCATGTTGATCAGTATAAGCACCTTCATTCTATACAAAATGTTTTCCTTTACAGATATTGCATGCATAAATGTACATGCCCTTTAACTGCTTTTAAAGGCATGACTATTCTTTAGTATTATCAAAGAAAACATTAAATAGCTAATAGGATAAAACAAAATAGTTTTGCCACTGCAGACTTTGTAAATGAAAATTAATCAAACAAACAAAATGTGTGAAATTAAAATGATTACCAAAAGAAGCTTGATTCATCTTGCAACAAAAATTAAAATTATTGCAAAGAAAAGGAACTGTTACCAGGACACAGAGTTATCGGGACATAGTTTGTAATCTCAAAGTAACACAAGGTTATGAAATTAGCACACTTTAAATTGTTAAGTAAGATTCTTCTTTATAAAGACTAGTTTCAGCAGGTATTTGTTGTATGACCTATATTAATTGTTTCAATGCAGATCTCAGTAGACAAAACATCTGTAAAACTAAAAACCACTATGAAGTTTCCACCCTCACTGGTAATCAACATAAAAGTACCTGGATATAGAACAATCTTCATTTTAGAGGGGGATTCCTTCTGATATGGATTGAAGTACATAGTTAGTATGGGAATCTTGCTTTGAGAAAAAGGTAAAAATAATAGATTTCTATATTTAAAAGAAGAAGAAGAAGAAGAACAACCACCACCCCAAACTCATAAAAGGGTATATGTCTACAACAGGTTGAAATGTTTGGTACTAATAATGAATGAGCTGTTCAATCTGAATGTACCAGAAAGAACATTAGTAAGACATGGTACTTTATAATGATTGATGACCTAATTCTATAAAGTACTGTGGATTATCTCCAAGACTCAAGACTATTAGCAGTCTAAAGATATAACTGTATGAATGACCACACAATCATTTCAAATTAGTAGGGATCCTTACTAGGACAGAATCCTCTGGTTTCCTGCTGATGACAAAGTTATGGGGAAATAGTGTTACATAACATGTGTCATACTTTGAAACATGTTCCCGCCCAAATTCCACACTTTGACAAATTGGGATAGACATAGATGATAGAGTCCTTTAAGAAAGCAAAAGATCCTGGAAATGACAGTCTTATTAAATTGAAATAAAGAGCCAACCCAATCAAAGCATGGGAATTCGGTTACTTCCTTTCAACAGACCTTAAAAGGGTAAAAAATCCAGTCAGTAAACAGCCACCCAACCACCACTGCTAGTAGGAGCTAAGTGAAGAAACTTACTCTGTGCCCAGCCTTAGTGGAATGAAGAAGTTGATTGCAGACAGGGGGGATGAAAAAAAAAGGGTGAAACATGACCAATGTTAAAAGAAAGCAACAAAAAGAAACCAAAAAAAAAAAAAGAGAACAAAAAACCCATACCAAATGAGCAAACAATTGTTAATGATTTCTGAGTGTTATGAAAGAAAATGTTAAAAATCAGCTGTGCTCAAAACAATACCAAAATAAATATTTGCTTTATTTTTGAAAATGACGCGCACACTTTTTAATAAATTTGTCTTGTCAGTTTCTCCTACTTTTCCTAATCTTGTTCTGTACATCGACTTCCATCTCTGTTTTCCATTCTGTTTAGATTTTTATAAGATTTTATAAAATAATGAATTTAGATTTCTACAAGACACTGGAAAATTTATCATCAGTAATAGCTGAAAGGCTAACATTTTCTGGATTCGTAGGGTTTAATTATTCAAGTATATGGATCTTAATTATCTTACATTCAAAATTCTAGTAGCTGGAAAATTATGCTGTGGCTAGGTGATTTTTTGTAGCTGATGCAACACAGCACCATGAATACATTATCAAGTGCTGAACAAATCAACTAAAGGTGAAGACAAAATAATAAAAACAAACACATTTATTCAGGTAAAACTGGACCTTTCCCACACCTGAATTTGCTGCCCACAGACTCTGGACACTGTACTGAGTGTTGAACGTCTGTATCCTTTGCCAAATAAAATGCTTTTAATCATGAAAGAATTGGCTAATGCTAAATTTTTCCCAGTTCTATTTCATATGAAAAATGATGTTCCAGTACAACTACCCTAAATAAGAGGGATCACTTCTCAAACAACTTGAGAAACATTAATATTTTGAAACCATGGCAAGTAATTATGTCTTCTCCCATGGATAGGTGTCTCGAAATTACTGTAAATGGATTACTTTAAATTGGAGTCTGTTTAGAAGCAAAAATTAAAAGTGAGATTAAAGATTTTAAAGAAGCATGCACCATAAATCTCTGGCTGCCATGTCTGTAAGTCCCCCTCTTGAAAAGGCTGTTTGTCATGCAATAGTAATAATCTTAAAAATGCATAGCTTCTTTGGTTTCCTTGTAAAAATAAAAAAGAATGCAATAAATGCCTGTCAGAGGTAGACGTCCCTTTACAGCCAACCTCCATCAACACAAATATGAAGATAATCACAGCTCCATTTCAAACAATTGATTTTTTTTTTTTTTGAGCAGCAGCAAGATTTATTGTGAAGAGCGAAAGAACAAAGCTTACACAGGGTGGAAGGAGACCCGAGTGGGTTGCCCCAAACAATTGACTTTTTAAGAGTCAAAGGCATCTTTGAAAATATGATTACAGGCTGGGCGCGGTGGCTCACGCCTGTAACCCCAGCACTTTGGGAGGCCGAGGCGGGTGGATCACCTGAGGTCGGGAGGTAGAGACCAGCCTGACGAACATGGTGAAACCCCGTCTCTACTAAAAATACAAAAATTTAGACGGGCTTGGTGGCGGGCGCCTGTAATCCCAGCTACTCGGGAGGCTGAGGCAGGAGCTGAGGCTTGAACCCGGGCGGCATTGCAGTGAGCCGAGATCGCGGCATTGCACTCCAGCCTGGGCGACAGAGCGAGACTCCATCTCAAAAAGAAAGAAAGAAAATATGATTACAGCTCTGAGCCCTCTCTAGTAGAGGCCCCCAGTTTTTATGTAGGAAGGTCTGAGGGGCACCAAACTACTGGGGGTGAAGGGGTGATTGCTTGAAGGTGGCTGGGGGAGACTAGGCAAGTCTCCAACACCGGCACTCTCCCCAGAAAAATTTGTATATTCACAAAAATTTCCCAACAGTTTCAATGAGTTCACACATCATTAAGGAATCCTACCCTAAAGAGGCGTAGCAACCCGTGGAAAGAAATAGTTCCAGCAATTGCAAGCGCCAAATCCCGCCCTCTGAGAGCACACCTGCTCATCTCAATGGCAGCTAGATGTTATTTCAGGAGCGAGGAGGGTGGTTTATTCCCTTTCCCTAGATGGCAAACTTAAACGGGTACGAAATTCTGCTCGCTACTTCCTGTTCTGCATCCGAGAGGCCAGCTTCCACCACTACACCCCAACCAGCGGGAGGTGCTTTTTGCGGGAAACGAGTAGGAAACGTCTGGAAACGGAGAACCGTGTCCCTATCCCCGGAACATTCGAGGTATAGGACCAAAGGCCTTCCCTGGCTCGGGCGTGCGTGTCTCGTGACAGGTCGGGCAGCTTAGAGGGGCCTTTTTACCCCTTGGATGGCCTCTGGCCCCTTGGGGCCGGGATACGAGACCTAGGCCAGCCGCACCCAGAGGTGGCCGCTCCCTTCCTTCCCTAGACCTCTTCTGGGCCTTTCCCAGGCCAGCGCCTGGGCCCTGACGCCGAGGCCTCCGGGATTTCCCAATTCCTCGCCCTGGGCCTCCCCACGGCTCCCAACAACGCAGCACCCCACCCGAGAGCCAGGCCTTGGTCGCCGCAGCTGCAGCCCTCACCATCCTGTCACCGGGCTCCGCTCAGTCACCACCACCGTCGCCGCCCTCTTCCTCAGGCTCCTCGGCGACCCGCCCACTTAACCGCAACCAATGAGAGCAGAGGGAGACAGAAATTGCCGTACGGAGGCCCGCACGGACCCTTCTCCGCCGTAAAGCCGTTTGGGAACTTGTGGAGGCGGGGTGGTAGAGTGCAGAGACGAGATCGCGAAGCTTTGAAAAGCGCGGGCAACATCCGGGCACCTGGGCCGTCGAGCTGAGGCGCGCCTTCCGAGCCTGCTTTTTAGGGCGGATGGCAGCCATGCTGAAGTGCGTGATGAGCGGCAGTCAGGTGAAAGGTGGAGCGGCCTTTGTTGTCTTCCCATTTAGCAGAGAGAAAAGCAGACGTTAATAGGTCGTCCCTACCATTGTCTAATTTTTCCTCTTTGCCTTTATGCGCAAGGACTGAGGACGCACGCCCTGGCCACAGCCCCACCCACTCAAGTCCCTGCTAACTTCTGAGGGGAGGATGAGGATCCATCTCGTGTTACTTAGAGGCAGATGTAATATGGGTGGTATCCGGGAAATAGAGTTGTACCGTCGGGCCACAAACTCGGGATGCTGAGGACTGCATGGGGAAGAGTTGAGAGAAAAAAATAATGCTTGGACAGTAAAAGTATTTTTGTGCCAAGAGAACAGCATTAACCTGTTTTTTTTTTTTTTCCCAGATTCTACCATTTTTAAAAATGTATGAACTTGGAAAAGTCACTAAATCTCTTTGGGGCTCAGTTTCTAAAACGGAAACAGGGGTAATGACAGCACCTTCGTCACAGAGTTTGTTTGGAGGCAATGAAATGGAAATGCGTGTAAAGAGCCCAGTAATAGATGGAATGTACAAGAACTATTAGTGTTGTAAACGGCGCTTTCAAAATGGAAGTTAGGCCAGGTGCAGTGGCTCACGCCTGTAATCCTAGCACTTTGGGAGGCCAAAGCAGGTGGATCACCTTAGGTCGGGAGTTCGAGACCATCCTGACCAACATGATGAAACTCCGTCTCTACTAAACATACAAAAATTAGCCGGGTTTAGTGGTGGGCGCCTGTAATCCCAAGCTACTTGGAAGGCTGAGGCGAGAGGATCGATTGAGCCCGGGAGGTTGAGGCTGCAGTGAGTTGAGCTCGCGCCACTGCACTCCAGCCTGAGTGTCAGAGTGAGACTCTGTCTCAAAAAAAAAATAAATAAATAAAAAGAACATTAACAGTGTCACACGGGATCAGACTAGTGTGTTTTCCAGCCCTAAATGTGTTCTGTGGTGGGGAAATCTGGCTGCCCTCAAACATCAGAGATGTATGTTGGATACCCCTAATTTCTCTCTCATGACTTGTTGTGACTTGGCTGTCAAGCTATTAAAACCACTTCAGATTATCTTCTCCATGCACTGTTTTCACAGTTTTTGGGGGGTCAAATACATTTATCTAAATCAAGTTGTAAAATACATTAGTATGGAAATTGGTTTGCCACAGTAGCTCCATGCAACACTGTAAACATATACAAGGACAAATTTCGGTCAATTTTATCATTTCACACACTACAAATTTATTGAGCCCTGACTATGTGTCTGGCATTTTGCCAAGGGTATTATACTGTATTAATGTAGCATTAGTCTGTAAGATACTGTTATTTTTGAATTTCTCTTGAGTCCTCTGAATGCTGAACTAGTCTTGTGATTTGTTTTTATTGTTAGAGGGAAAGAATATAAGCATCACCTTTCTTTTTCTCCATAGTATTTGGGAAAGCAGTTCAAGCTCTATCACGAATTAGTGACGAGTTCTGGCTAGACCCATCTAAAAAAGGTGTAAGTAAGAAAGTTAACAGATCATGTATCAAGGCAAGAGGAGATGTTTAAAGATCCCAGTCCGGATTGAATGTTAACTAGGAAATCCAGAAATTGTAATTATCCCTTTCACTGTTTATCTTTATTTTACATATCTGAATACACTTAGAGCATGGTAAATTTGAAAATATGCAGATAAGCTTGATGATTTAAACTGGAAGTCACAAACTGGTAGTTAAGAGACTAGCTACGGTCTGCAGGAATGTTTGTTGGCCTGCACTGTTTTTGTTTTTTTTTTTAATTTGAAATAATTTCCAACATTTAAAAATTGAGGCCGGGCGCGATGGCTCACGCCTGTAATCCCAGCACTTTGGGAGGCCGAGGTGGGTGGATCACCTGAGGTCAGGAGTTTGAGACTAGCCTGGTCCACATGGTGAAACTCCTTCTCTACTAAAAATATAAAAATTAGCCTGGCATGGTGGTGGGCACCTGTAATCCCAGCTACTCAGGAGGCTGAGGTGGGAGAATTGCTTGAATCCAGCAGATGGAGGTTGCAGTGAGTGAGTGAGCCAACATGGTGCCACTACACTCCAGCCTGGGCAACAGAGTGAGAGTGAGACTCCGTCCCCAAAAAAAAAAAAAAAAAAAATTGAGTCAAATTTTTCCTGCTTCTCTTGAAAATTCAGAAGACCTGACAGTTTTGGGACTGCATTCATTCCCAAGTGGAAGTAGTTGGCTGAAACTGAGTAATGGTTTCCCCCCTTAGACAAGCTGTGAGACCGCCAATATGCTGTAACTCCCTTATATATTGCCTTTTGCCATTTCACACATTAAGGTTAAGGCTCATGACTGGGTGTGGTAGTTCACAAATGTAATCCCAGCACTTTGGGAGGCTGAGACAGGAGGGTCACTTGAGCCCAGGAGTTCGAGACCAGCCTGAGCAACAAAGCAAGACACTACCTGTCTCTACAAAAAAATTTTAAAAATTAGTCGGGTGATGTGTTGTGTGCCTGTAGTCCCAGCTACTTGGAAGGCTGAGAGGAGGGAGGATTGGTTGAGGCCAGGGGTTTGGAGGCTGCAGTGAGCTGCGATGTTACCATTGCACTCCAGCCTGGCCAACAGGCTGGTTTTTTGAAAAAAAGTAAAAAAGAAATTAAAAGAAAGTTAAGGCCCCTGTAGGCATTTACTATTTTATGTTTTCAACATGTAAACTTTTAGATTTAACACATATATGTATTCAATATAATATACATATATGTATACACCTATATATACATGCATGTATATATACATGTATGTACACCTATATGTATGTATATATATATAGGTGTATAATAAATTAACAGACTTGTCCTGAATGCCATTTAAACTATCAAGTATAGAATACAGGTTATGTCCTGTATATATTATAGGTGTACATATATGTATATATATGCAAATTCAATACAGACTATATAGGGCAGTCCATAATTAACATCCCATGTTCTTATTTGAACACATTTAACTGTGATGTTAAACATAATGACGTTTTCTGAATCAAGCTATTATTTAAAGAAAGTTTATTTTCTCCTAAATTTTTTTAAAATAAAAAAACAGAGGTGGGGTCTTGCTCTGTTGGCCAGGCTGGTCTCAGACTCCTGGCTTCCATCCATCCTCCTGCCTTGGCTTCCCAAAGTGCTTGGATTACAGGTTCATGGGAGCCACCATGCGCAACCTCTCCTAAATAGTTTTTATCTTATTTTTCTAGCTTGCTCTAAGATGTGTGAATTCTTCTCGGTCAGCATATGGATGTGTCCTGTTCTCTCCTGTGTTTTTTCAACATTATCAATGGTCAGCTTTAGTGAAAATGAGTGAAAATGAACTTGACACAACACTGAATTTAAAATGCAAATTGGGAATGAAGGTAAATATAAGTGGCCCTGGTTTTCTCTTATTCTGTAGAAATATTCATTATATAGGACATAACCTGTATTCTATACTTAATAGTTTAAATGGCATTCAGGACAAATCTGTTCATTATTATTATTATTTTTTAGACAGAGTCTCGCTCTGTCTGGAGTGCAGTGGTGCAATCTTGGCTCACTGCAACCTCCGCCTCCCAGTTTCAAGTGATTTTCGTGCCTCAGCCTCCCAAGTAGCTGGGATTATAGGCGTGTGCCACCATGCCTGGCTAATTTTTGTTTTTAATAGAGATGAGGGTTTCGCCATGTTGGCCAGGCTGGTCTTGAACTCCTGACCTCAAGTGATCTGCCCACCTCGGCCTCCCAAAGTGCTGGGATTACAGGCATAAGCCAGTGCACCTGGCCAAGTCTGTTCATTTTTTTTTTGAGACGGAGTCTCGCTTTGTCGCCCAGGCTGGAGTGCAGTGGCACAATCTCGGCTCACTGCAAGCTCTGCCTCCCGGGTTCACGCCATTCTCCTGCCTCAGCCTCCCGAGTAGCTGGGACTACAGGCGCCCGCCACCACGCCTGGCTAATTTTTTGTATTTTTAGTAGAGACGGGGTTTCACTGTGTTAGCCAGGATGGTCTCGATCTCCTGACCTCGTGATCCGCCCACCTCTGCCTCCCAAAGTGCTGGGATTACAGGCGTGAGCCACCACGCCTGGCCAAGTCTGTTCATTTATGAATGCATATACTTTTGTTTCTAAAATGAATCAACCATGTTAAGTATGTGCTTAATATGTATATTTCTGTTACAGTCAATTTTGCCCATCTTTAGATGTCTGAATTCCCTTGAAAGAAATATAGAGAAGTGCAGAATATTCACCAGATCTGATAAATGCAAAGTAGTTATTCAATTCTTCTACAGACATGGTAGGTATAATTAAAAGTGGTTTAAAATACTGTGTTTTTTTCTCAATAGTTTTCACGTTTAGAACATTGATATTTCATGTCAAGATTTCTCGTTACATTATTGCTTAGAGTGTGTGTAGTTAAGTGGTAGGGCAGTTTGAAGTATTATCCTTTTTTTTTTTTGAGATGGAGTCTTGCTCTGTCGCCAAGGCTGGAGTGCAATGCCGCCATCTCAGCTCACTGCGAGCTCCACCTCGTGGGTTCAAGCAGTTCTCCCGCCTCAGCCTCCCAAGTAGCTGGGATTACAGGCACCTGCCGTCATGCCCAGCTAATTTTTGTATTTTTAGTAGAGACGGGGTTTCACCGTGTTGGCCAGGCTGATCTCAAACTCCTGACCTCAGGTGATCTGCCCACCTGCCTCGGCCTCCCAAAGTGCTGGGATGAGACACTGCACCTGGCCTGAGCCAGGCATGAGCCACTGCACCTGGCCTGAAGTATTATCTTACCTGTCACTGTAGAAGTACTGTAAGATGATCGGTATTATTTATTTTTTTGACTTGTCACTGGCACAAGCTTTGCCTGCATACAGCCTAATTTTTTTCAAATATCCGTATGAATTCAAGCAATTGGTTGTTCTAAAATTTACTAGCTGCTTGAATATATATGTGTATTTTATATATATATAATATATGTATTAAATATAATATATAATATATGTATTAAATATAATATATAATGTATGTATTAAATATAATATATAATATATGTATTAAATATAATATATAATATATGTATTAAATATAATATATAATATATGTATTAAATATAATATATAATATGTGTATTAAATATAATATATGTATTAAATATATTATATATGTATTAAATATAATATATTATATATATGTATAATATATACATAATACATAATATGTATACATATATACATAATATTATATACATAATGTATAATATATATACATATATATATTCATTTTGAGATGGAGTTTCGCTCTTGTTGCCCAGGCTGGAGTGCAATGGCATGATCTTGGCTCACTGCAACCTCTACCTCCTGGGTTCAAGCAATTCTCCTGCCTCAACCTCCTGAGTAGCTAGGATTACGGGCATGCTCCACCATGCCCAGCTAATTTTGTATTTTTAGTAGAGATGGGGTTTTACCATGTTGGTCAGGCTGGTCTGAAACTCCTGACCTCAGGTGATCTGCCGGCCTTGACCTCCCAAAGTGCTGGGATTGCAGGTGTGAACCACTGCGCCTGGCTGTATTTCTTAATTTAATCTTACATTTATTATAATATATTTTAATTTCAGCATATATTTATAGTCTTTAAATTGTTTCCTATAAAATACTAATAATTTAACATTATTTTTTCCTTCTCTGAACTTCAGTTCATTTAATAGCAGAATGATTCAAAGAGCATGATTAAAAGCATAGCAAGCCTTGACATCACAAAGATGTGGGTGTAAATTCTTCTCCACTTCTTATTAGTTTTGGGACAGTGCATAAGCTCTCTGAATCTTCATTCCTTACTGTGAAGTGGAGATGATCATGCCTACCCACAAGTTACGGGGTGATTGTGAGGATGAAGTGAGATCACATATGTAAAGTACATACCGCAGTACCTGCCCCAGGGGGAGTACTTGTTAGTGATTGCTGTTACTATAATTATCCTCTTTCCTTATCTCCAACTAGATTTTAGACAGAAAGTGAATACTTGGTATTCAGTATCTCTCAAGTAGCTTACTTGAATCATGTCCAGTAAGTATTTGTGATTGGTTAATTATTTAATGGTTTTTATAGGGTAGTTATATGATACTATGCTTTAGGTTACAAGTAACAAATAAAAACAGACGGTGCAACTCAAACTAGCTTAAAAAATAAAGTATTGGCTCATGTAAACAAAAAATTCAAAATTAAGTCACAGGCATGGTTGTTTTTGTTTTTGTTCTTAATTTTTGTAGAGTCAGGGTCTTGTCATGTTGCCCAGGCTGGTCTCAAACTCCTGGGCTCAAGCAATTCTCCTGCCTTGGCCTCCCAGAGTGCTGGGATTACAGGCATGAGCCACGGCCATGGTTTGATCCAGGGTGCAGCTTCTTTTCTTTTCTTTTCTTTTTTCTGAAACAAAGTCTCACTCTGTCACCCAGGATGGAGCAGGATGGAGTGCAGTGGCGTGATCTTGGCTCACTGCAGCCTTGACTTCCCAGACTCAGGTGATCCTCCTACCTCAGCCTCCAGAGTAGCTGCGATCACAGGAGCGTGCCACCATACCTGGCTAATTTTTTTATTTTAATTTTTTTGAGACGGAGTCTGGTTCTGTCGCCCAGGCTGGAGTGCAGTGGTGCGATCTCAGCTCACTGCAAGCTCCGCCTCCTGGGTTCACGCCATTCTCCTGCCTCAGCCTCTCGAGTAGTTGGGACTACAGGCGCCTGCCACCATGCCCGGCTAACTTTTTTTTGTATTTTTAGTAGAGACCAGGTTTCAACTTCTTAGCCAGGATGATCTCGATCTCCTGACCTCGTGATCTGCCCTCCTTGGCCTTCCAAAGTGCTGGAATTACAGGCATAAGCCACCACGCCCGGCCCTAATTTTTTATATTGTTTGTAGAGATGGGGTTTCACCATGTTGCCCAGGCTGGTCTTGAACTCTTGGGCTCAAGTGATCTGCTTGCCTCAGCCTCCCAAGTGCTGGGATTACAGGAATGAGCAACCATGCCCACCACACCTGGCTAATTTTTTTTTCACACCTGGCTAATTTTTTAAAAAATTTTAATAGATAACAAGGTCTCACTGTGTTTCGGAAGCTGGTCTCAAACTCCTGAGCCAGGCAGTCCTCTTGCCTCAGCCTCCTAATGTGCTGGAATTACAGGTGTGAGCCACCATGCCCAGCCTGGGATGGCAGTCTAAGATGAAGGAGAAGTGTGAAAAAATACCGGTTGAGGGTGTCTAGTGTGTGCTTATAAGAAAAAGGGAAGAAAACAAGTAGCAAGAATAGAGCATTGGGGATGACAAAGAAAAGACACTTCTCAGCTTGCACATCCTCAGCAATACCAATATTCACTTGATTCAATTATTTGTTATACAGGTATAAACACACTTATATATGCATAGGTTATTTCTAAAGAACACCTAAGAAACTGGTAGCAGTAGTTGCTTCTGTGTAGGTTCTAGGGTGGCAGGAGTCAGGGATGGAGGGTGACTCACTCTCACTGTTCTTTTATATCTTTTGCATTTTGTCCCATGTGCATCTATTACCTATTCCACCAAAAGTAACTTGAAAATATTTTTTAAATACGTAAAATATGTCATCTTTTGAGCTTTGTGTCTTCTCAAAACAGCAGTCACAGTGATCCCTTTAAAATAGGTCATATTATGTCACTTCAGTGCTCAAAACTCTCCCAGTAGCTCCCCATTTTACCCAGGGTAAAAGCCAAAGATCTCAGAATGGCCTATAAGATCCTCCATGATTCAGAAGCCCTGGCATGTTTCCTCCTCAGGGTGTATGCCCTGCTCCCTTGCCTACTGTTTTATTCATTTATTTTCTTGCTATCTAGCTCCCCTCTGTAAAATGTCAGCCCTGTGAAGACAGATTTTTGTCTGATTTGTTCTCTGCTAGTTCCACCTCCTAAAATAGTCCCTTATGTGGTAGATCACAAAAAAAATTGTCACCAATTATCTGCAGCCCCTCCCTTCAATACCTGGAGTATGTTTCCTCATTTTGAATTTCACCCGGCCTTAGATTTGCTTTGATACCGGTAGAATGCACCATAAGTGTTATTGTGTGAGTTCCGAGCTGAGTCCTGTCAGCTTCCACTGTTGCCCTAAGAACCTTTCCACCAGCATGAGAACAAGCATGGAATAGCTTTCTGGAGGATTAAAGAATAGGTGAGAGGCCTTAGCCATCTCAGTTGTCCCAGTTGAGGCACCAGACATGAAAGTGAGGCCATCCTAGCTACCCCCACAGGGATATTGTGAGGATCAGAGAGAATGTATGTAATATGTATGCTACAGTTCCTGGCACATAGGTTCATACTCATTATTGCTACCTCTCCTCTTCCTCTAAAAGGACAATAATTCAGCCTCGGCAACATGGAGAAACCTTGTCTCTACCAAAAATACAAAAATTAGCCAGGTGTGGTAGAGTGCGCCTCTAGTCCCAGCTACTGGGGAGGTTGAGATGGGAGGATCACTTGAGCCCAGGAGTTGGAGGTTGCAGTGAGTTGAGATCACACCACAACAGTCTAGCCTTGGCAACAGGTTGAGACCCTGTCAAAAAAAAAAAAAAAAAAAAAAAAAAGGAAAGAAAGAAAGGAAGAAGGAAGGAAGGAAGAGAGAAGAGAAGAGGAGAGAAAAGAAAAGAAAAGAATTAACAAACCAGATGTTGAAATCTGTCAAAAGTCCTGTTTAGAAATATCAGTCCTGGATGGAGGGTACTGAAAGAGAGTAGTAGAGATATGATCTGTAGTCTGCAATCACTATTTTACACGCAATTTAAGAAACTACCTGTATTTTGGAGATTTCTTAAAAAACTAAAAATAGAAGTACCACATGATCCAGCAATCCCACTACTGAGTCTTTATCCAAAGGAAAAAAATATATATCAAAGAAATACCTACATCCCTGTGTTTATTGCAGCACCATTTATAATAGCAAAGTTACGGAATCAACCTAAGTGTCTATTAGTGGACTAATGGATAAAGAAAATGCAGTATATATACACAATGGAATACTATTTGGCCATAAAAATAATGAAATCTTGTCATTTGCAGCAACATGGATGGAACTAGAGGTCACTATGTTAAGTGAAATAAGCCAGGCATGGAAAGTCAAGTATTGCATGTTCTCACAATGTGGATGCTAAAAAGTTGATCTCATGGAGGTAGAGAGTAGAATGGTAGATACCAGAGGCTGGTAATGGTGTGTGGGTGAGTATGAAGAGAGGTTGGTTAGTAGGTACAAACATACAGTTAGGTAGAAGGAATAAGTTCTAATGTGGGGTAGCAGAGTAGGGTGACTATAAGTTAGCAGCAGTGTATTCTGTGTTTCAACGTAGCTAAAAGAGAGGACTTAAAATGTTCTTAACACATAGAAATCATAAATACTTGAGGTGATGGACACCCCAAATATCCTGGCTTGATAATTACACAGTCTGTGCATGTAACAAAATATCTGTCACAGGTACCCCATACATTTTTTCTTTTTTTTTGAGACAGAGTCTCGCTCTGTTGTCAGGCTGGAGTGCAGTGGCATGATCTCGGCTCACTGCAACCTCCACCTCCTGGGTTCAAGTGATTCTCCTGCCTCAGCCTCCCAAGTAGCTGGGATTACAGGCGCATGCCACCACGCCCGGCTAGTTTTTTATATTTTAGTAGAGAAGGAGTTTCACCATGTTGGCCAGGATTGTGTCTATCTCCTGACCTCATGATCCGCCCGCCTCAGCCTCCCAAAGTGCTGGGATTACATGCGTGAGCCACTGTGCCTGGCCTTTTTTTTTTTTTTCTTTTTGAGACAGAGTCTCACTCTGTCACCCAGGCTGGAGTGTACAGTGGCACAATCTTGGCTCATGGCAACCTCTGCTTCCAAGGTTCAAGTGATTCTTGTGCCTCAGCCTCCCAGGTAGCTGGGATTACAGGCATGCACCACCATGCCCGACTGATTTTTGTATTTTTAGTAGAGACAGGGTTATGCCATGTTGATCAGGCTGGTTTTGAACTCCTGGCCTCAAGCGATCCACCTGCCTTGGCCTCCCAAAGTGCTGGGATTACAGGCATGAACCACCGTGCCTGGCCACATGTACCCCGTAAATATTTTAAAATACCATGTATCAATAAAAATATATTAACAAAAAAAGAGAAGAAGGAAACTTCCTGTATTTCAAAGGAATCTGGGAACTCTCCTGCCTGATTGGTCAGAAGGTATGACATATTGCTTGGTGTCCACTAGGGAGCGATAAACACATTTAATTAAGGAATAGTGCTTCTCCAAGGTATATGCACTTGCCAGATAGTAAATGTTACTTTATTACTTTAATTTGGCTGTGAAACTTAAAGACTTCTTTAATTTGTTAGTTTTGTACTTAAAATTATTAAGAGGTGGCTTTATTCTTTTTAAGGTATTAAAAGAACTCATAATATATGTTTTCAAGAAAGTCAGCCTTTGCAAGTTATTTTTGACAAGAATGTTTGTACTAATACGCTAATGATTCAACCAAGGTAATGAGTTCTCTGTTGTCAGTTTTTTTCACCTGAATACAGTATGATCTTGGAGTGAAGAATCAATGCCCTAGAGCTTTTCAGTCAGCACATTTTTTTTTTTTTTGATATGGAGTCTCGCTGTGTCGCCCAGGCTGGAGTGCAGTGGCGCGATCTTGGCTCATTGCCAGCTCCGCCTCCCGGGTTGACACCAGTCTCCTGCCTCAGCCTCCCGAGTAGCTGGGACTACAGGCGCCCACCACCACTCCCGGCTAATTTTTTTGTATTTTTAATAGAGACGGGGGGTTTTACCGTGTTAGCCAGGATGGTCTTGATCTCCTGACCTCGTGATCCACCTGCCTTGGCCCCCTAAAGTGCTGGTATTACAGGCGTGAGCCACCACGCCCGGCCAGTACATTTTTTTTTTTTTAAGCTGAAATTTGACTTGGAGAAATCACCATACAGGGACAAGAGGAAACTTTGTTAAAGATAATAGTGGATAATAACTAATGGTAGCTATAATAATTTAGTGACCCAAGAAAGTTCTAAAAACACCCCATCAGTGGCTTTCTATATCAAGTTGCATTTATATGGTTCTTGTCTGAATCTTAAAACACAGAGCTTGAGGAAATTTTAACATTTTTTATGTGAAATGATTTTGGCCCTAAGTATTAACAGTTTTTTCCTCTAGATAATGAGTAAGGCATATATGTCTTGAAATTTGAAACTTGAAACCTGTTATTTGAAAGTGCATCCAGTTTTCAGTTCAGCTGTAGCATTAAACATTAATTAACATTACTTTGTGAGCCAAATGATATTTTATCCATATTGTTTTTATATTATTATTATTATTATTATTATTATTATTATTGAGACAGAGTCTCCCTCTGTCGCTCAGGCTGGAGTGCAGTGATGTGATCTTGGCTCACTGTAACCTCCACCTCCTGGGTTCAAACAATTCTTGTGCCTCAGCTTCCCGAGTAGCTGGGACTACAAGTGCAAGCCACCATGCCTGGCTAATTTTTGTATTTTTTTGTAGAGACGGGGTTTCGCCATGTTGCTTAGGCTGATTGAGACAAACTTCTGAGTTCAAGTGATCCGTCTGCCTTAGCCTCCCAAAGTACTGGGATTACAGGCGTGAGCTACCACATCTGGTCCTTTCCTTCCTTCCTTCCTTCCTTCCTTCCTTGCTTCCTTGCTTCCTTCCTTCCTCCCTTCCTTTTTGAATTGCACATTCATGTTGTCATTTTTTTTGTATCAAATTATTTGGTATCTTGTATAACTGCCCCCGCTTAACACTGGAAAAGTTCCCAAATGAATTTTGTAGGTGTTCCTGACATTTTGATATCAAGAAACACCGTTAAACCAATGTCTAACATCAGATTAACACCAAGATTACATAAATTCTAAGAATTTTATTTTTATCTTAATAATATCTCAATGTCAAAAGGAGTGCAGAATTTATAATACAATAATAAAAAGACAACCCAGCTGTAAAAAATAAGTAAAGGATTTTAATAGTAATTTCTTCAAAGAAAATGTCAGTAAGCACCTGAAAAGATGCCCAACATCATTAGTCATTAGGGAAATGCAAATCAAACAATTTTCAATCTGTGAATTATGTCATATGGGAATTATATCTCAATAAAACTGTTTTTGAAAAAAGGAGCCAGAATAAAAGGGCATTTGGGATGTCAAGAGAACCTTGAAAGCAACAGGTAACAGTTGAGGAAAGGAGCAAAGGGAAAGAATATAGGCAGCAGGCTGCTTAGAAACCTCTGCCCCCACGTCTAGGTCTCCAGCATAATTCACCTGAGTTGTTTTTGAACAGCTTCACTTTCCAGTATCTCCCTTTACAGTATGATCTAGGGCATAAGTAACTGGGCATACAAAAACATATAATTAAAGATATTTTATTCTGGAATTTTGTTTGTACTGCAGCGTTCATGTGTTTTACTAAGGATATATTTTGCTATTCTCTTGGCCTTCAAATGAAGTTATAATTTTAAAATATGCTGAAAATATAGCAGCTATGTATAAGAAAGAAGGTAGGAGTTTGGGTAAATTTTTCTAAACCCAGGCCAAGTAATTATTTATTTCCAGATTAGAGATTTGAGTCCCATTTAATAAGGTATGTCTTTCTGTTTTTCAAATAATGTTAATACTGTTCTTTACATTTTATAGATTGCTTGCTGATGCCATTGTTCTTTTTACATCAAGTCAAGAGGAAGTTACTCTTGCTGTTACTCCACTGAATTTTTGCCTCAAGAGTTCTAATGAGGAATCAATGGGTAAAGATTGTATCTGAAATGGTGTTTTGATGGGTTATTACTTCCTGTCTCTCGATTACTAACCATACTGCAAATATTAGTGACATAATTTTATTCCTGTCTAAAAAGCAGTAAGATGTAGAAAGGTTGGAAAAAGCTTTAAGAGATCCAACAAGTTTAACACAATCAGCAATTAAAATATTTGGCTTTGAAATTCAGGGTGTTTTAAAATTAGGAGAATGGGGCCAGGTGCTGTGGCTCACGCCTGTAATCCCAGCACTTTGGGAGGCTGAGGCAGGTGGATTACCTGAGGTCGGGAGTTCGAGACCAGCCTGGCCAACATGGCGAAAACCCATCTCTACTAAAAATAAAAAAATTAGCTGGGTGTGGTGGCTCAGGCCTGTAATCCCAGCTACTCAGGAGGCTGAGGCAGGAGAATCGCTTGAACCCGGGAGGTGGAGGTTGCAATGAGCCAAGATTGCACCATTGCGCACCATTGCACTCCATTGCCTGGGTGACAGAGACTCTGTCTCAAAAGAAAAAAGAAAATTTGCTACGGTCTTTTGGCACAAGCTGTTTGAGACTCTTTGACCTTAGATAATATGTTTTTGGTGACAGCAGTAAGGAGAGGATACAAAGGAAAGAACTAGTATTTTAAAGTGAAAAACCAGGGCTTAAGTTGGGTCACATGACTTTTGTAGTGTTTGTGCCAGGTTCTGTTCTAAATAGTTTGCATTTATGAAGTCATTTGATCTTCATAACAACTCTAAGATGTATGTAGGTACTATTATTATCCCCATTTTACATATGAAGAAATTGAAAGCACATATAAAGCACATATGAAGCAGTTGGACACTTTGGGATGCTGAGGCAGAAGGATCACTTGAGGGGAGTTACCAGCCTTGGCAACATAGTGACACCCCATCTTTACAAAACATAAGAAAAATAGCCAGGCATGGTGGTGCACACCTATAGTGTCAGCTACTTGGTAGGCTAAGGTGGAAGGATTGCTTGAGCCCGTGAGTTTGAGGCTGCAGTGAGCCATGATTGTGCCACTGCACTCAAGCCCAGGCAAGACAGCAAGATCTTGTCTCAAAAAAAAAAAAAAAAAATTGAAGCACAGAGAAACTGTGGCTTGCCTGGTGTCACAAACTGCCTAGTGAAAGGGTCTGTTTTATGTACCATCATGCCATCTCTGAATAAAGATGGCCATTTAGTAGCCAGGAGAAACTGTCCCTTGTGAGTAGCTTTCTAATGAAGTTATAGTTACAGTTGACTGGCAATCTAGTTGTTTAATCTTATTATTAAACTTCTTCTATGCTAGTATATTAGGAGTGACATGAGCCTTCTTGTTGGAGATGAATGTATATTTAAGACATTGTTTGATCCTTTAAAAAATATATCATTTGGCTGGGCGCGGTGGCTCACGCCTGTAATCCCAGCACTTTGGGAGGCTGAAGCAGGCGGATCATGAGGTCAGAAGATCGAGACCATCCTGGCCAACATGGTGAAACCCCGTCTCTATTAAAATACAAAAAATTAGTGGGGCGTGGTGGTGCGCACCTATATTCCCAGCTACTTGGGAGGCTGAGACGGGGGATTAATCACTTGAACCTGGGAGGCGGTGGTTGCAGTGAGCCAAGATCACGCCACTGCACTGCAGCCTGGCGACAGAGCAAGACTCTGTCTAAAATAATAATAATAATAATAAATATGTATATATATATATCACTCAATCTTTGTTCTTACTACCTATATAATTGATATTCATTGAAGAAAATTAAAAATACAAAAAAAATTTTTTAAGTCACCTGATATCCCACTATACAGAGATAAGCACTTTTAATAGTTGGGTATATCTCCTTCTATACTTTAGATCTCACAACAGGAGATTGAGTGAAGATAATTAAATACTATGAAACTATTAAAAGTAACATTGGCCAGGTACAATGGCTCACCCCTGTAATCCTAGTGCTTTGGGAGGCTGAGGCAGGATTGCTTGAGGCCAGGAGTTCAGACCAGCCTGGCCAACACAGCAAGATCCCATCTCTACAAAAATAAAAAATTAGCCAGGTATGGTGGCATGCACCTGTAGTCCATGCTGCAGCAGCTGAGGCAAGGGGATCACTTGAGCTCACGATTTCAAGGTTGCAGGTGAGCTATGATCATGCCACTGTATTACAGCCTGGGCAACAGAGTGAGACCCAGTCTCAAAAAAAATTAATGAGCCGGGCGTGGTGGCTCATGCCTGTAATCCCAGAACTTTGGGAGGCCGAGGAGGGCTGATCACCTGAGGTCAGGGGTTTGAGACCAGCCTGGCCAACATGGTGAAACCCTTTCTCTACTAAAAATACAAAATTAGCTGGTGGTGTGTGCCTGTAGTTCCAGTTACTCAGGGGGCTGAGGCAGGAGAATCGCTAGAATCTGGGAGGTGGACCTTGCACTGAGTCGAGATCACACCACTGGACTCCAGCTTGGGCAACAGAGTGAGACTCCATCTCAAAAAATAATAATAAAAACATTAAAGTAATGTTATATGTGTATGTATAAATACATTCCTTTCTCTCTCAGGGTATGTATCAGAGAGGTTTAATGAAGCAGTTTTGTAGTAGAAAACACAAAACATTGACACACACACACACACACACACACACAAATAATTATAAAAATGTGCTTATTGACATGGAAAAATAGCCAAGATATATTGATATATTATTGGGTAGATTATGAAATGGTATGTAGGGTAAGATCGTACTTTCATTTAAAAATATGGCCAGGCGCAGTGGCTCACGCCTGTAATCCCAGTACTTTGGGAGGCTGAGGCGGGTGGATCACGAGGTCAGGAGATCGAGACCATCCTGGCTAACACAGTGAAACCCCATCTCTACTAAAAGAAATACAAAAAATTAGCTGGCTGTGGTGGTGGGCGCCTGTAGTCCCAGCTACTCGGGAGGCTGAGGCAGGAGAATGGCGTGAACCCGGGAGGCAGAGCTTGCAGTGAGCCGAGATTGTGCCACTGCACTCCAGCCTGGGCAACAGAGTGAGACTCCATCTCAAAAGAAAAATAAAAAAGTTAAAAATGTGCATGTAAGTGGCACATGCCTGTAGTCCCGGCTATTCAGAAGACTGAGGCAGAGGATCACTTGAGCCCAGGAGGTCAAGGCTGCAGTGAGCTGTGATCATGCCACTGCACTCCAGCCTGGGCAACACAGTAAGACCCTGTCTCAAAAAGAAGAAAACAAAAAATTTATTAATTAACTTAGATAAGAAATCTGGTATTTAAACATAAACAGTTTAATTTATGTGAAATGGACTTATAGACCCTGAATCATTGGGTAGTTTAAGAGAAATGTAAAATATTAAATTTCTCTTTTGAACAAAGGCATTTAAAAATAGCATACAGATATCAGGTGGGGAAGTTAGGGTACGTAGGGCAGGAGGAAATGGGATGGGATTTGGGAGACCAGAAAAATTCTTTTTTCCTCTAAATTCATCTCTGGAACTAATTTTATTCTTTATTTTCCCATAATATTAAACAGATTTGAGCAATGCTGTATACAGTGAGATGTTTGTTGGCTCAGATGAGTTTGACTTCTTTGAAATTGGAATGGACACTGAGATAACATTTTGTTTCAAAGAATTGAAGGTAAATAAAGATTTGTATCAATTTAAAATTCAAATTTTCACTGTAAGTTTTTATAAGGATTTTAAGTTTGTTTTTTCTTTTCTTTTTCAGGGAATGCTGACATTTTCAGAAGCTACACATGCTCCTATATCCATTTATTTTGATTTCCCTGGGAAGTAGGTCCTTGAGAATTTTTCTGAGCTTGTTTCTTTTGTTTTATATCAATAACAAAACCTTTTGGATCACTTTGAAATTAATTAACACCTCAGGAATACCTAAACTTTACTATTAATACTTATCAAAATAAAATTTTGAAAGATGCTAAAACATGGCATTTAAAATTTTATTTTTTCTTTTTTCAGACGGAGTCTCACTCTGTCGCCCAGGCTGGAGTGCAGTGGCATGATCTCGGCTCACTGCAGGCTCTGCCTCCCGGGTTCAAGCAATTCTACTGCCTCAGCCTCCCAAGTAGCTGGGATTACGGGCGTCTACCACCATGCCTGGCTAATTTTTGTATTTTTGGTAGAGACGGGGTTTCACCATGTTGGCCAGGCTGGCCTTGAACTCCTGATTTCAAGAGATCCACCAGCCTCGGCCTCCCAAAGTGCTGGGATTACAGGCGTGAGCCACAGCACCCGGCCTACTGTTTTTTTTGTTGTTGTTGGTTTTTTTTTTTTTTTTTTGAGATGGAGTTTTGCTTTTGTTGCCCAGGCTGGAGTGCAATGGTGCAATCTCAGCTCACTGCAACCTCCGCCTCCCAGGTTCAAGTGATTCTTCTGCCTCAGCCTCTTGAGTAGCTGGGATTACAGGCATGCACCGTCATGCCCGGCTAATTTTTTTTTTTTGTATTTTTAGTAGAGATGGGGTTTCTCCATGTTGGTCAGGCTGGTCTCAAACTCGCAACCTCAGATGATCCACCCATCTTGGCCTCCCCTGTTTCTTTTTAGTCCATAATTAAGTATCATTTCTAATGTATTTCTAATGTCCATCAGAAAATGAGTGTCACTGTTGCTCTGACTTGGCTTTTTTAGACCTCTGGCTTTGAGTATTGATGATATGTTAGTGGAAGCTAACTTTATTTTGGCCACATTAGCTGATGAACAAAGTAGAGCATCTTCACCACAGTCACTGTGTCTTTCACAGAAACGAAAAAGGTAAGACTGTGTTTTAACTTCTTTATTACTTGGGACAAGCCATCATAATCTTATTTTGAAATAATTCACTTGCATTCACTTAGGAAACAATTGAGGAGTGAAATATTAGTTAACAAATTTTGACTGAATACAGAAGAGCTGTAGTGAAACTTACCTGTAGCATAGAAACATCACCAATCTCGTGTCAGATATTTACTTTTTCTGTTCTGACCAGAATTGAACAAGACTGTCTGATTTATCTGTGTTGTTTCCCAGAACTCAATTCCAATTTTTAGTTTTTGTTGTTGTTGTTGTTGTTGTTATTGTTTTAGACAAGGTCTCACTCCCATTGCCCAGGCTTGAGTGCTCTGGTGCAATCTCAAGTCACTGCAGCCTCCCATTTCCCTGGCTCAAGTGGTCCTCCCACCTCAGCCTCCCAAGTAGCTGGGACTATAGGCATGTGCCACCACACCCAGCTAATTTTTTGTATTTTTTTTTATAGAGACAGGGTTTCACCATGTTGCCCAGGCTGGTCTCAAACTTCTGGGCTGAAGCCATCCACCTGCCTCAGCCTCCCAAAGTGCTGGGATTACAGGTGTGAGTCACCACATCGGGCCTTTAGTTTTTTTTTTTTGTTTTTTTTAGGGGTAATATAGTGTTTTCACAGGAAAGTCTATATTCACTTCCTAGAACTTTTGCTCAGATATAGGGATAGCCATTGCTTTCTTGCTTTCTTTTTTGTTTTTTTTGTTTTTTTGAGACAGAATCTCACTCTGTTGCCCAGGCTGGAGTGCAGTGGCATGATCTCGGCTCACTGAAACCTCCACCCCCTGGGTTCAAGCAATTCTCCTGCCTCAGCCTCCCTAGTCGCTGGGATGACATGTGTGCACTAACACGCCTGGCTAATTTTTGTGTTTTTAGTAGAGACGGGGTTTCACTATGTTGGTCAGGCTGGTCTCGAACTCCTGACCTTGTGATCTGCCCGCCTCAGCCTCCCTAAGCGCTGGGATTACAAGCATGAGCCACTGCGCCTGGCTTTTTTTTCTTTCTTAATTTCTTTTCTTTTGGGGGAAGAATGATGCTTTATTGTAAAAGTTATTTCAGGAAATTTGGAAAATAGAGAAAAGTACAAAGAAGAAAATAAAACTTACTCATAATTGCATCACCCAGAGATAGCCACTGTAACATTCTGGCTCACTGCATTTTCTTTCAGACTTAATTTTGTGTATACTTGTATTTTCAAATTTTTAAAAAAAATTTTTTGAGACAGGGTCTCACTCTGTCACCCAGGCTGGAGTGCAGTAGCACAGTCATGGCTCATCATAGTCTCAACCTCCCAGGCTCAAGCTCCACCTCAGCCTCCTGAGTAACCAGGACTACAGGCACCTGCCACCACACCCAGCTAATTTTTGTGTTTTTTGTAGAGATCGGGTTTTACCATGTTGCCCAGGCTGGTCTCTTAACTCCTGGGCTCAAGGAGTCTACCTGCCTCGGCCTCCCAGAGTGCTAGGATTACAGATGTGAGCCACTGCACCCGGCCTATCCTTGTATTTTAAAACAAGATTAGGATCATAGAGCATATGCGGTTTTGGTATTGTGGGTATGTTTCAGTATCACTGATAATGACTTGAAAACATTATTCTTTTTTTTTTTTTTTTTTTTTTTTAAGTCAGAGTCTCGCTTCGTCACCCAGGCTGGAGTGCAGTGGCGCCATCTCAGCTCATTGCAACCTCCGTCTCCTGGGTTCAAGCAGTTTTCTGCCTCAGCCTCCAGAGTAGCTGGGATTACAGGTGCCTGCCACCACGCCCGGCTAATTTTTTTGTATTTTTAGTAGAGACGAGGTTTCACCATCTTGGCCCTGCTGGTCTTGGACTCCTGACCTCGTGATCCACCCCCCTTGACCTCCCAAAGTGTTGGGATTACAGGCGTGAGCCACCGTGCCCGGCCGAAAACATGATTCTTAATGACTGTACACAATTTTATCATGTAGATGTATAGTAATTTACTTGACTTTTCCCCTAACTTGCTCCTGTTACCATATCACAAGATATTCTATGCACAGTGAGTTGCTTTACTGAAAGATTGTCTGTCAAGAGAATTTATAAATGATCATATATATAAATTTTAACTTGCAACAATTTAGTTCCATGTATTTCAATATATTCCCTAATCCAGTCCTATCATTGTCATCCCACATTGTCCATTAGTTATATAAAAATATATTTCACAATAAACAGTTCATTCATTTAATGCCTATTAATACCTCAGGTCAGATCTGATTGAAAAAAAGACTGGCAAAAATGTAACTGGCCAGGCCCTGGAATGTATTTCAAGAAAAGCAGCACCAAGAAGGCTTTATCCTAAGGAGACTCTCACAAACATATCTGCATTGGAAAACTGTGGCAGCCCTGCAATGAAAAGAGTGGATGGAGATGTCAGTGAAGTATCAGAAAGCAGTGTCAGCAACACAGAGGAAGTGCCAGGGTCTCTGTGTCTCAGAAAGGTAAAAGCATTGAGATTGAACCACATCTCAGTCAAGAATTCTCATCTGTCTCCCTTTGCAGTCTTCCTCCCCAATCCCCACCCAGCCATGTTCTGAAAATTGATTTTCTTATTTTTTGATAGGGGAAAAGTGAAGCTAATCTGAATTATAGAATGAAGAAAAGTCTGATAGAGAAAAGTCTGATTTACAGAATATCAATAGAAAATAGTTAAATTGTTCAGTCAGTAATTTCTAACAAAGCATATTCAAGTAGAGATTTGGGTCACTTGTTTCCAAGAATAAATTATGATTTTTTATGGTATATTCTATCTTGAATAACAATAATATGCTGAGGTCATATAAATAATTTGTTTCCTAAAATGTTTCCTTCTAATTTTATTTTCAAATTTGTTTGGTAAATCTTGTATTCATAATAGTACAAACGTAAATTTCATCCCAACAAATATCACAAATTCCTTCATAGTGGAGTCCCAGTTAAAAACATCTTATTCTATAAGATAGATGATAAGCTTCACAGAATGCTGTAGTGTTAAACCTTACGAAATCTACTGAACTGAAGGTAAGCAATGTATTAGAAACTGAAGTATCTCAAATATTGATAATCCTAATTTTACTTGTTTAATGTTTTGTTCAAGCTTGTTTTGCTGTTGTTATTGTTGGTTTGGAGATATGAGTTTCTTAGTTAGAATTAGAAATTTGAAAGCAAAAATAATATTTTTGAAAGTTACCATCACCATCTTGGCTGGGTGCAGTGGCTCACGCCTGTAACCCCGGCCCTTTAGAAGGCCAAGGAGGGAAGATCTCTTGAGGCCACGAGTTCAAGACCAGCCTAAGCGACAGAGTGAGACCCCATCTCAACAAAAATTTAAATATTAGCCAGATATGGTGGCTGTAGACCTAGCTGCTGAGGAGGTTGAAGTGGGAGGATCTCTTGAGCCCAGTAGTTCAAGGCTTCAGTGAGCTATGATCGCACAACTGCACTCCAGCCTGGGCAACAGAGTGAGACACTGTTTCTTAAAAAAATAAAAAATTCACCATATTACGCTGTATATGACTTTTAGGGCAGAATTTGATTAGTAAACTGGACTTAGTTTGATACCGTAGGTGTTTATTGAGTACTTGTTATATTCCCAACACTTAGGGCAATTTTCTCTTCCTGTATGTTACTAAGTTGGCCATAAAATGAAAACTGAAATTTGTGTTCTCATTGTACAAAAGCATTGTCCCCTCCTATTTTTCTAGTCACACATATTGTACTTACTTTTTCACAGGCAACAACAGAAATCATCTTCCTGCTGCTTCAGGTCCCTGAAATTCACTAAGATTGCCAGTTTCTTTGCTAGAGAAAATGACATTTAGAACTTTAATCTCCATGAGCACCATTACAGCACTCTTTACTCCAAATTTCCTATTGTGTCACCAAATTCTTGAAAGAAGGCTCTATTTTTAAAGGGAATTATTTGCCTTAATGTGGCAAACTCCTGCAAAGCTGAAATTACATTATGGGTAAATGATGTAGACCCTTATCATGTTCTGCCTGAAATTCCATGGGCTTCCTGCCATCCTCTGTGCCTCTGTTCTCCTTCACCCTGCTTCTCTTCCACAGTGTACTCATAGATTTTTGTCCAAACCTGAGGTCTACAGTGAGGCCCAGGGGTTCAGAGCCCTGGCTCTAGAGTTCACATGCCAAGGTTCAAACCTCTCTCTTACCATGTATTAACTGCGTAACTTGGACAAGTTATTTATTTTGCCTTCAGTTTCCTTAGTAAAATGGGGGTAATAATAATTATGCCCACTAAATGGAATTGTAAAGATTGAGCTAAAGATGCAACAGGCACATGGTCAGTGCTTGATAAAATTTAGTTATTGGCTGGGCACAGTGTCTCATGCCTGTAATCCCAGCACTTTGGGAAGCAGAGGCGGGCGGATCACGAGGTCAGGAGTTCAAGACCAGCCTGGCCAAGATGGTGAAACCCTGTCTCTACTAAAAATACAAAAATAAGCTGGGCATGGTGGCGGGCGCCTGTAATCCCAGCTACTCAGGAGGCTGAGGCAGGAGAATTGCTTGAATCTGGGAGGCGGAGGTTGCAGTGAGCTGAGATCGCACCATTGCACTCTAGCCTGGGCGACAGAGCAAGACTCCGTCTCAAAAAGAAAAAAATTATTGTTGTTACTTATCACTCTCTTGCTTTTAAAACTCTTAGATTGGCCGGGCGTGGTGGCTCATGCCTGTAATCCCAGCATTTTGGGAGGCCGAGGTGGGCAGATCACAAGGTCAAGAGATTGAGACCATCCTGGCCAACATGGTGAAACCCCGTCTCTACTGCGAATACAAAAATTAGCCGGATATGGTTGGCCAGGCTGGTCTCAAACTTCTGGCCTCAAATGATCTGCCTGCCTTGGCCTCCCAAAGTGCTGGGATTACAGGCATGAGTCACTGTGCCTGGCCTCCACATTTAATATTCAGTATAACAGTACAATGATCATTTCATTGAACAAAAATCAGAAAATACAAATAAGAGATAATCACTTCAAATATTTTGATTATTACTCTGCCTTTAAGACTTTCTTCTTTTTATTTATTTGGTTTTTTTTAGACAGAGTTTCATTTTCGCCCAGGCTAGATTGCAATGGTGCAATCTGGTTCACTGCAACCTTCACCTCCCGGGTTCAAGTGATTATCCTGCCTCAGCCTCCTGAGTAGCTGGGAATACAGGCGCCAACCACCACGCCCAGCTAATTTTTTGGTATTTTTTTAGTAGAGACGGGGTTTTACCATGTTGGCCAGGATGGTCTCGATCTCCCGACCTCAGGTGATCCATTCGCCTTGGCCTCCCAAAGTGCTGGGGTTATAGGTGTGAGCCACTGTGTCTGGCCAATTTTTGTATTTTTAGTAGAGACGGGGTTTCACCATGTTGCCCAGGCTGGTCTCAAACTCCTGACCTCAAGTGATCCACCCTCCTTGGCTTCCCAAAGTGCTGGGATTACAGGTATGAGCCACTGCACCCAGCCCGCTTTGTCCTTTACTTTGACATTTTAGTAGAATGTCCTAACTTTGGGTTTTTTCTGTGTTTCCTCATGATTCAATTTAAACTATGTGTTTTTGGTAAGAATTCAACAGAGTAATAATGTTGGGTTCTCTTTGTACATCGTATCTGGAGGCACAGGTTGGTTTTTCTCCATATTGGTGGTGGTAATTTCCATCATATGGTCAAGGTGGTGTCTGCCGGCTCTCTACTATATAGTTACTGTTTTTCTTTTAGCAACTAGTAAGTATTTTGTGGAGAGATACTTTGATACTATGTCTCACTCTGTTGCCTAGGCTGGAGTGCAGTGGCATGATCTTGGCTCACTGCAACCTCTGCCACTCGGGTTCAAGTGATTCTCCTGCCTCAGCCTCTCGAGTAGCTGGGATTACAGGCGCCTGTCACCACACCTGGCTAATTTTTGTAGTTTTTAGTAGAGACAGGGTTTCACCATCTTGGCCAGGCTGGTCTTGAACTCCTGACCTCGTGATCCACCCGCCTTGGCCTCCCAAAGTGCTGGGATTACAGGCGTGAGCCACTGCACCTGGCCACGCCCAGCTAATTTTTGTATTTTTTTGGTAGAGCCAGGGTTTCACTGTGTTGGCCAGGCTGGTCTCGGACACCTGACCTCAGGTGATCCACCTGCCTTGGCCTCCCAAAGTCTGGGATTATAGGCATGAGCCACCGCACCTGGCCTGCTGTGGATTTTTTATTAAGTTTAAACTAGAAGTTATACACAGCTCTCAGGGGCATCAAAATAGGGACAATATGTATATTAGTAAAAAAAAAAAGATTTTATAATTCTCTTCCTACCCAACTCATATTAGACTTGAAGTTAATTTCTGGTTGCATGGGTATTCTCAAGCTTCCTCCATTAGATTACTAGACATGGAGAAGGGCCCCATTATCCAGCCATATGAGACTTACAGGCTGAAGGTGGGGACAAGGGAGGGTAGCAAATAGCATTTACTCTAAGCCAGTAGCAAATTCAGGGCAGCTCTCAAAGATTAAAGAAAACCTCAGCTTTCAAGTCTCATATAGCACCACAAACATTATCAAGAGCTATTTGCACGTGATGATATACACTGAACAGACACAGGTGCTATATTTCGGTCTTTTCTAGCCTTAGGTTCTTGACCTTGGTGAAGACTAGACTCTTTAGAGGCAATTGAAACCATGCCTCCAATTGGCCAGGCACGGTGGCTCATGCCTGTAATCCCAGCACTTTGGGAGACCGAGACAGGCAGATCACGAGGTCAGGAGATCAAGACCATCCTAGCTAACACGGTGAAACCCCGTCTCTACTAAAAATACAAAAAACTAGCTGGGTGTGGTGGCGGGTGCCTGTAGTCCCAGCTACTTGGGAGGCTGAGGCAGGAGAATGGCATGAACCCAGGAGGCGGAGCTTGCAGTGAGCCGAGATCATGCCACTGCACTCCAGCCTAGGTGACAGAAAGAGATTCCATCTCAAAAAAAAAAAAAAAAAAAAAGAAACCATGCCTCCAATTATGGCCAGATCAGTATGTTAGTTTCCCAATGACCCTTTAACAAATTGCCACAAATTTAGTGGCTTGAAACAACATGAATTGAGTATCTTACAGTTCCGAAGTTCGGAAGTCCTAATTGGGTCTCAATGGGCTAAAATCAAGGTGTCATCAGAGCTGTGTTCCCTTCAGGAGACTCTGGGGGAGAATCTGCTTTCTTGCCCTTTCCAGCTTCTAGAGACCACTTCCATTCTTTGCTTTGTAGTTCTTTTCCAGCTTCAAAATCAGCAACGGCCGTTTTTTCCACACAGCCGCACTCTGACCTTAAGTCTTCTGTCTCCCTCTTCCATTTCTATGGATCGCTGTGATTACATTGGGCCCACCTGGCTATTCCACATCAGCAATTAGAAACCTTAATTCCAACTGCTACCTTAATTCCTCTTTGCAGTGTGACATAACATCTTCAGAGGTTCATGGGCTTAGTACATGGACCTCTGGGAACCATTATCCTGCCTGCCACAGCCAGTATCACGGCTATCTGGAGAGCAGGTTCAACAGCTGCAAGGCAAGCCTTGCAGAGGGCATCTTCACCTTCTGAGACGTGAGGATGACCCAAGAACAGGGTTCATTCATTTGTTGTCTTGTGGTACTGTGCAGCTCCAAGTATTTCTTGAGAGCTGTGTCCTAGACAGCCATGCGAGGGATACTACAGTGAACAAAATAAACAAGCTTCCTCAACTTGTTTAGAGACTAGAGCGGGTATCACGTATCGGGACTAGGGTATAGGTATAACATGACTAAATATATAATTTTTAAAAGGCTGTGTTTAGTTCAATAAAGGAGAAGTTCAGGGTGCTTGGAGAAGATTTAATGGTATGTACTGCCTTAATCCAGGTCAGAACGTCTTCCCCTTGAAACTGGTGTTTGAGCTGAGCTGGAAAGGATGAGGGCATGGGGGTGGGAGTAGAGCTCAGGGAGGGCGGCCTGTGCAAAGGCCCCAGCAGGGGAGGGAGCCTAGGGGCTTGAAGGAGCTGAGGGATGGCCACTGTGGTTGGAGATCAGAGCCAGAGGGAGACAGTGGCACAAGGGGAGGCTAGAGTGCTTGGTAAGAGCCAGATCATGCTGGAGAGTCCTGGAAGCTGTGCAAGCGGCCAAAGTACCTGGGTATTTAAAATATTTGAATGGCTTTACCTGGGAGGGCTGACAGACTGAATGTTGACTGGATGACTTTAGCCGCTAGTGTTATATGAAAAACGGGCTTCAGTGAGGCAATAGTCACCCAATTGTAGCATCTGAGAGATGGTGATTACTTAGATGAGAAGTGGAGAGAGGCGGCTGAAATAGTTCATTTAGGAGCCAAAACTAGCAGGACTTGGTGATGGATTGGTTATGGGGGTTAAGGAAAAAGGTATCCAGGGAGGTCTTAGGTTTGGAGAAGTAGATTCAGGGCTTAGTAAGATCATGAATTCAGTTTTGGATATGTTAAGGGAATGCTAATTGCATGTAGCAGGTAAAGACCCGCAGTGCCGCCCACCATCTTCCTCCCTGCAGGACAGCTCTACACCAGACTCATAAGGCCTCAAATGGCAGCAGTGCTGAGGTTAAGAAACCCAAGTTCAGAGGCTGCTTAGAAGAGGGCAAGCTGGCTGAGCTGAGATTAGCCAGGAGAGTGCGGCATGAGAAAGATGACAGAGTGAATATCAAGTGGGGAGGACTGAAAATGGGTCCTGACTTTAAGGATGTGGTAAATTCTGTTGACCATAAGTTTCTGTGATATGGGGGTCAGTGAGGGAGAAGCTTTGTTGTTTTTGTTTGTTTGTTTGAGACAGTCTTGCTCTGTTGCCCAGGCTGGAGTGCAGGGGCACAATCTTGGCTCACTACAACCTCCACCTCCCGGGTTCAAGTGATTTTTGTGCCTCAGACTCCCAAGTAGCTGGGATTACAGGCATGCATCACCACACCCAGCTAATTTTTTGTATTTCAGTAGAGACAGGGTTTCACCATCTTGCTCAGGCTGGTCTCGAACTCCTGAGCTCAGGTGATCCACCCGCCTTGGCCTCCCAAAGTGCTGGGATTACAGGCGTGAGCTACCGCGCCGGGCCTGGAGAAGCTTTTTTTAAGTAAAGAGTAGGAGAATGAGAAGATGGAGACAGTGGGTGTAGACAGCTCTACAATTAGAGATAAAGCAGTAACTGAAGGGGGAAATGGGATGAGGTTAGGCTATTTGTTTGTTTGTTTAGAGATGGAGTTTCGCTCTTGTTGCCCAGGCTGGCAGTGGCTCAATGTCAGCTCACTGCAACCTCTGCCTCCCAGGTTCAAGTGATTCTCCTGCCCCAGCCTCCCTAGTAGCTGGGATTACAGGTGCCCGCCACCATGCCCAGCTAATTTTTTGTATTTTTAGTAGAGACGGGGTTTCACTATGTTGGCCAGGCTGGTGTCGATCTCCTGACCTCAGGTGATCCACCTGCCTCAGCCTCCTAAAGTGCTGGGATTACAGGCGTGGGCCACCGTGCCTGGCTATTTCTGTATTTTAAAGATAAGAAGACTGAGCACAGTGGCTCATGCCTGTAATTCTAGCACTTTGGGAGGTGAAGGCGGGAGGATTGCTTGAAGCCAGGAGTTTGAGACCAGCCTGGGCCACGTAGCAAGACCTGGTCTTTATGGAAAAAAAAAAAAAAAAGGCTGCGCATGGTGGTGCGTACCTGTAGTTACAGCTACTCCAGAGGCTGAGGTGGGAGGATTGCCCAGGAGTTTGAGGCTGCGGTGAGACGTGATCACACAGCTGCACTGCAACCTGGGCAATAGGGCAAGACCTGATAACAAATTAAAAGGTAAAGATGAGAGGCATTTGAGCATTTGAAAATGCTAACATTCCGAGGGTGCTGGGATGCAGAGATAGGGAGGAAAGGACTGGCTTTAACTTGGAAGGGTGGCTTCTGCCGTAGCAGGAGGGGAAGGGAAGAAGATGGATTAATTAATCCAGTGGTTTACGGAGGCTTCCTTGACCTCTGCCTCTCAGTTCTGGTGGAAGCTTTGATGGCTCAGGAGGGGAGTCAGCAGCAGACCATTGATCCCAAACTGAAGATTGTCATGTGCCTTTGAAGTCAGGGAAAGGTTTGGTTTTTTTGTTTTGTTTAATTTTTTGAGACGGAGTCTTGCTCTGTCCCCAGGCTGTAGTGCAGTGGCACGATCTCGGCTCACTGCAAGCTCCGCCTCCTGGGTTCACGCCATTCTCCTGCCTCAGCCTCCCGAGTAGCTAGGACTACAGGTGTCCGCCACCACACCCAGCTAATTTTTTTTTGTATTTTTAGTAGAGACGGGGTTTCACCATGTTAGCCAGGATGGTCTCGATCTCCTGACCTCGTGATCCGCCCACCTTGGCCTCTCAAAGTACTGGGATTACAGGCGTGAGCCACCGTGCCCAGCCAAGGTTTGGTTTTAGGACGTGTTGGACCAATAATGAAGGTTCTGGGTGTTCTGTGAACCATCACCAGCAAAGACAGGGATATAATACTGGTCAGGTTTCTGAGGAGGGCTGTCACCTGGAGCATTTAATGAGCAAACTTTCTCTTTGGAATCAACAGTGCAGTTCCTTTTTTCCCTTCAGTTTTCTTGCATGTTCTTTGGAGCAGTTTCTTCTGACCAGCAAGAACACTTCAACCACCCTTTCGACAGTCTGGCAAGAGCAAGTGACAGTGAACAGGACATGAATAATGGCAGTTTCTCTATATTCTAATGCTTAATGATGGCTGAGCTGGCCCCCAGCCCGGTGACTGGCTCATTTGCCCCTCAAGCACGAGTTTGCATGTTTAGTGTCTAAAAGAGGTTGTCCAGGACTTCCTTTTAATGGAGGATGGGCTTTTAAACCACATCATCTTGTACAACAACCATATCTAGAAATAGCTGTTTGTCAAGTGTATGTAGCTTGCTTTAAATCCATTATGCTACTTGTGAGGCAGAAGAGTTTTCTGTGAAGGAAAAAAGCCCGTTAGAGTTCTTCAATTCAATGCACGTTCACCCTAGAGCTTTTAACATCTTTGCTAGTTTTATAAAGGTATTTAAACTTTATTCAACAGCCATTTAGAGTGCCATCAAGATGGTTTGAAATGGAATTTTGTGATTTGTAGTCAGGTATCTTTTGTATTTGATTGCAAACATTTGGATTTTAGTTTTCTCATGTAATACCATGGCCTTTTTTGTGCATTGTTTTTTATATTTTAAGACTTTAAGTAGAATAAACCCTGGAAAAAAGATCAAGAGTAAAAATATATAGTCACCTTCACTTGGTTTTTTTAGATGGAGTCTCACTTTGTCACTCAGGCTCAAGTGCAGTGGTGCGATCTCTGCTCACTGCAACATCTGCCTCCCAGGTCCAAGCGATTCTCCTGCCTCAGCCTCCCGTGCAGCTGGGATTGCAGGTGCGTGCCACCATGCCTGGCTAATTTTTGGTATTTTGTAGAGACAGGGTTTCGCCATGTTGGCCAGGCTGGTCTTGAACTCCTGGCCTCAAGTGATCTGCCCACCTCGGCCTCCCAAAGTGCTGGGATTACAGACTTGAGCCACCGCGCCCAACCTGGAGTGTTTTTACATATTGTAAAATTTTATTTCCTAACCTCAAATTGTTCTGATTTTCAGATGTGATTTTTTATTTTGCAGTGTGCTGCAGGAAAGAATTTAACAGAAGTGATGCCAAATATTTCTGTATTATCTGACATAGAACAGTATCCTCCACTGCCAAGACAGCCTGAGTTTGGAGTGGAATAAGGTGGAAGACAAATGTCTGTTCTTTGGCCCTTTAAGAGTTAGCTTTTTACCTGCACAAATGGACTAAAAAATCTGGCACAAAACATTGTTATGTAATGTCTTATGATGTGTGCCTCTCCCTCCCCCAAACCTGTTTACAGTCAATTATAACCTGACAAACGAGACTTTTGTAACATATTATTGTTACATCTTTCTGAAACCTTCAAACCATAAGGAAGTGTTAACTGGCAAGCAATTGTACTTTAGACTTTGTGAGAAATTCATAAAGGTGGCTGAGTGGATTTGCATGCTTTAGAACTGTGAATAGAGTTCTAACTGAAACCAGAATTAATTTGGCTCTTGTAGCTTAGTAATGAGTCATAGCTACCCACAATAACCTAATAAAAACTCAAGTTCATCCCAAGATGTTCCTTAGTGAATGAAAATGGGCCTTAACCAAGCTTTTTGTGGTAACTGGCAATGCCCACATAATTTCAACTAAGTCCTTTCATCACATGGTAGGGGAAGATATATGTACCTTATGCTTACACTGATGATTAACACTGAATTTCTGGTATTTCTAACAAATGCAGATGCCTACACAGGGAGCTTTTATACACAAAAGTAACTCTGTAGGTCTCTTTGCTGAGGATAACATTTCTGGTTCATTCATTGAAGTAGGCAGAGGGGTTTAGGTCTTGAAGGCATCATCATCAGTTAATAGCCTGGATGCAGCATTGGACTATTATAGTTAATACTGGCGGGGCGTAGTGGCTCATGCCTGTAATCCCAGCACTTTGGGAGGCCCAGGTGGGCGGATCAGTTGAGCCCAGCAGTTCAAGACTAGCCTGGGCAACATGGTGAGATCCCATCTCTACAAAAAATACAAAAATTAGCCGGGCACTTTGGATTTTAGAATTTGGATACAGAGTGCTAAGCTGAAATACAGTCATGTGCTGCATAACAACGTTTTGGTCAACGATGGACTGCACAGACAGTGGTGGTCCCATAAGATAATGGAGCTGCCCTATACAGGTGTACCGTTTTTTTGTCTTTCATACTATAGTTTTGCTGAAACATTTCTATGTTTAGATATACAGATGCTTACTGTTGTGTTACAACTGCCTACAGTATTCAGTACAGTAACATGTTATACAGGTTTGTTGCCTAGGAGCAACAGGCTATCCATATAGCCCAGATGTGTAGTAGGCTAGACCATCTAGGCTTGTGTCAGTACACAATGATGAAATTGCTAAGGATGCATCTGTCAGAACATCTCTCTCTGTTAAACAACACGACTGACTGTACAGCAGATTTTTTTTTGTAGCTTCCCTCTATACTATATGGAAGGTGCAAAACCTCAGCTGGGAAAAAGTTCTATAATTTACATTTAATTGTCAGTCCATTTTGATGAATTTCTGAGGAAGCTAAACTGATGTAGTGAAGCAGCTGGAGCCAGTTAAAGTAGCAGCATATAATCAGTGCTAGAATGACTAGGAGGCTTGGAAATGAGGACCTGACAGTGACCAACAAACTCAATGTCAAGGGCTGGTGTCTCATTTAGTTACTATTCAAACCAAAAGAAGTACACAGATTAGTATAAATACTATATTTATTAAATATCTTTACAGTTTATTTAAATGTATTTACAGAACTATTCCTGCATAAGTTATAATTCAGACATCCAAATTCAGGTAATTGCCTCTTGGGTAATAAGACAAATAATGATAGTCTCAACAGAAAAAAAGCAGCTCATTAGTATACACACAGATTCTAATTTGCTTCATTATTTAGCCATCTTTGCCACAAACTACCTGCTAACAGTTAAAATTCTGACATGGACACGTTTTAGTTGAGAAGTTCAATTTTGCAAAGAATTTAATTTTAAATAAATAGAATCCAAATATGTCCTGCTTCATGTTTTGTTTCATAAGCAGATTTTGGTTTTTTGATACTGTAAAATTTTTAAAATGCAAAAATGTGATACAGTTTCCAGAGAAACTGAATGCTGTAGCTTCTACCAAAGACAGCTGGTATTAAGGTGACCTAAAGAACCATGAACTCATCCAAAGTACAAACGTTTACAATTCGAGCCAATCTTGTTTACATTCTCTCAAACACTCAAAGCTGACTCAATAAATTCCCACGATTCCTGCCTAACTTGTTACTTGGTATGGTGGGCTAATGGTACTGAAGGTGGTTTCCATCTCCGGGCTACTGTCCTATCCAGAACACACGCAGCTGATAGGAGAGGACGCTCTCCCATCATGCAAAGCTTGAAACCCAGTTTCTAATCTAGACACAGCCCAACCCCCAGACATGCATACCTGGAATGGATTCTTTTGTGATTTAGTACCCATCAACCATGTCAAGCAAGTACAGTAACTCAGGACAAATAACTTGTTCCCCCTGCATCCCATTTCTTTTAGTTTTTAGAGCCTATGGACTCTACTGCATCTCCATTTGGTAAATTTTTTTTTTTTTTGTGCGCAGGCAGCTTAAGTTCATAGGAAGAAATAAGGTCCTGATATGTTTAGAGTGCACATTTTAAAACAACAAAATAAAAATTTCAAGCATGTGATAAAAATATTGATTTTTATAATACAGTATTGCTTTATAAATATAGATGGAAAAGCTATAAACTTTACTGGTCTTTGGTGCATCCAGAGAGGGATAAATAATTTGCCATTTGTAAATTAGAAATCCAAATTTTTTCTTTTGTTATAAAAGTCCATTACATGAGGCGTGTGTGTGTGTGTGTGTGTTGCTTAAAATATAATTAACACACACATCAGGTTCAGAATCAGACCCACCAAGTGGTACAGCACAGTAACAACCCATGGAAGCTTGGGTCTGTGACCTGGAAAATTCTACTATGGGTCCAACACTGCCTCTGACCACTGAGAGTAGGAGAGATACTTGTTAAGCAGCACTCCAGCTGACCCCCCGGCAGTCATAAAATTAAGTGCATAACACAAAAAGAACAGGGGAAAATAGAGAAAATATTTTATGTCACTAATCTATAGGCCAGATCCAAAGCCAATTCCACTGTGAAACTCAATTCTTGCCCCCACTACTTTCAGTATCACTGGAACAAACACATCGTCAATTTCTAACAATCATTTCTCAAAAAGGTAAGCTGAGTAAATAAGTTGTATAAAACACCACCAATCTAGCTTTACAAAGATTGTGTTTGATGTAAATGAGAGCAGAGAAAAACCAGAAACTTGACGAGCACTGCTCTTACCAGGAATTAAATGTAGGCGTTGGAAAATGAATGCAAAATATATCCAGATCATAAGGCTACATACTCTTAACCAAAAATAATTGAAAACCTAAACAAAAGAGCTGAAGTTGTCAGTCCTAATATAAATGTATTCATTCTAACAAAACCCTTCTGGATGCAACTTTCTTTACTTTTTAAATACACAGAGACTGCAAATAGTTTGTGCAAAATAAATACCCCGCCACTTGCCACTCATGCTTCTGTGTTTTATCATAGCATGATGATTTCTCCTTAAATAGAGACTCCGTCCAGACCCCCCACCCCGCCCACCAAAGAATTCTGTTTTGTCAAGTTAGGGTAGTTAAGGCATTCTGACATGTAATTAAAGGTGATTCAAAATAGATTATCTAACATTATGCCAATTTAGGAATAGTAGATAAATTACTGAACGGCTTACAAATGAATAACTCATTCTTATTATAAATGAAATGCCTGTTACAAGCATGATGCATTGAAATATAGTAATGACATGTACATGGTACATGTTAAACAATTTTAAATAAAAGCCTGACAGTTACTCAAATATACAGTACAAATTCACAAAACAAAATCTTTTAAAACAAGTTGAGGTAACCTCAAACATAAATTTTAATGCAATAAACCAGGGAGTCAGTATCTCCTTTAGAGAAAGACTTTCTATATTCTCAAGTAGATTCCTCATCAGGTTTAATTGCATTCTCATCTATACACCAATGTTACCTGACTTATATATAAAACATGGCTTTAATTTAAGGATTTCTAAGTATATATTTTTTTCTACCACCAAGTTAATGAAGGAAAAAAACTGACCCAAAAATATATATCTTTACAGCAGTCAACTTGTACACAAAACTTAAAAATAAGTTTCAGCTTGCAGACAATGGGAAAACTGAATGCGGGGTAGTTTTGTAAGGAAACTATACACTGCAAAATGGCTATTTGGAAACTGTAAACATTAAGCTTGATTCAGAAACCCCTAAATTTCCGTGTGGGGTAATTGTAAATGTCAGATCATCACTGGGAGTTTTCCTCATGGACGTCTGTGCTGCTGCCGCTGCACACAGTGCTCTCTCCACATGGACTCACTGGATTTGGTGCATGCTCTATAGAAAGCAAGGCTACTAATAAAAGGTCTGAGAGTACGAGTATGGGTAGGTAGCATGACCATTGAAAGCCAACAAAATTCAAAGTTACAGCTGTCTGTTCTCAACCCTTCAGGCCTTGGGACCTAGAGTTCCCATTCAGGGGCATTCTATCAGACAACTAGGAGGAATTTCAGCCATAACAATTAAATTTCTAGGCTTTGAGGGGTTTTACAACCTTGAGTATTATTTCCATAAAAAAATACTGGTAAAGTGTCTCCCCTAACCGTCCTGGAGATCAGGCCTTAGCCTGTGATTTGGACTAATCAATAAACTGCCAAAACTTTAACCACAGGAACACAAACATCTTTTTAAAAGCATGAAATATTTCCATCCATAGAACTAAAATGGATTTTTCTCCCGATTTGTAACAAAAAAGCTTTTGGGATCAAAACTGTATAACCCAGAGCAATGTTTTAGAGCAGAATCATAAGCCCCTGAAAAACAGTTTATAACAAAGACATAAAGCCACACCAATCATCATAACAAAGACTATGCCTGTGGAATACACATGTAACATTTCTTTTGATGAATAATGTATGTTTCTAGTAGATGTATCATTACGTACAATTTGTGTTAGACTTGTACCATCCCTTTAGCATACTAGGATTTTGAATTCACTTTACCAACATTACTCATTTTCAATACTTCAGCTACTTTGAAAAGTAACAGCCATGGTGGCACTGAACACCTCCATCCCCATCATGGAAAGAACATCGAGAAATGAAGGCCAATCTTCAAATCTTGGATCTCTTCAATTGCTGCCGGCAGATAGGAGCTAGTGAATGATAGTAGTGGTTCTCAACAAAGATCTCAACGGGTCTCAAGAAGACAGGCAAAAGACTTACATCACTGGCCATTGAGATCAGTGGCAAAGAAATGTGGTCCTGCCAGCAGGATCAGCACACATGGCAGGGGAAATTTGGGATGATGAAAGGAAAGGCAGGACTTGACACCTCAGCTAGTCTGTATACTCAGCCACTATTGAAAGAAGGACGGTGATGTCATCTGGCTTTCCACCTACAATGAAAATGAGAACCTATCAGTATATTTTAAAAGGAAAAGTCAATAAAAAATGTGTACTTAAATAAGTACTAGGAGACAAATGCTTGCATTCCAGGCAGTTTCGGTTTGTCAGTATACCCTAGTAGAAGAAAAAAATCTTTGATAAAGAAAAACAGTTAAACAAAACTCCAAGAAATTACATGAAACTGAAGCTTAAAAAAAACAAATCTTCCCTGCTCCTTTACAACAGGAGCTCTATTCAAACAGCCACCACACCCTCTGTTCACATCAATCACAGTGAATCTGACGAGAAAGTTACATGCTTCTATACCCACAATCCTAATTTAGACAGACATATCCAATGTTTTGAAACTAGGAATAGCCTTGTATTCTAATCTGCCAAACAGCTATGGCATGCACTTTTTCTATTTTAACATTTTTTGGAGGACTAAGAAATGTTTCACATGTCATAAAATTATATCAACAAGAAACTAATTCTACTAGCTCTGATATGCTAGCACCAACATGTCCCCAGCCCTGAGACGGAGCCACTGGCCTGCTCCCAAAGTCACACATCATGCTGTAGATAGGACAAGTCTTCAGTCAAGGGCAGTTTCACATTGCTTCCCTCTTCAAACCCTGCTGTGGCAATTTGTCAGGCAAATACTGTTGAGTCCCACAAAGCCAGAGGAAGGGAGAAGCGAAATGTCAGACACGTGAAAGGCAGAATGTTAAACTGTTAGGAATGTCCACGCACTCTGGGCAGAGCTCGGAAGCCTTTTGGGCTCAGGTCCAAGCATTGCGGTGGCGGCAATAAAGGGCTTCAGGTTCCACCTGCCTCTGCCGCCAATGAGGTTCAGTTCTGAAGGGCATGCTGTGTGGGGAAGACATGACGAAATGCACTTGCTCTCGTCCTCCTGACCTTGCTGAAAGCCGCAAGTGCACAGCTTGGGGGCTGGGAGAGGACACCTCCACAGTCTCACCCAGAGCCCAGAATGCTCCACTCTACTGACACCATGTCCCCAGTCAGTCCCTATGACCTTCCCAAAGAATGCTTACCTCTCACATTCAATCCATTGTCACATGCAAACTGTGCAAAAGGTGACATATAATTTGGGTCATAGGCCAGCTCATGAGCTTGCTCAGCAATGCTTCTGGCAGTCTGTTGTATACTCTCATAATTTGAATTCTAAGATAAAGCATGAGGAAGTTATTTTACCATAATGCTCAAGACAGTAACATTTATCTAACCACCTTTTCCATCATGTAAGTTTTATTCTAGTTAGAAAAGACATTAAAACATCATGCCCTGGCTAATATGAACAAGACTCCAGTGCTGCCTGCACAAGGTATCAATCAGAAAGTCCTTTGCTTTGGTGGCCTTAAGCCCTAAAGTTTGGATTTTCATTTTTGCTTTTTTTCCCATTTGAAATTCTTAAGGTATTCTTGCTAAAATAGGATGAACTGAAAAGGCAGATTCTGATAGCCTTTGAAGGATACCTCAAAAGCTTCCTTGCTTAGGAACACAGCCTGGCCAACCCCAGTTTGCTCTCCAAGAGCTACCAGTTGCTCTAGTGAAAATACCTTCAGAATTTTATATCAGGAAGAGATTCCTGTCTAGCTGTGAAATCTTAGGCCATACCTTTATCCTTGCTGCTCCAACTTCCTCATCTGCAAAACGGGGATGGGAACACGAGGTCCACTTCAGCTCTAGTTTCAGTATAATGACAGGTCTCTGCTTCAATGTCACCTCCTCAAAAAGGCCCTTCCTGACCAATCTATCTAAAGTAGTAGCAGTCCCTTCTACTCTCTATTCCCTTATCCAGCTTTGTTTTTCTTATTTAGCACCCACATTACATCATAGGTTTACTTCCCTGTATTTATCTATTTTCCTCCACTAGGATGTAAGTTCCATACAGGTAGGGACTGTGTAGATTCTGCTCACCACTGTGTCAACCACACAGAGCACAGTGCCTGTGACAAGGAAGCACCTCACACTGCACTCCACAGACAAGGCGTGGCGCTAAGGAGTTCCTACACAGGGCTGTAGTTAATCCTCACTGCAACCCTATAAAAGAGGATCTTTAGGATGCCCCATTTTATATGAAGAAAATACTGCTTAAACAGTTTTAAGAAACCCTCAGATCTCAGCAACTTCAATAAATAATAAAAAAAAGAAAGAAATGTACCCAAAGTCATACTGGTTAGAGGTAAAGACTCATGAGAAAAAGACTCATTTTTCCCAGAGTATGTTCACAAAGCCAGGAAAAAATTGAAAGCCTAGTTTTCACCTCCTTCCTCTATGGGAGAAACCCATACTATTTGGTTACTGGTGGCAGCTCAGGTCACACTGAGGCTTCCAGTGGCCTGCTGCCTTTGGCTGGCTCTGGCATGACTATTTCCTGTCTTTGCCTGATTCAACACCTGCTGGGTGTGTTAGAAGAAGAAAAGGAGGAACAATCAGGACCCGACACCATTAAAATATAAATAAAGATACAAACAAGAAATGCCCTCCATCTAGACTTTTCCTACTTCTACCAGCCTATGAAAACCTTGGGTAGGAAGCTTCTTTTTCCAAGTGCTCTAATTATTTGAAAGACCAGAGCTATTATTATTTTCCTGAAATTCACAAAATAGTTCTTTCCAAAACTACAAAGAGATAATGCAACTGAATCCATAAAACTCAGCTGTCCAGAGAGGGCCACTTTTCCCAACAGCTAACCTTTGAGTTAATTACCTTTAACTTTTTTAGCTCCTGAAGGATCATATAATCAGGCATGTTGTCAAACAGTCCATCTGTTGCCGTCAGGATAATGTCTCCTAGCTGGACATCGAAAGACGTGCTATCAGCAGCATCCGGACTGTGGCAAGGACAGGGGAGGGACAAAGTTAAGAAGGCCCTTTAGAGATGAGTTCAAAATGTCCTACAGGCACTATTTTACAATGTAATAAGCTTTCTGCAAGAAAAACTGATTTATTATAATGGAGTCAATTTTTTTAAAAAGTCATTCTGAAATTCCCAACCCTGAAAAAAGTTAATCAAAAACTCTAATATAAATGTTTCAAATTTTTAACTGAAACTACCGTGTAAAACCAAGTCTGATGATTAGTCACAAGTGGCTGAGAAGGAGGGAGGAAGGGTTCTCTTCTGAGTCAGATCTAACACACCTCTAAAATCCTAGTGGAAATGAGTCTTTATTCCTAATTCTTTACAGCCGAATTCCATTTTTTTTTTTTTTTGGAGACAAGTCTCGCTCTGTTGTCGAGGCTGGAATGCAGTGGCACGATATAGGCTCACTGCAACCTCTGCCTCCTGGGTTCAAGCGATTCTCCTGTCTCAGCCTCCCAAGTAGCTGGGACTACAGGCATGTAAAATAGTGCCTGTAGGACCACAGTCATGCACCACCACGCCTAATTTGTTTTTACATTTTTAGTAGAGACAGGGTTTTGCCACGTTGGCCAGGCTGGTCTTGAACTCCTGACCTCAGGTGATCCGCCTGCCCCGGCCTCCCAAAGTGCTGGGATTACAGGCATGAGCCACTGTAATCACCAGCCACCCAGCCCACCCTCTTATTCACATATTTCACTCATCAGTTTCCTTGAATATTTGAATCTGGGTCCTGGGGTGCCGTAGTGAGAGTGGGATGATGAATACCTGTGGAGAACAACATGCCAATCTTTTTTTTGAGACGGAGTCTCGCTCTGTCGCCCAGGCTGGAGTTCAGTGGCGCGATCTCGGCTCACTGCAAGCTCCGCTTCCTGGGTTCACGCCATTCTCCTGGCGCAGCCTCCCGAGTAGCTGGGACTACAGGCGCCTGCAACCATGCCCGGCCAATTTTTTGTATTTTTAGTAGAGACAGGGTTTCACCATGTTGGCCAGGATGGTCTTGATCTCCTGACCTTGTGATCTGCCCGCCTTGGCCTCTCAAAGTGCTAGGATAACAGGCGTGAGCCACTGCGCCCAGCCGCCAATCTTATAAGAATTCATTCACTGCTGGGTGTGGTGGCTCACGCCTGTAAACCCAGCACTCTGGGAGGCCAAGGTGGGTGGATCACCTGAGGTCAGGAGTGCAAGACCAGCCTGACCAACATGGTGAAACCCCGTCTCTACTAAAAATTAAAAAATTAGCCAGGTGTGGTGGCACACGCTTGTGATCCCAGCTATTCAGGAGGCTGAGGCAGGAGAATTGCTTGAACCCGGGAGATGGAGGTTGCAGTGAGCCAGTGAGCCAAGATCGTGCCACTGCCCTCCAGCCTGGCAACAGAGTGAGACTCCATCTCAAAGAAAAAGAAAAAGGAAAAAAAGAATTCATTCACTTGCCAGTCGCAGTGGCTCACGCTTGTAATCCCTGCACTTTGGGAGGCCAAGGCGGGCAGATCACCTGAGGTCAGGAGTTTGAGACCAGCCTGGTTAAAACCCGTTTCTACCAAAAATACAAAAAATTAGCTGGGCGTGGTGGCACACGCCTGTAATCCCAGCTACTAGGGAGGCTGAGGCAGGAGAATCACTTGAACCTGGGAGGCAGAGGTTGCAGTGAGCTGAGATTGCACCATTGCACTCCAGCTAGGGCAACGAGAGCTAAACTCCGTCTCAAAAAAAAAAAAAAAAAGAATACATTCACTGGAAATAGCTACAGTATTTTGGCATAGTAAGGACTCTTGTCTCCCAAGGGTCCCAAAGTGGTCATCATACATAGGTATTTATTAGTGTGCCTCGTGTAACAGGTCTTCAAGAAATATCTTGATATCTTGACCAGGCGCGGTGGCTCACGCCTGTAATCCCAGCACTTTGGGAAGCCGAGGCAAGCAGATTACTTGAGGTCAGGAGTTCAAGACCAGCCTGGCCATCATGGTGAAACCCCATCTCTGCTAAAAATACAAACGTTAGCCAAACATGGTGGCGTGCGCCTATAATCCCAGCTACTTGGGAGGCCGACACAGGAGAATCACTTGCTTCAACCCCAAAGCTGAAGGTTGCAGTGAGCTGAGATGGCGCCACTGCACTCTAGCCTGGGCAACAGAGCAAGACTCCATCTCAAGAAAAAAAAAAAAAATAGAAGAAATATCTGTTGCGTAACTAAATGAATGAAGCAGCAAAATATTTGACTCTCCAAATTGGGGAAAAAAACTCTTCAATATACTGTTGAAGAAAGCAAGGTGAAGACGGTGTGTCGTATGTACAACCATTTCCGTAAAAAAAAAAAGGCAGAAAGACACACAGACATGGATGCTTCTATATGCAGGGAATAGATCTGGAGAGAATCAAAGAAACTGCTCACAAGCGGGCTGTGGGTGGTGGCTCACACCTGTAATCCCAGCACTTTGGGAGGCCAAGGTGGGCAGATCACTTGAGGTCAGGAGTTTGAGACCAGCCTGGCCAACATGGTGAAACCCTGTCTCTACTAAAAAATACAAAAACTTAGATCATGGTGGTGCACACCTGTAATTCCAGCTACTCAGGAGGCTGAGGCAGGAGAATTGCTAGAGCCAGGGAGGCAGCAGTAGCAGTGAGCCGAGATTGCGCCACTGCACTCCAGCAGCCTGGGCAACAGAGCGAGACTCTGTCTCAAAAAAAAAAAAAAAAGAAAGAAAAAGAAACTAAAGAAACTGCTCATAGTGGCTACCTTTGAGGACAGAATGTGTGGCTAAGGGCAGGAACAGGAGGCAGATGTCTCACTAAACTTTTTTGTGTACAACTTTAAAAAAAAAAAACAGATGGAAGATCTTTTTCTCTGACAATGCCTGATGAAAACAGACATAAAAATGGGGGAAAACCCCGGGTGGGGAGAAAAGATCCTATATTCAGAGATCATGGCCTCCTGAGGCTGGTTCTTGGCGACTTCTTAAGGCCAGTTTCCCTCCTTCCAGGCCTCCCTGGGGAGGGAAAGGTGAGATCTGATAATCTGCCTTAATCTGTAATTAAGGAACAAGAGCCAGGAAAGCAAATCAGATACCGACCCGGAAGGGAGGCACCAGATCCAAAGCACCCTAAGCCCCATGGAAAAACCCCAACACTTGTGTAAGCAACATGTGACAACATTTGTGAAGAGAAAGCATAAAAACTAAAACAAAAGCACACATGCCTATGAGGATTCACACTAAATGCACTCAGAAAATTTCTGGTTCATCTTCACTTGACTGAGGAAAAAGGTAGCACATGTAAAGTTCTGCCATGTGCTGCTGCAGGGAACCAACTTTCACTTACATATTTAGATAATCAACATTTTGTAAAAATGTCTACTAAAGGAAAACCTGTAAGTTAAGGTTAAAATAATATTCTGTAGATAAGAGGGACCATTAACTAAGGAGATACATGCAGCATGAAAAAAAAAAAGGGAAAAAGACTGTAAAACTGGGGGAAATCAGGTCAATTCTTTCTGTGGAATAAAGAGAAAACAATGCAAGACGCTCTCATCTGCTCAGCCTTTGAAAGCTAATCAGATTCTAGAAGTGTAGATTAATGACCAGGTTGGCACTGAAGCTCTGTTTTATGCTGAGGTTTTTCTTTCCCCAGAAGTGTCCTTTGCTATTCTGTCTGTGAGAGTCTTGCTCCCATTGGACAGTTCGTCCTCTCCTAACACTCCCACCCATGAGCTTGGTGTTCTGCCAGCTGCAGTTTTGCCCATTTTGATTGAACATACTGTGCTGCTGGAAACTTTTGACCGCACTGAAACATGAGCTGAAATCACATGCTAGCGAGCTGTCTCTGGGCTCCAGGGGAAGCCACCTCCACCTCGCTGGCATGCCGGCAGAGTACTGCCCCAACCTGTCTGTCCCACAGACAGTGTGTGAGATATGGCAGGGCTGCTTTGGTGCTTGGAAGCCCAACAAGAAGAATCAAATGAAGAAAAAATTGAAGCACCAGTCTCCAAAAACTGTGATCTAAGCTTGGGCTCTACGGAGGCCTTGGGGTTCAGAGTTCTCCCCACTCCAGTGTGGCTAACAATAATGTAGATTACAGCCAACTTTAGAAGGGCCTAGAATCAAATACTCTTCCAATTATGGTCACCCGCCTACTTTTACTTTTTACTTTTGGATTTAGGCTGGTGACCATAATTGGAAGAATATTTAGACTTTTACCGGTAAAAGTTACTTTTACTGCTAAAGTTAATTTTTAGATAGGCAATGCTGAACATTTAATTATATAACATGCTCATTCCAGTTTAAAAGATGGCAATAATAATTCATTTTATCTTAGTTTGGACCTAAGAGATGGTTTAATGAGAGCTATTAAGTAGAGACAAGTACTTGCTAGAATGCTTCTATTTTTACAAAAGGTTCATTGTCCATTAATCAACATTTATGAATTGCCAGTGATGTTTGTGCCAGGTCCTATAAAGCTATAAGATTGTTAAAGACACTGAAATCTGAGGCTTTGCCTTACTCTGGACACTCATCTAAGAAAAGATAAACTGTAAAAGTCAACTCAAAAAAAGCACCGTTTTGGCTGGGCGCAGTGGCTCATGCCTGTAATCCCAGCACTTTGGGAGGCCGAGGCGGGTGGATCACGAGGTCAGGAGTTTGAGACAAGCCTGGCCAACATGGTGAAACCCTGTCTCTACTAAAAATACAAAAATTAGCCAGGCATGATGGCGGGCACCTGTAATCCCAGCTACTTGGGAGGCTGAAGCAGGAGAATCGCTTGAACCAGGAGGCAGAGGTTGCAGTGAGCTGAGATCATGCCATTGCACTCCAGCCTGGGCAACAAGAGCAGGACTCTGTCTCAGAGAAGCGGCGGGGAAAAAAAGCACCATCTTGGAAGGTTCTTGACAATTTAAAAGTGAACTGAGAAAAGATGTGAGAAAGAAAAAGAGAACACCTCAATAACATTATCAAAGAACATATCCAAGACCACTTTTTTTTAAAAGACAGGGTGTCGCTATGTCACCCAGGCTGGACTCCAGCGATTTTCCAGCCTCAGCCTCTCAAGTACCTGGGACTATGGTCCTACACCACTGTGCCCACCTCAAGACCATTTTGGTTTTATTGTTTTGGTTTTTTTTGAGACAGAGTCTTGCTCTGTCACTCAGGCTAGAGTGCAATGGTGCAATCTCGGCTCACTGCAATCTCTGCCTCCTGGGTTCAAGCGATTCTCCTGCCTCAGCCTCCTGAGTAGCTGGGACTACAGGCGCCCGCCATCACGCCCAGCTAATTTTTGCATTTTTAGTAGAGACGGGGTTTCACCATGTTGGCCAAGCTGGTCTTGAACTCCTGGCCTCAAGTGATCCACCCGCCTCAGCCTCCCAAAGTCCTGGGATTACAGGCGTGAGTCACCATGCCCAGTCACTTAAGACCATTTTGACTCCATTTCCTGCAAGTTCTATTTGATGCATGTAGTAAGAGGTCTAGAGAATCAGGAAGTTACTCCGATAAATAACACAGATGTCTGTTTGTGCTCTTCCCTAACAATGTATGCAAAATCTTGTACAAGCAATGGCATGCATGAACAATGACTCATTTCTCCAGCACAATTTAATAAAGTACTGTATGTACCATGTGGTGTTGATATGAAAAATTGATATTCTGTAAGCCTGAAATAGTATTTTCATGGTCTTGTCAAATTATTGGGTATTTATCAGAATTCCACTTAGCTAGATTATCTAGTTCCAGAAAAGTATCTTTCAAAGTTAAACTAAAAGGTCCTCTTGATGAGAACATTCTCAGTGTATTCTTTTCATGGAAATGCCTACCTCACTGCACTCAAGGGGGACAGGAGGGGACTATGAATGAGCCATGTCCTGATCACACTTAATGGCTGAGAGGGGAGATTACCTGTCGCTCAGGACGACTCCCTCGGCTTCAGGGGGAGCGATTGAGAGCTGGAATGGAGTGTTGAAGTAATGCTGCTGCTCATCTGATCGGTGCACGACTTCACCACCCCTGACAACCAGGAAGCCTGAATCGCCCAGGTTTGCTGTGTGTAAGCGGTGGCTGGTTCTGTCCAGCACCACAATGCAGGCGGTGCTGCTACCTAGAAACAAAAATCATCTCCATTTATTTTTTCTTCCTAGGCTGCCTTGCACACACATTTTAACACATGACCCCAAAGAGCAACACACCATAATTTGAATCTCCTTTGCCTAAATAGGACCTTTCTTAGTTATGCTCCACATCCTCTATGAATATCAATAAAATCCTGATCAGGGTTAACACGGGAAAAGAAAAAGGATTTGTATTATACATAGTAATTGGGCCACAGATGATCTGAATTCTTCCATTTGCAGTGACAGAAAGCAATAAAAATGACTGGTATTTAATCACACTATTTCATTTCAACAGTGCTGTCATCTATGCCAAATGCTCAAAAACATGTTGTTGAGATATTAAGTTTTAATACTCCAATGCCAGAATCAAAATGTTACATTTTCCCGACATTTCTTATTAGTCATTGGCCACAAAATTCACTCACATTTAAGACAGGGCACATAACTACAATTTTAAACCAGATTTCCATCTGTTGAGGTCATGAAGAACTTTTACTGGAGACTAATGACTCACTCACTATGAGGTAACAAGACCAAATTTCTGCAGGCAGCTTGTGGAATCAACCTGTTCATTCGACAGAGACTCTGGGCAAAGAACTCTGCATAGCTTTGCTGTGCACAGGCCACAGAATCTTCCCTAGACTGAAAGGCTAACGGCACAACTAGCAGAGACCACTCTCAAGTACTAACAGTTAAACCTACCTACCTCCACCAGAAAAATGGCAACATAGAAAAATAGGCAGTTCACAAAGAAATAAGTGCAGATGATCTGTAAATATATAAAAAAATGACCACCTCACTAGTAACGCTTTTCACCTATTAGTTTAACACAAGTCAAAAGAAGATAATGCATATTGTTGGCAAAGTGTAGGGAACATGCCCACTGCACAGAACATACATTCTGCGGGAGTGAAAAGTAAAAGTAAACAACTTTCCTGGAGCGCAAGATAGCCCGGAAAAATGTAACTCCTTTCATCTAGCAATTCCATCTCTGAGAATTTACGCTAAGAAAATAATTAGAAGGGCAAACAAGACTTAAGTACAAAAATATTACTTACGATGAGAAAGAACTGGAAACAATCTGAACATCTAAAATAAGGGACTGGTTAAATAAATTACAGTACATCCATACAGTGCAAAGATATACCATCACGTAATACTCAGGAGTACAGGCTCTGGAGTCAGCCTGCTTCCTGCCTGTGTCTGAATCCTAGCTCTGCCACTTCCCAGCTCTGTGACGGGGCAAACTACTTAACCTCTCTGTGCCCCAGTTTCCTCATCCACAAAAACAGGGATAACAGTAAGTACCTCATAGAATTTTTCTAAGAATTAGAATTAGTTAAGTCATGTCAAACCCTTATAACAGATAGTGTTGGCTATTTTATAGCCATTAAGATTATGTAAAATATATTTGAAAGGAAAGATAACTATAAGTAGATTACAAACTCATATGAAAGTTTCCTTAACAACAACAAAAAAAGATGATGTCAAAACCTAAAGAACTGTACACCAAAAAGAGTAAAGTTTACTAGAAGTAAATTTTTTAAAAAAAGCAATAGGCAAAGTCTAAATTATTAAAATGATGGTTAAAAGGAAAACAACACAAATGGGCCATGGAACCAGCCATATTAAATCCCAGTGTGCCATCATTTTCCAGCTATGTGACCATGGCAAGTCACTTATTCTCTCCAGACTTGTTTCTTCCTAACAAAATGGAGAATAGTTCAGGCGTGGTGGGTCATGCCTGTAATCCCAGCACTTTGAGAGGCTGAGGCGGGTGGATCACTTGAGGCCAGGAGTTCGAGACTAAGCCTGGCCAACATGGTGAAATCCCCTCTCTACCAAAAATACAAAAAATTAGCTGGGCATGGTGGTGCACGCCTGTAATCCCAGCTACTTCGGAGGCTGGGGCACAAGAATTGTTTGAACCCGGGGGGCGGAGGTTTCAGTGAGCTGAGATTGCACCACTGCACTCTAGCCTGGGCAACAGTGTGAGACTCTGTCTCAAAAAAAAAAAGAAAAAAAGGTGGAGGGGAATAAAATTAAGCACCTATGTATTTACCTCATGGGGCTGTTGTGAGCACATAGTAGACTCAATTCAAGTTACCATTATTCTATGCACACATACACACAGAAAAAAAATCTGAAAGCATAATCACTCAAATACTAATAGTTGTTTTAGTGGGATCATGGGTAATTTTTATTATTAATTTTGTCCTAACAAAGTAATTTAAAAACACTTAAAAATATACATAACTTTCTCATGCTAATGCCCAGAAATTCCATTTCCTTGTTATCTACAGTATATGCGTTAGTACTAAACTCATACTATGCTAGCCATTAAGTGTCAATGAAAAGCAAAGCACGGGTACTGTAACTCACTGGTAGTGCTGTCAGATAACCCGCTCCATAGCTTACAGTAGGACAAAGATTGCCCATTACCTTTCCTTCCTAACTCAGTGCACATCAACTCTAACCTTTTATCATTAATAGATCACCACCCAAAACATCTTCTGAAAACTCATGGGATTATATTCTGAGAAAGAAAAACAACCCGAGTAGCACATCCTTGAAAATTCTGCTGCAAGAAGGACTCATGTGACTCCTTATTACTCACTGACGAAGCCAGGCTATCCTTTGCTACCCTGCGACAGTAACTCGCTGAGTTGGAATCAAAACAGTCCTGGTGAGTGACTGAGCTTCAGTATCCAAAGCAGCACCAACAAGTATAAGCCCAGCCTTACAGAACCATCTGGGCTTGGAGTGTACCCTCCTCTTTTGCCTCCTCAAATTCCTGATGTGTGCACATGGCTCAGGCCCCAGCAGCCTAATATTGGGAGAAAAGCTAATCATTCTCACGTGTTTGGAGAGGCACAAGCAGGCAAAGATGAGTAAGAAAAGCGGTGCTGAGAACCACAGTGCAGGATGTTTAGACAAATGACCCATATAGACAAGAACCCAGGCGAGTCCCTCATGCTCAAATGGAAATATTTTTATCACCCAGCTCCTTATTTTGTAAACTACTACTAAGCCTTTTGTGTGGCAGAAAAAGGGATAACTTTATTAGGACCAACCCCTCAGGTTCTTAAGATACGCTGGCTGCTTAGGACCTTATCAATCCATTTAAAGGTTTCTGAGGAAATCATATATGTCAACAATTAGTCTGTAATGCCCTTAGACCCAAACGCAGCTAGAAAGTCAAAGAAATAAGTGGTTACAGCTACCAGCTTGCCTTTTATATTGGAATTGCTTTGTAGGCTTTTTAGCAGTTGCTGGATTAAAAAAAAAAAATTACCTAACTAACTTATCTGGTAAAGTTGTCACGATTTACAATTATATCTAGCTGAAGTTCAGTAAAACTCAGCAGCTTGTCTTTGTCAAAATATGCTTGAGTTTCATTACAAACAGCCTAGAGATGTGTAGATTTTGTGAAAAAAAGGTGTGTCAAACATGGTGATGAAAGATTATTTCAATGTGCCTTTTAGGAGAAAAAAGTAATCACAATATTCAATGTAAGAAAATATTATTTTCTCTAATATTAAATTTAAATGTATTTTATTAATATCTCCCAGTTACATGAGGGTGAACAGAAAGAAAGGGAAAGTAGGAATAGGAAAAAAAAAAAAAAAAAGGCACAGCAAAAACCAAAGCTTCTAAAGTGTAAAATCAGGATGGTTACGTGTTTTGTAACCAGTTATCTCAAGTCAAAGTAAATGATCGGGGGTCAGAGGGTCAGCAGAACCACTCTTGAGAACATGCAGGAGGCAGTCCCCTGGAATCTGTGTCTAGGGGCTCTCTCTCCATTTAACATGTGAAGCAAGGAGATCACAGGTTAAGTGGCTTGCCCAAAGTCACACAGCAAGTTGACAAAGAGGTGCTAGAAATAGCATCTAGAATGTTTCGCTATGCCAGACAAGCTCCAGATTGCATGTCCAAAACAGGGAATTAAGACAAAGCAGTATATATTGAAACTGCAAGACAAGATCCCTTTTCAGTTTGAAGGAAAACAAGTTAGTTAATCACAGCACAAAGACAGAAGAGAGCAGACTGATAAAAAGAACTCCTTACAAAGGATTTAAACTGAAAGCAAATTCTACAACTGTGGTGATCTCCATTAACACTAAACAGGGGCTGATTTTTTTTTTTTTTTTTTTTTTTTTTTTTTTTGGAGATGGAGTCTTGCTCTGTCGCCCAGGCTGGAGTGCAGTGGCGCGATTTCGGCTCACTGCAAGCTCCGCCTCCCAGGTTCACACCATTCTCCTGACTCAGCCTCCTAAGTAGCTGGGACCACAGGTGCCCACCACCACAACCGGCTAATTGTATTTTTAGTAGAGACAGGGTTTCACTGTGTTAGCCAGGATGGTCTCAATCTCCTGACCTCATGATCCGCCCACCTCGGCCTCCCAAAGTGTTGGGATTACAGGCGTGAGCTGCCGCCCCTGGCCGAACAGGGGCTGATTTTAAATGTCAATGGTGACTGGGAAGGAGGCCTTCTAGTAACTAGAAAGATGCTGGCTATGAGCAGAAACGTAATAATACCCTCTCTGAGAGACTGCTTAGAAGGCTGGGTAAGTTCCCAGGAAATCGTGTAACAAACAAACGTAGAGGCCTGGCCAAAGGATGCTCCATTAGCATACCACATAAACAAACCCTAAATACTTGGTTTTAAGTTTTCTAATACAAGATTATCGGGGATCTAATTTGTGCCAAGTTATTTCACCGACTAATCACCTGTTAGCAGTGTGGGGTGACCAAACACAACTTGAACTCATCACAGGTAATGAACTGAATTTTGCAGGCCAGATCATTTCTTTTCTTTCCTCTTGCTCTTCTTTCTTCTTTTACCAAATTTTAGAATCCCTCAACAATACAGTTTTAACTTTTTATGTTTCTAAACTTGAAATATATGGAATCAGACTGTCAGGTGGAATTCTGCAATGTTCTCTCTTCCCTTCACAACATGTTCCTGAGTAGAACATGCAGCTTTAAGTCGTTTCTTTTCACAATGCATTTTTCTACAACAGATAGACTTTTAGGTTGTCCCCAGTTCTCTGCTATTGGCAACATTTTGAGAACATTCTCATACCTATCTTTTGGTTCACGTATTGTGCAAGAGTTTCTCTAGTCTAGGGTAAACACCTAGAAGTGCAACTGCTGTGGCATACTATATGTTCATGTTTAATACCAAATTGTTTTCCGAAGTGGCTGTACCTATCCACATTCCCTCCAAGCAGTACTATGTATTCTGGTTAGCCTATAGTTTCTCTTTTATTTTTTGGAGATGGAGTTTCACTCTTGTGGCCCAGGCTGGAGTGCAATGGCGCCATCTCGGCACACCGCAACCTCCACCTCCCGGGTTCAAGTGATTCTCCTGCCTCAGCCTCCCAAGTAGCTGGGATTACAGGCGTGCGCCACCATGCCTGGCTAATTTTTGTATTTTTAGTAGAGACGGGGTTTCTCTATGTTGGTCAGGCTGGTCTCGAATTCCCGACCTCAGGTGATCTGCCCACCTCAGCCTCCCAAAGTGCTGGGATTACAGGCGTGAGCCACTGCACCCAGCGGTTAGCCTATAGTTTCTCTATCACACTCTGCTTAGTAGGAAGAGCCTCAGAAAAAAGCTGGTCCGATAAATGATTTTCTTAGTTTTGTTTTTAACTATCTAGGGGGCTTCTTTAGAGGAAAACACATAAGATACCCACTTACCGAGCAAAGGGACTTTATTTTGCAGCAACTCACAGTAGCTTGTGGTGAGAATTCCAATGGGATTACTAGGTACGAACCGTCCTTCTTTTACTAAACGTTCACACGTCCTCATTAAAGTCCCTGAGAATTGAGACGGATCAACTCCATAGTCTCTCCAGCCTCCTACACCATCTGCAACCCCTGAAGAAAGAACAAAAATTACAGTAAAAGAACAATCTTACCAACTTCTCAGGAATTCTTACCTCTGTTTTCTCCTAACAGTTAATTTCACTACATGCTACTACATACATTTACTCCAAAATTCAGAATAAAAAGCACTCACGTTTAAGGTATTCTACACTAACACTCCTAAGCCACATTCGCTACTTAGAATTTGGCCTTTCACATATTGATGAATAAACTTTTGAGCTACCACAGGGTGGCATTGCCTACCAGCCAAGAGTTCAATTTCAGCAGGATTAGCATCTGTGTATAGACATATTTGTGTCATTAATACTTTGTCTTTTATAAGAATGAAAATTGATTTTTAAGCAAAGTGCTGATGCTAGTGACGATACAATTCAGTCAGAGCTGGAGATCACAAAGAACATCAAAAGCAGCAACCTTTTAACTCCAAACATTGGTCAATCGCTGGGAAATAAAGAACAAAACTGAGAACATATCCCATCCCCTCTCCTTCTACCCTGTAGAGGGCGGTACTGTACAATACAACAGCCATTCCTCACATGGTTACTGAGCACCTGAAATGAGGGAAGCCCAATTTGAGACATGTTCTAAGTATAAAACATACAGTGGGCCGGGCGCGGTGGCTCACGCCTGTAATCCCAGCACTCTGGGAGGCCGAGGCGGGCGGATCACGAGGTCAGGAGATCAAGACTGTCCTGGCTAACTCAGTGAAACCCCGTCTCTACTAAAAATACAAAAAATTAGCCAGGCGTGGTGGCAGGCGCCTGTAGTCCCAGCTACTTGGGAGGCTGAGGGAGGAGAATGGTGTGAACCTGCGAGGCAGAGCTTGCAGTGAGCCAAGATCGTGCCACTTCACTCCAGCCTGGGCAACAGGGCGAGACTCCGTCTCAAACAAACAAACAAACAAACAAAACCACACACAGTGGATTTTGAAAACTTAGTATGAAAAAAAGTAAAATCTCTTTGGGAGGCTGAGGCAGGTAGATCACCTGAGGTCAGGAGATCGAGACCAGCCTGACCAACATGGTGAAACCCCGTTTCTACTAAAAATACAAAAAATTAGATGGGTGTGGTGTCAGGCACCTGAAATCTCAGCTACTCAGGAGGCTGAGGCTGGAGAATTGCCTGAACCTGGGAAGTGGAGGTTGCGGTGAGCCGAGATCGCGCCATTGCATCCCACCCTGGGCAACAAGAGTGAAACTCCATCGCTCTGTCACCAGGCTGGAGTGCAGTGGCGTGATCTTGGCTCACCGCAACCTCTCCGCCTCCTGGGTTCAAGGGATTCTCCTGCCTCAGCCTCCCGAGTAGCTGAGACTACAGGTGTGTGCCATCACGCCTGGCTTTTTTGTATTTTTAGTAGAGAAGGGGTTCACCGTGTTAGCCAGGATGGTCTCATCTCCTGACCTCATGATCTGTCAGCCTCGGCCTCCCAAAGTTCTGGGATTACAGGCATGAGCCACTGCGCCCGGCCCCCAAAATCTCTAATTTTTATATTCATGACTTACATACTGAAATCGTATTTTGGGCCAGGCATGGTGGCTCATGCCAATAATCCCAGCACGTCGGGAGGCCAAGGTGGGAGAATCACTTGGGCTCAGGAGTTCAAGACCTGCTTGGACAACACAGTGAGTCCCTGACTCTACTAAAAATAAAAAAATTAGCCAGGCATAGTGGTGTGCACCTGTAGTCCCAGCTACTCAGGAGGCTGAGGTGGGAGGACTGCTTGAGCCCCGGTGGTTGGGGCTACAGTGAGCCATGATTACGCCACTGCACTCCAGCGTGGGTGGATCAGCAAGACCTGGTCTCAAAAAATGAAACAGAAAAAGAATATTTTAGATATAATGCACCAAAGAGAATGCATTATCAAGACTGAGCTCACCTTTCTTTATTTACCTATTTTTTTTGAGACAGAGTCTCGCTCTGTCGCCCAGGCTGCTGGAGTACAGTGGCGTAATCTCAGCTCATGGCAACCTCTGCCTCCCAGGTTCAAGTGATTCTCCTGCTTCAGCCTCCCTAGCTGGGACTACAGGTGCTCGACACCACACCTGGCTTGCATTTTTAGTAGAGACAGGGTTTTGCCAGGTTGGCCAGGCTGGTCTCAAACTCCTGACTTCAAGTGATCTGCCCATCTCGGCCTCCCAAAGTGCTGGGATTATAGGCATCGGCCACTGCATCCGGCCAAATTTCACCTTTTAAAAAATTAACTATTATTATTTTTAGAGACAGTGGCTTGTTCTGTTGTCCAGGTTGGAGTGTAGTGTTACAATCACAGCTCATTGTAGTCTTGAACTCCCAGGCTTAAGTGATCCTCCTACCTCAGCCTCCTGAGTAGCAAGGACTATGGGGTCATGCCACCACACCCAGCTAGTTTTTGTTTGTCTGGCAATACAGAGGCAGGATCTCACTGTATTGCCCAGGCTTATTTTGAACTCCTGGGCTCAAGTGATCCTCCTGCCTCAGCCTCCCAAAATGCTTGGATTACAGGCGTGAGCCACCATGCCTGGCTTCTTTTTATTTTTAGTTAATATGAATATTAGGAAATTTAAAATTACATATGTGGCTCACATTATATTTCTACTGGATAGTACTAGTATAGAGATTTTCGTAGGCCCAAAGAGTTGCTGATGAGTTCAGAGTCTGCTTAGAGCTCCTTTATCAAGAGGAAATTAGTGTTTATGAAAGTCAATAGAATATCAAAGCCATCATACAATCTTCTACTCAAACTCTTGCAAAACACCAAGCTATTCTTTCCAACACTAAAACCAATTTCCATCTGCTAAATTCAAAGACACTGAGAGAAAATGTCAAAAATATACATTATTAAGGCTTTAAATGGCCTTTCTGGAAGGATCCATAAGAAATATTAGCAATGGTTGCTTTAGAAATAAGGAACTGAAAACGATCCATGAACAAAATGGGAATTTTTGCCTTTTACTTCATACCATTCTGTATTAATTTTATTTTTATCATGAGCATGTATCATATGATTTTTTAAAACAGGGATTTTTTAATTTTTAAAACTTTCTGAGCATGAAACATCCTTCCCATACACACATTTACTTTTTGTACATTCAACTTTAAGAATGTATTTGGTACAAAAGTAGCAGAGTGCCTATATATACATCCCTGAAAAATTGGCTTAACATGAATTGGACACGTGAAACTATTTCTCTGGGGATGGCAGTTAACAAAAAGAAAGGGAACACACCGTAAAAAAGTAAGAGGAAACAGAATTGGAAGACATAAAGAAGGCAACAAATAGTGTATCACCACTGGGACAGCAACTTTCCCCACCTATGTGACCAACCAATAAACCGAATTTCACGACAGGGCAATTCCAAATTAGCTAATTAAAGTAATAAAAACTCTGGGATTCGTTTCAAAATATTTAAGGGGTTGAAGGGGGAGTGACAGAAGCACAGATGAAACAAGACTGGCCATGAATGGATCGTTGTTGAAGCTGAATAAGAAGAACACCCATCTCTCTACTTTGATATATATTTGAAATTTTCCATAACACAACATTTAAATAATAACAATGATAACAAGTTTAAAAAGAAAAAAGACCCTTTTGCCTGCTGTGTGGAGAGCAAGAGCGGAAGGAGTTTAAGAGATCCATTTCATAGTCCACTCGCAATCTGCTGGCAGTGTGGTTAGAGGTGTGCAGACATTTGGTATCCATGAAACAGAACACATGGATTGAGCGGTGAGGGAAAGAAAAGCAACCGGGCTAACTAGGGATCTATCTTACAAGGAACAGCACATTTCACTGTTTTTCAAGGAGTTATGAAGAGGTTTGGGAAACTTATATTAAAAGAATTTAAGATCATTTCAATAGGAACTTCTTTGGAGAAACTCTTATTTTACTAGGAGTAAGATTTCACCACAATTTAAAACACAACAATTTATGTTAAAACACAGAATATAATTATAAGCCTTGCAACACTATCTGATGAATCATTCATTCTTTTCAAACCACTGCCTGCTTCAGGGAAGAATTTCTTCTTAAGTAGTCTCTGGTACAACTACAATTAACTTTAAATACAAATTGGTTTCATCTGCAAATGCCCTTCACAAGAAAACCATTTAAATCTAAGATAACATTTAGAGTTGATCCTCGATCCTCGCACTCACTAAATAATCTGTCAGCAGGTTGAGTCTGACCTGACACAGCCCTTCAACATTAATCAGATTTCTCCCAGAATAGAGCGCAACCTTTTGGGCACCTGTTTGCTTTTTTACACGGGCAAAGGATGCCAAGCAAAACACCACTGACCAAATGTCTTTAGGGGAGAGAGAAATTCAAAAAGCATATAAACTCTTCAACAAAGCTGCAGGGAAAAAAGCCTTAATACAGTGCATATATATAACTAAGTTATATAAGGGGAAGAGTTGTATTTGGGATAAGAATCAGACTAAAACTAGAATAACCTACTACACGTACATATGAAACCTAATTTTATTCATATTAGGTGGTTGTTTCTACACAGAAATTAATATGTCCTCTATTGCATAAGCAAAAGCTACAGACTGCAAAGAGCAAGAATACCCTTTAAACAGTGGAACTGATCCAGATATAAAGGGAAATTTCATTCAGAATACATTTCAAAGGTAAAGAAAACTGTTAAAGGAGAAATTGCTTAAGATCCCAAAGATGTCAGGAACACAACTATCAAACAGCAAAGGATAAGAATAAGAATACCCTAAGAGCAAATGGAGGCCACATGTGGACCACCACATTGTGCACGCTGCGCTAGGAAATAAGACGGCTGAGAAAGCCGGTCTCTGAGAAGCTCCCCTGCTAGTGGGGTGCTAGACTTCTCACAGAGAAACCAGACAAACGGCTCCCATAAACGCTGCTGCAGGAGGGTCAACAGCCAGTGGTTAGTGCTTACGGACACCACGAGAATGCAGCGCCTCAAGAACAGTGCCAGCCTGCTCTGAAAGTAGCATTCGGATAGGCCCTGGCAGGGGTCAGCCAGATTTCCACGGCAGGGAAGGATAACAAAAGGAAAAGAAAGGCGGACAACTAGATGCTGGGGCTTGGGTGAGCAGGGAGAAGCTGAAAAATGAAGGGCAGTAGCGAAAGTTGTAGAAAATCAAGAATGCCAGTTCAAGAACTCTAAAGTTCTTTATGCTACTGACCTGTGCTGTCTAACATGGGAGCCACTAGCCACATGTGGCTATTGAGTCTAAAATCTCACTTGTTTGGATTGAGAAGTGCTTGCTATGAAGTGTAAAATACATTCTGGATTCCAAAAACTTAGTACCAACAAAAGAAAAACTAAAATGACTTAGTAGTAGTTTTGTTTTCTTTTAAGAGATGGGGTCTCACTCTAGCCCAGGCTGGAGTAGTGGCCTGATCATAGCTCACTGCAGTCTTGAACTCCTGGGCTCAAGTATTCCTCCCACCTCAGCCTCCTTAGTAGCTGGGATTACAGACACACCCTGATACACTCCGCTTTTTTTTTTTTAAGTTTTTGTAGAAACAGGGTCTCACTATGTTGTCCAGGCTGGTCTCAAACTTCTGGGCTCAAGCAATCTCACACCTTGGCCTCCCAAAGTGCCAAGATTATGGGCATGAGCCACAGGATCTGGCCAAGTTTAACACATATATTAGGTATACTCAAGAGGTTAACAACGATAATAAAACAGAATAATTATAACAATATACTATAATAAATGTTGTGTGAATGTGGTCTCTGTCTGTATTATTGTTAGGTAATGTGGGTATATTAGTCCATTCTCATGCTGCTATGAAGAAATACCTGAGACTAGGTAATTTATAAAAGATGGAGGTTTAATTGAGTCACAGTTCTGCATGGCTGGGGAGGCCTCAGGAAACTTACAATCATGGCAGAAGGGGAAGCAAACACATCCTTCTTCACATGGCAGCAGGAGAGAGAAGTGCTGAGCAAAAGGGGAAAAGCCCCTTATAAAACCATCAGATCTTATGAGAACTCACTATCACAACAGCAGCATGAGGGTTTATGCGGATTATTATGGGAACTACAATTCAAGATGAAATTTGAGTGGGGACAATGCCAAAACACATCAGTGGGTAATTGAAACCTCAAATAAGAGGGAACTACTGTTTCTGGATTTGGGGAATTAGAAAATATTGATTAGATTATTCTACAGTTGGCAAGGGTGTGTAAATGCCTTTAAAAGACATTTAATTCTGTCTTGGGTATGTCAAACTTCAGGTGCCAGCAGGGCATCTTTGTGGAAGTGTTGTGTATAAAGTGAGGAACTATGAGTTTGCGGCTGGCAAGGCAAGTTGGGGCCAGAAAATCTGAGAATTGATACCTTAGTGGTAGGGTATCCAGTTTGTCAGAATGATATAATCTCTATGGAGGTAGAGAGAAGCGAAGCTAAAAAGTAGGCTGAATTAATGACTAGAAGGGCCTTGAATGCCAAGATAAAGAGGTTGCACCGAATATAGAAGCTATTTCCTTTAATTCACTGTAATCATCTTATGTCTCCATTAATAACATTCTGTGAGCACACATCTAGCTTAAGTGTTTCCCTTGACCCAAAATCCAATTAAAATCACTATTAGATTAAGATAATGGTTACATATCAGAAATAGCTGAGCAAAAGATTGAGAAGAGACCATAGGGCACAGAAAAATCCTTTAGTGTTTTTGTTTGTTTTTGTTTTTTGAGACAGAGTCTTGCTCTGTCACCCAGGCTGGAGTGCAGTGGTGCGATATTGGCTCACTGCAACCTCTGCTTCCCGGGTTCAAGTGATTCTCCTGCCTCAGCCCCCCAAGTAGCTACCACGCTCGGCTAATTTTTTGTATTTTTAGTAGAGACGGGGTTTCACCGTGTTGGCCAGGATGTTCTCAAACTCTTGACTTCATGATCCGCCCGCCTCCGCCTCCCAAAGTGCTGGGATTACAGGCGTGAACCACCGTGCCCAGCCTAGTTTTATCTTTTCAATGGAAATGTCAGTTTTATGAAGCAAAATGAGCAATTAGAAAATAGTTACAGTATTTATGTTTTTACAAAGTATTTTATTAAGTTTTCCATAGACTGATGCTTTTTCCCTTTTTCTTTTTTTAACAGCATCCTGCTCTGTCACCCAGGCTGGAGTGCAGTGGTGCAAACACAGCTCACTGTAACTTTGAACTCCTGGGCTCAAGGGATCCTCCCACTTCAGCCTCCAGAGTAGCTATGACTACAGGAATGCACCAACACACACAACTCATTTAAAAAAAAATTTTTTTTGTAGAGATGCGGTCTCATTATGTTGCCCAGGCTGGTCTCAAACTCCTGGGGTCAAGTGATCCCCCTGCCTCAGTCTCCCAAAGTGCTGGGATTACAAGCACAAATCACCATGCCTGGTTTCTACAGTTAAGAGTTAAAAACGGAAGCAAAAAGAGTAATTCTGAGTGTCTGCCATCATTAAGTGTTTATAAGAAGAAAAAAAATTTTTTTTTTTTTTTTTTTAAAGAAATGGGGTCTTGGGCCCAGCGTGGTGGTTCACGCCTGTAATCCCAGCACTTTGGGAGGCCGAGGTGGGCAGATCACTTGAGGTCAGGATTTCAAGACCAGCCTGTCCAACATGGTGAAACCCCCATCTCTACTAAAAATACAAAAATTAGCTGGGCGTGGTGGTGCGTGCCTGTAATCCCAACTTCTTGGGATGCTGAGGCAGGAGAATCACTTGAACCTGGGAGGTGGAGGTTGCAATGAGCCAAGACTGCATCATTGCACCCCAGCCTGGGCAACAGAGCAAGACTCAGCCTCAGGGGGAAAAAAAAAAAAAAAGAAATGGGGTCTCACTCTGTCACCCAGACTGGAATGCAGTGGTGTAGTAATAGCTCACTGCGGCCTCCAACTCCTGAGCTCAAGAGATTCTCCCATTTCAGCCTCCTGAATATCTGGGACTACAGGCATGTGCCACCATACCCAGCTATTTATTTTTTGTAGGGATGGGTCCTCGCCATGTTGCCCAGGGTGGTCTTGAACTCCTAGGCTCAAGTGATCCTCCTGCTTTGGCCTCCCAAAATGCTAGAATTACAGGAATGGGCCACTGAGCCCAGCAAAGAAGAAAGTTCTTAAGCAATTTTCATTTTTCTAATTAACATGTTTTTGTCTTTGCCAAAATGGTATAACCATGTAAAATGGTAGTTATGACCAGGCGTGGTAGCTCATACCTGTAATCCCAGCATATTGGGAGGCTGAGGTAGGAGGATTGTTTGAGCCAAGGAATTCGAGACCAGCCTAGGCAACATAGCAAAACCCGTCTCTACAAAAAAATTTAAAAATCAGCCAGGGATGGTGGCACACACCTGTAGTTCCGGCTAAACAGGAGGCTGAGGGTGGGAGGACTGCTTGAGTCCAGGAGGTCAATGCTGCAATGAGCTGTGATCACACTACATGCACTTCAGCCTGAGCGACAGAGCGAGACCCTGTCTCAAAAAAAAAAAAGGTAGTTATAACCAAATGATAGCTATCTTAAAAATCCTATCTTCCCAATTACACAGTCACCTAACTGTGTAATTGCAAAAGGCTTACTATAAGAAAGACTTCTGAACTAGTCAAAATCAGCAAGAGCGTCTCCAGTCCTGTCCTCCATTAACAGCCATCAACATGATGTTGCAATTATTTTAAACCCCTCCTACTGCACTCATCTTCAGACTGACATGCAGTTACCTACAAAGCAAACGTTTTCTAGAAGAACGCGATGCCTAGAGAATAAATACTAAATTTCAATTTTAATATAAGCATCAATGAAGAAAAACAATTTGATTTTGTCCAAAAATGTATTTAATGTACACTCTGGCAGAATTTCAAATATTAAGTAGTATCCAAAGGTAATAGCTTTATTCCTTGCATCTTTGATGATCTCAAGGCATCTTACATCAAGCCTCGCATTCCAAAGAAGCATACTGGCTCTACATGGATTGTCTTTCCATCAGTGAAACACATCTCCTGCCTACTAGGATGGGTACTTGATAGTGAGTTGAAACTCTAGAGGAGAAACTGAGTAAGAATCTGGCAGGATCACAAGAATTGAATAATAGAAGTATCAGGAGACCCTCTGCACTCTAAGGAATAAGGGCATCTGCTTTTACAGACTTTCTGCAGTAAGGGGCCATCTAATGAGAAAGGGGGCTAAGCAATATTTATTGCAGTACGACAGCCATCTTTTCAGATGCTGAGGCTTTTCAAAGACTTTAGTGTTCTCAGAGCCAGCCTCATTTGTCTAAAGACATCACAGCATGAAGCACTATAACTAGAAAAAAAATGAGATCAGAGTAGAAACTCAATTTCCTATCCAATGGAACAGATCACATTTATGTCAACATTTCTTTTTTTCTTTCTTTCTTTCTTTTTTGGGATGGAGTCTCACTCTGTGGCCCAGGCTGGAGTGCAGTGGCGCAATCTCAGCTCACTGCAACCTTCGCCTCCCAGGTTCAAGTGACTCTCCTGCCTCAGCCTCCCGAGTAGCTGGTATTACAGGCACCCACCACCATGCTTGGCTAATTTTTCTATCTGTAGTACAGACATGGGGTTTCGCCATGTTGGCCAGGCTGGTCTCAAACTCCTGACCTCAAGTGATTGCCCCCCGACACAGCCTTGGGCTCCCAAAGTTCTGGGATTACAGGCATGAGCAACCGCAACCAGCCTATATCAACATTTCTTAAACCTCAACTATTTGGGCACTTAAGAACGCTCCCGACGGTGTGCAGTGGCTCATGCCTGTAATCCCAGCACTGTGGGAGGCTGAGGCGGGTGTATCATTTAAGCTCAGGAGTTCGAGAGCAACCTGGGCAACATGGTAAAACCTCCGTCTCTACTAAAAATACAAAAAATTAGCCAGGCATGGTGGCACACACCTGTGGTCCGAGCTGCTTGGGGGACAGGGGTAGAAGGATCACTTGAGCCCGGGAGCTGTGATCGTGCCACTGTACATGAGCCTGGGTGACACAGCAAGACCTGCCTCAAAAAAACCCCCAACAAAACAAAAAACACTCCCCTGTGATTCAAGACTGTGAAATGTTGTATCTGCAAATAATTATCCCAAACGGAGAGTCGCTTGAGCCAGGAGGTTGAGGCTGCAGTGAGCTATCACTGTGCCACTGCAATCCAGCCTGGGTGAAAGAGCAAGACACTGTCTCTATTTTAAAAATGAAAAAAATTAGCCAGGCCTGGTGGCGCATGCCTGTAGTCCCAGCTACTCGGAAGGCTGAGGCAGGAGAATCGTTTGAACCCAGGAGGCGGAGGTTGCACAGGGAGCTGAGATCGCACCACTGCACTCCCGCCTGGGCAACAGATTGAGACTCCATCTCAAAAAAAAAAAAAAAAAAAATCCAAAATGAATGAAAAGCAGGATGACTGAAAAAATATATTCAACAAATATATTCTGTCAAGTTATACAGAAAAATGTCATGTGCTTTTTGACTAACAACAGTCCTTTCAGTTCTATGGAGGTAAAATTATATAGATTATGCTGCACTTCCTGTTTTAACAAGCAAGTGAAATACTCCCTTTGCAAGAAGTTTCCGGCCCAGTGCAGTGGCTCACACCTATAATCCCAGCACTTTGGGAGGCTGAGGTAAGCAGATCACTTGAGGTCAGGAGTTTGAGACCAGCCTGGCTAACATGGTGAAACTTCATCTCTACTAAAAATACAAAAATGACCCAGGTATGGTGGCGCATGCCTGTAATACCACCTAGCTGGGTAACTGACCCAGGAGAATCGCTTGAACCCAGGAAGCAGAGGTTGCAGTGAGCTGTGATTAAGCCACTGCACTCCAGCCTGGGTGACAAAGCGAGACTCTGTCTCAAAAAAGAAAAAAGAAGAGGAAAAAAAAAAAAAAGAAGAAAGATGTTTCTGGCCAGGCGCGGTGGCTCATGCCTATAATCCCAGCACTTTGGGAGGTCGAGGCGGGTGGATCACCTGAGGTCAGGAGTTCGAGACCAGCCTGGCCAACATGGAAAAACCCTGTCTCTACTAAAAATACAAAAATTAGCTGCACTTGGTGGTAGGCACCTGTAGTCTCAGCTACTTGGGAGGCTGAGACAGAATTGCCTGAACCTGGGAGGCAGAGAGTGCAGTAAGCAAAGATTGCGCCATTGCACTCCAGCCTGGGCGACAGGGTGAGTGAGACTCCATCTCAAAAAAAAAAAAAAAAAGAAGAAGAAAAAGTAAGTTTCCATTCCACATTAATCACAATGAAATCTGTGTCTTTTGATTCTCCAGAGATCAAGACTACGTCAAGAACAAGATCTCTAAGCAGAAGTTAAGTCAAAAGTGAAGGTAATGAAGCTCAAAGGATGGACTGAAAAGTTCAACCCTGTAATAAAACATGTGAAAATGGCCGCATGAGGTGGCTTACGCCTGTAATCCCAGCACTTTGGGAGGCCAAGGCAGGTGGATCACCTGAGGTCAGGAGTTCAAGACCAGCCTGGCCAACATGGTGAAACCCCATTTCTATTAAAAATCAAAATTAGCCAGGCGTGGTAGCACATGCCTGTAATCCCAGCTACTCAGGAGACTGAGGCAGTAGAATCCCTTGAACCTGGGAGGCAGAGGTTGTGGTGAGCCGAGACTGCGCCATTGCACGCCAGCCTGGGCAACAAGAGCGAAAATCTGTCTCAAAAAAAAAAAAAAAAAAAGTATGAAAATGGAAACTATAGGCAAAACTCAAACAAAATCAAAGCTGGAGTAAGCGGTTCATTTTGTGTTTGAGAATTCCAAACAAAATAGTTAGCTATTCCTTGCTAGCTTAGTAATTATGAGACAACTTAAGAATTAATCAAATTAATGAGCCTCCACATACACTTACACCTATGTCTAGAATACTTCATTAACTAGAGAAGATAATTTCCAGACTATTCTGGGCAGTTGCCTGGTCTTAAAAAGCAGTGAAAAGTGCTGACATGAGGATTAGGAAACAATTGTGTGAAGGCAAAGAAACTTAAAGTCAACCTTTTAAAAATAAAAATGTTCTTCCTTTAACTTCAATAATTCTGTTTAAATACCAATACTTAATGTGGAATTATCTATTCTGGCTCAACTGTGGCTTGGGAACTTGTGCAACTTACAGACTTGGTATGAATCACTGGTCTGCCTTCCACAAACTGCAGAGTTGAAGGTTGTTACTGAAAAGGTCACTTCACTCCTTTCTGGCCTGCAACAGTATCTTCCTCAAATGCCAAATGCTGTTAGCAATGTTTCTGGACAGGAGGAGGCAACAAACAAATCATCTGGGAGGTCATACTTATTGTAAGTTATGAACAGCAGAGGCAGGGCACTAATTATGTTACAGAAGTAAGGGCCTCTATTAAAGCTGTGGCTTCAGTTTGTTTTCAGGTGTTAGAAAATGTCACACAATACCAAATAATTCAAAAATTAAGTAAGGAAGTAACAAGCAATTAAAGACCAGCTATCTGATATGTGCCTACTTGTACTGGCCCTTTAGGCTGGGGAGAAGATTTTCCTTCTGTTTATAATTTACAAGATTAGATCTAGAATTCTTGTCAACCTGATATTTATGACAAGCCATATATCCTTGACCTAACCCCAAAGAAGATACTATTTACCCACTGCTTTCTTCACCCTCTATAAAAATAAGGGCTGGCCTTGACTAAAATAGGCACCCTCTGGGAGAGGTCTATAGTCACATGCGGCCTGGCACAAATGTAACTTTTTTTTTCCTTTAAATGAGAACATCATTCCTCTGAATAGCCTGCCAAGTGTAGAACTGTCTCTTAATTTCTGAACACTAATTTATATACACATATACATACACGTATATATACATATATACATACACGTTATATATATATATACACGTATATGTATATGTGTATATATACATTGTTTTTTTTTTTTTTTTTTTTTGAGACGGAATTTCACTTTTGTCATCCAGGATGGAGTGCGATGGCACAATCTCGGCTCACTGCAACCTCCACCTCCTGGGTTTAGGAGATTCTCCTGCCTCAGCCTCCTGAGTAGCTGGGATTACAGGCACCCATCACCATGCCCAGTTAATTTTTTGAATTTTTAGTAGAGACGGGGTTTCACCATGTCGGCCAGGCTGGTCTCAAACTTCTGACCTGAGGTGATCCACCCGCCTCAGCCTCCCAAAGTGCTGGGATTACACGCGTGGGCCACCACGCCTGGCCTATATTTTTTACTCTATACATTGTTCAACTAAGTAATGATCTTTGAGTAGTAGGACAATGAGTACTTTTTTTTTCTTTTTCATACTTTTTTTGTTTTGTTTCGTTTTTCAGATGGAGTCTCACTCTGTCGCCCAGGCTGGAGTGCAGTGGCATGAACTTGGCTCACTGCAACCTCCGCCTCCCAGGTTCAAGCGATTCTCTGCCTCAGCCTCCTGAGTAGCTGGGATTACAGGCGCCCACCACCATGCTGGGATAAGTTTTGTATTTTTAGTAGAGACGGGGTTTCACCATCTTGGCCAGGCTGGTCTTGAACTCCTGACCTTGTGATCCACCCCGTCTTGGCCTCCCAAAGTGCTGGGATTACAGGCGTGAGCCACCGTGCCTGGCCCATACTTTCCAATTTTTTAGCAATGAGTAATGTTACTTTCGTGGGAAGGATGACAAGAACTATTTACGTAAATCAGGTGAAAACAACATTCTATACTTACATTTAATATTAAAACTATTCAAAACATTCTATTGGACATTTACTGTATGCAAGACACTATGGTGAAAGGGAGCTAAAGATTTATATGTAATAAAATATTTCCTGCATATGGGAACTTAAAATGAAGTGATGATTTTGGTTGGGGAGGACAGTTTAGGGAGATTCAAGATACATGACTATAATAAAGCAAAATATGCACCAATAAAAACAAAAGCAAAGAAGGTCAGATTATGCATAGCTGAAGGAATCAAAAGGATTAATGAAGAAGTGTCTGAAATGAGCCTTGAAGGATGAAAGAAAATGAGTTGTAGGAGAGGAGGCTGACAAGACAGGCATTTTGAGCAATTCCCTAGGATTCTGACTTACATGAATAAAGTACAAGTCATAGCAGGTGAGGGTTCCAAGAGCAGGGAAACTTGACCTCCAGGTAAATGTCTATTATATTCATGCCAGGAACCTCTCACCATTAATCAGCGCAAACAATGCAGTGCAGAGCTTACGGCATTTAGGAGGTCCCTGGAAGGAAAGGCTGGCCTGAGGCTACCAAACTCAACAAGGCTTAAGTTTTTGTTTTAACTAATAGTTAACAGTTAAGCAAAACCCCTTAATTAAAACAAAAGCAATAGCTAATAACTAAGTAGAAGTCACAATCAGCCAAAATCACCTCCCTAAAAGAAAATCTAAAATGATCTTTTCTAACTGGAAAGGCAGTGTGGGATACTGAGCAAGGACACAGGCTCTGGAGGCAGATCTGGGTTCAAACTCCAGCCCCAGAACAAGATGTGCTAAGCATGGCCTTGGGCAGCTCTCTGAGCTTCAGTAGCTTCACCTGTGAATGGAGTCGTATCCTCGATTTCACAGGGCCGGTGTGAGGAACGAGGATAACCTCTTCAGAACACCTACCAGTGCTCCGCTCACAGCCAACATTCAGCAAGTTAGAGTTATGCCTATCTCTAAGAAAGGCCAGCGAGCAGCAAACAGACCAGCCTAGACTGCAGCAATCAGGAAAAAAAAGAGTCTTTGACCCATGTTTGCAGGCTGCCAGCTCTACAAACACTAGTCTGTGGTCACAACCAAAAGTCAATGCCCACTCAGAGATAATGCATAAAAGATAAGTAGTCCATTCAGCTCTTTCAGTCACACATCCACCACCATTCAATATTCCATTAAACATTCAATAGTAACATTTTCAAGTACTAATAAACATATATTTGTCTCCAAAAATAACAAGGAAAAAAGGATTTACCTGCACTTTGAAAAGAATATTTTCCCCAGAAGGACTCTGAAGTAACCTTACTTAGCAAATACTTCAGAGCCTGCTGCCTCCTGTGTCAGGATTCCAACTCAAAGATTTCTCATTTTACATGGGAAATCCTAAAACTATGAGGAATACATACATGGGCCTAACCATTTTCTTCGTCACTACAATAATACCAGTGCCTTTATAGCGATCTTCCCTTCTCTTTTCTTCCCCCGTATATTGTGAGCCTCCAAAGGGCTGAGTCTCACACAGCTAACCGTTGTTTCATCCCCACTGGCTGGCCTAGTACCTGGCCCAATGATTCCCCACCCTTGCCGCACAATGAGATTACCTATGGAACCCCAGCCCTACTCCCTGAATCGGTGTGGCCAGGGTGGGCCTAGGCCTCTCAGCACAGGCGATTCTAATGAGAATCAATGGTCCAGCTGGATGGAAGCATTCCACAAGCCTGATGGTTCTGCCTGTAAAATGCCTCTTGTACCAAGCAATCCCATTTTCTGTTCCCAAACTTGATCCTTCCTTTTGCATTTCCCACCCTAATTAATGGCAGCCCAGCTACCCATACATACTTCCAGGCTTAGAACCCTTAAGGCATCTTCCAAGTGCAAAACCTCTAACTCAATTTCCACTCCTCTTTCTCTTTCATCCTCTGACCAATTATCACCAAGCCTACCAGGAGTCTGAAGCTCAACTACTTCCCACTGCCCTAGGTAAAGCCCCTTCTAGCTCAGACTATTTCAGTAGCTCGTAACTGGTCTTTTGCCTCCTGTTCTCCCATTACATCCTCTGTATCGATTTGTTTTTTACAACACCGCAATGTCCATGTTACTCCTCTAGTCAAATACCTTCCATGTAATATGTATTTATTTGCTTGTATATGTGAAATATTCTTTAGAAGGATACACAGAAACTAGTAACACTGGTTGCCTCTTGAGAGGACTTTGTAGCTTGGAGACAAGGGTGGTGAGACTTCACTGTGCACTCTCGAATTCTGAACACCTTTTAAATTCTGTACCATTTGAATGTGCTGCCTCTTCAAAAGCAAAGACCTCTTCTATAGCTTCCTCCCCACCTACCCCGCAAAAAACAAACCAAACCAAACAAACAAAAAAACCACCCAATTCCTTAACATGACAATTTAGTCTCAGTCTATTTTCTAACATCAATTCTCAACACTGACCCCTATGCCGACCCTACCAGCCATGAAACAGCTGTAGTTTTGGGGATCTACTTTGCCTTTGCTGAGCCCTCAATCTGGAGTATTCCCATTCTTCTCATTTGCCTCAGCTTACTGAAAAACCCATCTCTTAAGGCCTGACGTTGTGCCCCTACAATCTCATGCGATTTTTTTTTTTTTTTTTTGAGACGGAGTCTCGCTCTGTCACCCAGGCTGGAGTGCAGTGCCGCGATCTCGGCTCACTGCAAGCTCCGCCTCCCGGGTTCACGCCATTCTCCTGCCTCAGCCTCCCGAGTAGCTGGGACTACAGGCGCCCGCCACCACGCCCGGCTAATTTTTTGTATTTTTAGTAGAGATGGGGTTTCACCATGTTAGCCAGGATGGTCTCGATCTCCTGACCTCGTGATCCGCCCGCCTCGGCCTCCCAAAGTGCTGGGATTACAGGCGTGAGCCACCGCGCCCGGCCCTCATGCATATTCTTTCACACCGGTCCTGTGCATGTTTGCCTTCCCCACAGGACTATGAAACATCAGGGTTGAAGTCTGTTTTGTTCATTGGTCTTTAAAACAACTGTCAGGGACTAATAGGAAGCAACCAATAAACAATGAATTCAGCTGACCACACTGAAAAGTTAGAACACCAATATCTGGTATACAAACTTTCAGCCAAAAACTCCAAAGGGACTGAGTCTAGTAATGGATCCTAGCGTTTCACAAGGTGTCATTCCCTGGGTCAGAACTCGCTACAAGATGTTCCTCTAACAGGCCATTCAAAGAGAAGGCTGCCAGGCAAGGTGGCTCAAGCCTGTAGTCTCAACTACTTGAGAGGCTGAGGCAGAAGGATGGCTTCAGTCCAGGAGGTCGAGGCTGCAGTGCACTACAACTACACCTGTGTAGAGAATAGCTACTGCACTCCAGCCTGGGCAACAGAGCAAGACCCTGTCCCCGCCGAGGACAGGCGCGGTGGCTCACGCCTGTAATCCCAACACTTTGGGTGCCCAAGGTGGACAGATCACTTGAGGTCTGGAGTTCAAGACCAGCCTGGCCAACATGGTGAAACCCCATCTCTACTAAAAATACAAAAATTAGCCGGGCATGGTGGCGGGCACCTGTAATCCCAGCTACACGGAAGGCTAAGGAAGGAGAATTGCTTGAACCCAGGAGGCGGAGATTGAAGTGAGCAGAGATCACACCACTGCCCTCCAGCCTGGGCGACAGAGTGAGACTCTGTCTCAAAAAATAAAAAGTAAAAATAAATAAAAATAAAAAAAGAGAAAGAGAGGGCTGAGCTGATGGAAAGAGCATTAAAGAAAAGTCTGGAGATAACACTGCTCCCAACTTTCTTTGCCACTAACTGGACCTAAGACACTGGTCAAATCGTTTCTCTAAGCTTTAGTTTCCTCATCTGTGAAATGAGGGGCAGGAAGACACAGTCTCTCTAGAGTCCCTTTCTCGGATCCAAGACTGTGGGACTTATAAGTCACACTGCAGGAAAAAAAAGAGCCAGTTTAAGAAACTTTATAAACAAAGGCTAACAAATAGGGCTATCCTGTCTTCATTCACTTAGGAAAAGAAAACAAAACAAATAGGGCTATACTTTGCATTTCACATACAATATTACATTTACTGCATGAACTAGTTTTGAAACAAAGCCTTCATTTCTGGCTTCCCAATTTATCTCTTGTCCTTATTGCACTGCCACATGTATATTTCCAGTGAAGTTTCAATAATGATTTAGAGAGTGGAAACACTGCCCCTTGTCCTTTCACTTTAGTTTTAAACACCTAACTAAAATGTTGGCAAAGTTTTTCTTAAAGCCACTAACAAACACCTCAACCACTTTTCAATCTGAAATCCTACTAAAAGAATAAAAGATGATGGCCAAGCACAAGATCCTGGAACAACAACAACAACAACAACAACAACAACAAAGATGGTTATAAATTAGTATTAATTGACTTTACGAAGTCAAATGATCTATAAATACTCATGTATAGAATTGTACAGTAATTATTGCTGCTCACCTCTAACTGTGCCTAATTCATAAATTAAACTTTATCACAGGTGTGTATGAATGTACAGGAAAAAACATAGCCTATATAGGGTTTCATACTAAAGAGTTTCAGGCATCCACAAAACATACTAACCTTGTTATTCAAAGACCATTGATTGTTTGGTGAATTGTGTATTGTAATAAAAAAATGACAGGATCAAAATGGCCTCTCAAAACCAAGAGAAATGGATTTCTAAGAACAATGCATACATAAGGCATCCTTATTTAGACTTTCTAATTTCATAGAAACACTAATGGTTCCATCACCAATTAGTGGTCAACCTAGAGGCCATAAACAGTTTTCTAGCTCTTATCGAAATACCTTAAATCTTATTTTCTTGCCCCAAATTGCTATTCAAACATAGCAGATATGAAAACAGAAGCACTTTTTGTTTGCCTCATTCAGCCCAGCCAACCTTTTGCATTCACCTCAAATGACAGCATAGACTAATTTTGGTAAGTCAAAAAACTTGCTAGATAACAGCATCCTTGAAAGATAACAACGTGGCTAGGTGCAGTGGTTCACCTCACACCTGTAATCTCGGAAGTTTAGGAGGCCAAGGTGGGTGGATCACGAGGTCAGGAGTTCAAGACCAGCCTGGCCAACACAGTGAAACCCCATCTCTACTAAAAATACAAAAATTAGCCAGGTGTGGTGGCATGTGCCTGTAGTCCCAGCTACTAGGGAGGCTGAGGAGGGAGAATCGCTTGAACCCGGGAGGTGGAGGCTGCAGTGAGCCAAGACCACGCCACTGCACTCCTGCCTGGGTGACAGAGTGAGACTCCGTCTTAAAAACAAAAAACAAAAAAGATAACAATGTACAGAGTAGTCCAAAAAGAAATAAATTCCCTTTCTCTTCAAAATACTCTGTTAATGAATACGAGAACAGTGCAAACGTGTGTTGGAATTCGCCAAGTAAAAATAGTACTGGGCCCTTCAGCAGAAAGCACTCTTTGTAGGAAGTCACTTTTGTAGTCTCTGGCAAAGTTTTTGCAGTCATTTTGTAGTCCTTAGGATTCATACCAACAATTCAATCCATTCTAGAACTTATTCACCTCAAAAACAACTATTTAGGAACCTAGTAAATTTATAAATTCTTAAGTGAGACAGACTCAAGATCAACAATAAGCTTGCTGATGAGAGCAATTTCACCGCAGTTGGGAAAGTAATATATAACCTTTCTGGAGGACCTATCGTAATTTTAAGTTTTCATTTATTTGTTTATTTATTTATTTTTGAGACGAGTCTCACTCTGTCACCCAGGCTGGAGTGCAGTGGCATGATCTCGGCTCACCGCAACCTCTGCCTCCCGGGTTCAAGTGATTCTCCTGCCTCAACCACCTGAGTAGCTGGGATTACAGGCGCCCGCCACTACGCCCAGCTAATTTTTGTATTTTCAGTAGAGACGGGGTTTCACCATGTTGGCCAGGCTGCTCTCAAACTCCTGACCTCAAGTGATCTGCCTACTTTGGCCTCCCAAAGTGTTGGGATTATATGCGTGAGCCACCACGCCCGGCCCTATGGTCATCTTTATATCAAAGGCCTTGCAAATGCTCATAGGCTTTGACCCAGGAATTCCTCTTCAAGGAATTACCCTGAGAAAATATTCAGATGTAAAGAGATACTCATTCTAGTGTTATTTATAACAGAAAATTGGAAACAACCTAAATAACTACAAATAGAGGACTGGTTTAGTAACTGATGGGCTATACATGCAGGAGAATATGATGCAGTTATGCTTACCAGTATGGAAACACGCACTCCAGCATGCTTCTGGAGTCATACACTATTACAAACTCCATTTGCACACTGTTGCAACTTTTTAAAAGCTTTACAGAGTAGAATGCATATTAATCCAACGTGTATTCTATGTTTTTTAATAACATGTATACAATTATATACACAAAGGCTAGACGAAACCACAATGACTATAGCTTACTATAGCTGAGTTATGATTTATAGGTGTTTTATATGGTACTTCTCTGAAGATTGTGTTACTTTTATAAGCACTAAACATCCATTTATTTAAAAGCACTACACAGGCCAGGCACGGTGGCTCACACCTGTAATCCCAGCACTTTGGGAGGCCGAGGCGGGCAGATTACTTGAGATTGGGAGTTCAAGACCAGCCTGACCAACATGGAGAAACCCTGTCTCTACTAAAAATACAAAATTAGTCGGGTGTGGTGGCACATGCCTGTAATCCCAGCTACTCGGGAGGCTGAGGCACGAGAATCGCTTGAACCCGGGAGGCGGAGGTTGCGGTGAGCCGAGATTGTGCCATTGCATTCCAGCCTGGGCAACAAGAGCAAAACTCTGTCTCTAAATAAATAAATAAATAAATAAATAAATAAAGGCACTATACAGGCTGGGCACGTGGTTCATGCCTTAAATCCCAGTACTCTGGGAAGCTGAGGTGGGAGGATTGCTGGAGCCCTGGAATTTGAGACCAGCCCGAGCAACACAGAGAGACTCTGTCTCCACAATAATTTAAAAAAAAAAAAAAAATTTAAAAGCATTAGACATGCAAGCAAGAGACCTAGGTTCAAGTCCCAATATAATACTAACTATACCACCCTTACTTGATGTGTCAATTTTATAGATGAGGAAACAGATTCACATTAAGTGGAGATAAGAGCAGCAGCTTCGTAGTTACAAAGATTAAATAAGGTAAAACATAAAAATGCTTTGTAACTTCTAAGGCACTATATAAAGCACTAGAAGGATGGGAGAATCATGTTTTGTGTCAGATATGAAACAACTGGCTTAGAAAAAAAAAAAGAATGAAGCATTTTTACTCCTTAAAGAAAAGCTTCTGTCCTTCCCCATTCCCCAATCCTCAATCCCCAATCCTGTTGGGGATTTTTCCTGTTAGAGATTTTATTCAAAAACATTTAGCATCTCTTTTCTTCTTTAAAAACTTTAAACTAAATTGAAAGAGCTGTGCCAGTTGTCAACTCAAGTTGAAATGAATAAGTCGTGTGTTAGCCTAATGCCCTCTGCAATAGGTCAGCTTTCACAAAAAGTCTTGATTTATGATATGCAATTTTGTGAACTGTTAGGAAACAAATTATTTTAGTTCTCAGGGAGACAGAAAACTCCCTATCAGATTATTATTATTATTATTATTTTGAGACAGAGACTGGCTCTGTCATCCAGGCTGGAGTGCAGTGGCACGATCTCGGGTCACAGCAACCTCTGCTTCCCAGGTTCAAGTGATTCTCATGTCTCAGCCTCCCTAGTAGCTAGGATTACAGGTGCTCGCCACCATGCCCGGCTTTTTTTTTTTTTTTTAAACTTTTAGTGGAGACGGGGTTTCGTCATATTGGCCAGGCTGGTCTTGAACTTCTGACCTCAAATGATCCACCCGCCTTGGCCTCCCAAAGTTCTGGGATTATAGGTTGTGACCCACCGTGCCCAGCCCCTATCAGATTTTTAAAATATATGACAACTCCCAAACAAGACTGACTCATAAATTTTATTACTAACAACAAAAAATTAGGATCCAGGACATCACTTCTTAAAAAGAGATCAAAAGTTAACAACTAATTTTGAAAGGCAAACTCACATTATTTTTCATAAACTAAAACTTCCAGTTTGAAAAGTCAAATTTCTTTAGAAATAAAATACTGCTAACTTACTTTTGCAAAGCATTTTCCTAAAACTTCTGAACCTAAAGCCCCAGGCAAGACCTCTCTCTAAAAGGCATGGGAACATAAAATGAATTTGACATTTAGCTTGAACTTAACTTTAGCATTTGAGCTACTCAAAGGACATGGTTGTAGGTCACATTCTAACCTGGTGTAGTGCTTCTGGTGTCACACACTAGTACACACTCCATTTGGATACTGTTGCAACCATTCAGGTTATGTATTGCCCAGTTTCACAAACCAGTGCTAAAGTTCAGGGTGCAGCCTCCTCCCATGCAGCAACCCCACCTCAAAAAAAAAAAAAAAAAAAAAAAAAAGCTTCACAACAGCTTGCATCTGTAATCTACCTTCTGCTACAATTTAAAACCTCCTTAATAAACAGTTATGCTTCTAAAATTCAATTACTTGCACTACAAAAGGATTCAACCAGAATCCTTTACAGAGATTGTTAACAAATCGAGAGATAAACTGTAAGTTAGGAAAATTTTAAACTAAGCTAGAAAATCTCAAAAGATTTGTGAACAAAGGAAAAGTAGCTCTGAAGCTATAACAAATGAAGAAATGACTTCAAAAATAAAGGTACCTTAATAAGTAACTTATAAAACTGCAACACACCTATATAGCAAAATGAGAAAAATACCAAGGAACAGAAGTTTAAAAAGCAAACAGCAAACCTCCTCTATCCATCAACCCTGTAATCTTATGTATTACAGAATGAAAGACCACTCAGAATAGTCAGAAAGCCACTAGTCAGTGGCTTCCTAAACCCTGCTATTTCATTAGTCCTAGATGGCTCTTTTACTAAATCCACTCACACTTCCTTATTAATATTCCACAATTTTCTCTTGGAAGCACACAGCTCATTATGAAATCAGGCATACTTAAAGTACTGATTGATCTCAGAATTTATATATTTGATTGCTGCAATTTTTAAAGTATTTTCCCTTATATAAAATAATTATATGTATATTAATATTATATAGCTACATAAAAAAACAGCTATATTCCTCACAAAGTTAAACAGGGTTACAATATGACCCAGCAATTCTACTCCTAGGTATATATCCCCTCAAATTAAAAACATGTCCATACAAAAGCTTGCACACAAATGTGCATAGCACTATTCACAATAGCCAAAAGTGGAAACAACTCGATGGCCATCAACAGATGAATGGATCAACAAAATGTGGTATATACATATAATGGAACATTATTCAGTCATAAAAAGGGAGGAAGTACTGACACATGCTCCAAAATGGATGAACTCTGAAAACATGCTAAGGGAAAACATGCTAAGGAAAAGGCCACATATTACACGATCCATTTGTATGAAATGTCTCAAACACAAATCCACAGACAGAATCTGCTTTCTGTTGCCAGGGAGATGGGGAGTGACTGCTAATGGATAGGGGGTTTCTTGGGGGGTGATGAAAAACATTCTGGAACTAGATAGTGGCAGTGGCTGTACAACTTTGTGAATGTAAAAACTACTGAACTGTACACTTTAAAAGGATACATGCTATGGAATGTGAATTATACATATCAGTTTTTAAAAATTCACTCAAGGGGCTGGGCACGTGGTTCACGCCTGTAATTCCAGCACTTTGGGAGGCCAAGGCAGGTGGATCACCTGAGGTCAGGAGTTCGAGACTAGCCTGGCCAACATGGTGAAACCCCGTCTCTACTAAAAATACAAAAATTAGCCAGGTGTAATGGTGGGTGCCTGTAATCCCAGCTACTTGGGAGGCTGAGGCAGAAGAATTGTTTGAACCCAGGAGGCAGAGGTTGCAGTGAGCCAAGATCGCGCCACTGCTCTCCAGCCTGGGCACAAGGGCGAGACTCTGTCTCAAAAAAAAAAAAAAAAAATTCACTCAAGGTCATATTTGCTATCAACAGGTAGATGATGCTGGAATCTGACTTTAAGAAAATTATGGCATGTCCTGCACATGTATCCTGGAACTTAAAAAAAATAAAATTAAAAAAAAAGAAAAGAAAATTATGGTAATATAATGAGACTGGTGTCCTGACATGGCTTGAAATCTAGCTGAGGAAAATTCCAACGAGGACTTCTTGAAAGACTGAAGTCAGTGGGCGCACACACACACTCTGAAGGTGACTACTTTTTTAAAAGGACAACTCACTTTCAGAATAGAGGTTCTATAAGTACATTAAAATGATCATGACTGTTTGAGAACACCAAATTCTACCTCATCCATTCACTTCCTAAATATAATTTAGATCTTAATTTTGTTCATATGATCTTTACACCTTAAGACAACTACTTTTAAGACTGACATTACTCACAAAAACACTTCAAAATCCTGACCACGATCAAAATCAGATCCAAAGGCTGGGATATGAAATTATTTTAATTTCACTTTTAGGCTTCAAGTTTAAGCTTAAATAAACATCCCACAGTTTCATAATAAATACTTTACAACTCAATATTCAGAGGTCAAAATTTATATGGCACAGACCAGGCTGCCATTTTTAAAATAAGTGGTTTCTCTAAACTGTGGTTTAGCATGCAGAGGAGTTTTTGTTGCACATCAGTTATGAGTCAGAGTGAATAAAGAAGTTATAAACACACACACATACACACACCCAGGAAAAGCATTCGAAGGACAAAAGTATCAGGAGACTGACTGGTTTTTAATTCACATACATCATCAAGAAAACTTGACCAGTGGTCTAACGGGGACAGGGCTGGGAAAGGGAGTCTCAGACGAGAGACTGAGATAGGTGTCAGCCTCAGTTCCACCAATAACTAGTAGAGTAACCTTGGGGAAGTCATCTGACTCTCTGGAGGCCTGTTTTCTCATCAGTGAGGTGAAAAAAACTAGACTCCAAGGTTTCTAAGTGTTACAATTCTCAACAGTCTTTGATTATATTGTTAAGTAGCATAAGGCTGTGGGAAGCCCAGGTATTATAACATGCAGTTCTCATATTTTTGTGTACCTAGGAAGCCATGCCACATAGAGTAATAAGAGAACTCAGAATTAGCCACAGGGAAGAAGGAACAAGAAAAGTGTACACGGCTCCCACTAGTACTGGTTTACTCCTGTTGGACCTAGTAAAGAGAAAGCACCTTTGACAATTTTCTAGAGAATGATAGGAGTGGTTCCTATGTCTCACCACACCCAACATAGTCAGTTTTTCCGAAAAGAAATACAGTGGGGACTATACAAAATGTTGTGAAGCACCAAGTACTATTAGTCACTGCATGACTAATAGGACAGATCAATTTTAAATTAAAGAAACAAAAGAGCTTTCTCTTTCTCATATAAAAAGAAAGAAACAGCTTTCATTCCAGTCAAGGAGTCCTAGATGACCACAGTGAATAATCTGTTACACGGATACTCAGTAATAAATATGGTGTCAATTCAAAGAAAATTAATTATCTACAGAACCAAAAGGTTCAAAAGCACTTAAGTTCAACGTAACGTTATTACTCAACATAGCCTTTTAATGTAATTCAGGTTGTAACTCCAACCTCTAGAGTAGACAGCAGTATTAAAGAGTCATTCAAAGTCATCACCTTAGCCAGACACTGTGGCTCACACCTGTAATCCTAGCACTTTGGGAGGCTGAGGCAGGTGGATGACATGAGGTCAGGAGTTCGACGCCAGCCTGGGCAACGTGGCGAAACCTCATCTCTACTAAAAAAATACAAACAATTAGCCGGGTGAGGTGGCACATGCCTGTAGTCCCAGCTACTCGGAAGGCTGAGGCACAAGAATCGCTTGAAGCTGGGAGGCAGAGGTTGCAGCGAGCCAAAATCGTGCCACTGCACTCCAGCCTGGGTGGCAGAGCAAGACTCTATCTCAAAAAAAAAAAAAAAAAAAAAAAGTCATCACCTTTTACAGTATCAATAAAATAGAAGTCACCATCATATGAACTGGTTCAGGACAGCCAAGGATCAAATGAGGCCAACTCATGAAGTTATTTCAGGTGGCTTCCAAGACTGCTGTCCGGAAGAGCTCCTCCACAACAGGACAGTCCTGGAGAACCTGTCCTTCACTGCCCCTATCCCCCACCATTTGCATATGTGCATGCTTGATCTTTGTCAAACATGGCTAACAACCACCTTTTGGTCACATCAGCTACCACTATCTGACTGTGTCTGCTGGCATTCCCTTCAACGGTACAGAGCTGGGGTTCTTGATCTGATTCCTATGCATGGACCTCTAGGTGGTATCAGAGGAGTCATGGAGTCAGCAAAGTTCCTAAGAGCCCATGCAAAATTTTATCTCTGTGCACAGGGTCCTGATCCTCAGGGGTCGTGAATCAAGGAAAGCTAAAAACCACTGGTTTAGTGCTACATACAAAACAGGAATCTACCGAAGGTGCCCGTGACACCTGTCATTTGAGGTGCAGAACAAAGGGTGCCATCTATTCAAAGCAAAAGGAAAATATGGGCTGGGCGCGGTGGTTCATGCCTGTAATCCCAGCAGTTTGGGAGGCCGAGGCTGGTGGATCACCTGAGGTCAGGAGTTTGAGTACAGCCTGGCCAACATGACGAAACCCCGTTTGTACTAAAAATACAAAAATTAGCCGGGCGTGATGGCGCGCGCCTGTAATCCCAGCTACTCAGGTGGCTGAGGCAGGGGAATCACTTAAACCCGGGAGGCGGAGGTTGCAGTGAGCCGAGATCGCACCACTGCACTCCAGCCTGGGCAACAAGAGCGAAACTCCATACCCGCACCCCCCACCCACCAAAAAAAAAAAGAAAAGAACAAAAGAAAATGTGATATGATGGTCAGAAGCTGTAGTCACTAAGGGTCAGGTCGTCCATTCCCTTTATCCCCTAGTCCAGATAAACCAAAGGAGACTCAAGAGAGGCTCTGCCCAAGACCACAAATCACAAAGCTACTAAGTGGCAAAGCTGAGCATCAAAGTTCACTGGATTTCCACCAGGATGTCAGGGCATGAAATTATGTTTATACTTTTTTAGAATGGGTTTGACCAAAATCCCCCCAATTCTTGTAAATATCCCACTCCATTAAGAAGGTAGCCTTCCAAAATTTTATTGTATTTTTTTTGAGACGGAGTCTTGCTCTGTTACCCAGGCTGGAGTGCAGTGGCGTGATCTCGGCTCACCGCAACCTCCATCTCCCAGGTTCAAGCAATTCTCCTGCCTCAGCCTCGCTAGTAGCTGGGACTACAGGCGTGTGCCACCACACCTGCCTAATTTTTGTATTTTTTAGTAGAGACGGGGTTTTGCCATGTTGGCCAGGCTGGTCTCGAACTCCTAACCTCAGGTGACCCGCCCACCTCCGCCTCCCAAAGTGCTGGGATTACAGGCGTGAGCCACCACGCCCGGTCTAGCCTTCCAAAATTTTAAAATCAAGCTTCCATATAGAATTTGATACATTTAAATACTCCCCAAATCATCAATCAAGTCACGGATCTTTCACAAAAGTCGCATACAGATTTTTTATTTTATTTTTTTTTGAGACGGAGTCTCGCTCTGTCGCCCAGTCTGGAGTGCAGTGGCACGATCTTGGCTCACTGAAGCCTCCACCTCCCCGGTTCAAGCGATTCTCCTGCCTCAGCCTGTTGAGTAGCTGGGACTATAGGCATGCGCCATCACGCCCGGCTAATTTTTGTATTTTTAGTAAAGACTGGGTTTCACCATATTGGTCAGTCTGGTCTTGAACTCTTGACCTCGTGATCCACCCGCCTCAGCCTCCCAAAGTGCTGGGATTATAGGAGTGAGCCACCACGTGCAGCCCAGCATACAGATTTATGAGGTGAACCTTAGAGGCTCATTATCCCCTATCCTATGTTATGAACACAACTTTAAGAAGCAACACAGGGGCCAGGCTCACACTTGTAATCCCAGCACTTTGGGCGGCCGAGGCGAACACGAGGCCGATCACGAGGTCAGGAGTTCGAGACCGTCCTGGCCAACACAGTGAAACCCCATCTCTACTAAAAATACAAAAATTAGCTGGGCATGGTGGTGGGCGCCTATAATCCCAGCTACTCGGGAGGCTGAAGCAGGAGAATCGCTTGAACCCGGGAGGCGGAGGCTGCAGTGAGCCACGACTGCGCCACTGCACTCCAGCCTGAGTGACAGAGGTAGACTCCGTCTGAAAAAAAAAAAACGCAGCACAGGTCACAAGCTCATTGAGTGAGGCACTTCTAAATGTATCAGGGAAAAGACAGCCACTGACAGCTGACTTCGGGGTGGATTTGTACAATTTCAATCTGCAAGCTGCAGGACCTTTCTAAGTCTCCCTCTCATGTTAATATCAATAGCGTTGCCTAAACATTAAATGCTTTTTCTTCAACCCAGGTAATGGGGTCATTCATAAATTAAACTGAGAACAACCTTTCCAGTCCCATGTTCACAAACACTACATGTGGTAGAACCAAAGATACTAGGCAATTATTCTGAGATCAGATTAAAAAATAATTACTGTCATAAAAAAGTTACAGAATCATTTGTTCCAATGCCAAACTCTGCCTCAGCATACGAAATTTAAAGTAACCAAAAACTTAGTCTCACCTGGGAAGGGAAATCAAAGTGACATTTGAACCCAAGTTCAATGACAACACGTCCTTCAATTTCAAAGCGAGCGCATTGCTTTATTCATTCAAAGAGTTTTAACGGCACAATATCCCATAGCATACACAAAATCTCCTAAGGCGTACATTATGGTAAAGTTTCTGATTGCTTGTGAACTATATTTAGCCCTTTCTGCCAGCTCTCTCCGTAGTCTCCCACCCCCAAAAGGTATAACTGGAATAGGCCTCAGGGAGCACCTGTGGCCAGAAAAGGCTGTGACCAATTCTCAGAGCTTTCCCGGCTGCAATCTACAAGTAGGCTCGACCATTCTATTTTGGATCAAGGAGACTCTGCCAACCCCCAAGTGACCGCAAGTGGACAAGATCAATTTGGGAGAAAACGCTGTGAGGGTTTTTTCGCCAAGCCAGCAGCCCCCACCGCCACACTCCGAAAAGGGTGAAGATTTGGTCACCATCCAGGCGACGAAAGAATACGGCCGGGCTGTCTGGGGGCTCACGACTGCCCGTCTGCCGGCGATCCCGCAGCCTGGGCCGGGCTGTGGTGTCGGGAGCACGCGAAGAGGCAGGGATCCCCGGGGCACGCGGAGAGGGAACCAGAACGAGGTTAGGAGCCTGCAGGTGTCGCCCAGGGAGGGGACGAGGCCGCCCAGGGCTGGCACGGCCGAGTGGGACCGAGAGTGTGGCTCTGGACTCGGACAGACCGGTCACACTCTCGGGTTGTGACCTTGAGCACACGACTTGACCGCTGTGCGCCTTAGTTTCCTCCTCTCTAAAATGGGGGTCGTTCAAGCGGAAAACGCGCCTCGGAGCGCTTGGCACGGCGCCTGGCGCATAGTAAGCGCTCCCTCCATGTGAGCGCTCTGGCTCCCTCCATGTGAGCGCTCTGGCTCCTTTCGCCGCCGGGAGGAACTGGGGAAGCCCCGCGCGGGGAGTCCCCGGGAGGCGGATCCGAGGCTGGGGCGAGGGAACCGGGTCGGGGACTCACCGAGCACGTCCGCGGAACGGTGCCGGGCCACGAAGCACGCGTCGTCCCCGTAGCACGCGCCCTTCTTGAGGAGGCCCTTACGGAAGTCCTTCCCGAAGCCGCAGCCGGCCGTCACCAGCCCGTAGTCGCCGCCGCCGCCGCCGCCGGCCCTGGGGTCGGTCTGCGAGAGGCCGCCGAGCACGGCGCGGGCCACCAGCCGCCCGTAGGAGAGGACCGAGAACATCGCCGCCGCCGCCCCCCCGAGGAGGCGGGGGGCCGGGGGAGCAGGAGGACGCGGAGGCCCGGAGCCGGCTCTCTCCTCAGCCGCAGTCGCGCCGCCGCTGGGGCGCTCCTCAGGGCGGCGCGCGGTGGCCGCCGCCGCCCCTGCCCGACGCGCGGGGCCTCGCACGCGCTCAGCCGCGCGCACCGGAGCCAGAGCGAGGTCAGAAGCGGCGGCTCCTCCGCCTCAGCCCAACTGAAGTCCCGGCTGCAGCGGCCGCCGCCGCCGCCATCTTCCGCTCCACTAGCGTGTTCCGGGCGGTGCCGGCAGCACCGCCCCCTCCCTGGCCCTGCCCCTAGCCCCGCCCCGATGCACCGCTCAGGCCCAAGCCCAGCCCCTTGGGCTTGCTGCCTTATGCAGTCACCAAGGTTGAACATGCGCAGAGGGTGCGGACGCAGTGTCTCCTGGGAATTATAGTCCCGGAGTCGTAGTCACTTTTGACTTGGCTGCCAAAGATTTAGGACCTAGGGGGATTCCTCAGACGCGGGACCTATGTTAAGTTAGTAGGAATTGCAGGTGGGCCACGTGAGGGTTTTCTACCCTGTTTTAACCGTATCTTTTAAAGCCTGTTTTAAATAAATAACGCCACCATTCCTTTAAACAAAAACCTGCAAGAAACCAGAATGGAGTCACATAATGAGAAACAGAGGTACACAGATCTAGTGACACCTCCCCAAGTAATATACTGGAAGGATTTAGGGCGGCAAACTGTTTGGAAAGAAGAGACTTTTTGTAGTCTTTTAGGAAAAATTGAGAAAATGTTATGTGTCCCTATCAGAGTGGGAGGGGACACAGATGGTGTCATGTCACTTTTGCTAACTGGCCTCTAGCCATGCTCACAGCTGTCTCAAGACCTTTGCCCTTGCTTTCCCTTCTACCCTCTGGAATGTAATTCGTTTATCTGAGGGTCCTGTGTTTTCTGTTGCTGTATCCCCAGAACACGTGAGCACACAGTAAATATGTGAATGAATGAAAGAAAGAATGAATATTTCACTAGATTCTAAGTTTCCCAAGGACAAGGATCATTTGCTGCTCAATTATTAGAATCTAAAGCAATGCCTGGCACACAGTAGGAGAGTGTGTAAATGTCTGTGGAATAAAAGAAGGAATAATGGGCTGGGCGTGGTGGCTCACACCTGTAATCCCAGCACTTTGGAAGGCCGAGGTGGGCAGATCACTTGAGGTCAGGAGTTCAACACCAGCCTGGCCAACATGGTCTCTACTGAAAATACAAAAAAAAATTAGCTGGGCTTGGTGACAAACGATTGTAATGCCAGCTACTCAGGAGGCTGAGACAGGAGAATCGCTTGAACCTGGGAGGCAGAGGTTGCAGTGAGCCGAGATAGTGCCACTGCATTCCAGCCTGGGAGACAGAGCTGGACTCCATCTCAAAAAAAAAGGAAGGAGTAATGGAATAAGAACCACAAATGATAAAAGAAAGTCATGTTTGTTGAATACAGGAATGATTGAGTGAATGGGGTTCACAAACAACAGAAAATGAGCTTTGGGGCAAGTAATCCAATTTAGAGTAATTTTTAGTTTGATTGAAACATATATTTCTCACAAACAGCAGTCTTTTTCCAGTTCTTTTAACAAGACCATTGTTACTTTGGGGATTCCCACCTCGTTTTTAAATGGTCCTTTTTTATGCTTTCTTAATATATTTAAAATGCTGCCAACTATCAACTCAACACATATTATTCCGTTATCCTAATTACTGTCATCATTAAACACTTTTGCAGTTCACAGTGTGCCAAGTACTCTCTATATGTTTCTGTCTTTAAGAGCTTTCATCAAAATTGGATGGAAGAAATGACTTCACGTAGTGGCATTTTGTCAAATATACAGAACCCAGAAAATGTTCATTTACTGGATAAATGGTATAGTAATGACAATAATGCATTCACACCTTCCTTTTTTTTAATGGCACAAGAATTGGAGAGTGCCCAGAAGAGGGGGTAGTGCCTCTCGGAATCCTCTACTTGGCATTTATATTTCTGCCAGCTGTGCTAAAGGTAGCTCTTTCAAGTACACATACCACTACCAGATCCCAGTCAGTCTGGCAGGTAATTCTACCCCAAGGACAAACTGTTTAAAATAGCATGTCAACCCTATTTCTTGCCTCGTCAAACTCCTTCAGACTGCTCCTACTTTTCCTTTTCAGGGCATATATTACCTAATTTCCATGTCAGTCACAAGAACTGGTTTGATGGGATGAGTAGGAACCTAAAATGTGACTCTAAAGCCAGTAACTTCTGCTCCGATGGGGCCGCTGTTTTCATGATTAAGTGATACCAGTGCCTTGAGTTTCCGGCAAATGAATTTCCTGCAAGTGAGTTTCCTGCAAATGAGTTGCCCACAGAAGCACGTGGCGAACAGAATCCTTCTCAAAGCTCCTTTGCAAGTTTTAAAGGAACAGGAGATAGGGCCTCGGGTTCTCTTGAATCATTTATTCCAGAGCCAGCTCTGAAGTTTCATTACCATGGGGGAAGCCAGGAGAGGGTACTTTACAAAACACCTCCCTTCCCGTTCCCTTTCCCAGGAACACAATTCACGTTTGACATTTTGCTGGACTTAAAAAGGCCTGGGTTTTCTTCCTTAACAGAGTTACATTCCTAGCACTTCAGGGATTCCTGAGAGGTCAGTTGCCACTCTTAAAGGTGAACAAGTGTGGTGAAAATACCATCTGGGCTCCCAGGGCACCTCTATGACATTAGGAAAGAGCTTTGCACTAAAGTCAGCCTCCGCTCCTAAAAAAACCAACCAAACAACAACAACAAAAAGAAGGCATGACATTTCCTAGTGAGATTTTCTGCCAGACTGGTAGGTTGATCTCTTTGGGTTCCTTTTTGCTAACCTATTCACAATGAGCACTAATTAGCTTACAGCAAGGTGTCTCAAGCTTGACACTATTGACATTTTGGGCAGGATGATTCTTTGCTGTTAGGGCTGTCCTGTGCATGCGTTGGAGGGGGCTTAGCAGCATCCCTGGCCTCTACCCACTAGATGCCAGAAGCATGCCACCTCTGTGCCCCCGGGACAACCAAAACTGTCTCCAGATATTGCCAAATGTCCCCTGGGGGGCAAAATTGCCCCCTGACTTAAAGCCACTGTATTACGGCAATGCCATGCAAATGAGCAAATATTTGTTGAGCACTTATTATGTTCAAGTCTCTAGGCTAAGGATAAAAAAAATCGGTGATTTTGTGGCAGTCACAGTGCAGTAGGAAGGTTAAAATTAAGTAAATGTATTAAAATAATAATAACAGACTGGGTGCGGTGGCTAATGCCTGTAATCCCAGCACTTTGGGAGGCCGAGTGGGGGGTGGATCACTTGAGGTCAGAAGTTCGAGACCAGCCCGGCCAACATGACGAAACCCTGGGTCTACTAAAAATACAAAAATTAGCTGGGAATGGTGGTGCACGCCTGTGATCCCAGCTAGTTGGGAGGCTAAGGCAGGAGAATCACTTGAACCCGGGAAGTAGAGGTTGCAATAGGCCAAGATCACGCCACTGCACTCCAGCTGGGGCAACAGAGCAAGGCTCTGGCTCAAAATAAATAAATAAAATAATAATAAGCACCGCAAGCTGAAATAAAGGAGGGGTCTGGGAAGGGGAAATGAGACCCTCTGGGATTAGAGAACACCTGGGGCACTTCACAAAGACATGACATTTGTGAGAGGCCTGAATGGACAGACAAGTCTCTCTGTCTGTCATGTGGCATAACCAGCTCAAGAGGAGGAAAAGGATATTCAATGAATGCAGAATGTGATTGGAGAAGAGCAATGCAACCTTAGGATCTGAAAAACGAATAATAATAAATGGTGGGGCTGGGCCAGGTGCAGTGGCTCACGCCTGTAATCCAAGCACTTAGGAAGGCCAAGGCGGGTGGATCACTTGAGGTCAGGGGTTCAAGGCCAGCCTGGCCAACATGGTGAAACCCCATCTCTACTAAAAATACAAAAATTAGCCGGGCGGTAGTGGTGTGCCCCTGTAATCCCAGCTACTCGGGAGGCTGAGGCAAGAGAATCACTTGAGCCTGGGAGGTGGAGGTTGCGGTGAGCCAAGATCATGCCACTGCACTCCAGTCTAGGTGACAGAGTGAGACCCTGTCTCAAAAAAAAAAAATGGTGAGGCTAAGAGCTGGGCAAGCTGGCAAGTGCCTGTAGTCCCAGTTACTTGGGAGGCTAAGGCTATAGAGTGTCAGGATGGAGCCTGTGAGTTGCTACTGCACTCCACCCTGGACAATGTAGTGAGACCCCATTTCTAAAACAAACAAAATCAGTATTTTAAGGAGTCAGACACAAAATACCACATACTGTATGATTCCATTTATATGAAATGTCCAGAATAGGCAAATCCATAGAGACAGAAAGTAGATTAGTGGTTGCCAGGGACTTGGGGGAGGGACAAATGGGAAGTGACTGCTCATGGGTACAGGGTTTCTATTTGGAGTGGTGAAAATATTCTGGAATTAGATAGTGGCAATGGTCGCACAAGTTTATAAATATATGAATAATCGCTGAACTGTACACTTTAAAAGGGTGAATATGGCCGGGCATGGTGGCTCATGCCTGTAATCCCAGCACTTTGGGAGGCCGGGGCAGGAGGATTGCTCGAGTCCAGGGGTTCAAGACCAGCCTGGGCAACATAGTGAGACCTCTTCTCGATAAAAAAATCAAAAAATTCCTGTAATCCCAGCACTTTGGGAGGCTGAGGCGGGTAGATCACGAGGTCAGGAGATCGAGACCATCCTGGCCAACATGGTGAAAACCCGTCTCTACTAAAAAATACAGAAAAAATTAGCTAAGCATGGTGGCCCGTGCCTGTAATCCCAGCTACTAGGGAGGCTGAGGCAGGAGAATCACTTGAACCAGGGAATCAGAGGTTGCAGTGAGCCAAGATTGCACCACTGCACTCCAGCCTGGTGACAAAGCGAGATTCCATCTAAAAAAAAAAATTTGGCTGAGTATACTGGTGCACATCTACAGTCCCAGCTACTTGAGAGGCTGAGGTGGGAGGATTGCTTGAGCATGGGAGGTCAAGACTGCAGTAAACTGTGATCGTGCCACTGCACGTCAGCTTAGGCAGCACAAGTGAGACCCTGTCTCAAAAAACAGGGTGGGGGGATGAATATTATGTGATTTATATCTCAATTAAAAAATAATTTAGGGCCAGGCGTGGTGGCTCATGCGTGTAATTCCAGCACTTTGAGAGGCCGAGGTGAGCAGATTACCTGAGGTCAGGATTTCGAGACCAACCTGGCCAATATGGTGAAACCCTGTCTCTACTAAAATATAAAAATTAGCCAGGTGTAGTGGTGGGCGCCTGTAATCTCAGCTACTCGGGAGGCTGAGGCAGGAGAATCACTTGAACCCAGGAGGCAGAGGTTGCAGTGAGCTGAGTTCACACCACTGCACTCCAGCCTGGGCGACAGAGTGAGACTCTGTCTCAAAAAAATAAGAAGAAGAATTTAGGACCTAATGCAGGGGGTCTTATATGCTAAGCTGAGGCTACTTAATGCTGGAGACAGCAAGGGGTCACCAAATGCCTTTAATATGCCAAATAATAATAGTGGTAATGATAATAACAAGAATAAGAGCAGTGGAGCCCATGGGTTAAGCATGTACCATGTGTTTTGCCTGCATCCGCATCCTCTTCTCTTTTTTTTTTTTTGAGACAGAGTCTCACATTGTTGCCCAGGCTGGAGTGCAGTCGTGTGATCTCAGCTCACTGCAACCTCCACCTCCCGAGTTCAAGTGATTCTCCTGCCTCAGCCTCCTGAGTAGTTGAGACTACAGGCGTGTGCCCACCATGCCTGGCTAATTTTTGTGTTTTTAGTACAGACAGGGTTTTACCATGTTGGCCAGGCTGATCTCAAACTCCTGGCCTCAAGTGATCTGCCCACCTCAGCCTCCCAAAGTGCTGGGATTACAGGTGTGAGCCACCACACACCTGGCCTGCATCTTCTTCTCTGAACACCTTTTTTTTTTTTTTTTTTGAGACAGAGTCTTGCTCTGTGGCCAGGCTAGAGTGCAGTGGCGTGATCTTGGTTCACTGCAACCTCCACCTCCTGCGTTCAGGTGATTCCCCTGCCTCAGCCTCCTGAGTAGCTGGGACTACAGGCACATGCCACCACGCCCAGCTAATTTTTTTTGTATTTTAGTAGAGACGGGGTTTCACCATGTTGGCCAGGATGGTCTCGATCTCCTGACCTCGTGATCTACCTGCCTCGGCCTCCCAAAGTGCTGGATTTACAGGCATGAGCCTCCGTGCCCGGCCTGATCACCTATTTAAATCACCCAATAGTGCCATCTGCATTTTTCTTCATAACACATAGTGCTTATTTATTTTGTTGAATGTTTGTCTCCTCCCTGACTAAATGATAAATGCCACGAGAGCAGGAAATTTTGTCTGTTTTATTCATGACTTTAGGCCAGATGCAGTGGCTCACGCCTGTAATCCCAGTATTTTGGGAGGCCGAGGCAGGAGGATCACTTGAGGCCAGGAGTTCAAGACCAGCCTGGACAATATAATGAGACCCTGTCTGTACAAAGAAAAAAAAAAAACCCAAAACTGGCCAGATGTGGTGGCATACACCTGTAGTCCTACTCAAGAGGCCGAGATGAGAGAATCACCTGAGCCAGGGGAGGTGGAAGTTGCCATGAGCTGTGATCATACCAGTGTACTCCAGGCTGGGCAACAGAGTGAGGCCTTGTATAAAAAAGAAAAAAAGGCTGGGCGCGGTGGCTCACGCCTGTAATCCCAGCACTTTGGGAGGCCGAGGTGGGCGGATCACGAGGTCAGGAGATCGAGACCACGGTGAAACCCCATCTCTACTAAAAATACAAAAAATTAGCCGGGCGCATTGGCGGGCGCCTGTAGTCCCAGCTACTCGGGAGGCTGAGGCAGGAGAATGGCGTGAACCCGGGAGGCGGAGCTTGCAGTGAGCCGAGATTGCACCACTGCACTCCAGCCTGGGCGACAGAGCGAGACTCCGTCTCAAAAAAAAAAAAAAAAAAAAAAGACTTTATATGGTGTCCAAAATAATGTCTGGCATATAATAGGTGCTAAATAAATAACCTAACAAGTGAATGCTGTTGAATACAAGAACCTGGGAAATCACATGTAACAAGCAACAAGCTGAAGAAAGCGTTGAGTAATATATTCAACTCGCTAGGCAGAGCTGGGCTGAACTGGAGAAGTGTCCCTGAGACACTTAATGCCTTCACTGCAAAGCCCTTTCGAAGTCACTAACCATTGGCTGTTCTTTCCCTTTAACTCATCTTGCTTTGCGTCATGTGTGATGGTCATGTTTTTCCCCCCTAGAATCCATTCTCCTGCTTCTCTGATTATTGTATTTTGATTTTCCTTGGAGGAATAATCCAACACCCCCTAGATTCATGCAGTTTATGTGGAACTGGACCAGGGCTCCAAGGATGAACATGTGGCCTAGGTCTGGCCAATCACAGCATTATATTCTGTTGCTAGCAGTGGTTGGTCCAGAGAGAAGGCACATGACCCAAGCCAGACCAAGGAATCTTCATTATGGGATTTTGCTGAAAGTGTTAGGAAGGAGAAATTATAACCAAGGTTTGTTTCTAAGCTGGTAGAATGCAAGCTTGGAGCTGCTGATGGCCATTTTTTTCTTTTCTTTTGTTGTTGTTGTTATTGTTGAGATGGAGTCTTGATCTGTTGCCCAGGCAGGAGTGCATTAGTGCGATCTTGGCTCACTGCAACCTCTGCCTCTCAGGTTCAAGCAGTTCTCCTGCCTCAGTCTCCCAAGTAGCTGGGATTACAGGCAGCTGCCACCACGCCTGGCTAATTTTTGTATTTTTAGTAAAGATGGGGTTTTACCATGTTGGCCAGGCTGGTCTTGAACTCCTGAACTCAAGTGATCTGCCCATCTCAACCTCCCGAAGTTCTGAGATTACAGGTGTGAGCCACCGTGCCCGGTCTGATGGCCATTTTTGCTGATACTTGGGAATAACCAGCCTGAGAATGAAGTCAATACAGAGAGAAGCAGAGCCTAGAGATGGTAAGAAACAGAGGCCTGGTAAATGTCAATCAAACCCTGAATCCAGCTTTGCCTGAGGGAGGATCAGTCTCTGAACTAATATGAGTTCCCTATGTTGCTTTAGCCACTTTGATTTTGCCTTGTAATGCAATGAATTCTAACAAACACATCACGTGATCCAAGTACCATGACTACAGTTACTAAATCAAAAACAAATCCCAAAACCAAAAGCAACTGTTTGAAGGGAACTTATCGTCTACTTACTTATATAAGCAGAGAGGGAACTTCCGCTTTTCAATAGAGAAGCTACTGAAGGAAAACTCATCCCTTTCTCTGGTACCTCCATGAGTGAGGAGTGATTTGCCTAATAGTGGGTTTGGGAGAAGATGCTGAGTTTGTTGCCTGGTCCCTTTCTCTTTTTTTCTTTTTGCTATGGCCTGACCTTTAGACACTGCTGTTTTCCTCCTTCACCATGAGAGCCTGTCACTGTGAAAGACATTTGCAGTAACCCAGCCTGTGGCTGGGTAAATTAGTTTAATCCGGAGGGAAATTGCATGCACCACTAAAGCCACATTCTCCAATCAGCCTTATCCAGAAAACAAACTCTAGAGCTCTAGTTTCCTGATTCATATATCTTTTTCTCAGTGGATTTGGAATTTGGAAAGGCTAAGGAGGGTGCAGTTAATTATCAGCCCCATGAAACCCCAACATGTTAATTTACATTTTTTCTTTAGAAAACTTTGAGAGGCAGTCCTGTGGAGATCAAATTTCTGGTGTTGTCAGGGCTCCAGGCTTAAAGGTAATTACGGGTCAAGTGTGTTCCTGACCCGGGTAGTTTGTGACAGTTACAGTGGTTCCACAGGATTTTAACTGGCTGGAGCCTGAGTACAAGGGCCTCTAGGGCAGGCCTTGACCTAACTCATGTGAGTACAGCCTTGACCTCAGCAGGCAGGTGGGACAGGGATTCGATTATTGGGGAAAAAGTCTTTCTGTCCCAGAGAAGGCTTACCTTAAAAAGGGCAGAACTTTAGTTTACCAACCTGTAGACTCCGGTGGGTAGATTTTTGCTTTTTGTAATACCTACCTCTTTAAGCAACACTTGCGGCTGGGCAAGTTGACTTTGATTTGTGAATTGCATGAACTTTGATCACGGTTTAGCATTTGGAGAGTTCAGACTCTGGCTTTACCCATAGATTGGGGGTATATTTTATTAGTGAAAACAAATGAAAAGAACAGGGCCCTTATTGTATAGGAGATATGCTTCTTTGTGGGTGGAGGTAGATAAATTGAATGAAGACCCATAAGATAAGAAAACAGTGAGGCTTATGCCTTGAAACTTTTGTCTCTGAGAAACAGGTTTGCTTGAGAAATCAAGGAGGACCTGGACCTGGGTTGTTTGGTTTTGGTTTTTTGTGGGGTTTTTTTTTTTGAGCCAGGGTCTTACTCTGTTGCCCAGGCTGGAGTGCATGGAGTGCACGGTGCGATCTTGGCTTACTGCAACTTCCACCTCCCAGGTTCAAGCAATCCTCCCACCTCAGCTTGGCAAGTAGCTGGGACTACAGGCGTGAGCCACCAACACCTGGATTTTTTTTTATTTTTTGTAGAGACAGGGTTTTACCATGTTGGCCAGGCTGGTCTTGAACTCCTGAGCTCAAGCAGTCCGCCTGCCTCAGCCTCCCAAAGTGCTGGGATTACAGGTGTGAGCCACCGTGGCCAGCCTGGGTTGTGTGTGGTTTTTTTTTTTTTTGAGATGGAGTCTCACTCTGTCACCCAGGCTGAAGTGCAGTGGTGCAATCTTGGCTCACTGCAGCCTCCACCTCCTGGGCTCAAGCGATTCTCATGCCTCAGCCTCCCGAGTAGCTGGGGTTACAGGCATGTGCCACCACACCCAGCCAATTTTTAAAAATTTTTAGTAGAGACAGGGTTTCACCATGCCTCCGCTGCTGAAAGTGCTGGGATTACAGGCATTAGCCACCGCACCTAGCCTGGGTTGTGTTTTAAAATATGCTTCTGGGCTGGGCATGGTGGCTAACGTCTGTAATCCCAGCACTATGGGAGGCCAAGGTTGGTGGATCATCTGAGATCGGGTGTTTGAGACCAGCCTGGCCAACATGGTGAAACCCCATCTCCACTAAAAATACAAACATTAGCTGGGCGTGGTGGTGGCGCATGCCTGTAATCCCAGCTACTTGCGAGGCTGAGGCAGGAGAATCCCTTGAACCCAGGAGGTGGAGGTTGCAGTGAGCTGAGATTCAGCCAGCCTGGCCTGGGCAACAAAGTGAGACTCTGTCTCAAAATAAATAAATAGATAAATAAATAAATAAATAAATAAATAAAAATAAAAATATGTTTCTGTTGTGCTACCAGAACAGAACCAGCAGAAGAGTGAAAGACAAATAAAGGAAGATCTGCTGACTAAACTGGAGTGGAGGAGGGTGGGATTTTTTTTTAAAAAAAACATGATCTTGCTCTATCACCCAGGCTGGAGTGCAGTGGCCCGATCATAGCTCACTGCAGCCTCAAACTCCTGGGCTCAAGCAATCCTCCCACCTCAGTCTCCCAAAGTGCTGGGATTACAGGGATCTTTTATAAAGAGCTAGAACTGTGATCTTAGTAGACAAGCCAAACAGATGTGGAAGAGAAGTGAATTTTTGAAGGCTTAACTAGGGGGATATATATATATATATATATATATATATATATATATTTTTTTTTTTTTTTGAGATGGAGTTTCGCTCTTGTTGCCCAGGCTGGAGTGCAATGACACGATCTCGGCTCACCACAACCTCCGCCTCCCGGGTTCAAGCAATTCTCCTGCCTCAGCCTCCCGAGTAGCTGGGATTACAGGTATGCACCACCACACCCAGCTAATTTAGGATTTTTAGTACAGACGGGGTTTCTCCATGTTGGTCAGGCTGGTCTCAGGTGATCCACCTGCTTCAGCCTCCTAAAGTGCTGGGATTACAGGCGTGAGCCACCGCGCCCAGCCCACTAGGTAGATATTAAGAGAAGAGACCCACAAATATACAACAACTTGAAAGGAAGTTGCAGTAATATTATAAATTACTGGAAAAAAATAATATACATATATTTTGAGACAGTGTTTTACTCTGTCACCCAGGCTGGAGTGCGGTGGTGCAGTCTCGGCTCACTGTAGCCTCTACCTCCCAAGCTCAAGTGATCCTGCCACCTCAGCCTCCTGAGTACAGGAACTACAGGTGTGTGCCACCACACCTAGCTAACTTTCTTTTTTTTTGAGATGGAGTCTCACTCTGTCACCCAGGCTGGAGCGCAGGGGTGCGATCTCGGCTCTCTGCAAGCTCTGCCTCCCGGATTCACGCCATTCTCCTGCTTCAGCCTCCTGAGTAGCTGGGACTACAGGCACCTGCCACCATGCCCAGCTAATTTTTTCTATTTTTAGTAGAGATGGGGTTTCACCGTGTTACACACCTGGCTAACTTTTGTATTTTTTTTTATTTTTTTTACAGACGAGGTTTCACCATGTTACCCCTGCTGACCTCGAAATCCTGAGCTCAGGCAATCCACCTGTCTTGGCCTCCCAAAGTTCTGGGATTACAGGTGTGAGCCACCGTGGCTGGCCAAAAAATAAATTATTTTTTAAATGGTGTGAGAACATTGGTTATCTCTCTGAAAAATTAAACTGTGGGCTAGGCATGGCGGCTCACGCCTATAATCTCAGCACTTTGGGAGGCCAAGGCGGATAAATCACTTGAGGCCAGGAGTTTGAGACTAGCCTGATCAACATAGCGAAATCCAATCTCTACTAAAATACAGAAATTAACTGGTGTGGTGGCTTATGCCTGTAGTCCCAGCTACTCAGGAGGCTGAGGCAGGAGAATCGCTTAAGCCCAGGAGGCAGAAGTTGCAGTGAGCCAAGATCATGCCACTGCACTCCAGCCTGGGCAACAAAGTGATGGCTTTAAAAAAAAAAAAGTTAAACTGGGTCCCAAACTCACATTATATACAAGAGTAAATTCCAAGAGTAAAAAGAAATATTGAAAAGTCTTAGAATAAAATATAGAATATTGGGATAAGAAATGGCAGCTTCAATAATATATAAAAGTGCACAAGCTGTTAAGGAAAATTTAGATCAACTTGACCACATTAAAAGATACAGTTTAGCTGGGTGCGGTGGTTCACACCTGTAATCCCTGCACTTTGGGAGGCCGAGGTGGGCGGATTGCTTGAGCCCAAGAATTTGAGACCAGCCAGGCCAACATGGTAAAATCCCATCTCTACTAAAATACAAAAATTAGCCGGGCATGGTGGCACATGCCTGTAATCCTAGCTACTCGAGAGGCTGAGGTGAGAGGATCGCTTGAGCCCGGGAGGTTGAGGCTCCAGCCTGGGTGACACAGTGAGACCCTGTTTCAAAAAAAAAAAAAAAAAGTAATAAAAGTTCCTCAAAATTGATCAAAGATCTGTGTGTCAGAGCCAAAACTATAAAATTCTTAGAAAAAAAACAGAGGCAGAAAGCTTCATGACATTGGATTTGGCCGTGATTTTTTTGGATATGACACCAAAAGCACAGGCAACAAAAGAAAAAATACATCAGTTGGATTGTATCAAAATTTAAAGCTTCTGTGCATCAGACACAATCAACAAAAAGGCAACCAACAGAATGAGGGAAAATTTTTGCAAGTCATATATTTGATAAAGGATTAATATCCAGATAATATGGCTCACACCTGTCACCCTAGCACTTTGGGAGGCTGAGCAGGGAGGATCACTTGAGCTCAGGAGTTCAAGACTAGCCTGGGCAACTTAGCAAGACCTCATCTCTACTAAAAATAAAAAAAACTATCCAGGAGTTGTGGCACACACCTGTAGTCCCAACTATTTGGGAGGCTGAGGTGAAAGGATTGCTTGAGCCCAGGAGGATGAGGCTGCATTGAGCCGTGATCATGCCACAGCATTCCAGCCTGGGAGACAGAGGAAGACTTTGTCTCTACAAAACAAAAACAAAAACAAACAAACAAACGGAAAAACAGAATACAGGCCAGGTGCGGTGGCTCACGCCTGTAATCCCAGCACTTTGGGAGGCCAAGGTGGGCAGATCATCTGAGGTCGGGAGTTCGAGTTGCCTGACCAACGTGGAGAAACCCCGTCTCTACTAAAAATACAAAATTAGCCAGGCCTGGTGGCACATGCCTGTAATCCCAGCTACTCAGGAGGCTGAGGCAGGAGAATCACTTGAAGCCGGGAGAGGAGTTTGTGGTGATGCGAGATCATGCCATTGCACTCCAGCCTGGGCAACAAGAGCGAAACTCGGTCTCAAAAACAAAAACAAAAACAAAAACAAAAACAAAACCCAGAAAATAAGAAGTGTTGGTGAGGATGTGGAGAAATTGGAAACCTTGTGCTCTGTTGGTGGAAATGTAAAATGGTAGTCATTATGGAAAACAGTATGGTGGCTCCTCAAAAATTAAAAATTGAATTACCATATAATTTAGCAATTCCACTTCTGAGTATATACCCAAAGGAATTGAAAGTGAGGACTTGGCTGGGCACAGTGGCTCATGCCTTTAATCTCAGCACTTTGGGAGGCCAAGGTGGGCAGATCACTTGAGGTCAGGAGTTTGAGACTAGCCTGGCCACCATGGCGAAATCCCGTCTCTACTAAAAATACAAAAATTGGTTGGATGTGGTGGCGCATGCCTGTAATCCCAGCACTTTGAGAGGCTGAGGCTGGAGGATGGCGTGAACCTTGGAGGCAGAGATTGCAGTAAGCTGGGATGCACCACTGCACTCTCAGCCTGGGCAACAGAGCGACACTGTCTCTCTCTCTCTCTCTCTCTCTCTCTCTCTCTCACACACACACACACACACACACACACACGTGGGGATTCAGACAGATATTTGTTCATCCATGTTTGTAGCAGCATTATTCACAATAGCCAAGGCATGGAAGCAATCTGATTGTCCTTTGACAGATTAATGGATGAGGAAAATATGGTCCATCCATACAGTGAATTTTTTTTTTTTTTGAGACAGAGTCTTGCTCTGTCGCCCAGGCTGGAGTGCAGTGGTGTGATCTTGGCTCACTGCAAGCTCTGCCTCCTGGTTTCATGCCATTCTCCTGCCTCAGCCTCCCAAGTAGCTGGGACTACAGGCACCCGCCCCCACACCCGGCTAATGTTTTGTGTTTTTAGTAGAGACAGGGTTTCACTGTGTTAGCCAGGATGGTCTCAATCTCCTGACCTCGTGATCCACCTGCCTTAGCCTCCCAAAGTGCTGGGATTACAGGCGTGAGCCACTGCGCCTAGCCCATACAGTGGAATATTATTTAGTCTTTTTTTGCTTTTTGAGGTGGAGTCTCGCTCTGTCGCCAGGCTGGAGTGCAGTGGCACGATCTTGGCTTACTGCAACCTCTGCCTCCCAAGTTCAAGTGATTCTCCTGCCTCAGCCTCCCGAGTAGCTGGGACTACAGGTGCGTGCCAACACACCCAGCTAATTTTTGTATTTTTAGTAGAGACGGGGTTTCACCATGTTGGCCAGGATGGTCTCGATCTCTTGACCTTGTGATCTGCCTGCCTCAGCCTCCCAAAGTGCTGGGATTACAGGCGTGAGCCCCTCGCTCGGCTATTTAGTCTTAAACAGGAAGGAAGTTCTGATTGGGTGCTATTGCTCGTACTTGTAATTCCAGCACTTTGGGAGGGTGAGGCAGGAGGATCATTGTAGCCTAGGAGTTTGAGATCAGCCTGGACAACATAGCAAGATCCCATCTCTCAAAAGAAAATTTTTTTTAACTTGGCATGGTGGTGTGTACCTATAGTTTTAGCTACTGGGGAAGCTGAGGTGGGAGGATCACTTGAGTCCAGGCGTTCAAGATTACAGTGAGCTGTAAGTGTGCCACTGTCCCCCAAAATGGGTGATAGAGTGACACCTTGTCTCTAAAAAAGAAAAGAGAAAAAAAGGAGGAGCCAGGCATGGGGGCTCATACCTATAATCCTAGCACTTTGGGAGGCCGAGGTGAGTGGGTCACTTGAGGTGAGGAGTTCGAGACCAACCTGGCCAACATGGTGAAACCCCATCTCTACTAAAAATACTAAGATTAGTTGGGCATGGTGGTACATGCCTATAATCCCAGCTATTCGGGAGGCTGAGGCAGGAGAATTGCTTGAACTCAGGAGGCAGAGGTTGCAGTGAGCTGAGATCATGCCAGTGCACACCAGCCAGGGCGACAGAGCAAAAAAAAAAAAAAAAGAAAAAAAAGAAAAAAAATTTAAATCTTAACACAGGCTACAACAGGGATGTACTTCTTAAAGGACATTATGCTAAGTGAAATAAGCCAGTCACAGGCAGACAAATACTTTATGGTTCCACTTAAATGGAATTTGATCCTAGGGTAGTCAAATTCATAAAGACAGAAAGCAGAATGGTGGTTGCTAGGGGTTGGGGGGGCGGAGGAATGGGGAATTATTGTTTGATGGGTACAGAGTTTCAGTTTGGCAAGATGAAAAAGAATTCTGGAGATGGGCTGTGTTGATGGCTGCACAACAGTGTGAATTGTACTTACTACCACTGAACTGTACACCTAAAGATGGTTTCTGAAATTTTCTGTTATATATACTTTACCACAATTAAATCTTTTTTTTTTTCTTTCATAGATGGAGTCTCGCTCTGTCACCAGGCTGGAGTGCAGTGGCACAATCTCGGATCACTGCAACCTCCACCTCCCTAGTTCAAGCGATTCTCCTACCTCAGCCTTCCAAGTAGCTGGAATTACAGGTGCACGCCGCCACGCCCAGCTAATTTTTTTTTGTATTTTAGTAGAGATGGGGTTTCACCATGTTGCCCAGGCTGGTCTTGAACTCCTGAGCTCAGGCAATCTACCCACCTCGGCTTCTCAAAGTGCTAAGATTACAGGTGTGAGCCACCGTGCCCAGCCAAAGTTTTTCTTTAAAGTGTGAGTTGTTAGAGGATTAGGCAAAGGGTCGGTGTGGCCAAAGTGTGTAGGGAATGATGGGGAGGTAGAAAATGAAATTAAGAAGGTGGGGAGAGGGCCAGATGCGGTGGCTTACGCCTGTAATCCCATCACTTTGGGAGGTGGAGGCGGGCGGATCACCTAAGATCAACAGTTTGAGACCAGCTTAGCCAACATGGTGAAGCCCTGTCTCTACCAAAAATATAAAAATTAGCTGGGCGTGGTGGCAGGCGCCTGTACTCCCAGCTACTTGGGGGACTGACGCACGAGAATCGCTTGAACCCAGGAGGTGGAGGTTGCAGTGAGTTGAGATCGCGCCATTACACTGCAGCCTGGGCGACAAGAGCGAAACTCCATCTCAAAAAATAAAAATAAAAATAAAGCATGACTCATTCAAATATAGAATGGAGGGCTGGGCATGGTGGCTCATGCCTGTAATCCCAGCACTTTGGAAGGCTGAGGCAGGCAGATGATTTGAGCCCCAGAGTTCGAGACCAGCCTGGGCAATAAGGTGAAACCCTGCCTCTACAAAAAATACAAAAATTAGCAGGGCATGGTGGTGTGCGCCTATAGTGTCAGCTACTTGAGAGGCTGAGGTGGGCAGATGGCATGAGCCCGGAGGTGGAGGTTGCAGTCAGCCAAGATCGCACCATTGTACTCCAGCCTGGGGACAGAATGAGACCCCATCTCACACAAAACAAAAAACAAAACAAACAAATACAGAATTGACACATGTCAGAAAAGTATTCTACTTGTCTAAGAGGAAACAGTCGGATGGTGAAGTTGGTTCAGAGAATGTTTTGAAGAAGTAGGTACTTGAGGAAGTGGGAATTTTAGATACAAAACTGGTTAATCTTCTGCAGGGTAATAAGAACTATAAGCTATGGGATTATCTTTTGTACTGGAGAGAAATAATTCAAAACTCTACTGGACAAGGCCAGGAACAGTGGCTCATGCCTGTAATCCCAGCATTTTGGGAGGCCGAGGCAGGCAGATCACTTGAAGTCAGGAGCTTGGGACAGTAAAACCCCATCTCTACTAAAAAAAAAAAAAAAAAAAAAATTAGCTGGTGGAGCATGCCTGTAGTCCCAGCTACTCGGGAGGCTGAGGCAGAATTGCTTGAACCCAGGAGGTGGAGGTTGCAGTGAGCTGAGATCATGCCACTGCACTCCAGCCTAGGCAACAGAGTGAGACTCCATCTCAAAAACAAAAACAAACAAAAAACAACCAAAAACTGTACTGGACAAAAATCTGGGCCTTTAATCAATCAATACCTATGCAAACAAAGGAACAGTCCCTGGCCTATATAAGTAGTTGGTGGGCTACATCTGGCCTGGCTGCTTGTGTTTGTAATAAGATTTTAATTTTATTATTTTTAAAAATAAGAGATGGGGTCACACTATGTTGGTCTTGAACTCCTGGCCTCAAGCAATCCTCCCGCCTCGGCCTCCCAAAGTGCTGGGATTACAGGTGTGAGCCACCATGCCCGGCCTAAAATACAGTTTTATTGGAACACAGCCATACCCAATTATTTCTGTATCTCCCCAGGCTGCTTTTGCTGTACAGAAACTGTGGACCATGATGACCGATAGAGTTGAGTAGTCGACAGATAGGAACTAGCCACAAAGTCTAAAATATTTACTACCTGGACCTTTACAGAAAGAGTTTGCTGATCCCTGCTAGAGAATTAAGTAATCTTTGGGTGAGCTTGTGAAACAAAGTCCTTGATGACATTGAAAGAACTACACTGCCCTCTCTTGGTCTTATTTCCAAAATTTGGATAATTTTTCTTAAAAAGGAGATGTTTGGCTTAAAAATTGGTGGGGCATTTTGAATTGTTATCCGTGGTCTGTATTTCCTAAATCTTCCCGTTCACTCACCCCATAACCCCGCCACCCTCTTTCTACATTGGCGACAATGCCTCTTAGTATCTGTCAAACTTGCATAACGAGATTTAGAAAATATGATTAAGTACAGAGTTTATTCAAGTGCAAGTTTTGAGGATGATCACCTGCGAAACACAGACTCCAAAGGAATGGGATCAGTGTTGGAAAGAGAGGAAGCTAAGGTTTCACTTATATAGATAGAAACAGTTTCAGCTGAGTTGCAACATTTTCCATCCAAGGCCCATATGTATGTTACAGTCATTTGATTAAAACAGCTTGCTACATTTCAAGGAAGATGCTTTAACATTCTATGAAGAGGAGTAATGTCCTGAGAGGGTCTTATCTCTGGTGCTAGTGGGTCATTTCTTTCTTTTTTTTTTCTTGAGATGGAGTTTCCCTCTGTCGTCCAGGCTGGAGTGCAGTGGCGTGATCTTGGCTCACTGCAACCTCCGCCTCCTGGGTGCAAGTGATTCTACTGCCTCAGCCTCCTGAGTAGCTGGGATTACAGGCCTGTGCCACCATGCCTGGCTATTTTTTTTTTTTTTTTGGTAGAGACAGGGTTTCCCCATGTTGGTCAGGCTGGTCTTGAACTCCTGACCTCGTGATCTGTCTGCCTTGGCCTCCCAAAATGCTGGGATTACAGGCGTGAGCCACTGTGTATTGCCCAGGCTCGAGTGCAGTGATGCAATCTCAGCTCACTGCAACCTCTGCCTCCTGAGTTCAAGCAATTCTTCTGCCTCAGCCTCCCAAGTAGCTGGGATTACAGGTGCCCACCACCACGCCCAATTTTTGTATTTTTAGTAGAAACGGGGTTTCGCCATATTGGCCAGGCTGGTCCCCAGCTCTTGATCTCAAGTGATTTGCCTGTCTTGGCCTCCCAAAGTGCTGGGATTACAGGTGTGAGCCACCGCACCCGGCCTACTGGGTCATTTCTAATCATTTACAGGACAAAGCAGAAGTTGCAACTGCATACTACATGGCCACATTCCTCTCAAGGCTCAGAAGAAAGTTCCAGCAGCTTTAAGTTTGAATTATTTAATTTAAAATATCCCAGCTCTTGGCTGGGCACGGTGGCTCACACCTGTAATCCCAGCACTTTGGGAGGCTGAGGCAGGTGGATCACCTGAGCTCAGGAGTTCGAGACCAGCCTGCCAACATGGCAAAACCCTGTCTCTACTAAAAATGCAAAAATTAGCCAGGCATGGTGGTGGGCGCCTGTAGTCCCAGCTACTCGGGAGGTTGAGACATGAGAATCATTTAAACTTGGGAGGCAGAGGTTGCAGTGAGCCTATATTGGGCCACTGCACTGCAGCCAGGGCAACAGAGTGAGACTCCATCTCAAAATAAATAAATAAATAATAAAATAAAATATCCCAGCTCTTTCCTCTGAGGGTGGAACTTACGAAAGGCTCTTTTTAAGTGCAGGTAGGCCTGGAAAGCAATTGGTGGTGAGTAATGTCCTTTGCAACATCGTTTTTGCTCGCGAAGGCATTCTGTTTCTGACTCCTGTTAAGGCTTCTGTAATTGAAGGCCCATTCTCATGGAAGCTTTCCTTGGGAGGGCCCCTCAGCTCCTTAGAATGAAGCTCTAGAACTGTTGGAAGTTCTGAGAGGGCAATGCTGGTGCCTGCTTGACCACTGCTGTTTCTGGGTCCGGGCACATAGTAGGTGCTCAGTAAATATTTGTTGAGTGAACTAGAGCCAATGAAAGAATAGCATTTTGTCCTCTGCTCCAGGTCAACCCTGTGAGAGGAACCAAGTTTTGGTGACAAAGGCTGCCATCTGCAGGGAATAGGTGAAATGGCATTATTCAGAATTGCTAAATCCTGAGGACCATACAATCGATTTTGAGGCAAGATTAACATATGTTTTCTCCTTTCGCTTTCTGGAGAATTAACATCATCTTGTCTTTTCCAATTAAGGAAACCTGAATCCTGCACCCTTTCTCAAATAACATTTTTAAGCTTTTATTTATTTATTTATTTTTTAAGACGGAGTCTTGCTCCGTCACCCAGGCTGGAGTGAAGTGGCGTGATCTCGGCTCACTGCAACCTCCGCCTCTCGGGTTCAAGCAATTCTCTTGCCTCAGCCTCCTGAGTAGCTGGGACTACAGGTGTGTACCACCACGCCCGGCTAATTTATTGTATTTTTAGTAGAGACAGGGTTTCACCGTGTTAGCCAGGATAGTCTCGATCTCCTGACTTCATGATCCGCCTGCCTCGGCCTCCCAAAGTGCTGGGATTACAGGCGTGAGCCACCAAGCCTGGACAGCTTTTGTTGTCTTTTAAATGGAGACAGGGTTTTGCTCTGTCACTCAGGCTGAAGTGCAGTAGCATGATCATAGCTCACTGCAGCTTCCAACTCCAGGGCTCAAGCGATCCTCCCATTTCAGCCTCCCGAGTAGCTAGGACTGGTGTGTGGCACCACATCTGGCTAATTTGTTTTTGTTTTTTTGTGGAGAAAGAGTCTTGCTATATTGTCCAGGCTGCATTTTAAAGCTTTTGAGGGCTTAGTTAGCCATGCTGCATACTGTATACACCATGCTGTACGCACAAAACTGGTACCTAAGTACCACTATTTCCCTGTTTTATAGATGAAGAATCTGAACACAGAAAGCATGCCCAAAGTTATAGTGCTAGCAAGTGGCAGAACTAGGGATTTGAACCCAAACACTGTGGCTTCAGAAAGTGTGCTCGTTTTCTCTTTTCTTTTCTTTCTTTCTTTCTTTCTTTTTTTTTTTTTTAAGACAGAGTCTCACTCTGTCACCCAGACTGGAGTGCAGAGGCAATCTCAGCTCACTGCAACCTCCGCCTCCTGGGTTCAAGGGATTCTCATGCCTCAGCCTCCCAAGTAGCTGTGACTACAGGCGCCCGCCACCAGGCCCCAGTAATTTTTGTATTTTTTAAACATTTTTCAGTAGAGAAGGGGTTTCACCATGTTGGCCAGGGTGGTCTGGAACTCCTGACCTCAAGTGATCTGCTCGCCTTAGCGTCCCAAAATGCTGGGATTACAGGCGTGAGTCACTATGCCCGGCCCAGTAGACCTTTTTTTTTTTTTTTTTTTTTTTTTTTTGAGACAGAATCACACTTTGTGGCCCAAGCTGGAGTGCAGTGGTGCAATTTCGGCTCACTGCAACCTCCACCTCCCAGGTTCAGGCAATTCTCCTGTCTTAGCCTCCCAAGTAGCTGGGATTACAGGTGCACACCACCACGCCCAGCTAATTTTTTTGCATTTTTAGTAGTGACGGGGTTTCACCATGTTTGCCAGGCTGGTTTTGAATTCCTGACCTCAAGCCATCCGCCCATCTTGGCCTCCCAAAGTTCCAGGATTACAGGTGTGAGCTACCGCGCCTGGCCTAGATCTTATTTTTAAAAGCAGTTTTAGGTTCACAGCAAAATTGAGCAGAAGGTACAGAGATATATCCCCTGGCTCACACAGGCCTAGCCTCCCCCATTATAGAATGTGTGCTTCTAATCATTTCACTATATTACCTCTCCATGCCTGATAGGAAAATATTTACATAAAACATATAGAAACATGGCAGATTGAGCCCATGCAGTTATCTCTGCTCTCTCCTGAAACACTCCTAAAATACTAGCAAAGGAATCAAAGAGGTATAAACCCACAAAGAATGGGAGAAGACTGCTCATGAGAGATCTCAAATCCTTTTTAGAAGATAGAATGTAGATGAGTGGTTTACTTGGGAGGAGAAACCCTAGTTCTTGCAGGAGTTGCCAATGAGTAGCAAGGCAGTTAGAGCTGTTAAACCCCAGAAAGGCTCAGGAATTGGTTGAAGGCCCCTGTGCTGAGAGGTGGGACTGAAAACCAATAATTCATTGAATATAAATACCATCTGGGGGAAGCGTTAGTCCCCTGATTCTCCTTGTCACTCCCTAACCCCAATCTCTGCAGAAGATGAGATGTTTATTCCCTGGATAACTTGAACCAGAGAAGTTCTGGGTCCAGGGATAGCAATCAGAGAAAACACTTGGAGGCAAGGCAACATCCTAAAAACAGACGGATTAAATGAAAGTGTGCAGGCTGGGCCCGGTGGTTCACGCCTGTAATCCCAGCACTTTGGGAGGCTGAGGTGGGCGGATCACCTGAGGTCGGCAGTTCAAGACCAGCCTGACCAATGTGGAGAAACCCCGCCTCTACTAAAAATACAAAAATTAGCTGGATGTGGTGGCAGGCGCCTGCAGTCCCAGTTACTTGGGAGGCTGAGGCAGGAGAATCTCTTGAGCCTGGGAGGTGGAGGTCACAGTGAGCTGAGATCATGCCACTACACTCCAGCCTGGGCAACAGAGTGAGACTCTGTCTCAAAAAGAAAGTGTGCAGCTAAAAACATTCTTAACATATTTTAAATAATCCTATGGTTGTGTGGTAGTATTGGTATCATTATTCTGTATTATTAGTATTGTTATTGGTATTGTTATTCTCTTTTTTTTTGGGTGGAGGGATGGAGTCTTAATTGGAAGCATCAGTATGATGGATTTTATCTTGAAGAATACATATTTCTGACCAGGGGCAGTGGCTCACGCCTGTAATCCCAGCACTTTGGGAGGCTGAGGTGGGTGGATCACTTGAGGTCAGGAGTTTGAGGCCAGCCTGGCCAACATCGTGAAACCCTGTCTCTACTGAAAATACAAAAATTAGCTGGGCGTTGTGGCATGTGCCTGTAATCCCAGCTACTTGGGAGGCGGAAGCAGGAGAATCGCTTGACCCCGGGAGGTGGAGGTTACAGTGAGCAGTGAGCCGAAATGGTGCCACTGCACTCCAGCCTGGGCAACAGAGAAAGACTCCATCTCAAAAAAACAAACAAACAAACAAACAAAAAACGGCTGGGCGTGGTGGCTTACGCCTGTAATCCCAGCACTTTGGGAGGCCAAGGCGGGTGGATCACCTGAGGTCAGGAGTTTGAGACCAGCCTGACCAACATGGTGAAACCCCGTCTCTACTAAAAATACAAAATTAGCCGGGAGAGGTGGTGTGTACCTGTAATCCCAGCTACTCAGGAGGCTGAGGCAGGGGAATTGCTTGAACCCGGGAGGCGGGGGTTGCAGTGAGCCAAGATCACGCCTTTGCACTCCAGACTGGGCAACAAGGGTGAAACTCTGTCTCAAGAAAAAAAAAAAAAAAAAAAAAAAGAGGAAGAAGAAGAAGAAGAAGAAGAAGAATTCACTAACAGGCTGCCAGTAGCCAGTAAAAAGTAAGTGAAAGAGGAACTATCTGCAGGTCCCGAGGAAAGAATGAAAACATATTTACAACACAGAAACAGAAATAGCGGTGGAGGAGGAGAGAGCAGGGTCGCTCAGTGGGACCAGGAAGCCAGCTTACTTTCATTTTTTGAAGCTCCTTATATACAGAAAAAACAAATTTATTTTTTCATTTCACATTTGACAAATACTCTCAGCACCCCAAGATTAAAATGTAATGTAGATGTGCTGTCACCAGGTGATTGGATTTGTTTCTTTTTTTTTTTTTTTTTGAGACGGAGTCTCACTCTGTCATTAGGCTGGAGTGCAGTGGTGCGATCTCAGCTCACTGCAACCTCCGTCTCCCAAGTTCAAGTGATTCTCCTTGCCTCAGCCTCCCAAGTATCTAGGATTACAGGCGCCCACCACCACACCTGGCTAATTTTTTTGTATTTTTAGTAGAGATGGGTTTTCACTATGTTGCCAGGCTGGTCTCGAACTCCTGACCTCCTGATCCACCTGCCTCGGCCTCCCAAAGTGCTGGGATTACAGGCGTGAGCTGCCGCGTTGGGCCGTGATTGGATTTCTTAAAAGCCAGTTAATGAAACTGCAAGCAGAAGCCACCATACACCTATCAGAATAACTAAAAACAAAAATGAAAACAAAGGTGGCCATCCTAAGTGCCTGTGAGCATGGGAAACTGGGACTCTCATACCTTGTTATTGGGAAAGCAAATGGGCCAGTCACTTTGGAAAAAACTGGGCAGTTTCTTATATATTTAAACACATACTGACCATAAAACCCAGAAATCTCACTCCTAGGTATGTATATAAGAGAAATGAAACATGTTTTATTTTTAACCACCAAAACCTAGAAAAACCCAAATTCCTTCAACTGATGAATGGATGGATAAATTGCAAAGGAGCCATTTTTGTAATACTTGCCACCAATAAAAAGCATGGACTGGGGCCGGACGTGGTGGCCCATGCCTGTAATCCCAGCACTTTGGGAGTCCAAGGCAGGTGGATCACCTGAGGTTGGGAGTTCAAGACCAGCATGACCAACATGGAGAAACCTCATCTCTACTAAAAATACAAAATTAGCTGGGCATGGTGGCACATGCCTGTAATCCCAGCTATTCGGGAGGCTGAGGCAGGAAAATCATTTGAACCCAGGAGGTGGAGGTTGCGCTGAGCCAAGCTCATGCCATTGCACTTCAGCCTGGGCAACAAGAGCGAAACTCCATCTCAAAAAAAAAAAAAAAAAAGAATGGACTGGGCCAAGCACGGTGGCTCATGCCTCTAATCCCAGCACTTTGGGAGGCTGAGGCAGGAGGATCATTTGAGGCAGGAGTTTGAGATCAACCTGGGCAACATAGTGAAACCCCGTCTCTACAAAAAATTGTAAAAAATAAAAAAATAATGAACTGAAAGAAATTTTTGCATATATGGCTAGAGGAGTTTCAACAAGCATGCCAAGACTACGCAATGGAGAAAGAAGAGTCCCTTCAACAAATGGTGCTGGGAAAACTGGAAATCACGTGCAGAAGAATGAAGCTGGATCCTTACTTTATACCAGATAACAGAAATAAACTCAAAATGGATTAAAGACCTCAAAATGTTAAGACCTCAAAACTCCTAGAAGAAAACATAAGGGAAAAGCTTCAGGATACTAGATTTGGCAATGATTTCTTGGATAAGACACCAAAAGCACACACAACAAAAGAAAAAATAGACAAATGGAACCACATCAGAGTAAAAACTTGTGGATATCAAAGGTAAAAATCAACAGAGTGAAAGGCAACCCAATGGAATAGGAGAAAATATCTGTAAATCACTTATCTGATAAGAGGATAATTTCCAGAATATATAGGGAACTCCTACAACTGAACAATGATAATAAACAACCCAATTAAAAAATGGACAACTGACTTGATAGACATTTCTGCAAAGAACATATACCAATGGTCAACAAGCACACAAAGAGATTCACAGCATCACTAATCATTAGGGAAATCAAAACCATGAAATATCAACTTATACCCATTAGGATGATAACTATCAAAAGAACAGAAAACCGTAAGTGTTGACAAAGATTTAGAGAAGTTGGGATGCTTATGCACTGTGTTTGGGAATATAAAATGGTACAGCCATTATGGAAAACAGCTAATTTTTTTACTTTCATAGAGATGGGGTCTTGCCAATGGCCCAAGCTGGCCTATGAACTCCTGGCCTCAAGTGATTCTCCCGGCTTGGTCTCTCAAAGTGCTGGGATTACAAACGTGAGCCACCTTGCCCACATGTTCTACATCTTTATTGTGGTTGTGGTTAATGTGACTGTATGTGTTTGTTAAAACTCATAAAACTAGGCTGGGCATGGTGGCTCATGCCTGTAATTCCAGCACTTTGGGAGGCCAAGGCGGGTAGATCACTTGAGGTCAGGAGTTCAAGACCAGCCTGACCAACATGGTAAAACCCCATCTCTACTAAAAATACAAAAAAAATTAGCTAGGCATGGTGGCACATGCCTGTAATCCCAGCTACTTGGGAGACTGAGGCAGGAGAATTGCTTGAACCCGGGAGCCAGAGGTTGCAGTGAGTTGAGATTCTGCTATTGCACTCCAGCCTGGGCACAAGAGCAAAATTCCGTCACAAAAAAACAAAAACAAAAACAAAAAAACTAATAAAATTGAGCCGGGTGTGTGGCATGCACCTGTAGTCCTAGCTACTCTAGAGGCTGAAGTGGGAGGATCCCTTCAGCCCAGGGGTTCAAGGCTACAGTGAGCTATGATTGCACCACCTTACTCCAGCCTGGGCAACAGAGTGAGACTTTGTGTCTACCCAAAAATAAAAATAGAAAAGGAAAGAAGAAATATTCATAGAATTGCCCACCAAAGAAACCTGTACCCTGATGTGTAAGAAAAACCTTACATCAAAACTATTACACAAAAAATATACACTGCATATAAATTATCCCTCTATAAACCTAAGAAGAAAGAAATGTGGAGCAAGCATGGCAAAATGTCAATTTCTGAATAATCTTGGAGGAGTACACAGTGGCCTTCTTTTCTGTGCCTTTTATCCTGTTTGGAAAATTTCTTTTCTTTTCTTTTTTTTTTTGAGAGAAGTCTCGCTCTTGTCCCCCAGGTTTAAGTGCAATGGCTTTATCTTGGCTAACTGCAACCTCAGCCTCCCGGATTCAAATGATTCTCCTGCCTCTGCCTCCCAAGTAGCTGGGATTAAGGCACCTGTCACCACGCCTGACTAATTTTTGTGTTTTTTAGTAGAGACAGGGTTTCACCATGTTGGCCAGGCTGGTCTCGAACTCCTGACCTCAGATGATCCGCCTGCTTCGGCCTTCCAAAGTGCTGGGATTACAGGCGTGAGCCACCGTGCCCGGTCCCTGTTTGGAAAATTTCAATCTGAAAAGAATAAAAACAAAAATGATTTTTTAGAAAGCCGAGTTTATTCAAACTGCAGTCTGGTTCAATAATAGGATGCAAGGTTAAAACTGTATGGTAAGCTGGGTATGGTGACTCATGCCTGTAATCCCAGCACTTTGGGAAGCTGAGGTGGGTGGATCACTAGAGGTCAGGAGTTTAGAGACTAGCCTGGTCAACATGGTGAAACCCTGTCTGTACTAAAAATACAAAAATTAGCCAGGTGAGGTGGCAGGCATGTGTAATCCCAGCTACTTGGGAGGCTGAGGCAGGAGAATCACTTGAACTGGGAAGGTGGAGGTTGCAGTGAGCTGAGATTGGGCCACTGCACACCAGCCTGGGCAAAAGAGTGAGACTCCATCTCAAAGAAAAAAAAAAAAAAAGAAACCCAAAAAGAAAAAAAAATAACAACTGTATGGTAAACAAGGAATTCTTATTTCATTCCTGTTGGTGAATGTCTGTGACTGTATGTATGACTTTGTTTTAGAAAAGGTCAAATGCAAATGTGAGACCTTTCAAGAATGTGAAGTCTGCTCAAATAGTCCTTCTGTCCCCGTAATGTTTCAGAAAACACTTAAAGAACAAGAATAGGCTGGGCGCGGTAGCTCACGCCCGTAATCCCAGCACTTTGGGAGGCCGAGGCGGGTGGGTTACTAGGTCAGGGGTTCAAGACCAGCCTGGCCAAGATAGTGAAACCCCGTCCTACTAAAAATACAAAAATTAGCCAGGCATGGTGGCGGGCGCCTGTGGTCCCAGATACTTGGGAGGCTGAGGCAGGAGAATTGCTTGAACCTGGGAGGTGGAGGTTGCAGTGAGCTGAGACCACTCCACTGCACACTAGCCTGAGCGACAGAGCAAGACTCCATTTCAAAAAAAAAAAAAAAAGAACAAGAATAGTACTCAGTGGTTGATGAGGTATGTGGGGACTGGGAGAATGAGAGCAGTTGAGGGTTATTTTCTTCTGGGCGTTGATCTGGAAATCAATTACCCGACTAGTTACTTCAGTCAAAATGGTACAGCCAATCCTCCATCTTCACACAGTCTTGATCCCTTTGTAGATCTAAAGCAACCCCTTTAGGAAGCTTGATGACTCTGCCACCTCATTTGTGAAATGTTTGGGTGAGATGAATAAAAATAGATATACTAATCACTAGAAAAAAATTTCTACTTTTTCTTTTGAGACAGGGTCTCACTCTGTTGCCTAGGCCACACTTCAGTGATGTGATCATGGCTCACTGCAGCCCTTGACCTCCTGGCCTCAAGCGATCCTCCCACCTCAGCCTCCAGAGTAACTGGGTTTACAGATACGTGCCACCATGCCCAGCTAATTTATTAATTTTAAACAGGTTGGAAGCCATGACTTCAGCAATAACAAGAACAACAACAATAATAACCAATTCACCTCAAACCACACCAAAGAGCAAGACAGAGTGGTTGACACTACCTTGTGAAGTTAGCCTTAGTTTTTTTTCCCTACTTACATACTCCTCCTATCTTTGATTTTTTTTTTTCTTTCAGGCTTCTCATATATGGCGGCTTCTCATATATGGCAGCTTCTCAGCACAGAATTCTAAAAAGCTGAATTGTCTTGATCCTCCCAATGTCGGCATACACTATAAGGAATTGTGAATGCCAATAATCCTGGAGAAACAGATGGATATTTGAAATCACAAACATTTATGCACAAACCAAATGTTGAGGTTTTGGACACAATATGGAACTCGATCTTAGCCACTTTTGTGTCCTTCCATCCTAATGAGGGAGCCTGCTAAGGCCAGGCACAAAAGGAAGGGAGAAAGGGTGTTCTGGGTTGAAAGATGAAAACAGGCTGGCAGAAATGGGTCACCTGTGAAATGAAAAGTTCCAGTGTTCCTAATGTTTGCAAAATGTATCTGGGTAGGTGAAATCCTCATTCAGAGTCAAATATCATAAAATTACTTTGGGCCATCTACCAAGTGTTTGTTTGAGATTGGACAAAAGAGGCGGTGAAATTGGCAAATCATATCATAGCAGGTCCTGGTTGGAATAATGGGATATCAGACTTGAAGAGGACCTCAGAGGTCCTATAACCATAATAAAAATTATAAAACTGGATGGGAGTGGTGGCTCACGCCTGTAATCCCAGCACTTTGGGAGGCCAAGGTGGGCGGATCACTTGAGGTCAGGAGTTCGAGAACAGCCTGGCCAATATGGTGAAACCCCGTCTCTACTAAAAATACAAAAATTAGCTGGGCTTGGTGGCGGGTGCCTATAATCCTAGCTACATGGGAGGCTGAGGCAGGAGAATCACTTGAACCTGGAAGGCAAAGGTTGCACTGAGCCAGGATCCTGCTACTGCACTCTAGCCTGGGTGACAGAGTGAGACTCCATCTCAAAAAAAAAAAAAAAATTATAAAGCTAAAGGATGAGTTATCAAAATTTAATCCAGCAGTCTAAAATTTCAAAACAGAAAATAGAACAAAATGGTTCACAGGTATTAAGGAATAGGAAAGAAAGTAGAGGGCTGGAAGTAAAGAGGTTTAAAAAGGAAAACAAACAGGCCCTGGTTTTAGAAGTTATGAGATGAAGGTTTGGAAAATATACTTTTTTTTTTTTTTTTGAGACGGAGTCTCGCTGTGTCACCAGGCTGGAGTGCAGTGGTGTGATCTCGACTCACTGCAACCTCCGCCTCCCAGGTTCAAGCAGTTATCCCGCCTCAGCCTCCCGAGTAGCTGGGACTACAGGTGCCCACCACCACGCTCAGCTAATTTTTGTATTTTTAGTAAAGACGGGGTTTCACCATGTTGGCCAGGGTGGTCTCGATCTCTTGACCTCATGATCCACCTGCCTCAGCTTCCCAAAGTGCTGGGATTACAGGCGTGAGCCACCATGCCCGGCCTACTTTTGGTTATTTTTTTAAACGGGGAAGCATTTAATCAGTTATTAAAAGCAGTCCAGAATTTCAGTCAGATGCTAAAGCAATCCTTCACAGAAAAAAAGAAGTATCTGTCTTACACATTTGAGTGATTCAATTATATTTTTATACACTGTCTCTGGAATGCCACAGGAAGGTGCTAAAGATATCACTTTGATGATTTAGTTTTGCTAAATACATTTAATAAACTAGATATATATACTGTTTGACATTCTTTTGAATTGGTATATACATTTCTTGAATAAATACTGTGTTATGTTTAAGGTTTTTTTGTTTTGGAGTGCAGTGGCACTATCATGGCTTACTGCAGCCTCAAGCTCTCCGGACTGAGGCGATCCTTCCATCTCAGCCTCCTGAGTAGCTGGGACTACAGGAATGTGCCACCATACCTGGCTAATTTTTGTATTTTTTGTAGAGATGTGGTTTCACCATGTTGCCCAGGCTGGTCTCAACTCCTGGACTCAAGCGATCCTCCCAAAGGGCTGGGAGTACAGGTGTGAGCCACTGTGCCTGGCCATGTGTAAGTACTTCGACATCTACTTCTGAACTGTATGGAGATTAAGTGTCAAAGGTGCAGCCAACATCCTTGGGCTTGGGTACCTCCTAAATAAGCCCATTCAGAATGGAGAGGCTTTCCTAAATCTTAGGGTCTCCAGGTCATTTTGTAGCATTACAGTGGATTTGCTTTGTTTTCCCCTTTAAGATGTCTAAATTATTTTACTTAATTTTTGTAAAAGATTTTTGTCTTTAAATAGGTTCTTAGGCCTGGCGTGGTGGCTCATGCCTGTAATCCCAGCTCTTTGGGAGGCTGAGGCGGGAGGATCACTTGAGGCCAGGAGTTTGTGACTAGCCTGATCAACATAGTGAGACCCCCTCTCTACAAAAAATAATAAAAGGTATTAAGTGTTCATTTGTCCCCTTTATCACAATACAGCAGACAGAAGTTATCTGGCAACCTTGTGAGATGCAGCTAAAATAAAAAGGTGAAGCCAGTGTTGACAGAGTCTGGGATAGAGAAAATTCAGGGACAGTGATCTCACAGATCCCTGTGCTCCTTCGAAACACCCACGTTAGTGGCGTTGGGACGGCGCTTCCTAAATTTCCGTCCAACTCATCTGCTTGCGTCGGGACATTTGTTAAAAATATTTATTCCTGGCTGGGAGTGGTGGCTCACGCCTGTAATCCCAACTACTCAGGACTCAGGAGGCTGGAGCAGGTGGATCACTTGAACCCAGGAGTTCGATACCAGTCTGGGCGACGGAGGGAGACCTCGTCTCTACAAAAAACAAAACAAACAAACAAAAAAAACCCAAAAATTAGCTGGGTATGGTGGCGCGCGCCTGAGTTCCCAGCTACTCAGGAGGCTGAAGTGGGAGGATTGCTTGAGCCCCAGAGGTCGAGGCTGCAGTGAGCCGAGATCGCGCTACTGCACTCCAGCCTGGGCGACAGAGTGAGACCCTGTCTCAAAAAAAATCCCCCAAAAACTGATTCCTGGGTCCTGCCCTAGACTAACTGACTCAGGATCTCCTGAGGTGGTACCTGGAAATCCGTCTTTTTTTTTTTTTTTTGGTTGAGACAGAGTGTCACACTGTCGCCCAGGCTGGAGTGCAGTGGCACGCTCACGGCTCTCTGTAGCCTTCACCTCCCGGGTTCAAGCGATTCTTCTGCCTCAGCCTCCCGAGTAGCTGGAACTACAGAAAATCTGCATTTTTTAAGCAAGCGCCGCAGACAGGTTGGGAACCACAGCCGGGATTTACACGCCCCTCGTTTACGCCAGCTTCACACCCGCTCACTAGTGCTCGCCCCCGTGCCTGCCATCGCTGCCTCACCCAGGCTCCGCCCTCCGGCCTCATCCGGGATCCGCCCCCTGCCTCATCCAGGCTTCGCCCCCGTCAGTTTCCGGCAGCTTCTCGCGGCTTCGCAAGCCCCTTCCCGTGATGCCCCGCGCCTGGCTGTCGCGGTTGCCGGGCAACGCGCGGTCCATGTCGCGGGCCTCGCTGGGACTCCCTGGGAGATGAGGCCGCGAGGTCTCCCGCCGCTCCTTGTGGTGCTCCTGGGCTGCTGGGCCTCCGTGAGCGCCCAGACCGAGGCCACCCCGGCGGTGACGACAGAGGGCCTCAACTCCACCGAGGCAGCCCTGGCCACCTTCGGAACTTCCCCGTCGACCAGGCCCCCCGGGACTCCCAGGGCTCCAGGGCCCTCCTCGGGCCCCAGGCCTACCCCGGTCACGGACGGTGGGTACCATGTGCCAGCTCCTGGGGTCCACAGTGATCCAACCTCAAGGGGACAGCCCCGGTGAGGACGTAATAATGATAGCTAACTCTTATTGAGCACTTACTGTGTGCAGACACTGCTGAGTGTTACATAAACGTCCATTCTCTAAACAATAACCCTGAGAAGTAGCTGTTACTATCACTGTCAGGTAAATGAGAAAACCGGGTCTCAGAGTTTAAGTGGAACGGTATCAAACCTTTGAAAATACTTGAAGTGGTCCCAGACAGCAGTGATGCAAAGAGCAATAATGAATTCTTGCAGCCCAAGACGAAATTAAGTCGAGACAATGGTGGAAATTAGTGCCTAGGCTGCACTGAACTTTCACTTAAAGAGAGGCCAAAGGTCTATTTTACTAAATGTGACTATGTTAAGACCCTTCTCTGTTGACCTGAATTCTGAAAACCCAGGATTCCTCCTGTGTTGAATTGGAGGTGGAAAGCTATTGAGGGAGGGGTTATGCTCACTTCTTAGGAGTCATATGTACGGATAATTAACATTTTTTTCAGAAAATGATTAATTCTAGAATTACACATTTAGTGGAAATATTTTATAATCTAATTTGACGTTTGGCTGGCGCCGTGGCTCACGCCTGTAATCCCAGCACTTTGGGAGGTCAACTCGGGTGGATTGCTTGAGGTAGGAGTTCAAGATCAGTCTGGTCAAAATGGCGAAACCCAGTCTCTACTAAAAATAGAAAAAATAGCCGGGCATGGTGGTGCATGCCTGTAATCCTAGCTACTCGGGAGGCTGAGGCAGGAGACTCGCTTGAACCCAGGAGGCAGAGGTTGCAGTAATTACCACTGCACTCCAGACTGGGCGACAGAGCAAGACTGTCTCAAAAAAAAAAAAAAAATGACGTGGATGACTTCACTGAATGACTGTGACCCGCTAAGATTGAGTGCAAAACTTTGTGAATATGCCTTTTCCTGAGATGAGAGTTCATAGCAGCCGATTCTTAAAGTGGTTCATGATCTCAAAAAAGTTTTTAAAATTTTCCGATTGTGTGAATTGAGAGTAACCCCAATAGATATGCAGTACTTTTAATCCTTTTTTCATTCTTTTTTTGTTTTTGAGACAAGGTCTTGCTCTGTTACCCAGGCTGGAGTGCAGTGGCGTGATTATATCTCACTTAAGTCTCAATCTGCTGGGCTCAAGGGATCCTTCTGCTTCAGCCTCCAGAGTAGCTGGAACCACAGGCGTGCTCCCCCAGCTTGCTTTTTTAATTTTTTTATTTTTAGTAGAGATGAGATCTCGCTATGTTGTTCAGGCTGATCTCAAACTCCTGGGCTCAAGTGATCCTCCCACCTTGGCCTTCCAAAGTGCTGGGATTACAGGTGTAAACAACTGTGCCCGGCCTATCCCTTCTTAAGAAGATCTTTTCTCAAATTGATTAAGGCTCAGTATTAGTAAGTAAAAAAGTCATCAGCTGAGATCTTGAACTCTAGGACTTAACTTCAGTTACTGAACCTTTATTTCTCCAAAAGCTCTCCTTTCTGAATTACGAGTAATCTGAAAGAAAAAGTACAGAGAAATATATTTGCTATTTTAATATATAAACAGAGCTCTGTTTTATATTTAAATTGTTGATTTGATGAATTAGTAGGGAAGTTAAATCAGTGATAAACTGGGACAGAATAAAGCCAAGTATTCAATGCCTGAAACTCTAAAGTTTTTGGACTGGATTGTCTTTTATTCATGTAAGTACTCCATCTGTTAATGCATTTTCTCTCCAAAATAAAGCTATGCTTGAAACATCATTATTATAGCATGTGTTCAAGGCTGTTTTTCCAGTATAGGGGATGAATTTGTGCTTGTCCTCACACTTTATTTTTTTTTTTTTGGATACAGGGTCTCACTCTGTCACTCAGGCTGGAGTATAGTGGCATGATCACAGCTCACTGCAGCCTGGACCTCCTAGGCTCAGGTGATCTTCCCACCTCAGACTCCCGGGTAGCTGGAACTACAGGTGCTGCATGCCACCATGCCCGGCTAATTTTTTGTAGAGACGGGGTTTCGCCATGTTGCCCAGGCTGGTCTTGAACTCCTGGCCTCAAGTGATTGCCCACCTAGGCCTCCCATAGTGTTAGGATTACAGGCTTGAGCCACTGCACTCTGCCAGTCACCTGTCTTCACCTTTTTAAAGGACCTCTCTTTAGACTTGTGACAGTAATAACTCATTTGTTAACTGTTCACTGTGTGGCAGGCACTGTGCTAAGCATTTCACCTATGATGTATCTCATTTAATCCTTACAACAACCCCATGATGAGGGTACTGTTATCCCCATTTTTCAGGTGGGTAAATTATTTGCCTAATTTTAGGACACACAACTTGTAGATATCGGAGCAGGAGGCTGACTCTGAGTGGAGAACTGGATGGAAAATTGCAGGTGGCTTCAGGCAGTGTTGGTGGAGAAGAGTGATAACCCTTCATCTTGAATCTGGGCTCTGTTCATTAGTACCCTGCTCTACAAGCCAGGTGTGCAGATGCGATAGGAGGCAAGAACAGCTGAGTGCTGCTTAGACCTGACAGGGGCTCAAAAGCTACTTGGTGGATGATTAAGTACACTTGCATCCTGGGTAGAAACCTTTTTCCTAAGTGGAGTTATTAAACACTATTGCTTCGTCCTTAGTAGTCTTATAGCTGCCTATAAGGGCTTTAAGTTTTGAAAACAAAGCAAGATAGTAATTTTAAACATACAGGGAACCTAAAGCACTTTTTATTTTTTACATTAGCGTGTGTAAGTTGTGTCATTTTACTAAGCACATAGAAGAGTTCTCAACTAGAGAGAAGCACTGTAAACTTTAGGGGGAAAACTTTTGTGTCTTAGACTAAGAAATCATGGCATATTAACAAAACCTTCCCCTTCACCTCACACATTTTTTTTGCAGAGTGCATTATACCTTTTACGGGGTACTATTTTTTTTTTCTTTTAATCGCCCAGGCTGGAATGCAGTGGCACAGTCTCAGCTCACTGCAACCTCCACCTCCCAGGTTCAAGCGATTCTCCTGCCTCAGCCTCCCAAGTAGCTGGGATTACAGCCGCGCACCACCATGCCTGGCTAATTTTTTTGGTATTTTTAGTAGAGATGGGGTTTTACCACATTGGCCAGGCTGGTCTCGAACTCCTAACCTCAGGGGATCCACTCTTCTCAGCCTTCCAGAGTGCTAGGATACAGGCGTGAGCTATGGGATACATTTTTCTTTCCTCTTTTTCTTTCTTTTTTTTTTTTTTTTTTTGAGATGGAATCTTGCCCTGTCACCCAGGCTGGAGTGCAGTGGCACGATCTCGGCTCACTGCAACCTCTGCCTCCTGGGTTCAGGCGATTCTTCTGCCTCAGCCTCCTGAGTAGCTGGGACTATGGGTGTGTGCCACCATGCCCGACTAATGTTTGTATTTTCAGTAGAGACGGGGTTTTACCATGTCGGCCAGGCTGGTCTGGACCTCCTGACCTCGTGATCCACCTGCCTCAGCCTCCCAAAGTGTTGGGATTACAGGCGTGAGCCACTGCATCCGGCCGCTGTGGGGTACATTTTTCTAAAGCTCCTTTTTGTCGTGAAATAATTCATACGTACAAATAAGAATGTTGGGTGGACACTAGCAGCATTTGCTTCAGATTCCTTTTTTGTTATTTTTGTTTTTTGGCTTGAGATCTTTTTTTTTTTTTTTTTTGAGATGGAGTCTCACTCTGTCATCCAGGCCGGAGTGCAGTGGTGTGATCTCAGTTTACTGCAACCTCTGCCTTCTGGGTTCAAACGATTCTCCTGCCTCAGCCTCCCTGAGTAGCTGGGATTACAGGCGCCCACCACCATACCTGGCTAATTTTTGAATTTTTTTTTTGAGATGGAGTCTTGCTCTGTCGCCCAGGCTGGAGTGCAGTGATGTGATCTCGGCTCACTGCAAACCCCGCCTCCTGGGTTCACGCCATTCTCCCGCCTCAGCCTCCCCAGTAGCTGGGACTACAGGTGCCCGCCACCACACCCAGCTAGTTTTTGTATTGTTAGTAGAGACGGGGTTTCACCATGTTAGCCAGGATGGTCTCAATCTCCTGACCTTGTGATCCGCCTGCCTTGGCCTCCCAAAGTGCTGGGATTACAGGTGTGAACCACTGCGCCCGGCCTAATTTTTGTATTTGTAATAGAGACAGGGTTTAACCATGTTGGCCAGGGCAGTCTCAAACTCCTGACCTCAAGTGATCTGCCCGCCTCCCAAAGTGCAGGAATTACAAATGTGAACCACTGTGCCTGGTTTGAAATCTTCTTTTGAAAAAGAAAACGTTACAGATAAGATTGAAGGTTGATCTTACTTCTTCCCTTCCAGCAATAATTGCAACTATAAATTCATTCTCTATTTTTTAAAAGGGTTTTCTTGTCCTTATTTGACAGAATAAAATAGAGAATTAAAAATCCAGATAATCATCTTTGTTACAAAGCGGCAAAGAAAAATCATCCTTATTAATGATTAAAAGTTGACCAGGAGTGGTGGCTTACACCTGTAATCCCAGCACTTTGGGTGGCTAAGGCTGGCAGATCACTTGAGGTCAGGAGTTCGAGACCAGCCTGGCCAACATGGTGAAACCCCGTCTCTACTAAAAATACAAAAAAAAAAAAAAAAAAAAAGTTGGGCATGGTAGTGCATGCCTGTAATCCCAGCTACTCAGGAGGCTGAGGCAGGATAATAGCTTGAACCCAGGAGGTGGAGGTTGCAGTGAGCCAAGATTGCACCATTGCACTCCAGCCTGGGCAACAAGAGCCGAAACGCCTTTAAAAAATAAATAAATAAATAAAATAATTAAAAGTTGTGAGGTGGGGGAGATTCCTACCCCGCCCTCATACCTTATTGTCTAAATAACCAAAGACATTCTGAGCACCTGAGCTGGTATGATTCTTGGCTAAGGGTCTGTGAATATGAGTTCAGCTTTAAAGCAGCAGGTTATACGTGAAGAGGGGGCAAGATTGAAAAGTCTCTTTCCTGAAGGTTTAAGTGGGCCCTTCCTCTGAATCATAATCTCCAGAGAAGGGGCTTAAGGACTTTGGAGTTTTAAACTGGTGGTTCTTATGATCAGGCAAATGGTTTAGGGGTGCTTGTTCTTAAACTTGTCTAATTATAAGCATCACCTGGAAAGTTTCTGAAAACTGCAAATGCCTGGGTTTCATATTCAGCTTACCAAATCAGCATCTCTGTAGGCAAAGCACTAACAGAACTTTCCAAGCGAGTCAGATCATTAGCCACTTTGGGGAAACCTCTGATTGTGGGATGCTCAAACTGAGTCATTTCCACTTCACAAATTTCCTCCAAAGTGCAATAGGAAAAATAAAATGGACCTTTTTTATGAAATTGACTTATGGTACACTGTGGTGGCAGGGGGCAGTCACCACCTGCTGATGGTGATGTTCTGGATCCTACCCCTCTTTTTTCTGCAGTTGCTGCTCTCTGTGTCTGTGACTTATCCCCAGCACAGTGTGACGTCAACTGCTGCTGTGATCCCGACTGCAGCTCCGTGGATTTCAGTGTCTTTTCTGCCTGCTCAGTTCCAGTTGTCACGTAAGTTTACGTATGACACATGCAATTTTGAAAAAATTTGACCAGGATAATACAATTTGGAGAAAGGGAAAACTTTCCCAGGCTTAAAAACCCAAACCTGATTTCCAGTGTTTTGCATCGTTCTGAAGCCATACCGTCCAAACAAATATGTAAAAAAGTAGCTATCCCTGGCAGGGCGCAGTGGCTCACGCCTGTAATCCCAGCACTTTGGGAGGCTGAGGTGGGTGGATCACGAGGTCAGGAGATTGGGACCATTCTGGCTAACACGGTGAAACCCCGTCTCTACTAAAAATCCAAAAAAATTAGCCGGGTGTGTTGGCGGGCACCTGTGGTCCCAGCTACTCGGGAGGCTGAGGCAGGAGAATGGCGTGAACCCAGGAGGCAGAGCTTGCAGTGAGCGGAGATCGCGCTACTGCACTCTAGCCTGGGCGACAGAGCGAGACTCGGTCTCAAAAAAAAAAAAAAAAGTAGCTATCCCTTATTTGCATTCAGCCAGGTGACTGTGCAGGCAAAAGAGAAGAGAGAATATACATTAAAATAATGTAATGAAACCTCTGTGTTTGAAGATTGAATTACATTTCAATTTGAGTTGTAGACAGTGGTCACATTTTTTGTATCAGTGAATTAGTATAGCCTAGGGTGAAAAGTGCATTTTAATTTCACAGCTTTTGTTGTGGACATAGTATTTGTAACAAAAAATTAGATAAGAAATCTGTACTTTTCTGATATGTAAATCTACCAGGAATTCTCACAGTTCGCATTGTATAGAACAATGAAAAATGACATTTCCAGCTGATTATAAGGTAAATAAATAATCTGTTCTGAATGATCTCTTATAATTGAGGTTTCAAGGCTTCTTTTTTTTTTTTTTTTTTAATGAGATGGAGTCTCGCTCTGTTGCCCAGGCTGGAGTGTAGTGGTGTGATAGTGGCTCACTGCAACCTCCGCCTCCTGGCTTCAAGCAATTCTCCAGTCTCAGCCTCCTGAGTAGCTGGGACTATAGGTGCACGCCACGATGCCTGGCGTATTTTTAGTAGAGGTGGGGTTTCACCATATTGGTCAGGCTGCTCTAGAACTCCTGACCTCAGGTGATCCGCCCTCCTTGGCCTCCCAAAGTGCTGGGATTTCAGGTGTAAGCCAACGCGCCCAGCTTCAAGGCTTTTTGAAAAACTAGCAGCACTTAGAAGAGGCTCATTAATTCAGGATGGGACCAACTTAGTATTCAGAGATAGCTAATTTAAATTTAGCCTTATAGCAAGTTTTAGCAATTGATACTTGATAGGTGAACCCTTTTAAGAAGTACAATGGGTTTTTCCTGTGAGAAACTATTTTATTGACCAATGGGATTTTGAGCCTATTTCTAGTATTGTAAAAATGCTCAGAGAACAGGGCAATGTAGTCAGATTAATTTTCTGGCTACCTGGCCTGTAGCATGTTTCAGTATTTGTTGAAAGTCATTCTGTTTTCCTCCCTTTAGTAAATACAGGAGCCTGAAAATGACATTTTTGCTCCAACTTGGGGCTATTTTTTTTTTTTTTTTTGAGACAGAGTCTTGCTCTGTTGCCCAGGCTGGAGTGCAGTGCCTCCATCTCGGCTCACGGCAACCTCTGCCTGCTGGGTTCAAGCAATTTTCCTGCCTCAGCCTCCCAACGAGCTGGGACTACAGGCGTGTGCCACCATGCCCAGCTAATTTTTTGTATTTTTAGTAGAGACAGGGTTTCACCGTGTTAGCCAGGCTGGTCTCAAACTTCTGACCTCGTGATCCGCCCACCTCGGCCTCCCAAAGTGTTGGGATTACAGGCGTGAGCCACTGCGCCTAGCCTGGAAGATCTCTTTTCTCCTTAACCATTAGTACCTAGTAGAGCTCCTGCCACATAGTGGGCCCTCATTAAGAATAAGTTGAATTGGCTGGGCATGGTGTCTCACGCCTGTAATCCCAGCACTTTGGGAGGCTGAGGCATGTGGATCACTTGAGGTCAGGAGTTCGAGACCAGCCTGGCCAAGATAGTGAAACCCCATCTCTACTAAAAATACAAAAATTAGCTGGGCGTGGTGGTGGGTGCCTGTAATCCCAGCTACTCAGGGGGCTGAGGTGGGAGAATCGCTTGAACCTGGGAGGCAGAGGTTGCAGGAGCCAAGATCGCACCATTGCACTCTAGCCTGGGCAACAAGAGCAAAACTCCATCAAAAAAAAATTAAATAATAATAATGAGTTGAATGGATGAATGAATTTCTCCCTTCCACCTCTAACTGATTTCCTAGTGTCCCTTGTTGACTTCCTCTACCATTAGTCTTTTAGGCCGACACCAGGCCAAAAACCTGGAGGCTCCCCTGACCCTTGCCTCTTCCTTTCCTTTTCTTGTCTCAGCAGTCTTTCCTTTCTCCCATCCTTTCTTGAGCACCTCCTGAATGCCAGCACCAGGGACGTAAAGATGAGTTAGGCACTCTCCTGCCTTCAAAGAGCTTACCGTCGAGTAAGGGAGACAGAGGAGTGGATGGCAGTTTCTACATCAAGCACGATGAGAAGGCAGAGGAATGGCATCTAACTCAGCCCCACTAAGGAATGCTCCCCAGAAAACAGGAGCTGAGCTGGGTCCTGAAGGACACGTGGAAGATGGTCAGCATGGACTGAGGGGAAGGGCATTCCAGGCAGAGGGAACTGCGTGGACAGAGATGGGGGGATGCGGGATGGCCTGCTTAACTGCAGGTAACTCAGTGTGGCCAGAAGAGGGGTGGGGTGAGAGGAGTGTAGGAAAGAGATCAGGGGTCAGGTCCCCAGGGGCCTTGTGTATATGCTAAGGGGTTTGGACTCTGTCCTGAAGTCCACAGGGCCTGGGTTGTAAGAGGATCAGATTCCCATCTTATGTAATTCTGCAGCATCATATGCAGTGGATCACAAGGCCAAGCCTGGTGGCAGAGAACCAAGTAAAAAGCTATTGCAGATGCGGATTAACGGTTTCCCTCGCCATCCTCCCCAAAAGCTGTGACAGTGGGGCTAGGGAGAAGTATCTAGATCTGATGATGATACTGAAATACTGCACAGGATTGGGGAGGTGGCTGACTGGAGGGGAGTAAGGAATCCCATTCTGTGGAGCCTTCCATCACTCTAGCCCTCGTGGTCGTCCATCCCTGCTCCTGCTTTATGAGCTCACACCTCATCCTGTCAAGCACTCACTAAAAGACCTTCAGAAGTTCTCATTATCTATAGGCTTCTTAGCCTGGATTCAGATTCATTCCCACCTTCTTTCAGAGCCTATCACCTGCTACCAGCCATCTCAAATCCACTGCAGCCCAACCTTGGTACTCAGAGTTTCCCAAAGACCATGAGTCGTTACCCAGCCTTGGCCATTGCCGTTCTTGCACTTGGATTTGCTTCCCATTCCTACTGTCTGTCTGATTTCTACTTATCCTTTAAGGCCCAGTAAAAACTGAATGATAATATCCAGTCTTGGCAAGGGTACAGGGAAATAGGCACTCTTACTACAGTGTTGGTGAGAATGTATATTGTGCCCTTCTAGAGGGCAATCTGGGAGTGTGTCTCAGAAGCTTTAAATAATGTTACCTGCCTTTTGGTTTAGCAGTTCCAGTTCAGGAAACATATCCTAAGGAAACAACTGGAGACAGTCATAAAGATGTATGTATAAGGATGTCATTATAGCATTACATATAATTGGGGAAAATTAGAAACCTAAACCTAAACCAACAATCATAGCTCGCTGTAACCTTGCTCCTGGGCTCAAGCAGTCCTCCTACCTCAGCCTCCCAAGTAGTTAGAACTATAGGCATCTGCCAGCATGCTGGGCTAATTTTTTCTTTGTTTTCTGTAGAGATAGGGGTCTGTGTTGCCCAGGCTGGTCTTGAACTCCTGGCCTCAAGTGATCCTCCCCAGCCTCCCAAAATGCTGGGATTACAGGCATGAGCCACGGTGCTTGGGCTGTACCATATCCATATCTATATTGGTTAAACAAATTGGGGTATTAATAGGCTGGTATACGATGATGAAGCCACTTATAATATTGTAAGTGCATATTAGGCATTATATATTAAGTGAGAAAAGCCTTAAAGCAGTATGTAGAATATGGTCCCATTTTTATTATGACTATCTCTATACTATTATCTGTCTGTCCAGCTGTCTATTTTTTTTTTTTTTAGAGACAAAATCTCACTTTGTGGCCCAGGCTGGTCTTGAACTCCTGGCTTCAAGTGATCCTCCTGCCATGGCCTCCCAAAGTACTGGCATTGTAGGCGTGAGCCACTGTGCCCAGCCTCTATGTTTTTTTGAGATAGGTCTTGCTCTGTCACCCAGGCTGGAGTGCAGTGACACGATCATAGCTCACTGTAACCTTGCTCCTGGGCTCAAGCAGTCCTCCTACCTCAGCCTCCCAAGTAGTTAGTACTACAGGCATCTGCCAGCATGCCGGACTAATTTTTTCTTTGTTTTTTGTAGAGATAGGGGTCTGTGTTGCCCAGGCTGGACTTGAACTCCTGGCCTCGAACTCCTGGCCTCAAGTGATCCTCCTCAGCCTCCCAAAATGCTGGGATTACAGGCATGAGCCGTGGTGCTTGGCCTGTATCTGTATCTATAGCAAATTGATTGGGATTTGTCAAATCTGGGATTGGTTGAAGACTTAACTCATAACTTCTTTTTTTTTTTTTTTTTTTTGGAGAGAGAGTCTCACTCTGTCGCCCAGGCTGGAGTGCAGTGGCACGATCTTGGCTCACTGCAACCTCCCAGGTTCAAGCAATACTCCTGCCTCAGTCTCCCCAGCAGCTGGAACTACAGGCACATGCCACCACGCCTGGCTAATTTATTTTTGTATTTTTAGTAGAGACAGGGTTTCGCCATGTTGGCCAGGCTGGTCTTGAATGCCTGACCTGAGGTGATCCGCTCACCTCGGCCTCCCAAAGTGCTGGGATTACAGGCATGATCCACTGTGCCTGGTCCTGTACCGTAGCTTGTAAGCACTAAACCTTCCAGATGACTGATCTTAGGTGATCCACCCGCCTCGGCCTCCCAAAGTGCTGGGATTAGAGGCATGAGCCACTGTGCCTGGCCCTGTACCATAACTTCTAAGCATTAAACCTTCCAGATGACTCCACATTTTCTTATTCTCACAGTCCTTTGAAGACAGCTTTATTCTAAAGACAAGGAATTTGGATCTATTCTGGGTACTTTTAAACAATCTGAAGGTCTGCAAAATTTTATCTAATTGATGCTATTGGAGTTTATAAAGTTCACTGACATAAAAATTATACCCTGATCTACGTTCTTGACAAGATTTCCTTAAAGGTTATTCTACTTGTCTCAATTTTGTTTTTTTTCTGTTAGAGGAAAAAGTTTTAAATGCCAAGCTTTTTCTTTTTTGAAAAGAGATGAGGATCTCACTATGTTGCCAGACTGGCCTCGAACTCCTAACCTCAAGTGAGCCTCGCATCTTAACCTCCTGAGTAGTTGGTAATACAGGTGCATGCTACTGTGACTGGCCCAAATACAAAATATTTCAACACAGAATAAACTAAATAAAAATGGATTCAGCCAGGTGTGGTGACTCATGCCTGTAATCCCAGCAATTTGGGAGGCTGAGGCAGGTGGATCATCTGAGGTAAGGAGTTTGAGACCAGCCTGGCCAACATGGTGAAACCCTGTCTCTAATAAAAATACAAAAATTAGCCAGGCATGGCAGTGCACACCTGTAGTCCCAACTACTCGGGAGGCTGAGGCAGGAGAATCACTTGAACCTGGGATGCAGAGTTTGCAGTGAGCTGAGATCGTGCCACTGCACTCCAGCCTGGGAGAGTGAGACTACATCTCAAAAAAAAGGATTCAATTTTTTTTTTTTTTTTGAGATGGAGTCTCACTCTGTCACCAGGCTTGAGTGCAGTGGCGCGATCTCGGGTCACTGCAACCTCTGCCTCTTGGGTTCAAGCGATGTTCGTGCCTCAGCCTCCCTAGTAGCTGGGATTACAGGCACCCACCACCACGCCCAGCTAATTTTTGTATTTTTAGTGGAGATGGGGTTTTACCATCTTGGCCAGGCTGGTCTCGATCTCCTGACCTTGTGATCCGCCTACCTCGGCCTCCCAAAGTGCTGGGATTACAGGTGTGAGCCACCGTGCCCAGCCGGATTCAATTCTAATGTCATGCTTTCTTTTTTCTTTCTTTTCTTTTTTTTTTTTTGTGAGACAGAGTCTTGCTCTGTTGCCCGGGCTAGAGTGCAGTGGCGTGATCTTGGCTCACTGCCAGCTCTGCCTCCTGGGTTCATGCCATTCTCCTGCCTCAGCCTCCCAAGTAGCTGGGACGTCATGCTTTCATAAATATCCTCCACGTAACTGTTAACATAGTACAGTACAAGCATCTGACAGTTTTAAAATAATTTTGCTAAGATTGTGTGCTTATGTCTTGTAACTTTGTATTATTATTTTTTTAATTTTCAGGGGCGACAGCCAGTTTTGTAGTCAAAAAGCAGTCATCTATTCATTGAATTTTACAGCAAACCCACCTCAAAGAGTATTTGAACTTGTTGACCAGATTAATCCATCTATTTTCTGCATTCATATTACAAACTGTAAGTATTTGACATTGATATATTTTGTGAAGCTCTGGAAAATTTTTCTCAAAGTTATGGAAAAATGTCTCAGATTTATTTTATGATTATGATTATGGTTTTTTTGAGACAGAGTCTTGCTCTGTCATGCAGGCTGGCGTGCAGTGGCGCAATCTCGGCTCACTGCAACCTCCACCTCCCAGATTCAAGTGATTCTCCTGCCTCAGCCTACTGAGTAGCTGGGATTACAGGTGCCTGCCACCATGCCTGGATAATTTTTGTGTGTGCGTGTTTTTTTTTTTTTTTTTTTTTTTTGAGACGGAGTTTCGCTCTTGTTGCCCAGGCTGGAGTGCAACGGCTCGATCTCGGCTCATCACAAATCCTCCGCCTCTTGGGTTCAAGTGAGTCTCCTGCCTCAGCCTCCCAAGTAGCTGGGATTACAGGCATGGGCCACCATGCCTGGCCAGTTTTGTATTTTTAGTAGAGGCGGGGCTTCTCCATGTTGGTCAGGCTGGTCTCGAACTCCCGACCTCAGGTGATCCACCTGCCTTGGCCTCCCAACGTGCTGGGATTACAGGTGTGAGCCACTGTGCCCAGCCCTATTATTACTATTTTTTCTTTCTTTCTTTTTTTTTTTTTGAGGCAGAGTCTCACTCTGTTGCCCAGGTTGGAAAGCAGTGGCACGTTCTCAGCTCACTGCAACCTCTGCCTCCCGGGTTCAAGTGATTCTCCTGCTTCAGCCTCCCGAGTAGCTGAGATTACAGGTACCTGCCACCTGCCACCACACACCCAGCTAATTTTTTATTTTTAGTAGAGACAGGGTTTCACCATGTTGGCGAGGCTGGTCTCAAACTCCTGACCTTAAATGATCCTCCTGCCTCGGCCTCTCAAAATGCCGAGATTACAGGTGTGAGCTGCCTTGTCCAGCCCTCAGTTAGATTTAAAGCAATTATTCTATGTTTTGCTATATGTATAGTGTATATCTTTAGAGACCATTTCACAGGTAATAGGAAGTAACTTTATAGACCTGTGGGCATGCACATTTTCTTTAAAAGTAATTATGATTGTGTAGTTGTCTTTCGAAACCGTATACTTATCTCAAAAGTGTTTATAATATGCAGACATACATAGGAATCTAGGTTTCTATATATACATGTGTTTTTTTAACTTTATTTCCTCCTGGTTTAATGGTTGAAAATCAGGCTCAGCTTTGAACATTACCTGTGGTTTCTATTTCCTTTTTTCTTTTATTTTTACTAAGAATATTTGCATGAAAACAGGATCTTTATTTTTATCTGAGCATTTAGCTCAAATATATGTCTAGATCCAAAGTACATGTACATGTAAAATGTTATCAGGATATCAAAGATCAGAGACACGTTTATGCTTTTATTTGTCAAATTCTGTCATATTTTCAGAATATCTTTATAGATTTTGGTTTTGTTGTGATTGAAAACAGGCAGATGCTCTGTGTGATTTGTAATCTGAAGTGATAACTGGCCAGTGACTGTCAGGTTCTCTGTCGTAACACCAGCCCAGTGAACATGCCAGCCTGCTTCCTTCTCTCTCTTCTGTACACAGCACATTTTAGTCCAGGACTTTCACGGTGGCTGTGTGAGAGTAGAAGTCGGATTCTTTCATTCCCATAGCCATCCGGACAGAGCTTCTCCTTACAGGTTGATACAGCAAACTCATCAGTCCAGGGGCTAGAGAAACAGACAGATTATTATTGGCTTCTGTTGTGCTGTTTACTTGCAGGTGCTGCAAACTATTACTTGCCCATTATTAGAAGAAGCAGGCTGAGTCTGGAGGTCCTGTTTGTTTAATAAGCTTTAAAAAATCCTGGGAGAAGTGAATATGGAAAAATACACTATTTTTTTTTTTTTTTTGAGATGGAGTCTCACTGTGTCACCCAGGCTGGAGTGCAGTGGCGCTATCTCAGCTCACTGCAACCTCTGCCTGCTGGGTTTCAGCGATTCTCCTGCCTCAGCCTCCTGAGTATCTGGGATTACAGGTGCACACCACCATGACTGGCTAATTTTTGTATTTTTAGTAGAGACAGGATTTCACCGTGTTGGCCAGGCTGGTCTCAAACTCCTGACCTCAGGCAGTCCGCCCGCCTTGGCCTCCCAAAGTGTTGAGATTACAGGCGTGAGCCCATGCGCCCAGCCAAGACACTATTTGTTTTTTACATCAGCCTTGATGCTATTAAAAACTTTCCAAAACCTTTATATAGGTCATACATATTATACGTATATTTTATACCGATTTAAAATACTGTTTTTTTTAAAAAACAGATAAACCTGCATTATCCTTTATTAATCCAGAAGTACCTGATGAAAACAATTTTGATACATTGATGAAAACATCTGATGGTTTTACATTGAATGCTGAATCATATATTTCCTTCACAACCAAACTGGATATTCCTACTGCTGCTAAATATGAGGTGAGCCTGAACTTGATTGATTCTTTTCATCCCATCACAAATATCTTTCCTTGTAAGTTAATTTTCAAGGTTACCAGGAAAACTGGGTTCCCTGAGACAGAGTTGATATTATAGACTAAAAAACTTAATGTTCATGCCTACAAATCAAAGATCATGAAAATTAAAACTGAATATTTGAAGATGGATTAAAGACTTAAATGTAAGACCTAAAACCATACAAACCCTAGAAGAAAACCCAGGCAATACCATTCAGGACATAGACATGGGCAAAGACGTCATGAGTAAAACAACCAAAAGCAATGGCAACAAAAGCCAAAATTGACAAATGGGATCTAATTAAACTAAAGAGCTTCTGCACAGCAAAAGAAACTATCATCAGAGTGAACATGTGACCTACAGAATGGGAAAAAATTTTTGCAATCTATCCATATGACAAAGGGCTAATATCCAGAATCTACAAGGAACTTAAATAAATTTACAAGAAAAAAACAACCCCATCAAAAAGTGGGTGAAGGATATGAATAGACACTTTTCAAAAGAAGACATTTAAGTGGCTAATGAACCTATGAAAAAAGGCTCATCATCACTGGTCATTAGAGAAATGCAAATCAAAACCGCAATCAGATACCATCTCACGCCAGTTAGAATGACGATTATTAAAAAGTCAGGAAACAACAGGTGCTGGAGAGGATGTGGAGAAATAGGAACGCTTTTACACTGTTGGGTGGGAGTGTAAATTATTTCAACCATTGTGGAAGACAGTGTGGCGATTCCTCAAGGATCTAGAACCTGAAATACCATTTGACCCAGCAATTCCATTACTGAGTATATATCCAAAAGATTATAAATCATTCTATAAAGACACACGCACACGTATGTTTATTGCAGCACTATTCACAATAGCAAAGACTTGGAACCAACCCAAATGTCCATCAGTGATAGACTGGATGAAGAAAATGTGGCACATACACAACATGGAATGCTAAGCAGCCATAAAAAAGGATGAGTTCATGTCCTTTGTAGGGACATGGATGAAGCTGGAAACCGTCATTCTCAGCAAACTAACACGGAACAGAAAACCAAACATCACATGTTCTCACTCATAAGTGGGAGTTGAACAATGAGAACACATGGACACAGGGAGGGGAACATCACACACAGGGGCCTGTCGGAGGGTGGTGGGCTAGGGGAGGGGATAGCATTAGGAGAAACACCTAATGTAGATGATGGGTTGATGAGTGCAGTAAACCACCATGGCACGTGTATATCTATGTAACAAACCTGCATGTTCTGCACCCATTATCCCAGAACTTAAAATATAATAATAAAAATAAAACTGAATATTTGAATTCTGAATAGAGGATTTAAGGTTGTTTATTCTGTGATAAACTTGTATTTTGTCTCTTCAGAGTTCTTTGTTCTCCTCAACCTTAAAAGATGCAGCAAAATGCTTGAGGCATGTTGCTGAGATCATGGAGTAGATTGGTTGGTTGTCTGGTCATCTTCTCAAAATTGTATTTAGTTTTACAGATTTTGGAAGATGTGTGCTGTTTTATGTCTATTCAGTAGTACACCTTTAAATGGGACACATATTAACTGAATGAACCTTAACTCTTTTGGAAGCATCTTTTTAAAAGCAAAGTATAAAAGCAACATGTACTAGTTCTAAAAGTTCAACGTATAGAGGCATATAAGTAAAAGTTGAAAGATCCCTGTATCCATTAATATTCATACTGCAAATCACTTTGAAGAGATTGGTGTGTATTCTTCCTGAATTTTAAATATGTCTATTATAATGTATATATGGTGTTGTATAGAAGTGGGATTTATAGGTATCCACATTGTTCTAGAAAATTCCTTTTTCAGTGATAAATCATGTGCATCTTCCCATGTCAATATAAAATTTACCATTGGGCATTTTCCATGTGCCAGGCACTGTGAAGAGCTTTTCAGGCATTACTTCATGCACCCCCCTGGGAGGGATGCACCATTGTCTCCATTTACCTGATGAGAAAAACTTAGGCACAGGAAAGCAACTTGTCAGAACTAGTGATAGAGCTGCATTGTTGTTGTTGTTGTTTTTTTTTTTTTGAGATGGAGTCTTGCTGTGTCGCCCAGGCTGGAGTGCAGTGGTGTGATCTTGGCTCACTGCAACCTCCGCCTCTCAGGTTCAAGCAATTCTCCCACCTCAGCCTCCCAAGTAGCTGGGATTGCAGGCACCTGCCATCATGATCAGCTAATTTTTGTATTTTTGTAGAGATGGGGTTTCACCATGTTGGCCAGGCTGGTCTTCAGCTAATTTTTGTATTTTTGTAGAGACGGGGTTTCACCATGTTGGCCAGGCTGGTCTTGAACTCCTGACCTCAGGTGATCCGCTCGCCTCGGCCTCCCAAAGTGCTGGGATTACAGATGTGAGCCACTGCACCCAGCCCTAGAGCTGTAGTTTACAAAATATTCTTGGCTGGGCGTGGTGGCTCACGCCTATAATCCCAGCACTTTGGGAGGCCGAGGTGGGCAAATCACTTGAGGTCAGGAGTTCCACACCAGCCTGGACAATATAGTGAAACCCGATGTCTACTAAAAATACAAAAATTAGCTGGGCCTGGTGGTGCATGCCTGTAGTTCCAGCTACTTGGAAGGCTGAGGCATGAGGATCGCTTGAACCCAGGAAGCGGAGGTTGCAGTGAGCTGAGATCATGCCACTGCACTCCAGCCTGGGCAACAGAGCAAGACTCCATCTCAAAAACAAACAAACAAACAAAGCCAAAATATTCTTTTCTGTGTATGTATCTGAGCTGTTCCACTCTTTACAGACATGTTTCCAGTTTTTGCTGTTATCCACAATGAACATTCTCATATACACATACATTGTTGTACACTTCACTGATTAAATCCTTAGGATACATTCCTATAAATGAGTTAGTTTGGTAAAAATGAATGGAAAATTTAAATATTGATACCAGATTGCCCTCCAGAAAAATTGCAGTGCTTTACACTCCCAGCTCCAGTGAGTGGAAGGAGTTGTTTCCCATACTCCTGCTGGCACTAAAGCATTTGGATAAACTTTCAAGTTCGAGAAAATTGGCTATAAGCCTAATAGCTATTAATCTGGGTTTTGAAGATTGGAAAATAATTTTGTGGGGTTTGGTTTTGGGAAAGAAGGCATTCTTTCATAAAACTGATTTATAAAAAATTGATTTTTATGATTTTAATGTATACTTATATGTTATTTAAATAATTAATGCTAGCGAAAAATAATTCTCTCAACCCTGTGTCCAGCCACCTAGTTCCTGTCTGCAGAGGCAGATCGTTATGTCATTGTCTCATCTACCCTTCCAGAGGAATTCCATGACTAAGAAGCCTGCAAATACAGTAACATGCACATACAGAAACACATCCTTTTAAAAATGGTGACACAACTAGATGTGAGCTTCTTGAGGGCAAGGACCACATCTGTTTTTTGCTCATCACTGTGTCCCTGATGCCTGCAGTGCTGCTTGGCACATTGTGGGTGCCCAGTAAGTGTTGAATGAATACTTTAATTACACCATAACGACTGTTGGTTGTTGTGTTTGCAGTATGGGGTTCCTCTGCAGACTTCAGATTCGTTTCTGAGATTTCCTTCGTCCCTGACATCATCTCTGTGCACTGATAATAACCCTGCAGGTAAGAAAGTGGTCATTCTTCTTTCCTTAGACATTTGCTGTTATTATTAGGTTGGTGGAAAAGTAGTTGCGGTTTTTGCCATTAAAAGTAATGACCAAAATCGCAATTATTTTTGCACCAACTTAATACTTTACATTTGTAGTAGTCATAATTAAACAGGCCTCGTAACTAAAAACAGAATCTTCGGGTTAAAAGAGGCCTCAAAGGTCATGTAGTTCAATTTCTCACCCAGGGCCAGTCTTTTCTACCACATGCAGTCACTGCTTGAGCACTTGTAGTGATGGGGAACTGACTACCTGAAAACAGCTCACTCAATTGTTTAACACTTCCAGTTGTTGGAAAGTTCTAAAGCATATCAACAGCTAACCATTATTAAGCACTTATTGTGTGCTGGGTATTGTGTTAAGTGCTTGTATGTGTTTTCCCTTAAATACTCTCTGTAATCCCTTGAGGCCAGGTTAGTGTCTCCATTTTTTAGAGCAGGAAACAGAGATGTACAGTTTCTTGTTCAGGCTCACTCAGGTGGTGGTGGAGCAGGAATGGACGCCATGCAGTTGGCCTGCAGCCTGTGCTCCCCTATGCTCCTCTCCATTCAGGAGCCTCCAAGAGTTTGCAGAATGGCCCCCTAGGCAGTGGAAGGCAGCAGGCTTGGCTCTCCCATCCCCAAGGGGCCTCACTATGAAGAAGCTAAGTAATGGACGATAGGAATGTATTCTGTATTCTGCTGAAAAGACAAATGTATTCTGCTGAAAAGACAATCTTGCACACACAAAGAACAGTGTAAATTAAAACCAAACCAAAGGCTGGGTGTGGCGGCTATGCCTGTAATCCCAGCACTTTGGGAGGCTGAGGTGGGCAGATTGTTTGAGATTAGGAGTTTGAGCCTGGGCAACATAGCGAAACCCTGTCTTTATAAAAAATACAAAAATTAGCCAGACATAGTGGTGCACATCTGTAGTTCCAGCTACTCAGGAGGCTGAGGTAGGAGGATTGCTTGAGCCAGGGAGGTGGAGGCTGCAGTGAGCTGAAATCGCACCACTGCACTCCATCCTGGGTGACAGAACAAGACCCTGTCTCAAAGAAAAAAAAAAAAAGAAAACAAAACCAAAAACAACTCCCCCTCCCCCGCAACAAAACCTAAAAACCAAACTGAGATACCATTTTCCCCTGTCAGATTGGCAAAACTCAAAAAAACTGAAGCTGTGGGGAAATAGGCAGTCCACCTACATAGCTGGTGAGACTGTAAATTGGTACAACCTTGGTGAAGGGCAATTTAGCAATTTGTATCCAGATTAGAAATGAATGTGCTCTTCAACCCAGCTGTTCTACTTCCAGGAGTTGATCCTACAGAAATGCTGGCCAATATGCAAAATAATAGATTGCAGCATTGTTGGTGGTAGCAAAGATGGAGACAACTTAAGTGTTCATTAATAGGGAACTGGTATAATAATTATGCCACATCTATAATACTAATTATCCCCAAGAAAGGAGGAGCTGCTTCATGTAAAGACAGGCCAATCTCCAAGATATATTGTTCAGTAAACAAAATGAGGGGCAGAATAGTGTATATATTGTACATTTGTTTCCAAAAGGGGAAAGAAATAATAATAAAAATATATGTATGTTTTTTACACACATATTTGTTTTTATTTCCATAGAATATTTCTAGAAAGATACACAAGAAGCCTCATGCCAGTTACCTCTGGAGAAGGGGACTGGTGGTAGCTGGGGGGCAGGACAAGAATTGGAGGGGGATTTACTCATTATCTTTTTGTGCTTTTTGAATTTTGAATCTCATGAATGTATTCTTTTTGAAAAATAATTTAAAACATTGTAGGCCAGGCGTACTGGTTCACACCTGTAATCCCAGCACTCTGGGAGGCTGAGGCGAGAGGATCACTTGAGGTGAGGAGTTTGAGACCAGTCTGGGCAACACGGTGAAACCTTGTCTCTACTAAAAAAACAAAACAAAACAAACAACAACAAAATTGTATATCTGTGTTGTAACTTATTTTACAGTTTTACCTAGATTAAAACTTTTTAGTTGCCGTTGGAAAATTGAAAAATTTCTTCTCTTTTGTATTTTTTTTTCCTCGGGAATGTTAATGATTTCTAGCGTTTCTGGTGAACCAGGCTGTTAAGTGCACCAGAAAAATAAATTTAGAACAGTGTGAAGAAATTGAAGCCCTCAGCATGGCTTTTTACAGCAGCCCGGAAATTCTGAGGGTAAGAATTATTTTGAAGTGGAACTTACTCATTAGGTATGTTTCTGTTCTTTCTGCGCTTTTAAAATATGACAAGTACAGAATAATTTCAGTACATGATTGACACTTGAGTTTAAATTTCTCCAGTACTTTTATATCAGTGATTATTGAAATAATCCTTTAAATAATTTTTATTTTTTTATAGATAGCTCATATTTTGCTTTTGTTGATTTTTTTCTTTCATTCATTTTGATGGTAACCAATATCTGTCTCCTGAATAAAAACAAATCTTTACTAATAACTAAAAACTTTAGAAATCATAAAAACATCTTCATGTCTGTGACAGAAATAATCTTATTAGCCCCAAAAAGGGCTCCCTCTCAGAAACAGGCCAGAAAAGAAGAGGAAATCCACTTTCTGGTTGGCAGATGACACAGGCAGTCAGGAAAGAACAGGAAATGGGAAAAGTGGGCACAATGGTGAAGGGGCCCCTTCTCTCTGGTTACAGTGACTGAACCCTAAACTGAAGAAATGAGTGAGGCCACTGGCCCACATGACAGATGAGATGGAGGGTGGCAAGGGAAGAAGACCTTTTTCAATGATTAAAAACCATATGATAGGCTGAGGCAGGAGGATCACTTGAGGCTGGGCAACCAGCCTGGGCAACATAATGAGACCCTGTCCCTACAAAAAAAAAAACAAAAACTTTTGTGTCATGGTTGTGCACACCTGTGGTCCCAGCTACTCAGGAGGCTAAGACAGGAGGATCACTTGAGCCTAAGAGGCTGAGGTTGCAGTGAGCTAAGGTTACAGTGAGCTATGATCGCACTCCAGCCTGGGTGACAGAGTGAGACCTGGTCTCTAACAGAACAGAACAACCCCCCCCGCCAGAAACATACGATTATTGTCAAAGGGGTCCCCTTCCCAATTTCCTTTTTTATGAGGGGTACAGGGGTAGGGTGGTTCATGGCACCATTATTTATCTGGACCTCAGTTTTTAGGATCAAATTTAACCTTTCCCTCTCCCCTCATTTTCTCTCTCCCTCTCTTGTGTAAGTCAGCCATCTAGGCTTGTGAATTCTTCTAGTTAGCTTGAGCTCACAGTTGTCTTGAAGCAATTCCTTGGGCATCCAGGTACAGTTCTCTTTCAGCACAGGTCTCTCCAAACAGGTCTATTTGTCTCCCTCCCCACGTTTCTCAGTGGGCCCTTCAGAAAGAAAGCTGCAGCTCTACTGGGGAGGCAAGAGCTTGTCACTGAGGAGGCTTGGGCCAGAGGCAGGAAGACCAGTTAGGAGGCTGTGGAAATCGCCTGGGCAAGCAATGGTGGCCTTCCAGCAAGGACAGGTGCAGTGAGAGTGACCAGGAGTGCAAGAACTGTGCTTCCCACAGTGCTTATGGCCGTGAGACCATGTGGAAATATACAATAATGACCCTGGAGCATGGAGCCTTCCTGAGACTAGCTTGGTGAGCTTCTACCTGGAGGAAATGAAGATAGAAGGAAAACGCAATGTGACCTCTTTGATTAGGACATAGATTCAAACACATGCAGATGGGGAGTCTTGATCAAGGAAGTTCTCTTTTCTTCTTTGTGAAGCCTTTAATAAGATGAATATACTCTTCAACTCGAGATCTGAAAAAGCAATGAAAATACTTCTTTTTGTTGTACTTAACACAATTTTTTGTGGTTTCTTTTTATCTAGGTACCTGATTCAAGAAAAAAGGTAAGAGTATTTATTTGTTTATTTTTGTAATAGAAAGTAGGATAGTTTATAATACTGTCTTATTTCTGAGCCCTTTTAAATGAATACAGTTACAATTAGAAGGGGACCTTGTTGCTAATAGCAAATACATTTGCCAAAAAGCAAGCAGAAGTGCAATAGGGAAACTCCTTAGTGGGAGTCACACTTCTGGGCTTCCCAGCTGCCTCTGTTGTTGTGGTTTTGTACTCTTCCATGGTTCAGTGACACCACTGTCGTGACCAGCGGTGGGTATGATTGACTTCTGGACATTCAGGCTGTCCCTTGCTCCCTTCTTAGTCTCTTGTTAAGAAAGCTGTCCAGCTCCCAGGATGCTGCCCGTCCAGGGCAGAAGCCATAAGCACTTTGGCCAGTGGGTGTCCATACCGCGTGGGAGGCGTGCCCCGTGGTATACCTTCAGGGCTTTATTTGAGGGTGGGTTCTCTTCAAAGCCTTATAGCCCCAGCCCAGGGTTCTACTTGGTTGTGGTCAGGATGCCAGGGTCTCTTCGTGGCTATGTCAGAAGGAATGTGGATCCCTCACCCCTTATTCTAGGGTTTGCACCCTAGGTCTGCCTGTGAATACAGTCCCCATGGAGGCCTGAGTTGGTGGCTTTGTCATAGTTTCCCACCCTGTGGAACTGGCCAGCCTAGGTTCAAACCTCAGCTTTGCCATTATTTTCTTGTCTGACTGACACCGTGGTCTCCCTTTGTTGAGTGGATGGTAAGCGTCCGTGCAGAGGCGTGGCACAAGGCCAAGTGGGAGAAGCACATGAGGTGCTGGCACGGCATCTGCGCATGGGATGCACTCGGGATGGGGATGCACTGGCTGTGATTGACTTCACTGATGCTCTGCACACAAACATGTTTGAGGGAGATGTTTGAAAGGAAATAGCCATGTGACTTTGGGTCTCACACAATGGTGTGTGAGGCTGGATCCTGTCTTCTGTGAAGGGTGGGAAGACCTATTATGAGGAATGATGGATGTTACTTGTGTTTTCAAACTTGTTTTAGTTATAGAGACCCTTTCTTAAATGCAGTCTGAAGTGGAACCCTCCCTAGAGTGTAACACAGACTGAATGTGGAGCTGTGCTGGTTGGAGCAGGGATGGGGCCTGAAGCCCTCCACCTGCACAGTCTCCTTCTCTCTCCTCTTTGGTCCCAGTGAAGAACCCTAGGGCTCCCAGGAATGCAGTGTGAAAGTCATACAATGGGCTAGCTCTCACCTCCCTCCAACCCCTAGAGAGTGCTTGGATTTTACCACTCAAAACTGGAACTGTCTGTGGGGGCAGCAGCCCTATCAGCCTTGTTCATGATATATCCTTATTTCTAACGCAGCGTCCAGTATGTACTGGGCCCTCAATGAGTTACGCATTTAGTGATGAATGACTAGGAAGGAGGTGGGTCCATTCAGGGTGGGAAGACCTATTATGAGGAATGTGATGGATGTTACTGGAAGGCTTGGAGCAGGTGCCAGGACTGTTCTAAGTGCTGTATGTGTCCGACGTCTTTGAATCCTCTTGGCTGTCCTAGGAGGTAGGTTCAGTTACTGTCACTCTCTGGCAGATGAGTCACAGGAGATGAATGAGCTTGCCCATGGCTGCACAGCTGGGAAGTGGCAGAGCTGGGACAGGGATCTAGGTGGTCTGGCCCCAGGGACCTTATACTTTACCACCATACTGGGCCAGCTCTACTCTGTGAGCCCATGTGACAGGCTTCACACACCTTCCTTCTTTGCATCCTGTGGCCACACAGGACGTGGCAGACTGGGACTTCCAACTTAGGTCTGTGTGACACCAAAGGTTGTGCTCTAAAGGACAAGCATGTAAACTAATAGTAGGAATTTGTTAAAAATTTTCTTAAAAAGCAGATTTTAAGGTTAGAGGATCAGGAATATAGAAATTGGGTCTAATCTCCCCACTAAGTGAAGACTGTTATGGTTGCCTGGAATCATTGTCAGTATCTGTGGAGCCATCAGTGAAAGATTCCAGGGTAGCCCTGTAGTTTCATTGAGTATGCTGGAGTTCTTTACCAGTGTGTGTGTGGTTTGGGAATGGTATGTGGTAGAAGAGGAATCAAGGAAATCAGCACAGCGCTACTGTTTCCTTCTCGTGACAGTTGAGTGAGCTGTCGAGACAAGGGCAGCTCCTGCCATTGACACCAGGACTCTCCAAAGCTCATTGACACTGAATCCTTCGGTTTTTGCCAATTCCATGCACACACCATGGAAGTGGCTCCAGCAGAGGCTGGTATGGCAGGCTATGCTCTTTCTTGGAACCCGGTGTCATTGCTGAATCGGGGGCCACTATGCTCAGAGTAAGGAACTCGGGGTTGCCCTTGTGTTAAACAAGAGCTAATTGAATCACAGCCTAGGACCCCCTCCATGCTGAAACCCCTTGGTGCGGCATGTTATGCAGAGGGCCTCACAGTGACTAGCATTGCCCTTCTGCCATTCTCGTCACATGACAGCTCACGTCTTTGTTACTGAGTCATGTCACTTTCTTCTATGAAAGGTTTTGACTCGCAGGTCTTCTTGGTCATGGGAGCAGACACATAAGGACTGCTTATTTATCTCTAAAATAACTGCTTAAATACTTGGTCATTTTGAATTATAAACAGCATGGTGCATGATTGAGTGCAAGTTCAAAGTGGTATAAACAACTGTTAATAGATACATGAGGCTCCTTCCTCAACAGTGGTTTCTAAGAATTGAAGTTTAGAGCAAATGACAGATTCATCGTATAGTACGAGGAGGCTCAGCTACCTTTAGAGGATGGCTTGATGCCTTGTTACTCTGCTTGTGGTGGCCATGAATGCAAAATGTCCTTTAATAGCACTGGGATAAGCAGGGCTTCCCTGGTGCTGCTGAAAACGTTTGTCTGTGTCTGTTTTTTGTTGCTCATAATCCCACCACCCAGAGAAACCACTGTGTATGTGTGTGTGTGTGTGTATGTGTATGTGAGCGTGCTTGCGCTTGTATAGAAGTTGTGTATAAATTGGGTCAAATGAATATTCGGGGGTGTGTGGGGGCTTAAGGATATATATCCTGGGACTGCATGTGAATGTGCATGTGTGGGTATGGAGTGTGTAGGAGTTGTGTTTTGGAGGTGAGGATATATATGTGTGCTTGACAGTGTGATGGAGTTTTGTGTGTATTTGAGATATATACCATAAAACTCACCATTTTAAAGTATACAATTCTGTGGTTTTTGTATAGTCACAGGTTGTGAAACCATCACCACTAATTCCGGAACATTTCCATCACCCCAAAAAGGAGCCTTGTGTTAGCAGTCACTCCTCATTCTTCCCCAGCTCTGTCCCCCATCCCCTGGCAACCACCGATCTACTTTTCGTCTCTATGGCTTTGCCTGTTTGGACATTCCGTATAAATGGAATTAGAACTGTGGCCTTTTGTGTCTGGCTTCCATGACTTAGCATGTTTTTAAGATTCATCTGTACTGTGGCATGTATTAGTACTATTTTTAGGGATGAGTCATATGCCTTTGTAAGGCTAGACTTTGTATTTATCCATTCATCAGTTGATGGACATTTAGGTGGTTTTTGGTTTTAGGTGGGTTTAGGTGGCTATTATGATAGTGCAGCCGTGAACATTTGTGTACAAGTTTTTGTGTAAACTTTATGTTTTCAGAGGTAACTACTTTTAAAGTTTTGGTTATATCCTCTCAAGTATTTTCTTTGTGAATGTATATATGTTTATTACTTTTGCAAATGTGGATCATAGTATATACACTGTTGTGTAGCATGCGTCCCCCTACTTGGCCATATATCAGGGGAGGTTTCTTTCCAGTTGGTTGGTTATTTTAGCCCATCCTCCCTGGGTAGAGTGTCTTCAACACTCCAGGTCTTCACTCTGCAGGTCCCTATCACTGTTCAGTCCATCGTCATTCAGTCTCTAAATAAAACGCTCACCCGACGGGAGGACACTGATGTGCTGCAGCCGACTCTCGTCAACGCTGGACACTTTAGCCTTTGCGTGAATGTTGTTCTTGAGGTAGGTGCCGAATTTGGCTTTGAGAGCTTGTCTGTGGCAGACTTAAGCCTCCTGTCGCGCCGGGGTAACTGGACGCCCTCCGAGGATGCTCTGTCCTGGCCCATGGTGTGGCTTTTCTTGGCTCAGCTGCCTGCTTGTCTTTCTGCTGTCTCATCAAAGGACACCTCTTGTCTCCACAAACTTAGTGACTTGCCGGAATACATCAAAATATTTTTGTTGTTGCTGTTTTTGTTTTAACATGTTTCCTCTGCAGAGATAGGCTTATTGCATTCTGCTTGGACCAGCTTATGTGGAACTTCTGTAATTGGGCAGAGTGGCTCAGATGACCCTGTCTGCTAGGGGTGGTGCTGAGGGAACACCTCTCATAATCCAACTGGACAGCAGAGCAAGGCTTCAACACATGGAGAAACAGGGAAAGATTTGCTATCTATGGGTGTTTTCAGTTATTCATACAGCTTCTGAAATGTAATGGAACAGGTATATTTGGAGTATCATTTTGTTTTTAGGTAAAGTACAGCCTCACATACACAGATGCAGGTGAAGTCACCAAAGCTGATCTCTCATTCCTTCTGGGGACAGTTAGCAGCATAGTGGTCCCATTGCAGCAAAAGTTTGAAATTCATTTTCTTCAGGTAAGGTTGATCAATTTTGCATAAGTATTTAATTGCCAAGTTAAAAAGAAATAATGACTTCTCAGTGGATAAAACTGAATTTCTAAGTATTACATCCAAGCCTTTGTAGTGAACAGAGGGCTTTGTGTAGCCTGTGCATTTATAATGAAACCAAGCATTCTCCTTGTATCTTTTTTCCTTTTGGGAAAAGATTCCCTTCCACATTAGCTTGTTCTTTTACAGTATGATGTACTCCTACACCTGGCAGATGTATTTATAGTTCTGAGTAGGGAGGGAGAAATTCTTTTATTGGTTGGTAATTCCAGATTTTATTATGAAAGAAGCATTTTTCTTCCTGCCATTTCCTTATTAAAATGAGAATTATTTGGGGGCATTTCTGCATTGTGTTTCAGGAAAATACCCAGCCAGTCCCTCTCAGTGGAAACCCTGGTTATGTCGTGGGGCTCCCATTAGCTGCTGGATTCCAGCCTCATAAGGGATATCCTTTTTGGTTCTGTAGAGGGTGGATTTATTCCTCTCTCCATGTGCGTGGGCTGCACTGCTCTTTATCGCTGAGGCTCCCCTGGGCTGCTTGTGGGAAGGAGAGAGCAGTCCAGGCCGAGCTTCCTGCAGGCGGCTCTGGTGGGTGGCCAGTCTGGCTACACAGCAGGTGGGCTGGGGGGAGACTGGCAGTTGGGGGTGAGACAGCACGTCCTGGGAAAATGTCAGTGTTTTTTTTTTTTTAATCTCCTTTTTTTTTTCAGCCTGCCATTAAGCCACAAAATATGTCAGTGTTTTACAACGAAAATCTTAAGAGAGAAAAGTTGACATTTAAATGTTTTTAATTTCACATTTAAACAGACACTCCTAAACAGATGTAGTGATTTTGAAAATTTAGAATTTCGAAGGGCCAGTTTCTGAGAATTTTTCTTCTGAGAATCCATTTATTAAGGAAAATAGAACTGTTTTTTTGCCTGCTCCTGGGAAATAGCTGTCAAAATCCCAGAGGCCCAGAAAAAGTGTATTTGGGTCTCCCTCATGTCACACAAGTGACACTGTCTTCTTACCTGAGAACCAGGCTGCTCTAGCACTAGGCAGTTGTCCCTTAACTGTCTGTGAATGTCTGGGATTATTCAGACCACAAATAGATATGGACAGCTTACTATTCTTCATAGCACAACTGAGCAAGACTGCTTAGCACTGGAGGGGATCCGGACCCCAGTATTATTTGGTTACACTATGCAATCTGGCTGTAAACTAAGGTAAAAGAGTCACTTGTTTCTGTTTGAACTTGTGCTGATCAGAAAACAAAGCATTCTCACTTTTCCCCATTTTAATCAAATCTCTGCATCAGCTGATGAGCTCACATGAAAGCCACATATAGTATATCATCATGCATGAATAGTAGCAAAACTGTTACAATCATTTTTGTTATTAAATATGGCAAAGCAAAAATTTCAAGGCTTTGTATGTTTCTTTTTCTTTTTTTAAGAGATGGCGTCTCGCTCTGTCTCCTAGGCTGGAGTACAGTGGTGCCATTATAGCTCACTGCAGCCCTGACCTCCTGGGCTCAAGGGATCCCGCCTCAGTCTCCCAAGTAGTTGGGACTACAGGCATGCACCACCACATCCGGCTTTTTTTTTTTTTTTTTTGAGACGAAGTCGTCTTGCTCTGTCACCCAGTCTGGAGTGCAGTGGTATAATCTCAACTCACTGCAACCTTTGCCTCTGGGTTCAAGCAATTCTCCTGCCTCAGCCTCCTGAGTAGCTGGGACTACAGGCATGTGCCAACATGCCCAGCTAAATTTTGTATTTTTAGTAGAGACGGGGTTTCACCATGTTGGCCAGGCTGGTCTCAAACTCCTAACCTCAGGTGATCTGCCTGCCTTGGCCTCCCAAGGTGCTGGGATTACAGGTGTGAGCCACCATACCCGGCCTAATATTTTTGAATTTTTTTCTTTTTTTTTTTTTTTGTAGAGACAGGATCTCACTATGTTGCCCAGGCTGATGTTGAACTCCTGGGCTCAAGCAATCCTCCCATCTCAGCCTCCTAAAGTGCTGGGATTACAGGTGTGAGCCACTGTGCCTGGCCTGTATGTTTCATTTTTAAGGTTGTTTAGCATTTGAGTTCACAGCAAAAATATTTCCCCTGACAATATTTCCTATGTTTCTCAATTTTAATATACACAGCACATCAAAACCAGTGAGAGGAAGCCTGAATATGATCTGTTTTTATCTTATCAAATATGTACATAATGTAAAATATCAAACAGCGCTGCACGGCTTGTTATAAAAATAGTTCTTACCCTCATTTGCCCCACCTTGGAGGCAACCACTTTCAACTCTTGTAGCTGTTTTTTTCAAATTCTACCCCCAAATCTTGAAATAACCTGCATATAATGCTACTTCTTGATTTTTTTGGTTTTATGAATTTTTTATTGAGTTTCCATTAAGGAAGACAAAGGTTTGGCTCTTTCCCCTTCATCCCCTACCTCATGACCCACACACTTCCCGCATCTTCCCAGGGTCATTGGATCATTATTTTGGTTAGACCAATATTTACCATTTACTTATATTATTTTTTGAGACAGGGTCTCCCCCTGTTGCCCAGGCTGGAGTGCAGTGGCATGATCAGGCTCACTGCAGCCTTGGCCTACAGGCTCAAGCAGTCCTCCTGCTTCAGCCTCCTAATAGCTGGGACCACATGCAGGTACCATCACACCTGGCTAATTTTTAAAATTTTGGTAGAGACAGGGTCTCCCTTTGTTTCCCAGGCTGGTCTCGAACTCCTGGGTTCAAGTGCTCCTCTTGCTTCAGCCTCCCAACATGTTGGGATTACAGGTGTGAGCCAGCACATCCAGCCACCATTTACATTATTAGTTCTGATCCATTTAGACCAGCATTTCTCAAAGGGAGAGGGTTCCATGGAATACATTTCCACAAGACATCAGTAGGGGTAGGTCTATGGTCCAATACGTTTGGGAAACACCAAATTAAAGTTAAAACAATGGTTCCTTCCTGTATTACTCATCAGAGCCTTTAATAGGCAAATGTGCCTCAGGAGGGACATGGGGATGTGGAGGTTCAATGCTTCCCCAACTTTGGCCATGAAACCCTTCTTGTACAGATCTTCAGTGGAACACAGTTTGGGAAACACTGTTTTAGACTCATCATCTCACAGGTAAAGATTTTGCAAAGTTAGAGACTCTTTAGCTTCTGTCAGATAATCCCTCATTTGGAGAATGAGAAGATAATGAAACTGGGAAGGAATGGAACTGCTGGTGGGGCTGGGAGCAGTGGCTCACGCCTGTAATCCCAGCACTTCGGGAGGCTGATGTGGGCAGATCAACTGAGGTTGGGAGTTCGAGACCAGCCTGGCCAACATGGTGAAACCCCGTCTCTACTAAAAATACAAAAAAATTAGCCAGGCATGGTGGTGGGCACCTGTAGTCCCAGCTACTCAGGAGGCTGAGGCAGGAGAATCACTTGAACCTGGGAGGCGGTGGTTGCAGTGAGCCAAGATTGCCTCACTGTACTCCAGCCTGGGCAACAGAGCAAACTCCATCTCAAAACAAAACAAAAAAAACAAAAATCAAAACTTAAAAAACAAAAAACTGCTGGTGGGCTGGGTATGGTGGCTCACTCCTGTAGTCCCAGCACTCTGGGAGGATTGCATGAGCCCAGGAGTTTGAGGCTGCAGGGAGCTATGATGGTGCCACTGCACTCCAGCTTGGGCATCAGAGTGAGACCTTATCTCAAAAATAAATAAATAAAGGGAAGGAAAGGAAGAAGAAAATAAAGAAAAACTTCTGGTGGATGAACAACAGCCTCATTCAGTTGACTTCTTTTTCCTTCACCAAGACTGACTGGAGCTCTCCCGTGTCAGCTCATAGCACAGAAGGTGAAGAGCCTGCTGTGGGGCCAGGGCTTCCCAGATTACGTGGCCCCTTTTGGAAATTCCCAGGCCCAGGACATGCTGGACTGGGTGCCCATCCACTTCATCACCCAGTCATTCAACAGGAAGGTAAAGGGGAGAAGGTACAGGTTCCATGCTAGCGGTCTCTGTCTTCCAGGTGGTGTGATGAAGGCAGCCGGGGAAGCCAGCTGTTAAGGAGGCAGGATGGCCCTGAGTGGGAGCGCGGGCTGAATCTTGGATACTGATTTTTGCCCATTGTTAGCAATGTTGCCTCCGGCCAGCAGTTTTATGGCTTTGAGCCTCTGTTTTCATCTGTGAAATGGGAACGCTAGTCCATAGTGAGTGAATGGCCTCATGGGGCATTGAGAGGGTTAAGTGAGGTAACATTTATGTGGCCTTGGGCATGGTGCCTAGTGGTCCATAAATGGGAACCACTGTGATCCTCATCCTGTTGCTACCATCATTGTGATTGCTGGTGTCCCCTGAGCCCTCTCCAGGCATCTCATGACACGACAGGCGAATGTTGAGTCCTGTATCAAAGACTGAGACTGACTTCCGTGCATGTGGCTCTCCCACCCATTGTCCCCTGTTCTACACAGGCAGCCCACACCTGAGAGTTTTCACTGCCACAGTTCCTCACAGAGTTGAATGGAAGTTGACAATCCTACAGATAGGTTTCCGGCCACACATGATGCTTCTGTCCACCTTTTTCTTTTGTCTTAGCAGTCAGCGTGTGGGCCGGCCCTGGCCCAGGGGCGTGCTCTCCATCTTAGCCTGTAATTGCCCAGCTTGTTCTTGTCACGCTTTCTTCAGACCTCTCATTATCCGCTCCGAATATTTCTAGCATGGGCATAATGGAGGTGAGGACTTCTCACTTCTGTGATCCGCCCTCCCACCGAGGCCAGCAGAGACCCACGATTACTCAGTCCCTGCCGTTCCACTGCAAAGTCTTGGCTCAACTCTCCCACCAGAACCAGGCACATCGCTTCTGGCTTCTTGGCCATGGGTGAAGATGTGCAGTTATTACTCCTCCTCAGAAGGGAAGACATGGGTTGGGAGGAGAGGCAGCAGTGCGCACATGGCACCGTCAGGGTCTGTGCTGATCCTGGGTGCTCAGAGGGCCTGCAGCAGCAGGTTTTGTACCAACTCTGCCGGCAACCCAGGTAGAGGCAGGCACGAGCACCTGCTAAACTCAGTTTCCACCAGCTGCATGCTGCATTGTCTCCTAAGAACAGGATATTCGAGAGGATTGTTCAGTCTGCACGGTTTTTAAAGGCGGTTCCAAGCTAAGGAATTCCATCAGTGCTTTTTTCGCAGCCACCAAATTTAGCAGGCCTGTGAGGTTTTCATATCCTGAAGAGATGTATTTTAAAGCTTTTTTTTTTTTTAATGAAAAAATGTCAGACACACACAAAAGTAGAATAGTACCATGGAGTCCCCACGTACCCAGCCTGCAGCTTCAACAGTTACTACATTTGCCAACTGGAGAGACTGCCAAGGCAGGAAAAAGCCCTGGAAAGCCCACGGCCCCTTTTTCCCTTGGGTCAGAGGCCTTAGAGCTGGCTGCCAAAGCAGCCAACCAAAGGGGCAGCTCAGCTCCTTCATGGCACCAGCAGTGTTCCTGATGCAGTTGAAGAGTTGATGTCTTTGACAACATACGGACACTGCCTGGATACCCAGATGTCACATCTTAATTGCCAATTAATGAAATTAGATAAATGAAAAGAAAGCACTTAAATTTCCCCTTAGAGCATTTTAACATGACATGCAATCAAGTTTTATTTGTCTGCTAATAATTATTTCTCCCCCTCCATCCCTCCCACCAGTTTCTTTCCTGAAGTCTGTGAGGCCGGTACAAACAGGTAGATGAAGTTAGAGCAGTTATGGCCCTAAATGTCCACAGTTGGGTATCGGCACTACCGCAGTTTCAGGTGATGTCGGCATTTTTAGAAATACGAGGAGATGGAAAAATTACGCTTCAGCTGTTAAAAATATTTTTGGGGCATTGAGTTACTTTAAAATACGTACATTCTCTAAGCTGTTTTTATCTGAACTTGTAGAGTCTATTCATTTTCTTGTTCAGAACATTTTGTAATATGTGAAACCTTTTATAATTAAAACTCTGAACTGCAGATTAAGTCTGACTTGCAGTTTTGTAAGATTCTAATGGATTAACAGCATTTTGTTTTGCAGGATTCCTGCCAGCTCCCAGGGGCTTTGGTTATAGAAGTGAAGTGGACTAAATACGGATCCCTGCTGAATCCACAGGCCAAAATAGTCAATGTAACTGCAAATCTAATTTCATCCTCCTTTCCTGAGGTAGGCCTAACCTAGTTTAAAGGCATAGGTTAAGACAGAAGTCTAGACACAACTCAAGTGTGGTAGGTGACAGGTATTACTTTGTGAAAAAGATTATAATTTAAACCATGGGGGTTCATAAAATATTTCAGCAGTCATTCTTTTACTTAGAAACACTGACGATGGTTCTATTTACATTAGCATTCTGGTTTAGATTGGATCTTTAAAATTCTCATAAAAATTATGATATTCATGTGTTAATCAGACACCCTGGTAAAATTGTTTCTCTCATCCAAGTTAATGGCCAATTAGTGCTCCAGGACCTATCAGATTCATGAACTGACAGTAGTTGGGTGAGGAAGAGAATGAAAAGTGTCTCATTGTTGTCATTCTGGGAGCACACTGGAGGGTGGGCCTTGCATCTCTCTGTTTATTACAGGCCAACTCAGGAAATGAAAGGACGATTCTTATTTCCACTGCGGTTACTTTTGTGGATGTGTCTGCACCTGCAGAGGCAGGCTTCAGAGCTCCGCCAGCCATCAATGCCAGGCTGCCCTTTAACTTCTTCTTCCCGTTTGTTTGACGTAAGTGAGGAAACTACGCCCCTCCTCTGAGGTCATCCCCTTTGGAAAGTGTGCACGTGGGGCTAGAAGTCCCTAGGGGATACTGCATTTTATACTTTTTGAGGGTCTCGCTTTGTCGCCCAGGCTGGAGTGCAGTGGTGTGATCATGGCTCACTGCAGCCTTGACCTCCTGGGCTCAAGCGATCCACCCACCTCAGCCTCCTAATAGCTGGGACTACAGGTGCACACCACAACACCTGGCTAATTTTAATATAGTTTGTAGAGATGGGGTCTTGCTGTGTTGACCAGGCTGGTCTCAAACTCCTGGGCTCAGGTGCTTCTCCTGCCTCGGCCTCTGAAAGTGCTGGGATTACAGGTGTGAGCCACCATGCCTAGCTTTATTATACTTCTAACCTTTGAGGTTGCCTCCAAACCAGCACACTGCCCTTCTCCACTCCCTTCCCGCCTTTTTTCCTTTTGGAAATGTTATTCTGTCTGACTTTTGAATGGGGAATATGCTTAACACATAGGTCATAGATAGAACCCAAAAAGTCTTTGGGGAGATGGTAAAGAAAATGAACAGGACTTGAAGCAGCAGAGGCAAGGGGGATTTGGCCAGTTCATTCATCCCCTGCTTTGAGTTATTTATTTTAAAAATACTCAGTTCAGGTTTTTTCCTTTTTGGGTCCGGTTGAAATGAGTACAAAAAATAGCAAAATATTAGATAAAATCATGCGCGAACAGTACACAGCCTTACAAGGGGATCTTCCCCCAAATACCATGTTAATTATAGTGGAGTCTTGGGTCTAATTGCCATTTCTGCACCAGGCACTGTAGCTAGCTTGCTCTCCGACTGGCAGGCTGGTATGGGTGCCACAGAGGAAAGAATACAGTAGGAGGGTCCAGGGAAAAGAGAGAGTTTATTTTATACAGTAATTTTACAGTAATTGAGGAAAAATGTTGTCAGGTGGCAGAACGCAATGGAGCCACCTAGAAGCTGGCTGATGCAGCTGGGGCACACAGAGGAGGGGCCTGGGTACCCCTTTTGGGGAAACTGAGACAAGGGAAGCTATTTAGAACAGAAGCTATTTAGAACAGCTTGAAAATAAGAGACTTTTCTAGAATGGGGTGGCAGCTAAAGTAGCTTCTTTTCCTTTCTTTCAGAATGCTCAGATGCATCAGTTCCTTAATATACACGTGAAATTTGAAAACTGTACATTCGGTGAGATTAAATTTTATATACAACTAGCAATTGTCCAGCTTTGTTGCTCATTTTCAATTAAGGCTAAGTGTTCAACATGAGAAAATGTGATACATTTGATACAGTGCAGGGTGGGAGTGGATGGGCAGCTCTTGGTGGTACTGGACCTTCCACAAGGCTGTGTCCACCCAGAATCCATGCTGGCAGGAGGGAGGCAGAGGTATCAAACCAAACCTCTCACCAAGCGGCCCAGGAGGGGCAGCTGTTCCTCTCGTGACAGCACAGGCCCATGAGGCAGTGTCTTCTTTTTGAGGGGAGCTGGTCCGGGTCTAGTTCACTTCACCAAGAAGTCCATGCTGTCGCAATAGTTTGTTAAGTCTTTCAATTTCTTGTTCCTATTGCAAAAGCAGACAAACACTGGAATTTACTTTGAGCCTCGCCAGGGATGTGACAATCATTCAGTGAGCCCCAGGCACAGGACCACAGAGATGAATGAAAGCTACGCTGTTTGTGGCATTCAGTCTGCTGAGGAGACTGCTATAATCAGATAGGCTCCACTGAGCAGCAGTGACAGCAGTGAGAAGACAAACGTGGGGGACCTGGCAGAGCCCTGGGATGTGGGGGTGGGCACAGCTTCAGGGAGGATGTGACGCCTGGGCTGGATCTGAAAGGACAAGGCAGGCTCAGCCCAGGGAAGGGCGCTCTAGGCGCATGAGCAGCGCTCTGCTGCAGGCGGGTGCTGCGGCAGAGGCCAGCTTCCCAGATGTCTTTTTTTTTTTTTTTTTTTTGAGACAGAGTTTTGCTCTTGTTGCTCAGGCTGGAGTGCAATGGCACGATCTTTGCTCACCACAACCTCCGCCTCCCGGGTTCAAGCAATTCTCCTGCCTCAGCCTCCTGAGTAGCTAGGATTGCAGGCATGTGCCACCATGCCCAGCTAATTTTGTATTTTTAGCAGAGACAGGGTTTCTCCATGTTGGTCAGGCTGGTCTCGAACTCCGGACCTCAGGTGCTCCACCTGCCTTGGCCTCCCAAAGTGCTAGGATTACAGGCATGAGCCACCACGCCCGGTCCCCAGATGTGTCGTCTTACCTTCTCAGAGCAGCTGAACTCAAGGTGTTGAATCTTGGCGGCCAATTGTACATTCATCTGTTTTAACCTTAAGAGTTGCCGTTCTGAACGTGTCTTAACTGAGATGATAATCCCTGAAATAAAATTGGGGGTCTCAGTGATACTGGTTTCTAACTTAATCACTCAGGAAAAAAATCTGTATTCTTACACCTGTATAGAGTTTGGAGGAGTGGTGATAGACACGCGAGACAGTCATCACTTTAGGGCATCAGAACTGGGAGGTCAGGGTTTCGTGTCTGAGCTACTTAGTACCCAGTTACACAGTATCTCTCTTTAGCTGGCATGGCTGAGAAATCCTTAAAAATAATCACTGACAAGATGAGCATTAGGATTCTTAACCTAGAACCTGTTCACAATTATGTGGGTGCATAGCAGCGGTGTCCATAGATGCCACGAAAGCACAGGCTGGGAAATGCCCCCTTTCCCCATAACAGGCATCTTCTGTAGGAACTGAAAGGCTTTTTTTTCTTTCCTTTGACAAGAGTCCAGTTTTTTTTTTTTTTTTTTTTGAGATGGGGTCTCTCTCTGTCACCCAGGCTGGAGTGCAGTGGCACAATCTTGGCTTATTGCAGCCTCCAAATCCTGGGCTCAAGCAATCCTCCCACCTCAGCCTCCCCAGTGGCTGGGACTACATGTGTGCACCACCACACCCAACTGATGTTTGTATTTTTTTTTTTGTAGAGATGGGGGTTTCACCATGTTGCCCAGGTTGGTCTCGAACTCCTGGGCTCAAGTGATCCTCCTGCCTCAGCCTCCCAAAGTGCTGGGATTACAGGCATGACCACTGCACCCAACCTGTTTCATTTTATTTGCTTGACGTAAACCTGCTTATAACCAGCTCCTAAAGGGCTGAAGAGGAAGAAGGGAGGAGAGGGAGGTGAGGGGGCAGAGGGGAGGCCTCCATAAACAGGAGCCACTGTGAGCTCAGGCACCCAGAGTGACTGTGCAGTCAGGCCTTGGATGTATGCCTGGGCCCATACTCTTCATCCACAGCCTGGGAGTGCAGGAGACGTACCATTGATGATCCGGGCCACCCGCCACAGCCGGAGCAGAATCAGCAGGCCCAGAGCCTCAAACTCGTGCTCCTGGAACAGGAGGACAATGTCGAGGATGAATGAGACCACCACCACGACGGCATCCAGGATCTCAAACTTGTGGTGGAAGAACTCCAGGCGGAAGACAAATAATTTAAAGATGATCTCCATCATAAAAAAGACCAAGATGGTGATGCTCATGTAGTGGAATACCTGAAGGGGACAAGGAACCACAGTCAGGGGAGATTGGGCCTCTGGGAGGTCAAGCTGCCCTCACATGCACCTGCGTGGTCACCAGCAAGAGAATTCATCTGTTGGACAAATCCAGATGCCCAGTGCTGGAAACACAGCTGTGAACACCACAGATGAGGCACCTGCTCTCTAAAGGGCAATTAGGCAATGTCAGAACTAAAGCATCCTCTAGACCCTTTGGACCAGCAATTCCATGGCTAAGAACTTACCCTACAGCTGAGCTCCTGTGTGCACAGGGACTAAGGATATTTACTGCAGCACTGTTTGCAGAACAAATACTTTCTGCATTGTAAGACAACAGAAATGTCCATTAGACAGAAATGTCCATTAGAAGTTACTCTTGAAACGAATGGTGGCACCTCCATATGGGGCCCTAAGGACACACTTGTTAAAAAGATTAAGCTGGGTGTGGTGGCTCGAGCCGATAGTCCCAGTTACTCAGGAGGCTAGGTGGGGCCTCCTGCCAAGAGCCCAGTTTGAGGCCAGTCTGGGCAACATAGCAAGACCCCATCTCTAAAATAACTGAATGAATGAATGAATGGAGGCAGATCCATATGTTCCAATTAGGAGTGATCACCAAGGTAGGTGTAAAGTGAAAAGGGTTCTGAGATCTTGATCTAGTCCTGGCTGGGCACAGTGGCTCATGCCTGTAATCCCAGCACTTTGGGAGGCCAAGGTGGGCAGATCACCTGAGGCCCGGAGTTTGAGACCACGTTGGCCAACATGGTGAAAACCTGTCTCTACTAAAAAAATACAAAAAGTTAGGCATGGTGTTGCATGCCTGTAGTCCCAGCTATTTGGGAGGCTGAGGCAGGAGAATTGCTTGAACCCAGAGGAGAGGTTGCAGTGAGCCAAGACTGCACCACTGCACTCCAGCCTGGGTGACAAGTGAGACTCTGTCTCAAAAAATAAAAATATAAAATAAAATATAAAATAAAATAACCAGTCCTCACACCAAGATAACCATTTCCAGATCTGAGGCAGGGGAGGTACAATGTGGGCAAGGACGTCTTGTGCCAGCAAGGAAGTCTTCAAAGACATCACAGAGTCATGTCAACAGGACCCAGCAGTCAGCTTGAAGAGGCTCACAGTGACAACATTTGGGACAATCTGAACATTGAAAAGAATGACTAAGATTGATTGTAGCACAGTGAATAAAAAAATTCACAGTGCGGCACATACACCCATGCACACATACATACACACGTGGGAAAACAGGGAAGTGCTTTTTTATAGAAGAGTACCTACTACTAAATGTAGAAGGAAAGACAGAAAATCACCATTTGGCATTCCCTAGTGTAGTCACTGACTCAGGCAAGGATCACCAACAGATGCCAACTGGGGAAGAGGATATTTGCATGCTACCAAAGCAGTACCAGGCAGATCATTTACCACTGCAACGGGAAAAATGCCCCTGGCCAGTGGAGCAGTCCAGCATTTACTACCTAAATCAAGTGACGCAACTGAGTGGGACCCCTGGCGTGGTGTGCCTCCTGAAAATGCCACATCCAGAACATCGCCAGCCAATGAGGATTCCCTGCTGATCAAGCCCTGGACCTAACCATGGTGTGCAGGAAATGAAGAAACAAGGCAGGAGACCTCAAAATCATCAGATAAATCCAGAACATGGGACATTCTACTGGCTGGGCTCTTCCAAGAGTCATTGTCATGAAGGAAAAAGAAAAGCAGGAGGATTTCTCTAGATTAAGAAAGCCCAGGGAGGCCGGGTGCGGTGGCTCACACCTGTAATCCCAGCACTTTGGGAGGCCAAGACAGGAGGATTGTTTGAGCCTGGGAGTTCAAGACCAGCCTGGGCAACACAAGGAAACCCTGTCTCTACAAAAAATTTAAAAATTAGCTGGGTGTGGTGGTGCATGTCTGTGGTTCTAGCTACTCAGGAGGCTGAGGCGGGAGGAAGGCTTGAGCCCATAAGATCAAGACTACAGTGAGTTGTTAGGTGCTCCTGCACTCCAGCCTGGGTGACAGGGCAAGACTCTGTCTCAAGTAAAAAAAAAAAAAATTAAAAATTCCAAGGAGACGTAACCAAACAGAATATTGGAATTCTCTATCCTAGTTTGAAAAAAACTGCCATTAAAGATATTCTTGGGCTGGACACGGTGGCTCTTGCCCGTAATCCCCGCACTTTGGGAGGCCGAAGTGGGCAGATCACTTGAGGTCAGGAGTTCGATACCAGCCTGGCCAACATGGTGAAATCTCATCTCTACTAAAAATAAAAAAATTAGCTGGGTGTGGTGGCGGGCACCTGTAATCCCAGTTACTCTGGAGCTGGAGGCAGGAGAATCGCTTGAACTCAGGAGGCAGACGTTGCAGTGAGATGAGATAGTGCCACTGCACTCCAGCCTGGGCGATAGAGACTGTCTCAAAAAAATAAAAAGAGACATTTGGGATGAGTGAATAAAAGTGGTTGTTAGGTGGGACTATTGATCTTATTTTAGGTCTGATGATGCTCTCATGGCTCCATGGGAGAAAAACCTTATTAGGCACGTTGAAGTATTTAGGAGTGAAGGGTTGTGAAGTCAAATGGCCAGACGGAAACGTGTGTGCGTCCGTGGGGATGTATAGTGACAAAGCAAACACAGCAAAATGTGTCTTTGCCATTTTTCATAAAAAGTTGAGAGAAAAAAAGACAATTATGGCAGGTATGTTAATGGATTCTATTAAAAATAGAGGAAGAGAGCCAAGTGCAGTGTCGCACGCCTGTAATCCCAGCACTTTGGGAGGCAGAGGTGGGTGGATCACTTGAGCCCTGGGGTTCAAGACCCAGTCTCTGAGAAACATGAAAACAATTATTTAGGAGAAAACAGATGGACAGGGAAGATTCTCCTCCTATGCTGGCATAGGAGATGTCACAGGGCTGCCTCTGGGAAAGGTATCAGGAAGAAGGAGGAAGTTTCATATTCTGCCTTTTTTACCACTTGCAAAGACATACATTTGCATATCAATTCCATTTTGTTTTTCCAAAAAAGGGCATGGCGGGGGATGGGGGGGGAAATGCTTTTTTTTTTTTTTTTTTTTTTTTTTTTTTCCTGGAGACGGAGTTTTGCTCTTGTTGCCCGGGCTGGAGTGCAGTGGTGCTATCTCGGCTCACTGCAGCCTCCGCCTCTGGGGTTCAAGCAATTCTCCTGCCTCAGCCTCCTGAGTAGCTGGGATTACAGGCACGTGCCACCACGCCCAGCTACTTTTTTGTATTTTTAGTAGAGATTTGGTTTCATTATGTTGGCCAGGCTGGTTTCGAACTCCTGACCTCAGGTGATCCACCCGCCTTGTCCTCCCAAAGTGCAGAGACTAAAGGTGTGAGCCACCATGCCCAGCCAGGGATGATTTTAACTCTCCTGATCTCCGCCCTTGGCACTGAGACAGGGTATGTCCACCACCCTTTGGGTGAACATCTGGGATGGGCTCAGTAACTGAATCAGTGAATAAACAGCAGATCCCCTGATGGCCCAGCAAGGGGACCATGCAGACCATCAACAGAAGACAGGAGGAATGCCCCTCCTGACCCAGAGATGGCAGAGTGGATCCACCCCACATGCTCCAGCTCACTAGCCTAGCATTGCCCAGGATTCCAGCCATCATGTGAAACAACGTTTCCTGCTTGTAGTAAATGCTAATCCATAATCTGGAAAGGAAGATGAAAACACCTATCAAACTACCACAGACCTTGCTACTCCAAGTGGGGTGTCAGCTGCTCCACTCTGCACCCCGTCTGTGCAGATAACACAAGCAAAACATATCAGTAAGACCCCAGAAGAGCTGTCAACCCCTACCATGGCAGCATAGTTATTCTTGTCGGGCTGGATGATCTTCAGGTCCAGGATGAGCTCAGCAAGCACCAGGAGGGCATCCAGAACCACCAAGCAGATGATGATGACCTGTGGGCCGAGGGAAGGTGCCAGAGATCATGAGACCCCCCCAGAGGCCCTCCCTCTCCCATCATTAAGAGCTGGCTTGGAAGCACGTGGGTGAAACCACTGGGCAAAGCCATTAAGGATGGGAGGCTACTGCCATAGCTCGCCAGAGGCCCCACCAGGATGGAGGCTGTGCAGGGCCAGCTCCTCTCTGATAGAAGCTGCCAGCCTCCTTCCCGCCACCCTCCTGGCCTGCTCTGCCTCTAGGCGCTGCCCACCTTCCCTGCCCTCCCAGAACATCTCTGGCTCATTTTCTGACCTTTGGTCACTGTTTCCCAAATACCACCTCTCAAACCAAACTGCCCATACCTAGATGGCAACAAATAATCAGTTTTTTTTTTTTTTTTTTTGAGACAGAGTCTTGTTTTGTCACCCAGGCTGGAGTACAGTGGCATGATCTCGCCTCACTGCAACCTCCGCCTCCTGAGTTCAAGCAATTCTCCCACTTCAGCCTCCCGAGTAGCTGGGATAACAGGAACGTACCACCATGCCTGGCTAATTTTTGTATTTTTAGTAGAGATGGTGTTTCACCATGTTAGCCAGGCTGGTCTGGAGCTCCTAACCCCAAGTGATCCACCCACCTTGGCCTCCCAAAGTGCTGGGATTACAGGCATAAGCCACCGTGCCCAGGCAAGTTTGTATTTTTCTGTTCCTGGGGACTGCTGTTGCTGGGGTGCTCACAGAACAGATGCTCAATAAATAATTCAACACAGCCCTGCCTCGGCAGTCTGAGTCCTGGAAGGGACCTTGGGGTCCCTGCAGGTTCCTCGGCTACAGGGACGGCTGCTGTGCTTACAAACCAGCTTCTGCCTGGAGATGCGAGGTGCCTGCCCCAGCTCACGTGTGCTCATAGTGGGTGAAGATGGTGAAGGGGAGAGGAGTCCTGGTGTCCTGGAGAATTCAGGAGAGCTGCTATGGGAAACACAGCCTCCTGGGCTTTATGATGGGCTGACAGAGGACAGGTGGGGAGCAGTGTGGAGTGAGTGGGTGGTCTCACTGATGGTGGCTGTGGGAAGCAGCTGGTGGTGATGGCAGTCACAGTGACAGCTGGTGATGATGTTGGCGAGGGCACTGATGGCAGGGTGGAGGTGACAGTGTTGAGGTTACCATAATGCCAGTGGAAATGCAGCAGTGGGAGGAGCCCCAAAGGACCTCGAGTGACCCTTCTCTTCCCTTGGAAATTCCAGGCCATCACCGTACCCCCCCACCGCCAGGGCCTTGCCGCTCACACTCTCAGATCAGTAGATTCTGGCCTCTGAAAATTAACCTGCCATTATCTTGGCAATTTCTGCAGTTTCAGGTTAAAATTAAACAAGTTCAGGCCTCTGCAAGAACAGACTATTAATCCTTTGATCCTTTCAACCTGTAGGTAATTATTTCAGTAATTAAAGTATTATGATGTGGTTTCTTGTGAAAATTGCATGGCAAATTGCTTTGTAATGAAGTTTTCACACATATTCAAATTCAGCAAGCTTAATAAAGGTGCAAGCCTCTAGTAGGGTTTTTGTTGTTGTTTTTCCTTGGTTTCATTTTGGAACTAAAGGGATCTGAGAGCTCATGTGAGGTAAAACCAAGTCACAGAGCTACAAGGAACAGACCCAATATTCAGCCATGAAAAGGATGAGGTTCTGACCCCCGCTCCTATGAAATCGTCATTCTAAGTCAAAGAAGGCAGACAGACAAGATCACACATCATATGATCCCATCTAATGAAATGTCCAGAAATGGCAAATCCAGAGACAGAATGCAGGTTCACAGTTGCCCAGGGCTAGGGGAGGGGGAATGGGGAGTGACTGCTAATGGGTACCAGGTTTCCATTTGAAAATGCTCTGGGGCCGGGCACGGTGGCTCATGCCTGTAATCCCAGCACTTTGGGAGGCAGAGGCGGGCAGATCACCTGAGGTCAGGAGTTCGAGACCAGCCTGGCTAACATAGTGAAACCCTGTTTCTACTAAAAATACAGAAAATTAGCTGGGCATGATGGTGTGTGCCTGTAATCCCAGCCACTTGGGAGGCTGAGGTAGGAGAATCGCTTCAACCTGGGAGGCGGAGGTTGCAGTGAGCCGAGATCACACCATTGCAGTCCAGCTTGGGCAACAAGAGTGAAACTCCATCTCAAAAAGAAAAAAGAAAAAAAAAAAAAAAAGAAAATGCTCTGGAACTAGATAGTGGTGACTTGTACAACACTGTGAATGTGTTAAATAAATGCCACAGAATCATTTACTTAAAAATGATTGTTATGTGAATCTCACCTCAATTTAAAAAAGAAACAATGCAAAAGAAAAATGAGAGACAGACCAACCCAAGGTCACAAAACTACGATGCCAGGATAATAACCCCAGCCTCTATGAAAACTCATCCCTGGGGCCCTGAATCTGCCAGTTCACAGGGAGTGTTGCTTCTTAGGGGAACCAGGTCACAAGGAAAATTGCTGAGAATTCAGAGAAGCTGCTTCATTCTAAATCCTCACCCTGGCAAAGACTTCAGAGTCCGTGCCGTGGGGCGGCCAGTCCTGGGCTCAGCTCCCAACTGCCCCATCTGCCTGGACCTTGGACACATCTCTCAATGCTGGAAGCTTCAGCGTCCTCTCGGGGAAAATGGGGTGGGCCACATTTTCTACCCCAGAGCAACAATGGGAGCATGACGTGAGTGAAGTATGAAGGGCGCTTAGCACACGGCTGGCCTGCGGTGCATGGGAATGAAAGTGAAGCTCCCTGACTCCTGGGACCACTTTCCCTTGGCTCCACTCTGTCCTGTCATTCATGGCTTCCTTGGGCCCTGAATCACCCTGTATTCTCTCCCTTGATTGTGCCATCCCATGTAAGAAGGGACCGCAGTTAACTATTAATATATCAAGCACCTTGGCCATCTCAAACCACCCAAGATAAGGGATCCCAGGAGCTTCCTGGATGCCGATCCTACCTGCAGAGACTACAACCCCTGAGCCTCACCACCTACTCCAGTGTGGCCTCACTGCTGCCACTAAGTCCCTCTACAAATCTGATCTCCCACCCACACGCTTAGAGCTTTCAAAGGCAGCCCATGACCTGTGGATGACCTTCCCTGGCCTCTTCTCTTGCCAATTGCCTGTTGGCGACACCCACACCCGATCCACGTGCACCCTTCTCAATTCCTCCAATGCTGCAGGTCCTTGGCAAACGAAGCCCCTCTACCTGGAAGCCTCCCACGCCATCCATCCACGGGGCTCACTCCTGCTCAGCATGCAGGTGTCACCTCCTTCGACTCCAGTCCCTGATCAGGTCCCCCCACCCCCAGGACCTCTCAGAGCCCCCCTCCTCCCTGCGGAGGGCTTCTCTCCATTTGTAACCAATGTGTGTCTCGGTGATGGCTCCCGTCATTCCTGCCTTTCTGCAGCCTGCCAAATCCTCAATGAGGGCAAAGATGTGTCTGCCACATTTGTCACTGTACACAGCAGGTGCTCAATAAGTGACTGTTGGGTGGGTGAATAAACACTTCCACTCACTTTATGACAGGCATTCGTCTTTTTCCCCAGCAGGAGTATCTGGGTGTCCCAGCTCAGGGGCCAGTCCCCAGCCCTAAGCCCAGGCAGGAGGGGGATATCCTGATGGGGTGGCCCAGGGCTCCCCTTGCAGCTGCAAGGAAGCTGTTTCCTTCCTTCTGCTCCTGAAATTGAGGGTTTGGGATTTCAAACCCAACAACTTAATAGCATGTTTCCTTTCCCATCACAGCCACAGAGAAGCTGGGTTGCCAGGCGCTCTGGCATGTCAGTTGGCTTGCTTTGCTGCTTTCAGCTTTGCTGCTTTCAGCCACACAAGAGAGTGGGGGAAAAAAAAGACCAAAATAAATTTTTTTTCTTTTTTACCCTGGAGTAAAGTCAGCAATGGAAGAGGCAAGGACTACATTTCTCTGCTTCCAGAAGAGGGACAGGCTCTATTTCAGCCACACAAGAGTGAGGAAAAAAAAGACCAAAATAATTTTTTTCTCTTTTACCCTGGAATAAAGTCAGCGATGGAAGAGGCAAGGGCTACATTTCTCTGCTTCCAGAAGAGGGACGGGTCTATTTTGTTTGGGGACACCTGCAGTAGCATCCCCCAAATGCCCACATTGAGAACTGTGTGCTTCCCTGTGGTCCCCAGACCTGTGCCCTCCCGGGACTTGAATGTGTTTCCAGGCACCCAGACATAGGCTCTGCCACCTTGGGGATGGGGATTGGGTCCAGAGAGGGCTGACCAGACTCCACTTGCATTTGTCCCTCAAAATCAGAAATGTCCTTCTAGACTGTGTATGGTGGCTCACGCCTGTAATCACAGCACTTTGGGAGGCCAAGATGGGAGGATCACTTGAGGCCAGGAATTCGAGACCAGCCTGGGCAACATAGCAAGATCCCATCTCTTAAAAAAAAAAGCCCTTCTAAATGGCGGGACATGGCCAGGCATAGTGGCTCACGCCTGTAATCCCAGCACTTTGGGAGGCTGACACGGGTGGATCACTTGAGGTCAGGAGTTTGAGACCAGCCTGGCCAATGGTGAAACCCCGTCTCTACCAAAAATACAAAAATTAGCCGGGTGTGGTGGCAGGCACCTGTAATCCCAACTACTTGGGAGGCTGAGGCAGGAGGATAGCTTGAACCCAGGAAGCAGAGGTTGCAGTGAGCTGAAATCATGCCACTGCACTCCAGCCTGGGTGACAGAGCAAGACTCTGTCTCCAATCAATCAATCAGTGGGAGGACAGTTGGCTGGGCACAGTGGCTAATACCTGTAATCCCAGCACTTTGGGAGGCTGAGGTGGGTGGATCACCTGAGGTCAGGAGTTCAAGACCAGCCTGACCAACGTAGTGAAACCCTGTCTCTACTAAAAATGCAAAATTAGCCAGGCGTGGTGGCAGGCGCCTATAATCCCAGCTACTCGGGAGGCTGAGGCAGGAGAATTGCTTGAACTCCACAGAAAGTTCAGTTCCCTTCGCTCGTCTGTGAGGACCACCCCAGCTCTGCTTCCTCCCTGCAACCACACCTGGAGACTATCAGCAGCGGGCTAAGGCCAGGACAGGCAGGTATTTTGGGCATCACTCCACAAGAGAGACTGAGGCCCCCAGCATGATGGGTCTCCATGAGGCAGGGGAGCCTCTGGCACTGAGTGTTCGCAGAGTGAACAGATGAGTGTTTTTTCTGTCTCCGTTATTTACCCTTTATTTACTTTTTTTGTGTGTGGTAAAATTTGCATAACGTAAAATTTACCATTTTAAAGTTGGCGTAAAATTTAGTGGCATTCAGTCCATTCACAAGGTTGTGTAACCATCACCACTATAATTCCAGAACATTTTCATCTCCTCAAATGGAAACACTCCCACCTGTGGCAGCCGCCAATCTGCTTCCTGTCTCTATGGATTTGCCTGTTCTAGACGTTTTGTATCAGTGGAATCCTACACTCTGGCCTTTTGTGTCTGGCTTCTTTCCCTCAGCACCATGTTTTCAAGGTTCATCCACATTGTGGCATGGATCAGCACTTCTTTGCTTTTGATGTTGGACTCATATTCCACTGTATGGATAGAACACATTTGGTTTAACACTCATCCATTGGTGGACCTTTTACTTTTGGATCATGGCTCTTTTCTCCCTGACAACTTGAGATCTGCCTACCGCATTCCCAGCACGGTACAGGGTCCCCGGCACGTGGTAGGTGCTGGGCAAACACTCGTAGAATGAATGAGGCAGTGGCCAAATGGGCTTAGCCTGGCCGCCTGCCTCACATTCCCTGATGGCTCTCCTGCCAGCTCTGGGTATCCCGGACTCCTGCCCCACCTACCTGAAACCTGTGGGAGCTGAACAGTTTCCTCAACGTGCCCCTGAAGTCAAGGGGGGCCCTGGGTGCGGGGCCAGGGGCAGGGGCAACGTCAGGGGCTGCAGCTCTGCCTTCCTCGCCTGAGACTGGTGTGGGTGGCGGCTGCTCCTCCTCCTCCTCGTCCTCTTCATTCTCCCATTTCTTGTAGTTGATGTTCCAGGCATGGTAGTCGTCTCCCACGACCGTGAAGTGCCTTAAGAACTTGCTCATCCTCTCAGCGGGAGCCACCTTGGCCCTGCGGGTGACTGCCTAGAAGGCGGGGACAGAGAGCAAGAGCTTCAGGCAGTTGGCCACTCAGAGCCCACATGGCCCAGGCCGGGCCAGGCCACTGCAGGTGAAGATGGTCCCGGGTGCTTAGAACCCCCTGCAAGCAGAGACCATGAGGTCACGGTGGTTTCTCGTGCTTTTATTTTTGGAATCCAGGGTCTCAGTGTCTATGAGGCAACAGGAAACTCCTGCCCCCAGCAGGCCTGTCACTGTGGTCTGGTTGGCAGTAACCAACGGAATCAGTACTGCAGCCCGGTCCCAAAACACCCGCCACGGGCCCATGTGTGAATACCGGAAGGGCCGCCCCAAGGTTCAGAGACATCACAACCTGGAAACTGGAGGGGCCAGTGGGCAGGGCGTGGGGAGGAGAAGCCAAAAGTAAAAGTACCCAGAGTTTCATAGAGAAGTCACGAGATCCCCACCCATCACGCCACACATCCTGACAGGCATGTGGCAGATGGACATTTTCCAAGTTCAGCCAGTGCTATTCACATGGACAGTTGTTTAAAGCAAAAGCAAATATCCCTGTGCCCTCTCTCCACTTTACCCAACTTGCCCTACCAGGTATCAAATTTACATAAAGTTAAATAATTGAAATGTATAGGTATGAGTGCAAGAGCAGGCTACATGACTACTGGAACAGGAAGAGAGAGCCCAATGGAAGAGAGAGCCCAATGTCCCTGAGGGAGCCTAGACGAGATGGGGTGGCCGTCCAGACTCACGGGAAAGAAAGGCTGGAGAGGCTGGGACACCTGGCTTTGTCAATAGGAAAAAAAAATCCATTCCCCACCTTGCTCCCCACACAGAATACATGTGAGATGCACTTACATGAATGTGTAAAGTGTATTTAAAAAGGAACAACTTAAAAAGTCTTAGAACAAAATACAGGCCAGTAACTTCATGAACTTAGGATAGGAAAAGATTGCTTAAATAACACAAAACACCACAAAATAGGGTGCGCATGGTAGCTCATGCCTATAATCCCAGCACTCATTCCATGGGCTAAGGCAAGTGGATTGCCTGAGGTCAGGAGTTTGAGACCAGCCTGGCCAACATGGTGAGACCCCATCTCTACAAAAAATACAAAAATTAGCTGGGTATAGTGGCGCATGCCTGTAATCCCAGCTACTCAGGAGGCTGAGGCCCCAGAATCGCTTGAAGCTGGGAGGCGTGGGTTGCAGTGAGCCAAGATCACGCCACTGCACTCCAGCCTGGGCAACAGGTTGAGACCCTGTCTCAAAACACAAACAAACAACACAAAAACAAACACAAAATACATAGATTTGACTGCATCAAAACTAAAAGCTTTACTATGACACACCGCCCCCCCCCCCCCACACCCTACAAAGTTAAAAGACATACTACAGACTGGGATAAATATTTGCAATGTATGTGATAGACAAAGAGTAACCAGAATATATAAAGAAATCTTATAAATCAAAAAGAGAAAAGCTCCATGGAAAACTGGGCAGTGGACGTTAACAGGCAGGTCATGTAAGAGAAAACTCAAATAGCCAAGATGCTTATCCCCAATAATACTCAGAAAAACGCAGAGTGAAGTAACAATAGCACATCTTTTCACTCCTCAGGTTGGCAAGAGTCTTAAAGTCTACATCAAATATCGGTGACGGCGTGAAGCAATGGGTTCTCTTGAACGCTGAAGACAGAAACAGGCACCAGCACCATCATTTTGGGGAGAAATTTGGCATGATCTTCTCAAGTTGAAGTGGTATGTATCTTTCTGAATGATCTAGTGATTCTATCCCTACATAGGGTCCAAAGAGAAACTTGGGCACATGTGCTCAAATTGGTGACATGTTCAAAAATGTTCACTGCAAATATTCACCTAGTTGGGCAGGTGTGGCAGCTCACACCTGTAATCCCCACACTTTGGGAGGCTGAGGTGGGAGGATTGCTTGAGCCCAGGAGCTGAGACCAGCCTGGGCAATATGGCAAGACCCTGTCTGCAGAAAAATAAAAAAAATTAGCCAGGCATGGTAGCACACCTGTAGTCCCAGCTACTTGGGAGGCTGGGGCAGGAGGAGTGCTTGAGCTTGGGAGGTCGAGGCTGCAGTAAGCCATGTTCTCCAGTCTGGGCAACAGAGTGAGACGCTGTCTCAAAAAAAAAAAAAAAAAAAAAGAAAAAAATTTATCTACATGTGGGAGATAGAGGAATGAATATTCTCTGTTCATGTAATGGGACACTATACAGCAGTTAAAATGAATTAACTGCATCTCAGTATGTCACTGGTGATGCCCATGTGTACCCACTCGGCAGCACTGAATACAGTAGAACAATCACTTCTTTCTTCAAATGCTTCCTTCATTGGCTTCTGGGATGCCACAGTCTCCTGGTTTTCCTCCTACCTCAGTGGTTGTTTCCTGTTAGTTTCTTTTGGCCAGTGGATATCTTAGAGGAAGACCTTACATTTAATTTTCTTTTCTTTTTTTTAAAAAGAGGATCTCACTTGTCACCCAGGCTAGATGCAGGGGTGCGATCATAGCTCACTACAGTCTTGAATTCCTGTGCTCAAGCAATTCTCCTGCCTCAACCTCCCGGGTAGTTTGGACTATGGCACACTATAACGTGTCTGGCTAATTAAAACAATTATTTTTTTTAGAGATGGGGTCTTGCTATGTTGCCCAGGCTGGTCTTAAACTCCTAGGCTAAAACAACCTTCCAGCCTCAGCTTCCTGAGTAGCTGGGATTACAGGTACATGCCACTGTGCCTGGCTTACATTTAAGTATTAAGTATAACTGTATACCCAGCACCTAGAAAAATGCCTTGCACTTAACAGACACTCAAAAATACTGAAATGTTTGTTAAGCAACAATGAATCTAGCAGTGTGGATAGCTCCTAAAAAATGTTGACTGTAAAAGAAAGATATGGAAGAATAAGAACAATGTCACACCACTTAAGTAAAAATGTTAAATATATGGAAAATATTATATATTGTTTTGGAATGTGTAAAAGCATGAGTGTAAACATACACAAGAATGAGATTTCTGCTTCTGGCCTTATTACACTATAGAGTAACTAGTAACAGATTATCCCTCCTGCCATAACCAATTATAAAACTGGATTAAAATATGTGAAATTTACTGTGATCCCTTAGAGAAGAAAAATGAATGAGGCAAACCCTACAATCACCCTGGCTTTGTGCCTGGAGGTACTTTCTGGACTGTGAAGGCAAAGACTATAGTTCAAAGCTATTGAGTCTCCCTCCTCTTGTGAATCTGCTTGGCAATGTACCAGAAATAGGAAAGGTATGCAGAGGAGGGGACCCCAAAATATGGACTTTGGCTGAGTCCTAAACATCGTGTGTGTGGAACAAGATTTCATGAGGCAGGGAAAAATATAACTTTCAGGAAAAAAACTCCTTGGGGTGCTGTGAGCTGAACAACTACCGGAGATTACATAGGACTGGGTTGGGAGATATGTGAGTTCCCAACAGCCAGAGTAGAGAGACCTCGTTGAACACCCTAAGCATTCAACAGAAATCCCAGAAAAATCATGCCTTATGAGTAGACCTAATCTAGCTTTATAGGAAGGGCCACATTACACTCATCCCAACAAAGCTTAAAAATAAGCCTTGAAATGAACAAGCTGATCCCCAAGTAAATTTACTGCCTGTTGGAACAAAACTCAATACTTTATTAGGAAGACAACAACATAAACTCAACATCATAGATGCATACTGTCTAGCATACAATTAAAATTACTAGACAGATAAAGCTGAAAAATGTGGCCCACAACTAATAAAAAAAATCAGCTAATAGAAGATTCAAAATGGTTGGGTGCAGTGGCTCATGCCTGTAATCCCAGCACTTTGGGAGGCCGAGGTGGGCAGATCACCTAAGGTCAGGAGTTTGAGACCAGCCTGACCAACATGGAGAAACCTCGTCTCTACTAAAAATACAAAATTAGCTGGGTGTGGTGGCACATTCTGTAATCCCAGCTACTTGGGAGGCTGAGGCAAGAGAATTGCTCGAACCTGGGAAGCAGAGGTTGTGGTGAGCTGAGATCATGCCATTGCACTCCAGCCTGGACAACAAGAGTGAAACTCCATCTCAAAAAAAAAAAAAAACTAAAAATGTACAGAGATAATAGAACTGGCCAAGAAAGACTTGAAAACAGATATTACAAATATATTCAAGGATTTCAAGGAAAACATAAACTTAATGAGGGAACAAATAAAAATCTTAATACAGAAATGGAATCTACAAAAAAGATCCAGCTGGCTAGGCATGGTGGCTCACTCATGTAATCCCATCACTTTGGGAGGTTGAGGTGGGCAGATCACCTGAGGTCAGGAGTTCAAGACCAGCCTGACCAACATGGAGAAACCCCATCTCTACTAAAAATACTAAATTAACTGGGCATCGTGGCACATGCCTGTAATCCCAGCTACTCAGGAGGCTGAGGCAGGAGAATCACTTGAACCCGGGAGGTGGAGGTTGCGGTAAGCCGAGATCGCACCATTGCACTCCAGCCTGGGCAACAAGAGTGAATCTCCATCTCACAAAAAAAGAAGGAAAAAAAAAAAAAAGATCCAGATGGATATTTTAGAACTGAAAAGTATATATACGAAATGAAAAATCACTGGATGGGCTTAACAGCTGATAACATATTACCAAAGAAAAGATCAATGAGGCTGGGCACAGTGGCTCATGCCTGTAATCTCAGCACTTTGGGAGGCTGAGGCGGGCGGATCACAAGGTCAGGAGATTGAGACCATCCTGGCTAACATGGTGAAACCCCGTCTCTACTAAAAAAAAATACAAAAAAATTAGCCAGGCATAGGGGCCAGCGCCTGTAGTCCCAGCTACTCAGGAGGCTGAGGCAGGAGAATGGCGTGAACCCAGGAGACGGAGGTTGCAGTGAGCCGAGATCATGCCACTGCACTCCAGCCTGGGCGACAGAGTGAGACTCCGCCTAAAAAGAAAAGAAAAGATCAATGAACTTAAAGACAGGGCAATAAAAAACATCAACTGGAAACACAGGGAGAAAAAAAGCTGAAAGGAAAAATAAACAGAGCCCCAGGGACCATATCTACTAGTTTAACATATGTGTACTTGTAGTGCATGGCCCTCCAGGAACTGGCATCTCTCCTTCCCCACAGCCTCCTCGCCACACTCCAGCCACCCTTCTGTCCCTCTGATGCTCCACACTGAGCCATCACACAGGCTGTTCCCTCAACCTGGAATACTCTTCTCCCCAATCCGAGCTTCGCTTACTCTTGCTTATGCTTGAAATGTCAGCTAAAATGTCAGTTCCTCAAAGAGGCCCTCCCTCACCCCTAAAATCTAAATCAGTTCCCCTCCCATTTATAACCTCTCCTCCCACTTTTCCTTCAAGAGCCCTCATCCTAGTTTCTAACTAGAAACTGTTATGTGCAGCCACATATTTTTATCCCTCCTCACTAGCATTTACCTCGCATGAAGGCAGGGTCTGTGTCCCCTGAGTCTTGTGTGACACCTGACCTTGAGCAGAAGCCCATCATGCAGCTGTTGGCTGAGGGCACTGGTACCTCCTCTCCCATGCTGGGCTCGTCTCGGCCGGACCAAACATCTCTGGACTCCCAGGGCTGGCCAGGGCCAGCGCCAGGGTATACTGAAGCTCTCCAGGCAGCCACTGGCCATATTCCTTTCTTTTTGAGACAGTCTTGTTCTTGCTCCCCATGCTGGAGTGCAGTGGAGTGATCTCGGCTCACTGCAACCTCCGCCTCCTGGGTTCAAGTGATTCTCCTGCCTCAGCCTCCCGAGTAGCTTGGATTACAGGCGCTGCCAACACACCTGGCTAATTTTTGTAATTTTAGTAGAGACAGGGTTTCACCACGTTGGCCAAGCTGGTCTCAAACTCCTGACCTCAGGTGATCCGCCCGCCTCTGCCTCCCAAAGTGCTGGGATTACACGCGTGAGCCACCGTGCCTGACCATAATTCCCTTTTTTGAGATAGGGTCTCGCTCTGTCACCCAGGCTGGACTGTAGTGTGCGATCACGGTTCACTGCAGCCTTGACCTCCCGGGATCAAGCGATCCTCCCACAAAAGCCTCCTGAGTAGCTGGAACTATAGGCACATACCATCACACTCGGCTAATTTTTTGTATTTTTTTGTAGAGGCAGGGTTTTGCTATGTTGCCCAGGCTGGTCTCAAACTCCTGGGCTCAAGTGATCCACCCGCCTCGGCCTCCCAAAGTTCTGGGATTACAGGCATGAGCCCATGCCCGACCCCACACTTTCCTTTGGAAACACCTTACCTGGCAGACAAGAGCAGCCTGTCCTATTTCTCAGTAGTGTAGGAACCTCAAGGTACTTTGCAAAAACTGTATTTATATTTTACAGAAGAGGAAATTTTTCTTTCTGAAACCTTGCAACTGGTGAAGAAGCAACTTTTAGTAATTTGGGATGAAAATATCTAGGGCACTCAGCAGAGCAGAAAACATTTCTGGTTTTCAGTCAAAAGTCTGTCATGCCAGAAGCAGAAAAGCTCCAGAAAAGGGCAAAGATAGGGTTGATCAAGAGAATGTGGTGGGCCTCAGCAGCTTCACCATGCACCCCAGACTCCTAGCATTCATGGACAGACTGATCCTGCCACCACGCCCGGCTAATTTTTGTAATTTTAGTAGTGTGGCATACAGAGCACCTGCCTCGGTGCCTGGCTCAGAGCAGCCCCCAGCTCTGGAAGTGCCAGCTATGATCATCCCTTAACAACAAAAACTCACCTGGGCATGGTGGCTCACACCTGCAATCCCAGCACTTTGGGAGGCCAAGATGGGCAGATCACTTCAGGTCAAGAGTTTGAGACCAGCCTGACCAATATGGCGAAACCCCATCTCTATTAAAAACAAAAAAAAAATAGCCAGGCGTGGTGGTGGGCACCTGTAATCCCAGCTACTTGGGAGGCTGAGGCACGAGAATTGCTTGAACCTAGGAGGCAGAGGTTGCAGTGAGCCAAGATCATGCCACTGCACTCCAGCCTGGGCGACAGAGTGAGACTGTCTCAAGAAAACAAAACAAAAAACCCCAAAACTCTTCTCCTCCAGCTTCATCACCATCCTTGGATATTTCATTTCTCTGCCCACTGCCTGCCTCTGCATCCCTCAGGCTGTTAAGTTACATGAGCTGATACAGCCGCTTTGTGGCTTAAGTGACACTGAGCTGTGTTTCTGTCACTTATAACCCCAAAAGTCTACAGGTGGAGTTGCTGATGCGGGACACCCCCACAGCTCCATCTCCCATGCAAGAATCCTTGCTGTCCCCACTGTACCCTGATGCTCCTCTGCGGTCACCTTTCCATATCAAAACCTGTGACCGTGGCTCCAACCTGCCTGACTGTCCCACACTCTTTGACGCTGTTGAATCTGCTCTGCTTGGCAGTCTCGCCCCCTGCTTCTCCTGCTATCTCTGGCCACCCTCCTCAGCTTCCTGTACCATGTCCCTGCCCCACACCAGGAGTCCTGGAGACCTCAGCCTTGACCCTGTCCTTGGGCCGGTGACTCTCTCTTTGGGGGCCTTAGCACAGCTGTGTTCTCGGTGCCGTTCACATTCAAATCAAAGACTCCAGTCTGATGTTCAAGATCCTGCTGGGTCATTGGTTTGCTGTGACCCAACTGACCTGATTTCTTACCTTTCTCTCCCAGTCCACTCCTCCTTCCACATCCCCTAGGGCACGCTGTCACTTACCTGGCTGCCCAGGCCAAGAACAGAAAATCGTCCTTGGCTCCTCCTTCTCCCTCACACCCCATCGGTTTCACTTCCTGAACCTGGCTGGCACTCCATCGTCCCCTCTCCCTCACCAGAACCTGCCCTGACCCTCCCTCCACCTGCCTGCAGCCAGGGTCCTCCTTCTCCAATGCCAACCTGACTGTGTCCCTGCTGTGCAGCGACCTCCATGCCCACAACTGCCTTCAGGATCAAGTCCCAGCTCTCTTGGCTTCTCCAGGCCCTGGTCTCCCTGCCAGCCTTATTCCGTCCTAGCACCCTGCCTCTGCCACCCTCCAGCCACATGGAACTTGCAGTTCTAGAGCGGACCACGCTCTCTTGCTTCCAGGACTCCGCATGGCCTGTCCCCATCCCATCTATCTTCCAGGTCTTACACCTAGATTTTACCTTCCCTGGGAGGCCTTCCTTAATTCTCCCTCACCCCAGTTGGGGTGTAGGTCACGCTGTCTTAACAACCACTGAGACACTGTCCCCACCACACTGGGCTGCGAACGCTGGGAGGGCAGAGACTCTTCCTCAGTCACAGGGAGAGGCTCAAGAAGTGGTTAAGAGGCCGGGCGCGGTGGCTCAAGCCTGTAATCCTAGCACTTTGGGAGGCCGAGACGGGCAGATCACCTGATGTCAGGAGCTCGAGACCAGCCTGACCAACAGGGTGAAACCCCATCTCTACTAAAAATACAAAAATTAGCCAGGCATGGTGGCACATGCCTGTAATCCCAGCTACCTGGGAGGCTGAAGCTGCAGCGAGCCAAGATTGCGCCCCTGCACTCCAGCCTGGGTGACAGAGCGAGACTCCATCTCAAAAAAAAGAAAAAAGAAATGGTTAATAAATGAATGGATTAACAAAATCTTAGGCACTACTCCTTCAAGGTAAACATATTGCTGACCTCTTTTACAGGTCTTAGACCAGAAAAACTACCATCTGGGAGAGAAGGGGAAAGTGAAAAAGACAGACCTAGAAGCGAAGGAGAGAAAAGCATTTTGTGGATGCCTATTTTTACAGGCTCGGAAGCCGCCATCTGTGGGAGGGGGAAAGTCCCTAGTTCATTGTTATCTGACAATCGGAGAAAAAGGTACTTTTTAAGAAAGTCAGCCAACTCCCAACTCCCATGGCCTGATGTCCCTTCAGTTTGCATTTCCCTGTTCCCTCCCAGAGCTATTTTGGGGGACTTGATTTGCATATTAACTACCACCCTCACCCCAAAACTCTAAGACACAATGGCAGCAACGTGTATTACTATGGTTGCTTATTTTATCACACCTCATATCATCTCAGCATGCTGCTAACTTCCTTCCATGCACTATTTCATTTCAATTCCTAACAGCCCTGAGGTTGAGGCCATCCTTTAGGGTCCTGGCGAGGGGGAGCCTTGTCCAAGGTCACACACTGTGGGGAACTGGAAAAGCAGGATCTGCCCCTGGGCTCCATGACTTGGAGAAACAAGTTCTAGAAAACACAGCTGACAGAAAGCCAGGCAGCCAGTGACCGGAGAGCCACCTGCTCAGAGGGTGGAGTAGGTGGAATTGTGCACACCCCCCTAACAATTCCTGTCCCCCTGGACCCTTAGAATGTGACCTTATTTGGAATGTAGGTCTTTGCAGATGTAACTAAAGATGATAAGATGAAATCATACTGGATTTAGGGTGGGCCCTAAATCTGGTGATTGGTGTCCTTATAAAAACAGAAAAGGGGCCAGGCACGGTAGCTCACGCCTGTAATCCCAGCACTTTGGGAGGCTGAGGTGGGTGGACCACTTGAGGTCAAGAGTTCAAGACCAGCATGGCCAACATGGCGAAACCCCATCTCTACTAAAAATATAAAAATTGGCCAGGCGCAGTGGCTCATGCCTGTAATCCCAGCACTTTGAGAGGCCAGGGTGGACAGATCGCCTGAGGTCAGGAGTTCAAGACCAGCCTGCCCAACACAGTGAAAACCTGTCTCTACTAAAAATACAAAAATTAGCCGGGCGTGGTGGTGGGTGCCTGTAATCCTAGCTACTCAGGAGGCTGAAGCAGGAGAATCGCTTGAACTCGAGAGGCTGCAGTGAGCCGAGATCATGCCATTGCACTCCAGCCTGGGAGACTGAATGAGACTCGGTCTCAAAAACAAAAAAGAGAGAAAAGGACACACAGAGGGTAAGGTCACGTGAAGATCACAGAGGTCAGAATGATATGTCCACAAGCCAAAGACTGCAGGCAACACCAGAGGCTGGGATGGAAGAGGCCTGGGACACATCTCCCCATCCCAAAGCCTCCAGGAGCCAGTCCTGCCAACACCTTGATTTTGGGCTTCTGGTTTCTGGAACTGGTGAGAATGAGTTCCTGTTGTTGAAGCCCCCCAGTTTGTAGTAGTTTGTCACAGCAGCCACAGGCAACCAGGACAGAGGGTGTGTGCCTGAGTTAGCCAGGATGGTCTGTAGGCCAGGTACTGTCTTTCCCTTTATCTTTCCGGGCCACACATTTGTCCTGGACTCCAAGGAGAAAGCCGACTTCTTCAGGGCCCAAAACCACTTGGAGAAAGCCTGATTCTGCAGCCAACAACAGTGACAGCGGCTCCTTTTGCTCAGAGCCCACAGGTCACACCACCTGCTGTCGCTTGATACTTTTAATACTCCTAAGAAGTAGGCAGGAAGGGTAGGTGAAGTCTCTCCATTTTGCAAAAGGGAAACTGAGGCCTGGGGAGGAGAGACCGCTTGCCTGAAGTCACACCGTGCCACACATTTTGGCAGGGTGACAGAGGCAGAGGGAAGTGGGCACTCCTGTATGCCAGCTGTTGGGCATGTAAATGGGTGTATTCTTCCTAGGAGGGTAACAGGGCAGTTCCTTTCATCTTTTGAAAAAATATTTGAGTCTCTCTGATGTGCCAGGCTTGGGGACAAAGGAGGGGATTGGCCCTAAACCAATTTATATCAAAATTTTATTTCCTTTTTATTGAGATGGGATCTCATTTTGTTGTTCAGGCTGGAGTGCAGCCGCAAACTCCTGGGCTCAAGCAATCCTCCCGCCTCAGCCTCCCAAGTAGCTAGGACTACAGGTGTGTGCCACCATGGCTACCTTGGTTTCTATCAACATTTAAAATGTCCTTATTGCTTGACTTTACAAGAGACTCCCACGTGCACACAGGTGCTTGCTCCAGTCCTGCTTCAAGAGCCCTAAACCGGAAACCAGCTCAAAGTCTGTTGCCCAGGACACCATGGAAGACCCATACCACAGAGCACCACACCACTGTGTGGCAGGCCTGTAGACCTCACACACCCACAGGGAAAGGGGTCCTCAAGCTACGATTATGGGAAAACTGACAAAATCAACCCCAACTCCCAGGAGGAGAGAGGGACTGGGTTGGTGGGTGAAACTTTGCATTTTTTTTCTAATAGGTTTGGCTGATACCAAACCTATTAGATATGATTTGGTTTGGCTGTGTCCCCACCCAAATCTCAACTTGAATTATCTCCCAGAATTCTCATGTGTTGCAGGAGGCACCCGGGGGAGGTAATTGAATCATGGGGGCCAATCTTTCCCATGTGATTCTCGTGATAGTGAACAAGTCTCACAAGATCTGATGGGTTTATCAGGGGTTTCTGCTTTTGCTTCTAATTTTCTCTTGCTGCTGCCACATAGGAAGTGCCTTTCACCTCCTGCCATAATTCTGAGGCCTCCCCAGCCATGTGGAACTGTAAGTCCAATTAAACCTCTTTTTCTTCCCAGTCTCAGGTGTGTCTTTATCAGCAGTGTGAAAACTAATACAGTAAATTGGTACCAGTAGAGTGGGATGTTGCTGAAAAGATACCTGAAAATGTGGAACCAACTTTGGAACTGGGTATCAGGCAGAGTCTGGAATAGTTTGGAAGGTTCAGAAGAAGACAGGAAAGTGTGGGAAAGTGTGGAACTTCCTAGAACTTGTTGAATGACTTTGCCCAAAATGCTGATAGTGATCTGGACAATAAGGTCCAGGCTGAGGTGGTCTCAGATGGAGATGAGGAACTTCTTGGCAACTGGAGTAAAGGTGACTTTTAGCATGTTTTAGCAAAGAGCTGGCAGCATTTTGCCCCTGCCATAGAGATTTGTGGAGCTTTGAACTTGAGAAAGATAATTTAGGGTATCTGGCAGAAGAAATTTCTAAGCAGTAAAGCATTCAATGCCTGCTGTTAAAGGCATTCAGTTGTGTAAGGGAAGCAAGGCATAAAAGTTTGGAAAATTTGCAGCCTGATGATGTGATAGAAAAGAAAAACCCATTTTCTGGGGAGAAATTCAAGCCAGCTACAGAAATTTCCATAAATAGCAAGGAGCCTAATGTTAATCCCGAAGACCTTGGGAAAATGTCTCCAGGCCATGTCAGAGACCTTCACAGCACCCCCTTCCATCACAGGCCCAGAGGCCCAGGAGGAAAAAGTGGTTTCATGGGCCTAGGGACTTGGTGCCCTGTGTCCAGCTGCTCCAGCTGTGGCTGAAAGGGGCCAACATACAGCTCAGGCTGTGGCTTCAGAGGGTGGAAGCCCCAAGCTTTGGCAGCTTCCACGTGGTGTTGAGCCTGCAGGTGCACAGAAGTCAAGAATTGAGGTTTGGGAACCTCTGCCTAGATTTCAGATGTTTGGAAATGCCTGAATGCCCAGCCAAAAGTTTGCTGCAGGGGTGGGGCCCTCATGGAGAACCTCTGCTAGGGCAGTGCAGAAGGGAAATGTGGGGTGGGAGCACCCACACTGAGTCCCTTCTGGGGTATCACCTAGTAGAGCTGTGAGAAGAGGGCCACAGTCCTCCAGACCCCAGAATGGTAGATCCACCAATAGCTTGCACCATATACCTGGAAAAGCCACAGACACTTAATGTCAGCTCATGAAAGCAGCCAGGAGGTGGGTTATACCCTGTAAAGCCACAGGGGCGGGGCTGCCCAAGACTATGGGAACCTACCTCTTGCATCAGCCTGACCTGGATGTGAGACATGGAGTCAAAGGAGATCATTTTGAAGCCTTAGAATTTGACTGCCCCACTGGATTTCAGACTTGCATGGACCCTGTAACTATTTTGTTTTGGTTAATTTCTCCCATTAGGAACAGCTGTATTTACCCAATACCTGTACCCCCATTGCATCTAGGGAAGTAACTAGCTTGTTTTGATTTTTACAGGCTCATAGGCAAAAGGGACTTGGTTTGTCTCAGATAAGACTTTGGACTGTGGACTTTTGGGCTAATGATGAAGTAAGACTTTGGGGGACTGTTGGGAAGGCATGATTGGTTTTAAAATGTGAGGATATGAGATTTGGAGGGGTCAGGGGCAGAATGATGTAATTTGGCTGTGTCCCCACCCAAATCTTAACTTGAATTATATCTTCCAGAATTCCCATGTGTTGTGGGAGGGACCCAGGGGGAGGTAATTGAATCATGGGGGCCAATCTTTCCCATGCTATTCTCGTGATAGCAAATAAGTCTCACAAGATCTGATGGGTTTATCGGGGTTTCTGCTTTTGCTTCTCTCTCATCATCTCTTGCTGCCACCATGTAAGTGCCTTTCGTCTCCTGCCATGATTCTGAGGCCTCGCCAGCCATGTGGAACTATAAGTCCAATTAAACCTCTTTTTCTTCCCTGTCTCAGGTATGTCTTTATCAGCAGCATGAAAACAAATACAAGGTTTATCCCTAAGAAATTGCCATTTTTGGAGTGAGATCCAGCCTGCAGGGAGTTAAGTGGTGAATGAAGTATTTAGTGGAGGTGGGAAGAGAAGGAACCAATATACTCATAACTGGAATCCCTGAATAAGGAAATGAGATTAATAGACTAGAACAAAGATATAATTCAAGAAAACTTTTCTGATATAAAAGAGGACTTAAAAATGCCATCTTTGTAGATAAAAACTAGAAGAAATTGATAATTTCATATGATTCAACCTAATATATACCTGTTTGCTGTTTTAATTTATTATGCTATACATATGTTCATGTAGCATTGTTAAAAAACAAACATAAAGCTGGGTGCGGTGGCTCATACCTGTAATCCCAGCGCTTTGGGAGGCCAAGGCTGGTGGATCACCTGAGGTCAGGAGTTCAAGACCAGCCTCACCAACATGGGGAAACCCCGTCTCTACTAAAAATACAAAAATTAGCCAGGCATGGTGGCGCGTGCCTGTAGTCCCAGCTACTTGGGAGGCTGAGGCAGGGGAATTGCTTGAACCTGGGAGGCAGAGGTTGCAGTGAGCCAAGATCGCGCCACTGCACTCCGGCCTGGGTGACAGGGCAAGACTCCATCTCAAAAGAAACAGAAAACCAAAAAAAAAAAAAAAAAAAAAAAAAAATCATAAGTAAGTGATAAAGCCAGCACAGGAACTCAAGTCCACCAGCTTTGTTCTTTTCTCTGCCAATACAGAGAAAAAAATGGCAGAAAAGTAGATTTTTTTTTCAGCAACAAAAATGACATTTTAGAGATGGGACTGGGAGTGGTGGCTCATGCCTGTAATCCCAGCACTTTGAGAGGCTGAGGTGGGTGGATTGCTTGAGCCCAGGAGTTCAAGACCAGCCTGGCCAACATGGTGAAACTCTATCTCTACTAAAAATACAAAAATTAGCTGGGGGTGGTGGTGGTGCATGCCTATAATCCCAGCTACTCGGGAGGCTGAGGCATGAGAATCACTTGAACCTAGGAGGCAGAGGTTGCAGTGAGCCGAGATAATGCCATTGCACTCCAGCCAGGACAACAGAACAAGATACTGTCTCAATCATAATAATAATAAAATAAATAAATAAGAGATGGGATCAAGGTTCTGAGATGCAGTCTTACCTCCCTTAGCAGAGGAGCAAACTGAAGCCTGCAACATGGTAACCACCACCTGTCAGTGGACAGTCCACAGACTTGCAGCCGGGTGTGCTGCTTCCTGGTCCAGGGTCTTAACACCACCCAGGCAAGGCCAGAGCGGCTGTCCCCAGTCCTAGCTTCACTCATCCTCCCCTATAGCCCTGTCCAGCATTAAGCCTGGTGCATTTCAGCAACTAAATGACCCCTGATCTGCCACCTACTTCCCCCACCCTCTGCCACTGCCCTGGCCAACCCCCTGCCTCACTTGGAGGCTGTCGCAGCTCCTCTCTGCTCTCTCCTTCCCTGCTGCATTCTCCATCAGCTGCAGGAGAGCATCCCTCCAAGCATGACTACATCACTCCCTGTGCAGAAAAGGGCCAGCCCAGTGGTCCCGAGGCTGCCTTCCTCAGACAGGCCTGCCTGGCCTCCACTGGCATCTGGGAACTCGGACTTCTGGAAAATTCCCACCATTCCCTGATAAGAGCAGCTCATTGTGCCTAGACTGCTTGTGGAAACAGCATGGTTTATGCTGAACTCCTACTTTCATTTGGAGAGTATGGAATTTTTCTAAGTGCCAGGCAGAGGGTACCTCTGTGCCCAGCTCCAGTGAAAACTCTGGGCATTGGGTCTCTAAGGAACTGCTCTGTTTGCAAACACTTCACACATCTTGTCACAACTCCCTGCTGGAGGAAATAAGTGTGACCCCAAGGACCTCTGCCCCCAACCCAGGAGAGGGCTCTGGAAACTTGTGCCAGGTTTCTTCTGAACTTCACCCCACGTGCCTTTTCCCTTTACTGATTTTAATTTCAATCCTTTTGTGGCAATTAATCTGAGCCAGGAGCACATCTGCATGCGAGTCCTACAGGTCCTCCTAGTGAGTCACTGACGCTGGGCATAGGGTCTCGGGAACCCTGACACACTCCCTTGTTTAAAACTTTTGGCTGTGTGCAGTCACTCACACCTGTAATCCCAGCACTTTGGGAGGCTGAGGAGGATCACTGAGTTCAGGAGTTCAAGACCAGCCTGGGCAACAGAGTGAGACTCCGTCTCTACAAAAAAATCTAAAAATTAACCAGGTGTGGTGGTGCTCGCCTCTAGTCCCAGTTACTTGGGAGACTGAGAGAGGGGGATCGCTTGAGCCCAGAATGTCGAGGCTGCAGTGAGCTGTGATCGTGTCACTGCACTCCAGCCTGGGTGATACAGCAAGACCTTGTCTCTTAAAAAAAAAAAAAAAAAAAGACACCAATGCCTCCCAGAAGCCCACTCCTGTTTTGCACGCTCTATCTAGCCTCTGTCTGCCCATCTTCTCACCTTCCCTCTCACCTCTCTCCCCACTCTGGCCACATTGAGCCTTTCATACTTGGCTGGTTTCTCCAACCACAGGACCTTTGCACACGTGACTTCTTTTGCGTAGAATGTGCAACCCCCTTTCACCCTGTCCTCTATCATCTTCTTCATCCCAGCTCTCAGGAGCTGGCCAGGCCTTCCCCATCACACTCTCATGTGGCCCAGCTGTTCACAGCATGACCTCTGTGCCTGGCAGACCACAGGCTCCTGCTAAACATACCTCCTGGATGATGGAAGGTGGAATGAAACCCCTGAGCAAATCTCTTCTCTGTGGGGAGGCAAGAGGACTCCAAGCAGCAGGCTCAGCTGCCCCCAGCACTTCTCCCCTCCTGCCCCAGGGGATCCGTGTTCTGAGGAAGGCCTATTTTTAAAATCAGGGAAGTCTTTAAATAAGTGTAGAAACTTTTCCTTCTCTAGGGTGGGGAGGAAGTCTGAGGTTCATGAAAACAACCACCGTGACAGCTGATCAGCTCTGGCAGGAGGAGCTGCTTACAGGCTGAGGGGCTTAACTGGCAGCCCAGGTTCCCCTAAAGCCATGCTCCCCAACTGTCTCCTTTTCTATAGGGTTAGGAACCCTCCTGCCTGATAGATGAGCCAGTCAGCCTGGTGAGATGATGGCAGGGCTGCATACAGACTATATGGGACATATTTACAGGAGTAGGAACTGTAATCATTCCAACTATCCCCAGAATACCTGCTATTTAATATTTTCTGAGCTCTGTGCAAAGACCTTCATTAACATACTGTAACAAGCCCATGAGGCGGGGACTGCAATGTCTCTGTTTATGGATGAGGAAACTGAGAACAGAGAGACCAGTGACTTGCCCCACGTCACACAGCCAGCGAGAAGCAAGGCTAGGATTCCAACCCAGGCTGCCAAGCCCAGCTCCCCCTCCTCCTGCGGGACCCCTCATGAACACTGCCCAGCCCTGCACCCTCCTCACAGCTGGGGAAGCCCCATGCTGGGAAGGGAGTTTGGAGCGGTGTTTCTCAATAAGAAATCACATTTCATACCCTGCCTCTCAGTACACACTGACTTGTGTACACACATTCTATAACTAGCACTGAAGTTACTATGTGAGGCGCTCTTATATTCCATTTCATTCTATTTCTTTTCTTTCTTTTTTTTTTTTTTTGAGACAGGGTCTCACTCTGCCACCTAGGCTGGAGGGCAGTGGCATGATTAGGACTCACTGCAGCCTCAACGTCCTGGGCTCAAGAGATCCTCCCACCTCAGCCCCAGAAGTAGCTGAGACTACAGGTGTGCACCACCACGCCTGGCTAATTTTTTGTATTTTTAATAGAGATGGGGTTTCTCCATGTTACTCAGGCTGGTCTCAAACTCCTGACCTCAAGTGATCCACCTGCCTTGGCCTCCCAAAGTGCTGGGATTACAGGTGTGAGCCACTGCACCTAGCCCTATTTCATTTCTTAAAAGGTCGACTGTAGCCCACTCAATGGATTTCAGGACTCACCAATGTGTTGAGTTTAAAGACACAGTTTTGGGGGGGACACGCTCTGCCTATTTCCCTGGGAATGACTGAGAGGGGAGTCTGGTCCAAGCCTGTGACTTCAGTCATGTCAACCAGGAGCAGGGGCTGTGCTATTTGTTTTACAAAAGTGTAGAAAGAAAAAAGAAAAAGTTACCCAGGTAGAAATGAAGAGCTGCCACCTGTGTGACTAGGTCACCTGAGCCAATATCTATTGATGCTTTGGCCATGGAAACCACAGGACACAGAGCTGGGCTATCCCTCTTTCCTCCTTCTGCAGAGGGAGGGGCTGCCTAGGCCAGGCTGCACGTTGGAATCACCTGGCAGCTTTAAGGCACCCCAAAACCTGAGTCCTGGGCTCAGAGCTTCCAATTCAACCCATCTGGGTGTGGTCTGGGTGCTGCGGTGGTCGATGTGCAGCCGAGGTGGGTAAGGAACCCCAGTTGCACCAAGGGCCTCTGCATGCCTCATGCGAAATAAGCCCAGGAGCTGCAGGGATTTCTACACACACCTGGCTCTTAAGTTCCCCAGAGGTGGCTGCTGAGTGCAGTCACCTGTGCTGAGGAACAAGGTCAGCTGAGGGCTGAAAAGCCAGTTCATCCTCATGACAGAGCCAGCAGCTCCCATGTCTTAAATGCAGGCTCGAGCCAGGCACCCGGCTAAGTGTTTTCCACACGCAATCTTGTTTAACCCTCACCTCAACTCTGTGAGGTACTGTGATCATTCCCATTTTACAAAAGAGGAAAACTGAAGCTTTGGGAGGTGGCAGGGGGCAGAGAGGGGCTCTGAGGAGGGCCGATGAGGCTATCTCAGCAGAACTGCAAGCCAGGTCTGCACCATGGCTACAAAACCCCACCAGTTTCTCTCCTAACACTGCTGTTTTCCTCTCAGAAACAAGGAGAGCTGACACTCAAAAAGCTCTAAAAGCAATCTCATTAAGACAACTTTTTTCCAAAACACAATTAATTCCATAAGGGCAGATCATGAAAAGGAACATGTTCTTCAAACCAGTAAGAGGCTTATTTGCCACAAGCGGTCCTGGCTCTTTCCCCAGCCCCCCAGCAATGTCCTCCTGACAACACCCTCTCAGGCTAGCCTCTGTGTGATGACAAACAGGCTCCAGGCTCCAGGTTCCAGGCCCCGGGAGTTCCCCAAGGTGTGTCCCTGGTTCTGCATTGCAATCCCTACTTCCCTTGCTGTCTCTATGCCCTGGTATGGGCTTCTGACAAGGTCCTCACCCACCAACTCATTCCTGCAACCCCCAGCCTGATTTGGAACCCCCAGACTCAAATGCATATCCCCAGCTTGACCTGCTGCCATTTACCCCATGAACAGACATATAGCCTTGATCTATTTATTACTATTGTGAAAAAAGGAACAAAAGAAAGGGAAATAAATTCATAACAATCCCTGCACACCAAACTTATGTATCATCTACCCATCTACCTCTTTCTCTCCCACCTGTCTATATCTTTTACAATTATAATCAAAGACAGTGGGCCAGGTGCGGTGGCTCATGCCTGTAATTCTAGCACTTTGGGAGGCTGAGGCAGGTGGATCACTTGAGGCCAGGAGTGCGAGAACAGCCTGGCCAATATGGAGAAACCCTGTCTCTACCAAAAATACAAAACAAAACAAAAAAAACTAGCTGGAGATGGTGGCGCACGCCTGTAATTCCAGTTACTAGGGTGGCTGAGGCCCAAGAACCATTTGAACCCAGGAGACGGAGGTTGAAGTGAGCCGAGATTGCACCACTGCACTCTAGCCTGGAAGACAGAACCAGGCCCTGTCTCAAAAAAACAAAAAAAGACAGCAGACAATTTTCTATCTTATTTTTTACCACTATATGCGTCAGATTTGCACCTGTTCAGAGGCCAGGAAACTTACCAAGGAGTCAAATGATCTCATTATTGCATTTTGCATGTTTTTAAACCATTTTGGATGGTTTTTAATCCAATTCTAAGACCACGTTTTCTCACATTTTAATGCCTCTGAAATCTGGCTGGGCCTGACAATTGATCGGTTTCAGCCTTGTGTTACTTTTTATCACAGTAAATGGCAGCACATGGTTTTGCTTTTTTTCTTCATAGTACATAAAATAAGGTGCATGCACAGTGTTGTCTCATGTGCTAAGAAACATGGTGCCATAAATTGTACTTTTTCCTTTTTATGGGTTCTTTTCCCATAAGTGAGATGACCAGGCTTGAATATGGATATTTTCAAGATTCTTGATACACATGGTCAAATTTTGTGTCTAGAACAGTGGCATGGGTTGACCCAGTCCCCCGTGATATGTATGAGTGAGCTGGTTTCATCACAGTCTAATCAGCATTAAGCATTTCCGAATGTTCTTTTTGGTTTGCCTAATTTAATAGGGAACTACAAATGAAGGAAAAGCATGAACAGTTCCCACTTAACCTTTCTTCCATGCTGACTCTCTTATGAAGGATACCTGGAGCTCCTGGGGCTCCTAACTCTTACAGTTACCAGGGTCATCAATTTGATGAAATACACAATCACCATCATCATCATCATCATCATCCCGTGGTCATTCTGACCCTCACATTTGCTTCTCAGACTCTGCCCCACTCACCCCTGCTGCTGCCCTGAGCTTCCTGCTCTGCCCTCGCCAGCTTGGCCTGGCTAGGCCCCCAGAACCTCAAGATGAACAGCTGATGTGAAAGTCAACACTTCCTTTCTACCTTGCCCCCAATCTTCACAACCAATGCCCCCCAAATCCAACAAACCTGCACCTCACATATCAAAGACACAGTCTATTTCCTACTTGAGATGGCCATAAGATACAGGAGGAAAGCATTTCCTCTGGAGTCAGGCCAGGTTGAAATCCCAATTTCTGTTTTTTTTGGAGACGGAGTTTTGCTCTTGTCACCCAGGATGGAGTGCAATGGTGCGATCTTGGCTCACTGCAACCTTTGCCTCCCAAGTTCAAGCGATTCTCCTGCCTTATCCTCCTAAGCAGCTGGGATTAGAGGTGTGCGTCAGGATGCCTGGCTAATTTTTGTACTATTAGTAGAGATGGGGTTTCACCGTGTTGGCCAGGCTGGTCTCAAACTCCTGACCTCAGGTGATCCAGCTGCCTCGGCCTCCCAAAATGCTGGAATTACAGGCGTGAGCCACCGTGCCTTTGCCTCCTAAGTTCAAGCAATTCTCCTGCCTCAGCCTCCCTAGTAGCTGGGATTACAGGCGCATGTCACCACACCTGGCTAATTTTTGTATTTTTGTAGAGATAGGGTTTTGCCATGTTGACCAGGCTCATCTTGAACTTCTGAACTCAAGTGACTTGCCCACCTTGGCCTCCCAAAGTGCTGGGATTACAGGCATGAGCCACCACACCTGGCCTAAAATCCCATTTCTGCCACTTTCTAGCTGTGTGATCTTGAGAAGTGACTTTACTTCTCTGTGCCCAAGCCCTGTATGGGCTCAGTACTTGCCTAACATTCTGAGACCACTGTACTATCAAATCTTCCCGACAATCCTGCAGGGGCAGGGGTGGTAAATAATCTTTTCACTATTTTCCAGATAAGGAAACCGAGGCTCAGGGAATTGAAGGGCGCACAGTTATTTTGTGCCTAAGGACACATAGTTATTAACATGCACTGTTCGAGACCAGCCTGACCCACATGCAGAAACCCCATCTCTACTAAAAATACAAAGTTAGCCAGGTGTGGTGGTGCATGCCTGTAATCCCAGCTACTTGGGAGGCTGAGGCAGGAGAATCGCTTGAACCTGGGGGGTAGAAGTTCTGGTGAGCTGAGATCGCACCATTGCACTCCAGCCTGGGCAACAAGAGTGAAACTCCATCTCAAAAAAAAAAAAAACAAAAAAAAAACCGCACATAGTTATTAACATACAGAGCTAGGATTCAAATGGTCTGATGTGGAATATCAGGCTACTTGGAGGTTTTGTGAAGTCCTTTTACAGCTTTTCATCATTTTGATTTTAAATATTTCAGTATAGTGGAAACACCTGAACAGGGAGTTCTCCCTCTCCTGTTTGAAACACCAAACAGAATTATCCTCTCAAGGCTGGGATATCCTCTAATGCTGCAAGACCACAGAATCCATTACCTTTTCGTCCCAGGTGGCCATGTCCCTGTTGCCTCTGGATCTGAAAAATAAGAAGACATTTGTCCAGATCTATCATCTTGCTGCCATCTACCTTTGTATGTGCTCTGTAATCCTTTCTTACAAATTAGTTTTAAGTTAGTTTAGTTTTAACTGTGCCCGAAATTAGTGTAAAGTACAAAGTGTATGTAGGAGGGCATACATCCTGGATATAGAGCCAAATGAACTGAAACAGGGACTCAAACAAATACTTATTTGTACACGAAAGTTCATAGCCTTTCACAGCATTCTTCTCAAAAGCCAAAAGGTGGAAACGACCCACTTGTCCATCAATGGATGAATGGATCAACAAAATGGGTCTGTCCACACAATGGAACGTTATTTGGCCATAAAAAGAAATGAAGGGGGCCAGGTGTGGTGGCTCACACTTGTAATCCCAGCACTTTGGGAGGCCAAGGTGGGTGGATCACCTGAGGTCAGGAGTTTGAGACCAGCCTGGCCAACATGGTGAAAACCCGTCTCTACTAAAAATACAAAAATTAGCTGGGCATGGTGGTGGGGACCTGTAATCCCAGCTACTTCAGAGGCTGAGGCAGGAGAATCGCTTGAACCCAGGAGGCAGAGGTTGCAGTGAGCCGAGATCGTGCCACTGCACTCCAGCCTGGGCAACAGAACAAGACTCTATCTGAAAAAAAAAAAAAGGAAAAAAAAAAAGAGAGAGAAATAAAGTATTGATACTTATTACAATGTAGATGAACCTCAAAGATACCATGCTAAGTGAAAAAAGCCAGACATAAAATGTCACATATTGTATGATTCCATTGATATGAAATGTCCGGAACAGGATATGAAATGTCCAGAACAGAACAAGCAGATTGGTGGTTGCCAGGGGCTGGGGGCAGGGAAGGATGGGGAGTGACTGCTTAATGGATTAGGGGGTTTCCTTTTGCGATGATGAAAATGTTCTGTGCAGCTAACAAGGTATTTTTTAAAAAGCAAAATGATATATTATTAATTTTAATACAAAGAAAAACAGTGAAAATGTTCTGATAGAGGTGAAAGCCGCACACTGTGAAATGTACTAAATGCCACTGAATTATTCGCTTTAAAACGGTTAGCTTTACATTATGTGAATTTCACTCCAATTGAAAAAAGACAGACATTACAGTGTTGGGGTTGCTCTGAAAAACAGTAAAACCTTCTGAACACCCACCACTAGCTACATCAGTGAATGCACCTCTGAGCAGCAGGAGCTGCTAGTGCTGTTGAGTATTCACATATGGACGTGGAAAGACGCCAGCTGCAGAGCAAACAGAGGAGTCACATTATGGCAGAGTCTACAGGATGACCCCATCTAAGTCAAAAGAAATACAGATGCTTTTTTTTTGGTCCGTAAGGATCACTCTTCGCAGTGGTTATCTTTGGAAGAAAAGGGAGTGATCTGGGTGTGGGGCTTTCCTTCTCTGCTTCTGGGAGGCGTGAACTTTTACAATGAGTAGGTGTTACTTTAAAACGTTATTTTTAACATAGGTGATCTATGCATGTAGTAAAAAATTTAAATTATACAAAAAGATATTCTATGACAAGTCAGTCTCCCCTCTACCCATTATCCTTCCCAGAAGCGGTCGCTCTGACCCTCTGACCAGTTTCCTACGTCGCCTTCTGGAGTATTCTATGCCCTCACAAGCACATGAGTAGATACTCTCCCCCAACCTTCTATTTTTTTTTTTTTTGTAAACAAATGTGAACCCACATACTGCTGTGAACCTTATTTCCCTTCAGGGTGTGGTAGGCAAAATAATGCTCCCCTTCAAAGATGCACATACCCTAATCCTTGAACTTGTATATTACTTTACATAGCAAAAAGGATTTTGCAGACATGATTAAGTTGCAGCTCTCAAGATGGAGGGAATGATTTTGGATTATCCTAGTGGACCCAATGTCATCAGAGGGGTCTTTGATAAGTGGAGGCAAGAGAAAGAAGAGATTGTGAGGACAGAAGCAGAGGCTGGAGTCAGAAAGATCTGAAGATTCAGTGCTTTAAAGATGGAGGATGGGGCCTCAATCCAAGGCATGTGGGCCCCTCTAGAAGTTGGGAAGGCAAGCAAACAGATTCTCCCCCAGAGCCTGCAGCAGCAACACAGCCCTGCCCATACCTTGACTCGAGCCCACTGAGACCGATTGTGGACTTTTGACTTCCAGAACTGTAGCATAATAAATGTGTGTTATCTTAAGCTGCCAAGCTTGTGGCCATTTGTTACAGCAGCCACAGAAGACTAACACAGTATCTCAGAGGTGGTTCTATGCCAGTGTGTCCTGTATGAAGTGCACGCCTTGTCACGGCTGCACATGAGTCCCCTGTAGGAATGTGTTTAATCCTACTAGTGATGGACACTTACGGTTGTTTCCAATCTCCTCCCACCCCAGTGCTTCAATAAATAACCCTGCACACCCTTTTTTTGTTGTTGTTTTGTTTTGTTTTTTTTTTGGAGCTGGGGTCTCACTCTGTCACCCTGGCTAGAATGCAGTGGTGCGATCAGAGCTCACTGCAGCCTCAAGATCCTGGACTCAAGCGATCCTCCCACCTCAACCTCCCGAGTAGCTGGGACTATAGGCACACACTACCAAGTCCAGCTAATTTTTGTAGAAAGGGGGGTCTCACTGTGTTATCCAGGCTGGTCTCAAACTCCTGAGTTCAAGTGATCCTCCTGCCTCAGCCTCCCATGGTGTTAGGATTATAGGCATGAGCCATTGCACCTGATCCCTCTATGTAACTTCTATAATATTTTTTTTCCCCTGAGACAGAGTCTCGTTCTGTTGCCTAGGCTGGAATGCAGTGGTATGATCTCGGCTCACTGCAACCTCTGTCTCCCAGGTTCAAGCGATTCTCCTGCTTCAGCCTCCTGAGTAGCTGGGATTATAAGTGCCCACCACCACGCCCAGCTAAAATTTTTTTTTGTATTTTTAGTAGAGACGGGGTTTTGCCATGTTAGCCAGGCTGGTCTCGGACTCCTGACCTCAAGTGATCTGTTGCCTCAGCCTCCTAAAGTGCTGGAATTACAGGCATGAGCCACCGTGCCTGGCCTAATTCTAAAAAATTATTTTGCAATAAACTTTCAAGAAAACTTTAAAAAGGTTCTTTCTCTCCCCACAGTTACATGCTGAGGGTGCAAGGGACTCTTAGACTTTCTCGCTGGTTGACTGGCAGAGCAACTTCTGGACCCAGCAGAGTTCAGCTTTGCATGTCCCTATACCAGCCCCCTGGGATTCTCAACCTGCTCTCACGAGAGGGGCTCAAGTGGAACCATCACCACAAGAGGAGGTGAAGGGAAAAATTAAGGTGCCCTGGAGATTTCCTACCTCTGCAAGACAGGAGCTAGAACTAGCACACACGCAGAGGAACACTCAGCTTCAGCAATTCAAGCAACAGAAACTTTAAAACTACCATGCCCTTCTCCATTAAACTGGCCAAAACAAATACAAAGGATAAAAAACAATGCTTGCAGAGCTGCAGAGAAATGTGCACACATTCCTGGGGATGATTTTTCTAAATAGCTACCTTGTCACAAGAGGTAAGTGCTTCCAAAATGATCCCACCGTTGACTTGCACACCTTGGTTAGGAAACTGTATCTCCAAGAAGCCATTTGATAGCCAAAAACATGCACAATATGGACAATGATATTTATAGCTAAGTTGAATAGTATGGCTAAAACCTGGAAGTGGCCCTCAACCCTCAAGCCCTACTTTAGGGAAAAGCTGAGGAAGGCAGTGGGCTCTTGGGAGGGATAATTCTGAAGTCTATGTAGAAACGGGAGAAAAAAATGCTGTCAAGCAATGAGAAGAAAAATAGGCTGATGGCTGACACATTGCCTGCAACTGTACAAAAGTATCTGAGCCATTCCTAGGTGCCAGGCACTGATTTCCCAGGTTCTGGGAAATCCAAGGTGAAGAGGCAAGGGCAAGATCATGATCCTGGTAGACTGACATGTTACCTGGGGAGACAAACAAGGAAGCAAGGAAATATACAAGACAGACCACACCCCCAGCTAAGCACTGGGAAGCCAGCCAGCCAGAGTAAGGGGCCAGGGAGCAGGCGGGGTCTCCTTAAGTGGGGTGGTCAGGGACAACTCGACATTTATGGTGTGCCCTGAATTACAAGGGATTATGTCACAGATTGCAGAGAAGAGCATTCCCGGGAAAAGGAAGAACACGTGTGCTGTGCACTGCCCCTGAGAGAGCGGTGTACTTAGGAGGTGGTGGCTGGGGACAGCAGTGGACAGGACAGTGGCCAGAGAGAAGAATTGAGAATAATCACACAGGGCCTGATCATGGAGAGGGCTTGGCAGGCGATGCTGGGGATTTGGATGGAAGTGAGGGGTCCAGCGTGATGAGGCGGCCAGAGATGCTGGCGGCCTGGTCTCAGGGTGGAAGTAGGGGGTAGAGGGGTGGCCGGATTCAGGATATGCTTTGGGTTAGAACTTGTCGCTAGCCTAGACTGTGGGGAAGGGACGAGGAGGGGGGTGGTGGATGACAGCTCCCAGGGCCCAAGCCCCAATGACTAGCAAAGGATCAAGTCTGGGGACAAGAACACTCTGGCTTTCTCCTTCTTGCTAAACCTGTGTCGGGGAGGGCAGGGGCCACAGAGCAGCTCTGGACCTTGTGCAAGCCTCAGCCCAGAGATTTTCAAAACCCTGCCCTTATCAGCCTTTCCCTCTGGGGAGTCAGCCAGAGAAGTTGCTGCCCCCTCACCTTGGTCTTACTCAAGCAGCTCCTAGTTGCTGGTGGGGCTGTCCGGAAATCCTGCAGCTCTCAGATAGCCCTGAACAACCTGAAGTTTAAGGTGCCCAGGACAGAGAAGTACTCTCAGAGGGGCAGGACGGAGGGTGGCGGAAGCACTGGAACCATGAACTTTTGGTAGTAACCTGGTGCCAGGGGCTAAGCCTGTACACCAAGCATCTTATATCATCTTCTCAGCAATCCTGCGAGGTAGGTACATGCTTAACCTCATGGGACAGTTGCGGAAACTGAGGCAGAGACAGGCCAAGTCACGCAGCTGAGCCTGCAAGATCCCCCACACCCAGCACTGGTAAAAGTGGTGGGGGCAATGTTCCTGGAGGGAGTTCCAGTGAGGAACTGCTCTCCCCTCTCTGTCTTGGCGTTTACCCTGGCCCCAATCACTCTTGTTCCTCAGCATCTCTGTCTCCAACAGGTGGGTGCTTTTAAAGTGTTTCTAGGGAAGGGTTTGCTGCCCCGGGGCTCCTCCTTCAGGGATGGCTGGGCCTGCTCATTGCAGCCTTCTCCCGGGACATCCAGCACTGTCTCTGCCCCTGCTTCTCTCCTACAATCTCCCGGGAGGGCAGCGGGGCAGGGACGATGCATCCAAGGACTTAGGGGACACAGACCTGGTTGTGAGTTCTGGCTCTGCCTCCTTTGGCTGTGTGACCCAAGGCAAGGGGCTTGGCCTCTCTGCGTCTTGGTTTCTTCACCTGTTAAGAGGGAGACGACGATGGTCACCTGCGGCTGCTGCGCGGAGTGTGAAGAACTGAAGGCACCTGGCCCAGGGCGGCGCGCACCACCAACTTTCCGGGATCGGGGGGTCACTAGGGCCCGCGTCTCCCGCGTTCCCCTCCCCTGGACTCCAGTCCCCGCCGAGGGGAAGCACTGCCCGCCCGCGCCGGGACACGCCAGAGCCGAGGGCAACCGAGGGCTGGGGTCCTGCTGGGGCTCCACGGCGAGGCCTGGACAGCGGAGATGCGGGGGGAGTCCCCTCTTCTCGGAAGGATCGGGCACTGGGGGCCTTGTAGAAAGGGCTGCACGCCAAACGGGGTACGCCACCCGCCCGGCCCGAGCATTTACCCGGCGCCCCACCCGCCGGCGGTCACCGCTGCGACTGGGAGTCTCAGAGCAGGTCCGGCCCGGCCGGTCCCGCCCCGTACCGTACCAGGCCCCGCCCCCGCCCGGGCCGCCCCCGCCCCCGCCCCCGCCCCCACAGCCCGCAGACCCCCAACGGTCGGCGGGCTTCTAGGCCTCGGCCCGGGTCTCAGTCCCCTTGTCCCTGCCTGTGGTCAGTCCACCCCTTCGTCCCTACCTCCCTCACCCCGGCTGCCTCCCGCCCCGCAGGGTGGGCCTGTCCTGGGCCTCCCGCAGTTACAAAGGTCCCGCCCGTGGGAGCGAATCGCGGATCACGAGAATCCTGCCCCGGGCCAGCCTAAGGGAAGGGTGGGCGGGGGAACCACTTCCTTCCTCCGCCGGCTGGAGCGGGGCGAATCCACCCCGCCAACCCCTTTCGGGGAGCTTCTGCTCCATCCCACCGTCTCCCGGCCACCCCTGCCTCTGGGTCTCCTGATTCCTTGGCCTCGTCCCCTGCACAGTTTCTGCCATGCAGGGGTGGAGGGTGGGCAGCACGCTCTGACGAATGAGCAACCTCTCAGCCCTCAGGACTTCCCTTGGTCGAGGGCGCTGAGGCTGCTCATGGGATGGTACTGGCAAGAGGGAGCCTTACCGCGTGCAGCCCCTGCCTGTCCTGGGCCGCCTTGCTCCCAGCCAACTCGTACGGCCCCGCAGGCGCAGGCCCAGCTCTGAAGTCCCTCCCCTGTGGGCCCTCCCCGCACCCTGTTCACACAGTCGAATCAGTTCTGTTAGCTTCTGTCTTCCCCCAGAGACCATTTGTCCCAAACATCCTGCAGAGCCGTCTTCTGCACACCTCTCCCTTCCGGTTGAGTCGGGGCTGTGGGGAGAGGCTCACCTCCTTGGGGTTGTGTTAGTTTCCTCATGCCGCTGTAACAGATCACCACAAACCTAGTGGCTTAACACAAATGTGTTATCTTACAGCCCTGGAGGCCAGAAGTCTCAGATGGGTCCTACAGGGCCAGAATCAAGGTGTGGGTGGGGCTGTGCCTTCTGGAGGCGCCAGGGTAGTGTGTTCCTTGCTTTTCCAGGCTGGAGAGGTGCCTGTGATCCTTGGCTGCCTCAATCCGACCTCTGCCTCCATGGTCACAGCGTCTTCTCCCTTCTAAGGAGCCCTGTGATTATATGGGATCCACCTGGATAATACAGGCTAATCTCTCCAGCTCAGGATCCTTCACACAGCCACATGTGCAAAGTCCCCTTTGCCACTTAAGGCAACATACAGGTTTGGAGGGGTTAGGATGTGGATATCTTGGTAGGGGGGTGCATTCTTCTGCCTCCCATGGGGTATTGTCTGCTTCAACTGACTCGGCTTTCCCCAATTCTGCTGGGCAGCTGGCTTTCTTTTCTTTTTTCCTTTTTTTTTTTTGGAACGGAGTCTCACTGTCGTCCAGCCTGGAGTGCAGTGATGCGATCTTGGCTTACTGCAACCTCCGCCTCCTGGGTTCAAGCAATTCTCCTGCCTCAAGCCTCCCGAGTAGCTGTGATTACAGGCCAGCATCACAATGCCTGACTAATTTTTGTATTTTTAGTAGAGACAGGGTTTTACCATGTGGGTCAGACTGGTCTCGAACTCCTGACCTCAAGTGATCTGCCTGCCTTGGCCTCCCAAGGTGCTGGGATTACAGGTGTGAGCCACTCCACCCGGCAACAGTCTCACTCTGTGGCCCAGGCTGGAGTGCAATGGCATGATCTCGGCTCACTGCAACCTCTGCCTCCTGAGTTCAAGCAATTCTCCTGCCTCAGCTTCCTGAGTAACCGGGATTACAGGTGCTTGCCACCACGCCTGGCTAATTTTTGTTTTTTTAGTAGAGACAGGGTTTCTCCATGTTGGTCAGGCTGGTCTCGAACTTCTGACCTCAAGTGATCCGCCCGCCTCGGCCTCCCGAAGTGCTGGGATTACAGGCGTGAGACACCATGCCTGGCCTGCAGCAGGCTTTCTTTTTTTTTTTTGAGGTGGAGTCGCGCTCTGTCACCCAGGCTGGAGTGCAGTGGCACGACTTCGGCTCACTGCAAGCTCCGCCTCCCAGGTTCATGCCATTCTCCTGCCCCAGCCTCCCGAGTAGCTGGGACTACAGGCGCCCGCCACCACGCTCGGTTAAATGTCTTGTATTTTTAGTAGAGACGGGGTTTCACCGTGTTAGCCAGGATGGTCTCGATCTCCTGACCTCGTGCTCCGTCCTCCTCGGCCTCCCAAAGTGCTGGGATTACAGGCGTGAGCCACCGCATCTGGCCAGAAGGCTTTCTTAAAAACATTTTGGTCAGATCTCCTGACTTCTCAGTCATGTATTATTACAACAGTCCCATGCCAGTTCCTAAGGCATAGTCTGGTCCATTTTCAACTTCAACTTCCTTGTATTTTATTAAAAATTCTCCTCCTCCCCCAGGGCCAGCTAGACAGAGTGGAGAGGATGTGGGGACTGCTCCCGACAGCCCCTCCTCTGTGTTCACTCCCCTCTGGTTGAGGAAGGGAAAAGGGAAAAAGTACCCCATCCCCTAGTTGCACACCTGGAAGTTGCAGCCCTCTGTCTTAACATCTGGTCTTGCCTGTAGTTAGACCCTTAGTGCAGACAGGTGGTGACCTCAACAGACCCTGCTAAGGCAAGGCAAGGCTCAAACCTTGGCCTGGCTCGATCCTCTGGCTGCCTTCCCCCATCCCTTCCCCTACAGAAGCATCGCTCAGTCTTCTCCCCGGGTACTTGCCTCTGCTCCATGTTGCAGTGGTCCTGGGAAAGTCTGCAGCCCCCAACCTTACTGATGGCCTGGAACCTGGGGCCAACAGCAGGGACCTATGTCCATACTTTTTGGGAACCAGGATCCCAAAGGAACACTTCAGCAAGTCTGGAGAATTTGGTGATATTCTCAGCATTGTCGTGTTTACTGAAATCCTGCTACCGCTCAGGCATTTCAGTGGACAGGAAAAGATCTCAAATGTGTTACACTGTTATCCCCAGGCACAGGATTTGACCTGCAGTAGGTACTTTACATTCCTATTGCATAAATTAATGAGTATTGAGCATAATAAGATTGGGGTGCCCTCCATCATTGCTACTATTCAACATTTCACTGATGATCTCAGTCAATGCAATAAAACAAGAAAAAAAGAAATACAAAGATTGAAAAGAGAAAGACTATTATTTGCAATCAATGTGATTTTCTACCTAGAAAATCCAAAAGACCTAACAGACTAACACATGACCACCTACTGTGTGGTAGGCCCTTTCAAGGTACTAAGTATAAGATGAGGGAACAACCTTTGTTCTTAGTGAGCTCCCATTTTAGTTGGGAAAGTGAGGCCAACAATACTTAAGGGAGAAGGCCGGGCATGGTGGCTCACACCTGTAGTCTGAGCACTTTGGGAGGCTGAGGCGGGAGGATTGCTTGAGCCCAGGAGTTCAAGATGAGCCTTGGTGACAGAACAGTACCCCATTTCTACAAAAAATGTTTTAAAAAATTAGCTGGGCATGGTGGTGTGCCCCTGTAGTCCCAGCTACTCAGGAGGCTGAGGTGGGAGAATCCCTTGAGCCTGGGAGTTTGAGGCTGCAGTGAGCTACGATTGCACCACAGCACTCCAGCCTGGGTGACAGAGCAAGACCCTGTCTCTTAAAAAACAAAAACAAAAACAAAAACAAAAACAAAACAACTTAGGGAAGAGTAACTTGAGGTCCACAGAAAGAATCCAGGAGGTCTATGAACTTGGGTGGGAAAAAAATTGTCTTTATTTTCATTAACCTCTAACTGAAACATATTATTACTTTGTTTGCTTGTTTAGAGACAGGGTCTCACTTTGTTGCTCAGGCTGGAATGCAGTGGCTCGAGCACAGCTCACTGCAGCCTCAAACTCCCAGGCTCAAGTGATACCCCTGTCTCAGCCTCCCAAGTAGCTGGAACTACAGGCACATGCTTCTGTACCCAGCTAATTTATTATTTATTTATTTTTATTTTTTGTAGAGATGGGGTCTTGCTTTGTTTCCCAGGCTGGTCTCAAACTCCTGGCTTCAAGCAATCCTCCTGCCTCAGCCTCCCCAAATTTTTTTTTTAAATTGGGATAATAGACATGAGCCACTGGCCTTTAACTGAAATTTAATATTTCCTTCAATTATGAATGTAGGTAACAAATTACAGTTGCATTAAAAACATCACTAACTGGCCAGGCGTGGTGGCTTATGCCTGTAATCCCAGCACTTTGGGAGGCTGAGGCCGGTGGATCACCTGAGGTCAGGAGTTTAAGACCAGCCTGGCCAACATAGTGAAACCCTGTCTCTACTAAAAAATACAAAATTAGCCGGGTGTGGTAGCGCATGCCTGTAATCCCAGCTACTTGGGAAGCTGAGGCAGAAGAATCGCTTGAACCCAGGAGCTGGAGGTTGCAGTGAACTGAGATCACGCCACTGCACTCCAGCCTGGGCAACAAGAGCGAAACTCCATCTCAAAAGAAAAAAAAACGGAAAAAAAAAACCCCACTAACTTTGTCATCAGTCAAAATCACAGATGTTTTTAAACCACAGTATAGTTATTGGAGATATCTCAAAATATAACTTATATGTATCATTACTTCAAAATTATAGTAGTTACTGAGCCAGCTGTTCTTATAGTTTAATGTGTACTATAAGAACTCCATCTATTTATTACAAGTAAAAAAAAAATCAAAACTTCAATGCAAGATAGCTGGCATCATTTGTAATATGATGCATTCGTTCTGTTTTATGCATTGAAAAACATTACTCTTGGAAGAGGTCCAGAAGCTTCCCCAGATGTCAAAGGCCCCAGATTACAAAAAGATTAGGAACTGCATTAGATGAAGGACTTGTTCCGGTTTGGGCAATACCAAAGCAGTTCTCTTACACAAGGCAGTCCTTGCCCCACCCCCGGTCCTCCGCATTTCTTACCAAGCAGTGAGCCCAGCTTGCTTGAGTTTTCTGGGTGTCCTGCCTTTTGATGTTCATGGAGCGTGTACTTACTTATTTAGGGATGGGGTCTTGCTCTGTCGCCCAGGCTGGAGTGCAGTGGTGCAATCCCTACCCACTTTGGCCTTGACCGCCTGGACTCAAACTATCCTCCCATCTTAGCCTCCTGGGTACCTGGGACCACAGGCATGCATCACCACACCTGGCTAATTTTTATTTTTTTTGTGGAGACAGGGTCTCACTATGTTGCCTAGGCTAGTCTCAAGCTCCTAGGCTCAAGGGATCCTCCCGCCTTGGTCTCTCAAAGTGCTGGGATTCTAGGCATGAGCCACTGCGCCTGGCCACATGGAGCATTTTGAGGAAGATCTGAGTACAGCCCTGGGGGACTGGGCCATCCCTGGGCTCCAGGACAGCTGGGGCCGGGCCAGGGCAGTGGCCAGCTCTGGCTTTCCCCAGTGGGAAGAGAGAGGGCTGCCTCTGCTGGTTTTGTTTCCTCCAAGGCAGTTATCAACGGCTGCAGTTGACCACTTCCCTTCCTAGGGCAAAAGCCCTGTCCTGGCTCTGGTAGAGTGTGAGAAAACGGACAGAGGGAGAGAAAAGTAGATGAGTTCTCAGTCAGGGACAGGCTGGCGGTTCTGCTGGGATTTCTTAGAGTGACATCTGTTGTTTAGGCCCAGAGGTGCCTTTCCCAGCAGATAAGATTTATCTACAGCAGCGACGGCCACACGACGGGATCTGCACAAGGCCTGGGCACCAATGCCTGATGACGCAGCTATGTGAAAAGGGCACAGTCACCTCCAACTCTCTTCTCTGGCACTCGGCTCAGCCTTCTGCCTCACAGTTCAGAGTCACACAGAAGAGTAGGAAGAACACAGGCATTGCATCAAGGAGGTCTGGGCGTAAATCCTGCCTCAATGGTTTCCCTTGCCTGCTGGGTGATCTGTCATCAATTCAGCAAAGAGTTTCTGAGTGCCAACTATGTGCTAGGCAGAGAACACAGAGTTGAGTACGACAGGCAAGTCCTGCCTGCCCTCATTAAACTTAGTCTATATAGGGAGGCACACAAATACTAAACGACAAATTACAAAGTGATAAGCATTGAAAAGGGGCTGGGTGCGGGGGCTCACGCCTGCAATCCCAGCACTTTGGGAGGTTGAAGCAGGCAGATCACTTGAGGCCAGGAGTTCAAAACCAGCCTGGGAAACATAGTGAGACTCTGTCTCTACATACATATATGTATATACACACACACACACACACACACACACACACACACACACACATATATACACACACACATATATAAACATTTCTATAATTATAATTGTATAATTATAATTGTATAATTACATATATTTTGTTTATTTTGTGTACAAACACACACACACACACACACACACACACACACACACACATGACCTAGCCAGGTGTGGTGGTGCATGCCTGTATTCCCAGCTACTCAGGAGGCTGAGGCCAGAGGATTGCTTGAGTCTGGGAGGTCAAGGCTGCAGTGAGATGTGATCACGCCACTGCACTCCAGCCCGGGTGACAGAGTGAGACCCTGTCTTGAAAACAATGAAGTATTGCAAAGGAATGAGCTGGGGGTTGTGGTGGAGATAACAAAAGGTGGAGACTGAGATGCGGATCCACTGAGGCAGGACAGCAGGGAAGGGGTCTCTGAGGAGGTGACATTTAAACGGACACTGAAGGCTGAAGTAGAAGCAGCTATGAAGAGAGAGGGAAAACCTTTTCAGAAGAGAGAACAGCATGTGCGAAGGGCCTGAGGTGGGAAGAGCTTGGCCTTATGAGGCCAAAAGGAGGCCAGGATTGTGGATGCACAGAGGAGGGTGAAGAGAGTCATGAGAAGTAAGGCTGGGGAGGAGGCCGGAGGCCCACAGAAGGGGCTGGAGTCCATGCGGAGCACAGGAAGCCATAGGAGTTCTAAGCAGGGGAGGGATCGTCTGATTTTTTTTTTTTTTTTTTTGAGATGGAGTTTCATTCTTGTCGCCCAGGCTGGAGTGCAATGGCGCGATCTCAGCTCACTGCAACCTCTGCCTCCCAGGTTCAAGCGATTCTCCTGCCTCAGCCTCCTGAGTAGCTGGGATTACAGGAGCCCGCCACCATGCTCAGCTAATTTTTTTTTTTTTCAGTTGAGATGGGGTTTTGTCATGTTGCCCAGGCAGGTCTCAAACTCCTGACCTCAGGTGATCGATCTGCCCACCTTGACCTCCCAAAGTGCTGGGATTACAGGTGTGAGCCACTGTGCCCGGCCAGGACCATTTGATTTTTTACAAAAAATGTAGTAAAATACACACAACATAAACGTTACCATTTTACCCATTATCAAGTATAAGGCTGCTGGCTTTTAGTACATTTACAATGTTGTGCAACCTGCACTACTATCTAGTTCCAGAACCTTTTCATTATCTCAAAAGGAAACACTGTCAAAGGCCCCATACATAGTGGCATGCACCTGGAATCCCAATCACTTTGGAGGCTGAAGCAGGAGGATTGCTTGAGCCCAGGAGGTGGAGACCAGCCTGGGCAACATAGCAAGACCCCATCTCTAAGAAAAAAAAAAAGGAAACCCTGTACCCATGAAGCAGTTCCTCCCATTCCCGTCTCCCTCCAGCCCTAAGAACCTGCTAGTCTACTTTCTGTCTCTATGGATTTGCCTGCTTTAAATGGAATATCATCATATATGGTCTTTTGCGTCTGGTGTCATTCATTGAGCACAATGTTTTCAAGCGTCATCCATGTTGTAGCATGGTCCTTCATTCCTTTTATGGCCAAAGAATATTCCACTATATGGGTCTACCACATGTTGCTTATCCTTCCATCCACTGATATGGTTTGATTAAAAAAGACAACTCCGGTTTATATAATAAACCAGATAAATCTGGGATTAAATTATAGGGAAGATAAAAATGGAAGTGTAGAGGAGAGATAAGGATGGCTTGGACAAGTCTGTTGGGAGTAGGGAAGGAAAAAGGGGCATGATTCCAGATCCATGTGGGAGACAGAAAAGACAGGGGGGAACTGTGGGTGGCCTGGACATGTAGGGGAGAGGAAGGGGCAGAGCACCGGGGTGCACTGTGGTGCCCTCCATCAAGCAGAGAAGCCTGGGAGGGGGCCAGGTGGAGGATGTCCCCATTTTTGATAATGTTTTGTTTGAATTGTCAAAGTGGAAGTGTCACCTGGGCAGTAGGATCTGAGTCAGGAATTTGGCAGAGAGGCTTGGGCGTCATCAGTGCACAACTGGTATTGACAACAAGGCCTGGGCTGCGATCCCCTTCCAGAGTGTTGACAAAGGGGTTCAGGACCAAGCTAGGGCCTGGGCAGGTGAGGAAGAGACTACAAAGGAGACAGAAAGAGTAGCTAAGAGGTAGAAGGAAAAACCAAGGGCGTGTGGGATCCTGGAAACCAAGAGAGGAGCGTTTTGAGGAAGAGGAAGGAATAAGTGGTGTCAGATGGAAACTGACAGGGTGAACAGCGCAGAGAGGGAGAGAGTTGAAAGGAGATACAAAAGCACTTGAAGGGAGCAGAGAAATGGGAGGACAGCTGGAGGGGCCCACACTGGAGTCCCCCCAAGACTAGCACAGCACCTGGAATACAAGAACACCCATTGATTCAGTTCTTACTATATGCCAGTCACCGTGCTAAGCATCTTTTTTTTTTTTTTTTTTTTTTTGAGATGGAGTCTTGCTATGTAGCCCAGGCTGCAGTGCGGTGGCACGATCTCAGCTCACTGCAACCTCTGTCTCCCAGGTTCAAGCGATTCTCCTGCCTCAGCCCTGCCTCGTACCTGGGATTACAGGTGCACACCACCATGCCTGGCTAATTTTTGTATTTTTAGTAGAGATGGGGTTTCACCATATTGGCTAGACTGGTCTCGAACTCCTGACCTCATGATCTGCCCACCTCGGCCTCCCAAAGTGCTGGGATTACAGGCATGAGCCACTGTGTCTGGCCGTTAAGCATCTTGTCTCCATTTCACAGCTAAGGCTGAGACTCAGAGAATTATTCACAAGGCCACACAGCTGGTAAGAGGCAGAGCTAGAACATGAACCTGGCTCCCAATACAGGATTCTCAGTGGGCTCCTTCTCTGCCCGCAGAGACAGAGTGGGTGCTGCTACTGTTCGTGGGTCAAGTTCTCCAGTCCTTTAGGATCTTTCTTGTCTGCTTTGTATTATTATTGTTTTGTTGAGTCAGGTTCTCACTATGTTGCCCAGGCTGGTCTTGAACTCCTAGCTTCAAGCGATCCTCCCGTCTTGGCCTCTAAAGTGTTGGGATTACAGGCGTGAGCCTCTATGCCCAGCCTTTCCTGTCTGTTGAAGTTGGTGAGACTTAACTTTGAGAAGATGGAGGCAGAAGACACTAGAAATATGTTCTAACTCACTTTAGTGAGCAGAGCCTTACACTCAAGGGTTTAGCAGCATCCCCTTGTTCCACCTGCTGGTTGCTAGTGGAAAGTGCTCTCCACACCTCGGTTCCGCCCTCCAGGCCAACTAGAGGCTTCCGCAGCCGCTGCAGCACTGGAGCAGAGCCGACGTGGGAGGACTCCTGGCGTCTCCACCACCGGAGTCTACATTGAACTCCCCCGCACCCCTTGCAGTTACCTGTTGCAGCAGAGGTCATGTGATCATCAAATGCTCTGGCCAGGGGGACCCGAGCGCTGTCTGCAGGGACTTCCAGGAGTTTCCTCCTCCTGCCTCTCCTTCCTCTGGACAAGGCCCAGTGCTGAGTCACTCCGTCCACTGGCCCTGGGCAGCCCCCGCTTCCCTCCTTCCGTTTTTGAGAGGAGTGGACCTGTTTACTCATTGTTGGGTCAGGGTGTCTGGTGCTTACTGTCAAGAACACACAGCCAGCCGGGCACGGTGGCTCACGCCTGTAATCCCAACACTTTGGGAGGCCAAGGCGGGCAGATCACTTGAGGCCAGGAGTTCGAGACCAACCTGGCCAACATGGCAAAACCCCATCTCTACTAAAAATACAAAAATTAGCCAGGCATGGTGGTGTGCATCTGTAATCCCAGCCAGTCGGGAGGCTGAGGCAGAAGAATCACGTGAACCCGGGAGGTGGAGGTTGCAGTGGGCTGAGATTGCTCCACTGCACTCCAGCCTGAGCAACAGAGTGAGACGCCATCTCAAAACAAACAAACAAACAAAACACTTACAGACTTGGCCAGACTTGACATTTGCTGGGCTTTGCTGGGCTTTGCTGGGTCTTGGCTGCAGCCCAGGGCACATTTCATGTTCTCAGCACACTCGCTGGGTCCCTGGTGGAACTGCTCATCCAGGCATCCCCCTCTTCCTGCCAAGGGGTGGGCCTGGAACGGGAGCCAATGGGAGAGAGACAGAGCCATGGCGAATGGCCACATGCACTCCTGTTGGGGTGGGCTCCTGCAGCAGAGAAGCTCCTAGGCACCCCACCCAAGCCAGGGTTTCTAGGCCTCTGTCATTCTATGGGGGCCCCACTGCCTTCCAGCTGTCTCCTGTTTGCTCCAGTCAGCCTGAACTGGTTTTGTTGTCTGCAGCCTAGGAGCCCAGTCCAGGAGCTGAGGGAGAGACAGAGAAGACGAGGTCCTTTCTGGTAAGGGACACACTCGAAGTGCGGGAGGCAGAGCCGAGAACAGCCAGATCGAATGTGAGGCTGAAGAGTGAAATGGCCAGTGATGATGATAACAGGGAGATAATAACAGCGCCACTGCCCCTCCTCTCCTGGCCATGTGCCAGGCGCTGTGCCAGGCACATGATACACATCTCTTCTTCTAGTCTTCACAATGGCCATGAGGTAGGCCCGCCGAAGAGTTAGGATTATGTTCTGCGCAGTAGAAAGTCCAAAATATCAGTGGCTTAAACAAGCCAGCACTATTTCTCATGCCACAGGCTGGAGGCATGAAGTCCAGGGCTGTAAGTTGCCTCCGTTCCACAAGGTGGCAGGGACCCCCCGCTCTGCCAGGCCTAAGGGCCTTCTTCCTCCTGGTCCAAGAGGGTGGCATCTGCATTTCAGGCAGGAGGACCTAGGAGGGGGCGAACAAGATTGGGACCATAGACACGTGCCGGCCACCTCTCCGAGGAATTGCCCAGAGTGGCCACACGACACTGCTGCTCCCAGCCCGTGGGCAGCACTTAGTCCCATGAACAAGGGAGACAGGAATTGTGGCCTTTATTTAGGGCACCACATGCTAAGCTAAAAAGTCTGCGATTGTTGAAGAAGTGGAGAAGAGATCTTTGGGAACCTGCCAGTTATGGTACAGATAAGAAAGACAAGGCTCGGAGAAGTGAAGCTGTTTGTCCTTGTCGCCCAGCCATGAAGCGGCAGGGTAGGACTCCAATGGGACTTAAACTCTGAATCACACAGAGGACAGCAAAATCGCAGGGAGCCAGAGGAGGCCTTTGGGGCAGTGGCGTTTAAGCTGGGTCTCCTGGGCTAGGAAAAGGGGAGAAAGGACATCGAAGCAGCCAAGTTGTAGAAGAGTGAGTATCTTTTGAAGAAAACCGCTTATCTCGGGGTGGCATTTCTGGGCCACTGCCTGACTATCTCCAGCAATGGGGAGTTCACTTTCTGTGAGGCAACTCATTGTACTTGGGAATATTTCGATCTCTCTCTCTCTTTTTTTGTTTGACAGGGTCTCACTCTGTTGTCCAGGCTGGAGTGCAGTGATGCGATTATGGCTCACTGCAGCCTTGACCTCCCGGGCTCAAGTGATCCTCCCGCCTCAGCCTCCCAAAGTGCTGGGATTACAGGCATGAGCCACCACACCCAGTCTACTTGGAGATATTTATAATTGGAGTTTTCCCTCAGAGAGTGTGACTGCTGTCTTCTGTTTTTCCCTGCTCGGCATCTCTTGCCCTTCTTCTGGTACCATCGACTGTCCGATAATTTCAGTCCAGGTGGTTTGAGAGGCTGACCTAACCAGGCCAGTGGGGCTCAAGAGTGGAACTCCAGCTGGAACTCTTAGTGGAGAAGTCTCAGCTGGGACTACTATTTGCAAGGATGGATGGGCCCAGCCCCGTGGGGCATCACATGGGGAAGGCCCGCCTGGAAGTTAGACCAACACAGAGCAGAGAGCAGGGCCACAGGATGGAGAAATAGAGGCCGCATCTGGTCTCACTGAGGCCTTGTATCCAGCTGCGCCCAGTGCTACCCTGGACATGTTAGTTGTACAAGCCAGCAGATTCCCTCTGCGCTACGGCCAGTTTGTTTCTGTCACTTTCACCTGAAGAGCGCTGACTAATGGAGGTAGAGCGCCCCGGCCTGTTTTTATCACCATCTAGAGGGAGCTGGGGAACACCTGTGTGTTTTATAAAACTACTAGGGCCTAGAGCAGTGTTTTTCCAAGTGCAGACCACAAAAAAACAATACCAGCATCACTCTGATACTAAACTTGATGAAAATGCACATTCTTGGGCCCCAACTTCCAAATCAGAATCTTGGGCAGTGAGGCCCAGGACTCTGCATTTTGTCTAGCCCTCCAGGAGATCTTCAGGGCACCCAATTTGAGAACCAGTGGCTGAATTAGGTGACCTGGGATCCAATCTAGCTCAGAGCCTGCCACCAACTTGGATATTAAAACAGGTCCCTGAGCTGGGCGAGGTGGCTCACGCCTGTAATCCCAGCACTTTGGGAGGCCAAGGTAGGCAGATCACTTGGGGTCAGGAGTTCAAGACCAGCCTGGTCAACATGGTGAAACCCCATCTCTACTAAAAATATAAAAAGTAGCTGGGCATGGTGGTGCACGCCTGTAGCTCCAGCTACTGGGGAGGCTGAGGCAGGAGAATCACTGGAACCCGGGAGGCGAAGGTTGCAGTGAGCTGAGATCATGCCATTGCACTCCAGCCTGGGCGACAGAATGAGACTCTGTCTCAAAAACAAAACAAAACAACAAGAACAAAAAAACAAACAACAACAACAACAACAACAACAACAAAACACACACAGGTCCCTGTAGCTTTTCTTTTTTCTTTTTTTTTTTGAGACGGAGTTTCACTCTTGTTGCCCAGGCTGGAGTGCAATGGCATGATCTTAGCTCACTGCAACCTCGCCTCCCGGGTTCAAGCGATTCTCTTGCCTCAGCCTCCCCAGTAGCTGGGGCTACAAGTGACTAAAACTTGGTCTAACACATCACAGGCACACATATATGCTTGTAAATACAAAGTAATGATCTAGAAGAAGACAGAAGAAACCAAGACTGAGGAAGTCTTGGCATCAAAATGGCCCTGGTTTCTGGTTCTAGATCAGCGCGGCCCCCCCACCCCTTCTGGTCTGGGCCTGGTCTATGTGGCCCTGAGTCAACCTTTGGTGAGCACGCAGGTACTTACCAGGGGCTTGGGGCCAAGTGGGGCCATCTGTGACACAGGGTCAGGAAGTTAGATGCTTGCAAATAAGCATTTCAGATGAGCCAGTCTACTTTCAAATGCCGTTGGTGTGAGGTAGGCAGCGTTCTCTTTGGAAAACAGGAGGGCAAGACAATACAATAAACTATTTAATTTATTATTATTATTATTTTTGAGACAGAGTCTTGCTCTGTCACTCAGGCTGGAGTGCAGTGGCATGATCTCGGCTCACTGCAACTGCTGCCTCCCGGGTTCAAGCAATTCTCCTGCCTCAGCTTCCCAAGTAGCTGGGATTACAGGTGCGCGCCACCATGCCTGGCTAATTTTTGTATTTATTTATTTATTTTTTTGAGATGGAGTTCTGCTCTTGTTGCCCAGGCTGGAGTGCAATGGCACAATCTTGGCTCACTGCAACTTCCGCCTCCCGGGTTCAAGTGATTCTCCTGCCTCAGCCTCCCGAGTAGCTGGGATTACAGGCATGCGCCACCATGCCCAGCTAATTTTGTATTTTTAGTAGAAATATGGTTTCTCCATGTTGGTCAGGCTGGTCTCGAACTCCTGACCTCAGGTGATCTGCACGTCTCGGCCTCCCAAAGTGCTGGGATTACAGGCGTGAGCCACCACGCCCAGCAATTTTTGTATTTTCAGTAGAGTCAGGGTTTCACCATGTTGGCTAGGCTGGTCTTGAACTCCTGACCTCAAGTGATCCTCCTGCCTTGGCCTCCCAAAGTTCTGGGATTACAGGCGTGAGCCACAACACCAGGCCCAGTAAACTATTTTTAAAAATGCAAGGCTTGGTGCAGTGGCTCCCAGCACTTTGGGAGGATCATTTGAGCCCGGGAGTTTGAGACCAGCCTGGGCAACATAGTAAGGTCATGTCTCTACCAAAAAAAAAAAAAAAAAAAAATTGAAAATTAGCTGGATGTGCTCTGGTGCATGCTTGTAGTCTCAGCTACTTGAGAGGCTGAGGTGGGAGGATTGCCTGAGCCCTGAGGGTTGAGGCTGCAATGAGCTGTGATCCCACCACTGCCCTCCAGCTTAGAAGACAGAGTGAGATCCTGACTCTAAAAAAAAAAGGAAAAAAAAATTAAAAATTAAAAAAAATTTAAAAAATCATCTTGTGGTGATCCAAGAAGAAATATTTATACATAAAATGGTATCTAAGACTTCAAAATAACCATATTGGGTGAGTGCCGTGGAGATGAAACAAATTTGGCTCCAACTTGATGCCTGCTAAGGCTGAATGATAGGTATGTGGGGCTTCAGAAGTACTCTTCTGCTTGTGTATATATTTGATTCTTTTTCAGAGTTAAAACAAATAAAAACAACCGCACCACTTTGTTTATTTATTTATTTCCCCCCGCCTCTCTCTTTTTTTTTGAGACAGAGTTTCACCTCATCGCCTAGGCTGGAGTGCAATGGCATGATCTCGGCTCACTGCAACCTCTGCCTCCCAGGTTCAAGCGATTCTCGTGTCTCAGCCTCCCAAGTAGGTGGGATTATAGGCGTGCGCCACCATGCCTGGCTAATTTTTGTATTTTTAGTAGAGATGGGGTTTCACTATGTTGGCCAGGCTTCTCTCGAACTCCTAGCCTCATGTGATCTGCCCACCTCGGCCTCCCAAAGTACTGGGGTTACAGGTGTGAGTCATCACGCCTGGCCTATTTTTCTCTTTTTTAAAATGTATTGCTTCTCTTATTAAAAATTTTTTGGGACCTCTCCAGTTTGATTGACAATTTGACTGCATGAAATTTATCCAACAGAGATCACCTAAGTTGAACATGTGTACGCCTAAGTATGGGCCAGGATATTCACTCTGGCATGATTTATAGTAGCAAACAAGGGCAAACAACCTAAAAGTCCGTCCATGGGGGGTGGTTAAATAAATGATGGTAAAGCCATACAAAGGAATATTGTGTGGCTCTTAAGAAGAAGGTAGCAATATGTACACATAATACAGAATAATCCCCAAGATTTATTATTTAGTATAGGTTAATATACTTACTTAAATAGAAATGTAGAAGTGTATACAAAAAATAGTGTGGGCCAGGCATGGTGGCTCACGCCTGTAATCACAACACTTTGGGAGGCTGATGCGGGCAGATTGCTTAAGCCCAGGAGTTTGAGACCAGCCTGGGGCAACATAGCAAGACCCTGTCTCTACCAATAATAAAAAAAAAAACAAATTAGCCAGGTGTGGTAGTGTGTGCCTGTGGTCCCAGCTACTTGAGAGGCTGAGACGGGAGGATCACTTGAGGCCAGGAGTTGGAAGCTGCCATGAACTATGATTGTGCCACTGCACTCTAGCCTGGGCATCAGAGTGAGACCCTGCCTCTAAAAAGAATAAAGTTAAAAAACAAAAATAGAACACACCTCCCCAGGTAAACAAATGCAGGGGTAGTAGCTAAAGCACTGTCACTATAAATGAACAGCCACACCTGGTGACTAGTAGGCCCCCAGGTATCCCCCTGGGCTGGGTTTCAGGGATGGGGCCCTGCCATTCCTTCTGGCACAATCCTAGAGCTGGCCTAGGGTCCACTGAGCTCACTTGCCTCTTTTGGCCCAGATGCAGTGGGCATTTCTCCACCTGCACATGTTCACCTGCAGGAGGCAGGCTGGGAAAGAAGCTTGTTACAAAGAACAAACGTTTCCAGGTAAACACTGTCAGCTGTGCTGGCATAAAACAGGTCCCCATGTCTGATCATATGGTTTTTTTTCCCCACACACGTTTTTTCTATTGTACTTTTGGCTTCACGCTTCTCTATTTTCAACGAAGTGAAGAAGAACCTTATTTCAATAAGCTTTTTGAAAAATTAGAATCGGGCTGAGTTGAAAGAATAGAATGAAGTAGAGCTCTACAATGTATTAATATGGGAAATCTACAAGATACAGTAAGTAATGAAAACAATGATTCGATGTCATTTGTTAGGAAGATAGGTACTTATACACGCTGGCACAAAAAGCAAACAGGGGCAGTTTCCTCTGGGGAGGGATCAGGGGCAAAGGGACAATTTAATTTCACATTTTAAAGTGTCTGCATTTTTGTTTTAAAAGACTGTTTTCCAGACTGGGCAACATGGAGAGACCCTCACCTCAGGCTCGGGAGGCTGAGGTGGGGGGATTGCTTGAGCCTGGGAGGTTGAGGCTGCAGTGAGTCGTGATTGCACCACTGCACTCCAAGCCTGCGCAACAGAGCAAGACACTGTCTGAAAAAAAAAAAAAAAATTGTTTAGAGTGCTTTTATGTTCATGGCAAAATTGAAAGGAAGGTACAGAGATTTCTCATATACCCTTTGCTCCCACTCCATGCATAGGAGTATTTGGATCTTTAAAACATGATTTACATGCTATAACATTTATTAAAAAATTAATTTAAAATGTTAAAATATGCTAAAAGAAAAGAAAAGAATCTGGGAGGCTGAGGTGGGAGGGTAGGAGGATCGCTTGACATCAAGGCTACCGTGAGCTGTGAGTGCACCAGGGCAATCCGGCCTGGGAGACACAGTGAGACCCTGTTTCAAAAAGAACCAGTAATTGATTTGTTGACTGCATGAAATTACTTTCCTGGCTGGGCGCGGTGGCTCACGCCTGTAATCCCAGCACTTTGGGAGGCCGAGGCAGGCGGATCATGAGGTCAGGAGATCAAGACCATCCTGGCTAACACGGTGAAACCATGTCTCTACTAAAAACACAAAAAATTAGCCAGGTGTGATGGAGGGCGCATGTAGTCCCAGCTACCCGGGAGGCTGAGGCAGGAGAATGGCGTGAACCCGGGAGGCGGAGCTTGCAGTGAGCCGAGATCGCGCCACTGCACTCCAGCCTGGGTGACAGCGAGACTCCGCCTCAAAAAAAAAAAAAAAAAAAAAAGGGAAAAAAGAAATTACTTTTCCTTCAGTTTCCTAGTTGGCTCTGTGCTACTTCTGGAAAGCTTGTGGATCTCTGTGGAACAGAATTTTCTGTGCTTTTAGCAAACTGTCAACTACATGATGGTAGGGGGATGGAGTTCTTGTTTTGTTGTTACTGTGTTTTACACCTTTCATCAATGCTACCCGGATTTGGTGGCAGGAAATAGTCAAACAATAAAAATAATACCTAATATTTGCTGCCTATTATGTGTCTGGGTTCTTTCCATGTATTAATTTATTTAGTCTCAGAGTAACCATTGATATAGATGCTGCTATCCCTATTTTATTATTATTATTATACTTTAAGTTCTAGGGTACATGTGCACAATGTGCAGGTTTGTTACATAGGTATACATGTGCCATGTTGGCTTGCTGCACCCATCGACTTGACATTTACATTAGGTGTTTCTCCTAATGCTATCCCTCCCCCAACCCCCCACCCCCCGACAGGCCCCTGTGGGTGATGTTCCCCACCCTGTGTCCATGTGTTCTCATTGTTCAACTCCCACTTACGAGTGAGAATATGCAATGTTTGGTTTTCTGTTCCTGTGTTAGTTTGCTGAGAATGATGATTTCCAGATTCATCCATGTCCCTTCAAAGGACATGGACTCATCTTTTTTATGGCTGCATAGTATTCCATGGTGTATATGTGCCACATTTTCTTAATCCAGTCTGTCATTGATGGACATTTGGGTTGGTTCCAAGTCTTTGCTATTGGGAGTAGTGCTGCAGTAAACATACGTGTGCATGTGTCTTTATAGCAGCATGATTTATAATCCTTTGGGTATATACCCAGTAATGGGATGGCTGGGTCAAATGGTATTTCTAGTTCTAGATCCTTGAGGAATCGCCACACTGTCTTCCACAATGGTTGAACTAGTTTACAGTCCCACCAACAGTATAAAAGTGTTCCTATTTCTCCACATCCTCTCCAGCACCTGTTGTTTCCTGACTTTTTAATGATCGCCATTCTAACTGGTGTGAGATGGTATCTCATTGTGGTTTTGATTTGCATTTCTCTGACGACCAGTGATGATGAGCATTTTTCATGCATCTGTTGGCTGCACAAATGTCTTCTTTTGAGAAGTGTCTGTTCATATCCTTTGCTCACTTTTTGATGGGGTTTTTTCTTGTAAATTTCTTTGTAGATTCTGGATATTAGCCCTTTGTCAGATGGGTAGATTGCAAAAATTTTCTCCCATTCTGTAGGTTGCCTGTTCACGCTGATATTTTATTTTGCTGTGCAGAAGCTCTTTAGTTTAATTAGATCCCATTTGTCTATTTTGGCTTTTTTTGTTGCCATTGTTTTTGCTGTTTTAGTCATGAAGTCTTTGCCCATGCCTATGTCCTGAATGGTATTGTCTAGGTTTTCTTCTAGGGTTTGTATGGTTTTAGATCTTACATTGAAATATTTAATCCATCTTGAGGTAATTTTTGTATAAGATGTAAGGAAGGGATCCAGTTTCAGCTTTCTGCATATGGCTAGCCAGTTTTCCCAGCACCATTTATTAAATAGGGAATCCTTTTCCCATTTCTTGTTTTTGTCAGGTGTGTCAAAGGTCAGATGGTTGTAAATGTGTGGTGTTATTTCTGAGGCCTCTGTTCTGTTCCATTGGTCTATATATCTGTTTTGGTACCAGTACCATGCTGTTTTGGTTACTATAACCTTGTAGCATAGCTTGAAGTCAGGTGCTGCTATCCCTGTTTTAACCAAGGGAAGCACTGAGGCACAGGGAGATTAAGGGATTTGCCCAAGGTCACACACAACCAGAATGCAAGAGTCAGGATTCCCACCTGGGCCACTGGCTGCAAACCCCAGGCTTTAACCACGGCCCAGTATGGCCTCTCAAGAGAAGCAACAGCTTCCAGAAGCTGCCCCTGTGGGCTTCTGTAGACTGGGGTGCCAGTGTAACTAGCTACATGAATCCACCAACTCACTACAGAAAGGGGTACCCTGCTTCTGTAACAGCTAGGTTGAGCTGCATAGTTTGCAGAAAACCTTAGTATAGTTTTGAGTTAGTTTCCTACTTCTTTACAACAATTGGCTCTTAAAGGAATAGAAAGCTTAAATGGAATCTCACCCATCTATCTATATTGTTTAGAAACTATTAGCAACTCAGAAAGTTCTCTCATGGCTGAAAGATATATATGACTCCAATGTTTATTCATCAAAACAAACACATGCACAATGAAAATATTACAGTTATTACCAGTGGGATCTCCATTACTCTTGGCAAAACAACTTTCTCCTGAGAATTCACAACCAGGATCTGCAGGTTTGTGGCCTAATTTCATGAGACTTGTATGATCTGAAAAATGTCAAGTGGGTCTGGGCATGGTGGCTTACACCTGTAATCCCAGCACTTTGGGAGGCCAAGGTAGGCAGATTACTTGAGGTCAGGAGCTCGAGAACAGCTTGGCCAACATGGTGAAACCCCACCTCTACTAAAAGTACAAAAATTAGCCGGGCATGGTGGCAGACACCTGTAAATCCTGCTACTCGGGAGGCTGAGACAGGAGAATTGCTTGAATCTGGGGTGGAGGTTGCAGTCAGTGAGCTGAGATCGTACCACTGCACTCCAGCTTGGGTGACAGAGCGAGAGTCCATCTCAAAAAAAAAAAAAGAAAAGAAAAGAAAAGAAAAGAAAAGAAAAATGTCAAGTGAGCAAGTGAGGATTTAAAGAGTCTAGGTTGATACTGCCCCAGTCTACCAGCAGAGGCAAACTCTGATCTTCTCTGGAGGAGCTCAACTTCAATTCAGGCCGCAGAGAATCCCATGGATAAAGATGCGAAGAAAATGGGCAACTCTGTCAAAAAATCACAGCACACAGAGAAACAACTATGAGGAACAATAGAAACAACAGATGATAGAAACATTCAGAAGAATGGCAAAACCCCCCACAAAAACACACAAATGATAGATACAAACCCACAAACACTTCAGATATTGGAATAATCAGATAGAACATAAAATAACCATGTTTATTATATTTAGAGAAATAAAACTTTTTTTTTTTTTTGAGACGGAGTCTCCCTCTGTTGCCCAGGTTGGAGTGTAGTATTGTGATCCCGGCTGACTACAACCTCCACCTCCCGGGTTCAAGCAGTTCTCTGCCTCAGCCTCCCGAGTAGCTGGGATTACAGGCATGCGCCACCATGCCTGACCAATTTTTTGTATTTTTAGTAGAGACGGAGTTTCACTATATTGGCCAGGTTTGTCTTGAACTCCTGATCTCATAATCCACCCACCTCGAGCTCCCAAAGTGTTGAGATTACAGGCATGAGCCATGGTGCCCAGCCAAAAAACGTCAGACCAGAAGGCCATGGGGTCAAATAATTTTTTTTTTTGAGACGGAGTCTCACTTTGTTGCCCAGGCTGGAATGCAGTGGTGTGATCTCGGCTCACTGCAACCTTTGCCTCCCTCGTTCAAGTGATTCTCCTGCCTCAGCCTCCCCAGTAGCTGGGATTACAGGCACCTGGCTAATTTTTGTATTTTTAGTAGAGATGGAGTTTCACTATGTTGGCTAGGCTGGTCTTGAACTCCTGACCTCAAGTGATCCACCCGACTCAGCCTCCCAAAGTGCTGGGATTACAGGCATGAGCTACTGCGCCTGGTCAAATTTTAAAAGTTTTAAAAAGATTAGCAAGAAATAATAGACAATGAAGAATGACCAAGTGGATTGTGAAAAACAAAAAACTCCAAAAAAAAAAATAATAATAATAAGGGAAAACAAAAAACCCAATAGAACTTGAGATAAAAATGTAGTAATTAAAATTTAAAAATTCATTGCATGGATTAGATTAAGCACAACTGAAGAAAAAATTAGTAAACTAGAAGATAGAGCTGAGGACATTATCAAGAATGCAAACCATAGGGAAAGAGATGGAAAAAAACAAGACGTTAAAGTGAAATGAAAGACAGAATGAGGTCTAATACACCTCATTATATTTCCCAAAGAGAATAGGAAAAAGGGCAAAGATAACCTCTAATATTAATAATGCAAATTAAGGCCAGGTGCAGTGGCTCAGGCCTGTAATCCCAGCACTTTGGGAGGCCAAGGTGGGCGGATCACCTGAGGTCAGGAGTTTGAGCCCAGCCTGGCCAACAAGGTGAAACCCTGTCGCTATTAAAAATTTCAAAAATTTTCAAAACAAAAAAATTTTTGTTTTGAAAAACAAAAAAAAAATTTTGTTTTGAAAAACAAAAAAAAATTTTTGTTTTGAAAAACAAAAAAATTTTTGTTTGTTTTGAAAAACAAAAAAATGTTTGTTTTGAAAAACAAAAAAAGTTTGTTTTGAAAAACAAAAAGTTTGTTTGTTTTGAAAAACAAAAAGTTTGTTTGTTTTGAAAAACAAAAAAATGTTTGTTTTGAAAAACAAAAAAATGTTTGTTTTGAAAAACAAAAAAAAATTTTTGTTTTGAAAAACAAAAAATTTTTGTTTGTTTTGAAAAACAAAAAAAAATTTTTGTTTGTTTTGAAAAACAAAAAAAATTTTTGTTTGTTTTGAAAAACAAAAAAAAATTTTTGTTTGTTTTGAAAAACAAAAAAAAATTTTTGTTTGTTTTGAAAAACAAAAAAATGTTTGTTTGTTTGTTTTGAAAAACAAAAATTAGGCTGGGTGCAGTGGCTCACACCTGTAATCCCAGCACTTTGGGAGGCCAAGGCGGGTGGATCACGAGGTCAGAAGATCGAGACCATCCTGGCTAACATGGTGAAACCCCATCTCTACTAAAAATACAAAAAATTAGCCGGGTGTGGTGGCGGGCGCCTGTAGTCCCAGCTACTCAGGAGGCTGAGGCAGGAGAATGGCATGAACCCAGGGGGCAGAGCTTGCAGTGAGCGGAGACTGCACCACTGCACTCCAGCCTGGGTGACAGAATGAGACTCTGTCTCAAAAAAAAAAAAAAAAAATGCTTGCTGGGTGAGGTGGCTCACGCCTGTAATCCTACTAGCACTTTGGGAGGCTAAGGTGGGCGGATCACTTGAGCTCAGAAATTCAAGACCAGCCTCGGCAACAAGGCAAGACCCTGTCTCTCTAAAATATAAATAAAAATGTTTAGGCCGGGCAGGATGGCTGACATCTGTAATCCCAGCACTTTAAAAGGAGGCTGAGGCAGGTGGATCACTTGAAGCCAGGAGTTTGAGACCAGCCTGGACAACATGGTGAAACCCCGTCTCTACTAAAAATACAAAAATTAGCCGGGCATGGTGGCATGTGCCTGTAATCCCAGCTGCTCAGGAGGCTGAGGCAGGAGAATTGCTTGAACTCAGGAGGCAGAGGTTGCAGTGAGTGATGGTGCCACTGCATTCCAGCCTGGGCGACAGAGTGAGACTCTGTCTCAAAATAAAATAAATAAATAAATAAAAATTTTTAAATGCTGAAGGAAACCATTTACAGAAATACATATATTTCTCTTTCTATGAAGCTCAAAAATTGCCTGGTACTGTGGTTTGCACCTATAATCCCAGCTACTTGGGAGCCCAAGGCAGGAAGATCTCTTGAGGCCAGGAGTTCCAGACCAGCCTAAACAATATAGCATGACCCTGTTTCTATAAAAATAAATAAATTGGCAAAATTTAACAGTATATTGCTTAGGGATACAAACACAATGAAGAAAAGTAAGGAAGTGATTACTTTCAAATTCAAGATCATGGTTAACTCTCAAGGGAGATGGGTAAGTATGTAACTGGGGAGGTACGCACACGGGCTCTTGAGTTATTGGTAATATTCTACTTCTTAACCCAGGTGATGGGTATGTGGGTGTTTTATGTATTCTTTTGTATTAAGACATTTCATTTAAAAAATACACTAGCTAGGGGCAGTGGCTCACGCCTGTAATCCCAACACTTTGGGAGGCCAAGGCAGGAGGATCACCTGAGGTTGGGAGTTCGAGACCAGCCTGACCAACATGGAAAAAACCCCGTCTGTACTAAAAATACAAAATTAGCTGGGCGTGGTGGTGCATGCATGTGGTCCCAGCTACTTGGGAGGCTGAGGCAGGAGAATTGCTTGAACTTGCGGGGCGGAGGTTGCAGTGAGCCGAGATCGCGCCATTGCACTCCAGCCTGGGCAACAAGAATGAAACTCTGTCTCAAACAACAACAACAAAACAACAACAAACCATTAAAAATACAGTCACATGCCACCTAACAAGTTTTCAGTCAATGATGGACTGCATATGTGATGGTGGTCCCATAAGACTATAATACCATACTTTTACTGTACCTTTTCTATATATTTATATATGTTTAGATACAGAAATACTTACCATTGTGTTATAATTGCCTACAGGGTCCAGTGCAGGTTTGTAGCCTGGGAGCAATAGGCTCTACCATATAGCTTATGTCATCTAGGTTTGTGTGGGGACACTATCATGATTTGCACAATGATGAAATTGCCTAATGACACACTTCTCACAATGTATTCCCATCGTTAAGTGACACGGGACTATATATATTATATAAAATAACATAAAATGACAATATACCTTATAGATACACACACACATTGAAAAACAGACACACAGGCCGGGCGTGGTGTTTCATGCATGTCATCTCAGCACTTCGGGAGGCCAAGGTGGGTGGATGGCTTGAGGTCAGGAGTTCGAGACCAGCCTGGCAAATGTGGTAAAAACCCGTCTCAACTAAAAATACAAAAATTAGCCACGTGTGGTGGTGGGTGCCTGTAATTCCAGGTACTCGGGAGGCTGAGGCAGGAGAATCACTTGAATCCGGGAAGCGGAGGTTGCACTGAGCCAAGTTAGCACTAGTGCACTCCAGCCTGGGCGACAGAGAAACTGTCTCAAAAAAAAAAAAAAAAAAAAGTGGCACTGAAATCCCCCTGATGAAAAACCCTGGTCTCCTAAAGGATGCTTTGTTCAAATCTGCAAAATGCTTTTCTGATCTCCTGTGTCTGTTACCACAGTGCTAAGAAATGAAAACCAGGCCGGGCGTGGTGGCTCACGCCTGTAATCCCAGCACTTTGGGAGGCCAAGGCGGGTGGATCACCTGAGGTAGGGAGTTCGAGACCAGCCTGGCCAACATGGAGAAACCCCATCTCTACTACAAAAATACAAAATTAGCCGGGCGTGGTGGCATATGCCTATAATCCCAGCTACTTGGGAGGCTGAAGCAGGAGAATTGCTTGAACTTGGGAGGTGGAGGTTGCGGTGAGCCGAGATTGCACCATTGCATTCCAGCCTGGGCAACAAGAACGAAACTCCATCTCAAAAAAAGAAAAAAGAAATGAAAACCAGCAAATAACTTGGAAAATGGTAGTTACATGTTGACTTTTTTTTTTTTGGAGATGTAGTGTCACTCTGTTGTCCAGGCTGGAAAGAAGTGGCATGATCTTGGCTCACTGCAACCACCACCTCCTGGGTTCAAGCAATTCTCCTGCCTCAGCCTCCTGAGTAGCTGGGACTGCAGGCACACGCTGCCACGCCCGGCTAATTATTTTGCATTTTAGTAGAGATGAGTTTCACCGTGTTGCTCAGGCTGGTTTCAAACTCTTGAGCTCAGGCAATCTGCCCACCTCGGCCTCACAAAGTGTTGGGATTACAGGCGTGAGCCACCATGCCTGGCCACGTGTTGACTTTCTACTTGGAGAATACTTGGATTGAACTTCTTAGCTATTTGGATCTTAGACAAGGCATCACAAAATCAGGGAAGGCTCTACCTAGTAAGTTGTACTAACATCTTACTAATGCTGGTCTACAAACACAGGCCTGTATGTAGCAGCCAATATTTTTCCTAGAGCGTGGTTTCAATCTTTGGAGGTGGAAGCTGTTCGGGGACAAGCAGCCCCCGGCCCCCGCTTTTAACAGAGCTGTTCTGATTTTATTCATTTTACATGAGGCCTCCAATATTATTTTGTTTGATGGGTTCCACATGTCAAAAAAGTTTGACCAGCATTGTCTTAAGAGGAATTCTGGTTTTCTGGAGTGGAGAATGCAGATCACTTTCTCAAAACTTTCATTCTTGTGCCAGGCGCAGTGGCTCACACTTTGGGAGGCCAATGCAGGCGCATCACCTGAGGTCCAGGGGTTTGAGACCAGCCTGGCCAACATGGTGAAATCCTGCCTCTACTAAAAGTACAAAAATTAGCTCGGCGTGGTGGCGGGCGCCTATAGTTCCAGCTACTCTGGAGGCTGAGGTGGGAGAATCGCTTGAACTTGGGAGGCGGAGGTTGCAGTGAGCCAAGATTGTGCCACTGCACTCCAGCCTGGGCGCCAGAGCAAGACTACAACTCAAAAACAAACAAAAACAAAAAAACTTTCATTCTAGCAAGATTATATTGACCTCAGCAAGATTATGGCTTCTAAAAATAAAAGTATAAAAACACAGCATTCATGGCAACCAAAATGTGCACCCAATGAGTAATTTGCACTGCAGCAAACCTTAAGATTGCCTGCTTGCTCTCCTCTCCTCAGTCCACCCTCCTAAGTAATACCCAATGGCCCTAGAACAGTGAGAGGCACATGGGGCAGACCTGAAACCAATCTAAGCCAAGCTAGTGAGTAAAATCCAGCTAACCCTGTGATCCACGCTGAATCTGGGTCCTTCACTTATGCTGGACAGCCTCCTGAGTGGAGGACCATGTGAGTCTACGATCTGTCCATTCCACCTCTCAATCTGAAGGGCAAGCACTAGAGAAGATATGTGGTGTTTGTAGGTCAGTAATCAAAACTTGGGAAGGCCTGTAATCCCAGCACTTTGGGAGGCTGAGGCAGGCGAATCACTTGAGGTCAGGAGTTTGAGACCAGCCTGGCCAACGTAGTAAAACCCTGTCTCTACTAAAAATATAAAAATTAGCTGGGTGTGTGGCACGCACCTGTAATCCCAGCTACTTGGGAGGCTGAGGCGGGAGAATCACTTGAGCCCGGGAGGTGGAGCTTGCAGTGAGCCGAGATGGTACTACTGCACTCCAGCCTGGGCGACAGAGCAAGACTCTGTCTCAAAAAAAAAAAAAAAAAAAAAAAAAATTGGGAAGTGATTTCATTATGGTAACTAACAGTAGGTATGGAACAGGACTCCTTGAGGGGCTCGCGGAGCTGGTGAATGAGCAAAGCCCCATTAGATGGTAAAAATCTTCTGCCAACCTCAGCAAAAACACCCTTTATCCCACCCGCTCCCTCTGCCACACCTACCTAACTTGCCAGGGAAAGGTCAAGCCAGTCTGTCCAAGAATATAACGACTAGTTTACTGTTCTCTTGTTCACCAGCCCTGAACAACTGGTGTGTGGGATGGTCCTCTCTGGGAGACATGGTATTTGACACTGTCCTAATTGGGTGGCTAGAAAAAAAAAGGAATACGCATTTTTAAGTGACATTTTAGAATTGTTTCAAGAGTTGCACCAAATATGCATTTTGGCTGAATGAGTATTAAAATCAGTATTTGGTGGTCATAGCTAAATATTGCTATTAGGGAACTGATTGTTTGGAACACAAGAATGAATTTGAAATTCTATCAAAAATTATTTTTTGAGACAGGGTCTCACTCTGTCGCGCAGGCTGGAGTGCAGTGGCGTGATCTCAGGTCATTGCAATCTCCGCCTCCCAGGCTCAAGCGATCCTCCCACCTTAGCCTCCCAAGTAGCTGGGACCACAAATGTGCACCACCATGCCTGGCTAATTTTTTGTATTATTATATTTTTAATAGAGACGAGGTGTCACCATGTTGCCCATACTGGAAAAAAATTTAATTGATACCATTTAATTATTACAATCATCAGAATTCTCCCAAGTTTGACGCTGGGCTGGTATGCTACATTTTTTCTTTTTTGAGACGGAGTTTTGCTCATTGCCCAGGCTGTAGTGCAATGGTGCAATCTCAGCTCACTGCAACCTCTGCCTCCCGGGTTCAAGCGATTCTCCTGCCTCAGCCTCCTGAGTAGCTGGGATTACAGGCATGTGTCACCACCACACCAGGCTAATTTTGTATTTTTATTAGAGACGGGATTTCTCCATGTTGCCCAGTCTGGTCTGGAACTCCTGACCTCAGGTGATCTGCCTGCCTTGGCCTCCCGAAGTGCTGGGATTACAGGCGTGAGCCACCGTGCCCGGCCAGTATGCTACCTTCTTAGCACCACCCGTCGCTTTCTTGCTCCTGCGGTATCTGCACGTTTGTAATACTAAATAGATGCTCACTTTGAGGTTGGTGGAAAGGCAAGTTGCTTTTTGGCTGGTCCTACCACCAAATTGGTTGTTCCATCCCAATAGCAAGGTAAAGACTTATGTCTTCCTTCTCAATTCCTAGACTTAAAAAATCTGGTTGACGCCAGTGCCTTTACACAACCCCTCAATCTCAAGCTTTGGGCAGTGCTTCAGGATGCTTTCTGAGATGCACTTAAAAGACTTGCCGTACTGATTCATTCCCGATATTTTGCATGCCTTATATTTTAAAATTCTTACAAACTTTTGTTAGTTCAAGAGTATAAAGTTCTTGAACTTATGTAGGTAACATTCTATTTCCCTATTACTGCAAACTTTCTTAGTTTTAACTTTTTTTTTTTTTTTTTGAGATAGAGTCTCGCTCTGTTGCCCAGTCTGGAGTGCAGTGGCAGTCTTGGCTCACTGCAACCTCTGCTTCCCAGGTTCAAGCGATTCTCCTGCCTCAGCCTCCCAAGTAGCTGGGATTACAGGCATGTGCCACCACACCCGGCTGATTTTTGTATTTTCAGTGGAGACAGGATTTCACCATGTTGGCCAGGCTGGTCTCAAACTCGTGACCTCAAGTGATCCACTCACCTCAGCCTCCCAATCACGCTGGAATTACAGGCATGAGCCACTGCACCCAGCCTAGTTTTAACTTTTTGATTACAAAACTGTTTACATGATTAACTGAAGTGCTTTAATCCTCTAACATATTTATCTTTCAAATAACTGACATAATTCTCACAACTGAAATACTTACCTGTGTTTGAAATTATTGGAATACTTGTAATACATCTGGATGACAAGTCCGTTGGAGCTACAGCTGATCAGATGGGATGGCAGTCATCTCTGTGATCACACAACTATGAACCACCCACTAATTCAGGGATGCACTAATGCAAGTACTCAATTCTATTTGAGTCGTAGGCTGAAGGTGTTGATATTCCATCATTTCCACTCTTCTGAAGCTCACGTCAGCAAGGATGAATGAAAAGTGACTTCTGCCTGTGCCTGGCCCAAGTTTTCCTAATCAAAGTTCCTGTGTGTTGCCATTGGTTTAAATCTTAGGGCTATTCATTGGTCTTATACCAGGGCTGTTTCCTGAATGCTTATGACTAAGGCAAGTTGTAGATTTTTGGTGGGCTAATCCTCACAATCCCATCGGTAAGTATTCTAGTTATTCCTATTCTGTGGGTGAGAAGGAAACCAAAGCCTGGGGCAGAGGGTGCCATGTTCTTCCAGTCTGGGCTGATGCACACACCTGATTTGCAGGACTGAAAAAGTTCTTACTCATCAAAACCACCCCTGCAGATTCAAGCCAGCTGGTACATGAGGTTGAGTTTTGGGTCTTTTCCTCAAGATAGAAAAATGGAGACATAGCACTTCAAACCCACTGTTTGTTTGTTTGAGACAAGAGTCTCACTCTGTCGCCCAGGCTGGAGTGCAGTGGCGTGATCTCGGCTCACTGCAAGCTCCACCTCCCAGGTTCATGCCATTCTCCTGCCTCAGCCTCCTGAGTAGCTGGGACTACATGCGCCCATCACCACGCCCGGCTAATTTTTTCTATTTTTTTTAGTAGAGACGGGGTTTCACCGTGTTAGCCAGGATGGTCTCGATCTCCTGACCTTGTAATCCGCCTGCCTCAGCCTCCCAAAGTGCTGGGATTACAGGCGTGAGCCACTGTGCCCGGCCTCAAACCCACTTTCTGGAAGTTTTCTTTAATGTCTTCTATAGACCCAAACATGAGGAAGACATTCCTTCTTTGTTCTGATGCAGATCCTCAGCTTTGTCCCTTCTACTAATTTCAGGTGATACTTGGATTACGCGGCCCTTGTCTCCGTGTCTCAATTCACATGGTGTCTGCAAACTGCCAAAATAAAGCTAAGATTTTTCATGCAGCACTTCCCTGCAATGGTTCCTTTGTGTTTTTTGGTATCATGATGCCTTAACTTGGTAGCTTGTATCTTCACTTCCCAGCAAACTGAATTCCCTTTCAAACGCTCATCATGGACCCACATTGAGAAATTTGATCGACATTCCTTTCCATCAGTTTAAATCATGTGCCTTCTTCATGGCTCAGCATTCAGTAATTTTTTTCCTAGTCCCTGTGTTCCATATCCCATTTATGTGTATGTCACTTGAGAACTCTGGCCTTAAATCAAGGTACTTCAAGAACAAGGGTTATATGTGAGCATCTGTGCTGTCCACTGCAACTAGACATGGGCAGGCCTAGTTTGTGTACCAAATCGGCAATTTCTATGGGAGGGTATTATGTAGATGATTGAGCGACTAAGGATGCCTAGCACCTGCCTTTCTGTATGGTTTTGTAATGGTGCTGTCATCTTGTGACCCGGAATACTTGACAAAAACAAAACAAAACCGAAACACTTAATAGAATAGTATCACACTAATAATTACAACTTCCTCTTTCCTAGTTACTTCTTTTGCATATGCTGAAAACATCCATGATGGTGTTCCCTTATGCAGTAAATGCTCAGACATACTTAGCTATCCATGGCTTGGTATCAGGTGCAAAGCAAAGCAAAGGCAAGTGACACTTCAAACTCAGCCAACTGAGATGTGCAAAAACACGAAAGAACTGGGATCGATAAGATAACCAAAAGCAAACATTTAGCAAATACCACCGAGTTGAGCATTCTAAAGACACCACACAACTTCACTCAAGATTCACAACGTGAGACGGCTTCTGCTATGGACGTTTCATAGCTAGGAACACAGTGGCTCAGCATTCAGGTCACTCACTCAAATCAGGTAGGAGGGGCCAGGACTTGGGTTATCACACACATCTCAAGTTCTGCTGTCAAACAGATTTCAAATTGAGTCTCTCCTAAGGATCTCAGGTCCTAAAACCAAAGATTAATCTTGTCTTCTACTTGACCAATGTTCCTTAAGAAAAATTTGAGCCAGATACCACACTCCAATAATGATATAATCCTTAGTACTTGACAAATGTTCCTTAAGAAAATTTTGAGCCCGATACCACACTCCAATAATGATATAATCCTAGTAGAGCAGCCCAATTTTACTTTATAGCATTTTGAAATCCTAGTATCAATTCATTAACATTCAGGACATAAAGATGTGCAGAATTTGCCTTTGACACAATTATCATTCACTTTTTTCTTCCTATAGTCAAAGAAGTCTGGGAGAATATTACGTAAAAGTGAAACAGCACAAGTTTGGATATTGTCAATGTAGAGCAGGCAGGTAATGAGGTCCCCCTTCCCTCTTTGATGGGAGCATGGCAGGGTCCAGATGCCTCAGGACCGGGGCTTGTTAGCAGAGGGGAGTCCATGGCCTTGTGCTCTTCTGTGTCCTTCAAAGAGTTCCTCGCTAGGTCCTCTGCCAACGCCCTCAGGGAGACCACTTTGTAACAGAAAAAAAAGCTTTTCAAATGACATGCTCTTCACTCATTTTTAGCGTACCTTTGCGAAATTAAGATACATACTTGTGACAAAATATGACATGATACTGTGTTCCATATAAACCAGGGAAGGGGGAAGAGATCAAAGAACTGTGCATGAAAATATAGGTGGCTGACTCAGAAAACAAAGTGAGCTGCTTTCAAATTCGCCACTAAGTTCAAGTGAACCCAGACAGTAAGAAAACTATGGACACAGATTAATCCCCATCTCCCCAAATGGTAGAGGAGGATCGTTCCACCTCATCACTCTATTACACAAATAGATGTCTCCAGGTTACAACTCAAAGAGTATTAGTATCTGTATTATAATCCATCTTTGGAAAACTATTTGAAAGAAGCAAAACCAAAATGCAACCGTGTGGTTTCCAGAGCAATTTATTCAGGAAAATCTATTCAATATGCCATCAACAGTTCTCCTGTGTGTATTGTGCTGATAAATAGACACTGAGAAGATTTAACAAGTTCATCATTTAATAAGTCTGAATTCATTTTCACCACATGGTATTGTACACGGTCATCTGCTGAAACAGATTTCTTTTTTAACAGATCTTAGTTTAAAAAAGTCATAGGTACTGTGAGTTCTGTATAAACTGGTGGACAGTAAGTTAGTTCCTTTGTTTTAACTTATAAGCCTCAACTTCACCGCAGAATAAAGAATGTAGGCCAAAGAAAGCATAATCGGTCACTCGTATAGAACAGTATTGTTTCTATAATTTGAAGCTTTCTGAATGGACGGGTTCAGGCCTGATGCAACTGTAAAAAGATTACTTAATGAATAGACTATATGGAAATTGTACAAAATGTTATTACCTTTTATCATTAGTAGCTTAAACAGCACTATATCACTAATTGCTATTCAAAATCAAAAACCTGTTTTTGAATCCCCAAGAAGGCAGCATGTGTACACAACCATACCACCTTGTACTTAGGGGTGTGTCAAAACATAATTCAACAGAAACTTTGGCTTTAGGAAAGAGTCACAAATATTTAAAAGAATGGCTTTGTCATTTTAAGTATACGGTCGGGGAAAAGTGTGCTTTAATTAAATATACATCATACCAGTGATGCTGGCAAGGTTGAAAGTTACTCCTAATGTTGATAGCTATAAAAACTAGTTTGTACATAACAAGACAATGAGAGGAAAAAGCAATCCCTTTGAAACAAAATTCTCAAATAAAAAATGTTCACAGTGGTTTGTATCAACAGTATGCATTTTATGACAAGAACATGTACAGATTCAGAGCACCCTAGGGCTCTCTTTATGTCCTAAAGAAAATGAGCATTTACATGATTATGGGTTGTACTGAATTAAAAAAGATCAATTGTACACTTACTCCTTAGACAGGATAAACTGTCCTGGGGTGTACAGCTTTAACACCATCATTAAAATTGTTTGCAAAAGGAACAGAGAATTAAAAAACAAAACACTTTTCTTTTTGGAGTGAAGAGTCTTTCATTTGCTGTTATAACCAGCAAATGCCATTCACTAAATCAAAAATGGAAGGAAGGGCCCCCACAAACACAGATCTGAGCAAGCTGACCAGTACACATTACAGTCTTAAAAATGAAGGTTATATACTCTATGTTACAAGTCCCGACTAGGCAGTGTCAAAATGACATCTATTTCTTTGCTTGCTTTGTGATCATACCCCTTGGAGGCGTTACAGGTCTCGTGGCATTTGGCTTCTTTTTCTCTGCAGGCTTTAAAATCTGGAGATTCAAAAGACAGTTCACTTAGGAAATATACTCAACCACAAATCTTAAGAGTCCTTAAATTTCATTCAGATCTTCTGTTCAGATGGTGTTTACAACTGCCCCAACAACTGTAAAAGCCCCCCTAGCATATTAACACAAGCTATGTTGAATGTAAACATTTAGTAATTAATGCTATGACGAACAGATAAAATCTATTATCTGGACAAATTATTTTGTCTCTGAGTATAATGACAATCTTCTGAAGTCTACACCTGGTAGTATCTTTAGCTACTCCTTCTGATACAGGGGAGAAAGTTCTTTACAAAAGTGTTTCTCCAACCTGTAGGGGATCCTTGCACAATCTTTGGAATTTTGAAAGCTGCAAGTTCTCTCTGATAATTGGGAAAAAACTATTTTAATTCATTTAACTATGACTGCCACATGATTTGGTGGCTGTATTTATGTTTATGACTAGGCTGGCTTGAAGTTGTACAAGTATCATAATAAGCAAATGAGAAAAAGGCTGAGGCAGATTCTAAATAATGCTTTTGTGCCAACTGAAGGCCAAATGATGTCATGGCACATTAATAGAAGTTTTGTGGAAGTTAGACTAGAGGGCAGAACTAAGTAAACACATAGCACAAGGCACTCAGTACTTTTCACATTCAAGTGGTGATTTAATTTTAGCTGAACATTACATTGTCATTAAGGTTTTAGATTTACAGTAAAAGAGCCATAAGCATTAAGGAGCCAATATGCAATGCAAAAAATTATAATTCAACACTGGGAAAAGGTTCCATAATTAATTTTTTCTTTTACAAGGGATCCACACATTATTCAACTATAATACACACTGGTTAAGGGAAAATAAAAACTTAGCCTACTCAGCATAAATGAACACTAGGCAAAAAGTAGCAATTATATTTTTCAATCAGCAAAGTGTAAACATATTAAAAGGAAATAATGTTGAAACCATGCTCTACCTGAAAAGAACACATTAGTGTTTCATCCACACTCATCATGGCACCTGCATTGTCAAACTCTCCACAATAATTGGGCGCAGAAAACAGAGTGACCAACTGCCTCTTTGCAAAAAATTCATATCCATCTTCAACCACCTTGAAGAGAAAATTTTTTCAATATAAATAGGTGCAAATATTAGGTGAGTAAAACCATGTTTCAGTTTCCCATTGAGCCTGATATCTTGTGTTCCAGAAACACTTTGTATAAATAAGCAATACCTACCCACCAAAATCAACAAGGAGAATCTGTGCTCACACACATGCTCTTAAGTGTACATGTAAAATTCAAAATCAATACCTGATGGGCTCTACATATAAGATCCAAATCATGCTTATGGAGAAATTTTGCAACCACTTCTGCACCAAATGTGAAGGACACTCCTCTGTCATTTTCACCCCAGCCTAAGACATCTTTATCGGGGTCAGACCACAAAAGATCACAAAGAAGACCTTGATCTGGTACATCAGTTGGTCGCATAATTCGCCGAATCTGCTCCATAGATTGAAGATCTGGTGATAAACCTATTCAATGAGGAAAAAAAAAAAGAAGAAAGCAGAACTTTTAAAAGGATACTACCCCTTCAAACGTTCCATTTGTCTACATAGAAATTCAATAATCCTGATATAAAAACTCAAATCTATGATTATATTTTATTTACTTTTGGTTAAAAGAAAAAAAAACACACAGAAAAAGGACAATTGGATACACACTAGAATTATATGCAGTAATGCATGGGGTGCAGTAGGTTTAAACAGTACATGGAAACAATTATATTATACAGAACACTGTAAAATAAAATCCAGTGATTTAAAAAACTCTTCTATGGGCTTCCCCCAGTTGATGACAATAATGAGCGATGTTATGATTGATGGCTTATAATGACTGAGCTGAGAAGATAAGGATGCTCAGTGTGAGGTAGTTCTCTAGGAAACCTGCACTGTTCACAGACCATTAAAATCTACAAGAGCTTATTGTATCGAGTTACAATATGGGATGCATATTGTAAGAGTTAAAAACCATGTATCCAACTCTACCAAAACCTAAGTACAGAAGCACAGAGATAAAAGACATTATGCAGGCTTTTTGATGGCCGATTAATTTCAGACCATACAGGAAAAGAAATTCTCTTTGCAATTACTATTTTAATTACATTATAGAAAGCACAACCACTGAGCAAAGCAAAACAGCTTATAACATATATATGTATATATTTTCAGAGATAGGGTCTTGCTCTGTTGCCTAGGCTGGAGTGCAGTGGTGCGATCATAGCTCACTGCAGCCTTAAACCCCTGGGTTCAAGCGATCCTCCCGCCTCAGCCTCCCAAATAGCTACGGCTACAGGTGTGCACCATTACACCTGGCTAACTTTTAAAACTTTTTCTAATGACAGGGGTCTCGATATGTTATAGGCTGTTCTCATATTCATGGCATCAAGCAATCCTCCTGGCTTGGCCTCTCAAAAGTGCTGGAATTACAGATGCGAGCCACTATGCCTGGCCAAAATAACTTTTAAAATCCAAGTCAGAGAAAGTTCTGAGAGGATAAAAAACAATCAAGGGAAAATCTATTCACATCTTGAGTGTTCTAGAGGATCTCTGGCACAGCAAATTACACATTGTTCATTTTATAGTTAAAAATACTCTTCTGCCGGGCGCGGTGGCTCAAGTCTGTAATCCCAGCACTTTGGGAGGCCGAGGCAGGCAGATCACGAGGTCAGGAGATTGAGACCATCCTGGCTAACACGGTGAAGCCCCTACTAAAAATACAAAAAATTAGCCAAGCGTGGTGGCGGGTGGCTGCAGTCCCAGCTACTCAGGAGGCTGAGGCAGGAGAATGGCATGAACCTGGGAGGCAGAGCTTGCAGTGAGCCGAGATGGTGCCACTGCACTCCAGCCTGGGTGAGAGAGCGAGACTCTATCTCAAAAAAAAAAACTTTTCTAAGCCGGGCACAGTGGCTTACGCCTGTAACCCAGCACTTTGGAAGTCCGAGGCAGGAGGATTGCTTGAGCCCAGGAATTTGTGACCAGACTGGGCAACATGGTGAGAACTCATCCTTACAAAAAATAAAATAAAAATAAAAATTTTCTGCTCTATTTTCAAACCTAGCTTACAGAGTCTAGAATTCCCTGTAATAAATCAATTCCTTAAGATTTTTATCCAAATGATCCTGGCTGTATCAGAGTGAAAGTGCAATGCAACACATCAACAAAGGAGAGTGTTCTGTCAGAGAAAGTCATCCCAATTATAACTCACAAATGTTAAAGTGTTCACCCTTTGGAAGGGATCAAAACCTATTTGGAACAAAAATCAGCCCACCTACCTCCATGACAGCAGAATATCTTCTCATCCACGATGGCTGCTATCGGTAAACAGTTAAAACAGTCTGTGAAAGTTTTCCATAGTTTAATGTTGTATCTTCTTTTACCTGTGATTAAAAAGAGAGTATTACTGTTCTGTAGGCTCATTCTCTCAGGATTAACTTCCCCGAAAGCAAGATTCTGGGTGCCTTTTAAGCAAATGAAACTATGTTTTCATTAAGAATCTTAATAAAACCATCTTATTTTAAGGCTCTTTTAAAATAAGAGCTGGGTGTGGTGGGTCAGACCCGTAATCCCAGCACTTCGGGAGGCTGAGGTAGGAGGATGGCTTGAGCCCAGGAGTTCAAGACCAGCTTGGGCAACATAGTGAGACCCCATCTCTTTAAAGAAAGACTCTCCTGGAGGGAAGGGGTTTAGGAGAGACACATATCTGATCTAAAAGCAATGACTTACATTTTCACATGAAATCTTTTTAAATTCCACAGAAGCATGAAACCAGAATTCCAGATTTGATAATGATTAAGGATTGCCATCAAATCCCAGGAATTATCTGGTAGCATCAATTCTGTTTGAAATAGTCTGCTCTGTCCAATCTCACCGCAGCTAGTCCCCTACTTCTGAATTCAATTACGAACTTACACATGTGGCATTATGACCTTCCTTCTGAGGAAACCTGAGAGTTAGCACCCATCCCCCATGTACCCCCCTCAATAACCTACTGATACCAGAGGATCCCCAGCCCTCAGTACTCTAGCAGGAGGCACAATGATCACACGGCAGCGGCTGCCTCTCACAGGCACTACAGGGCATCTGTTTCCAACACTGCACAGACTCCACATGCTCCCACAGGCCTGATGTCACAGGATGGTCATGTTCCCTCAACAGCAAAGGCATCCACACATTCTGGAGTCAGAGTGCAGTTCTGACAGAAATATGCCTCTATGCACTGTTTCTACAGGAAACTGATGTTCTGAGTTTAAAACCTAGTCACATACCTTGCAAGAACAAATTTCTCTGGATTGGTTGAGGACTGTCCAATTGTCCAGATGCCTTTGTTTCCTGTATGTACTATACTAAGCACAATCTTTAAAAACCAGGAGTTTGGCCAGGCGTGGTGGCTCACACCTGTAATCCCAGCACTTCGGGAGGCCGAGGCGGGCAGACCATCTGAGGTTGGGAGTTTGAGACTAGCCTGACCAACATGGAGAAATCCCGTCTCTACTAAAAATACAAAAATTAGCTGGGCGTGGTGGCGCATGCCTGTAATCCCAGCTACTTGGGAGGCTGAGGCAGAAGAGTCACTTGAACCTGGGAGGCGGAGGTTGCGGTGAGCCTTGATTGTGCACTCCGGCTTGGGCAACAAGAGCGAAACTCCGTCTCAAAAAACAAAACAAAACAAACAAAACAAACCAAGAGTTTGTCCTTAGTCTCTTTTCCTGGGGACTACAGGGACATCTAAAGGTTTAAACCTATACCTCTCCTTTGAGAGTTAGAGCCAGCCCAAGCAACTGACCTGAACCACACCTCCCACCCTGTAATGCAAATCAAGCTGCTTAGGGAGTTTAGCACAGGGCTTGAAATGTAATGTAAATTCAACAAATGTTTGCCTTCTCTCTGCAGAGGAGTGTTATCTTTTCTCCTAATAATTTCTGGTTTCTCAATGACTGGGTCTAACACTGACTATGGTTCACCCTGTTGCATATTTCTTTAGAGGTCCTTCACTGGGGGGTTCGGAAAGTTTAACAAACTCCTCCCGCCAGGCTGAGGAAGGAAAATTGCTTGAACCTGGGAGGCAGAGGTTGCAGTAAGCCAAGATCGCACCATTGCACTCCAGCCTGGGCAACAAGAGTGAAACTCCGTCTCAAAAAAAAGCAAACTCCTCCTTACGAAAGGCTGAAGGGCAATCTGCAAAAACCACCACCTCCCATTTCCAACAGCAATACTACTACTACTACCACCACAGGATGAGTATCCTTAATCCAAGATGCTCCAACATTTGGAACTTTTTGAGCACTCACATGATGCTCAAAGGAAATGCTCACTGGAGCATTCTGGATTTCAGATTTTTGGATTAGGGATGTTTAACCAGTAATTATAACACAAATATTCCAAAATTAAAAAAAAAACAAAAACAAAAAACCTCTGAAACCTGCAACACTTCTAGTGCCAAGCATTCCAGGTAAGGAATACTTAACCTGTATTATAAAAACACAGCTGCTGTCTTAGCTCCCCAGTGACAGTGACTTCCTCTTTCCCCAAGGTCAGCTTCACTTCTGGATATTTTTTTTGAGGTGGGGTCTCACTGCATCACCTAGGTGGAATGAAGCGACGCAACCTTGGCTCACTGCAACCATGGTCTCCCAGGTTCCAGTGATTCTCCTGCCTGAAGCTCCTGAGTGTCCGCGACTACAGGTGTGCACCACCACAGCTAATTTTTGTATTTTTAGTAGAGATGGGTTTTTGCCATGTTGGCCAGACCTCCTGACCTCCTGTGATCAGGTTGAACTCCTGACCTCAAGTGATCCACCCACCTTGGCCTCCCAAAGTGCTGGGATTACAGGCGTGAGCTACCACGCCCGGGCTTTGATTCTTTAGTTATGCCACATACTCCAGCTTCTCCTGCCGATTCCTGCTGGCTTCTCCATCAAAAATCAGTTTGTTTCCTCCTTTTCCCTCTCAGCACTTTAAGCGTGGGCCTGCCTCTTTCTATTCTCTCTTCATTTCCTCCCTAAGGCCACCTCAGACCACTAGGAACACCTGGCTCCTGAAAGGTTTAGCCAGGGTAATCGCCTAACTTCCAAATCCTAAGATTCTGAGCCATAACCTGTAATGCGGTTTCTCATTACTGTACATCAGACAGCTACGGCAGCAGAAACAGATCAACAAACACTCATGTTTTACCCAACAACATATACCTCAGCCTTTCCATCACATTTACAAAGTTTAAAAAAAAAAAAAAGAAATGGTAGTATAAAGTACTTATGTACCTGGAAAACAGGCAGTGGTTTTTAAATTGTCCCATGAAAATCAACATTTGAATACAACTTTTCATTTTAATAAAATTAATAAGTATTTTATATATATATTAAATGTCTGCAAGCCTTCAACCAAAAGCCACCTATGTCAAGGGCACTTTCATGCCCACAAGTAGACTGGATGGCAAATTATATCTGCCTGATGAGAGTGAGGAAGCTTGAGCATAAGATCTACAAATTGTGTTGATGACCAAACAGGAGTTGAAACTGATACCAACCAACACTGATCTTCTAAGTCATTTTTTAAAGGCCTCTGCATTAAGTAGAAACTGAAACTGATGCAGCCAGTATCATTACATTAGGATACACGTCACAACAATGAGGTCAACTGGATTTGAATTCATCAGTGCAAACATGAAAAGTATTTGCTGGGCTAACAGCTATGTAAAAGGAATCCTTTAACTCAAGAGTAGGCCGGGTGCGGTGGCTCACGCCTGTAATCCCAGCACTTTGGGAGGCAGAGGCGGGCGGATCATGAGGTCAGGAGATCGAGACCATCCTGGCTAACACAGTGAAACCCCGCCTCTACTAAAAATACAAAAAATTAGCCGGGTGTGGTGGCGGGCGCCTGTAGTCCCAGCTACTCGGGAGGCTGAGGCAGGAGAATGGCGTGAACCCAGGAGGCGGAGCTTGCAGTGAGCTGAGATCGCGCCACTGCACTCCAGCCTGGGCTACAGAGTGAGACTCCGTCTCAAAAAAAAACAAAAACAAAAAACAAAAAAAAAAAACCTCAAGAGTAACACTTGGAATAAGTATCCAAAACACAGTGTTGGCTGGGTGTGGTGGCTCATGACTGTAATCCCAGCACTTAGGGAGGCTGAGGTGAAAGGATTGCTTAAACCCAGAAATTACAGGTCGTAGTAAGCTATGACCCCACCTCTGCACTCCAACCTAAGGCTCTGTCTCAAAAACAAACAAAAAAAACCCATCACACCTGCCCTGCATTTCACTACCTAAGGAGTAGTAACTGGCTTACTGGTACTTCTCTGACACAGAATCACTGTTAATATTGAATATCTTTCATGTACAAGTTCAATGCTATCAGTCAGTCCAGAACCCACAGAATTTTTGTCCCTGATGATTCCTGCCACCCTATCTTATCAGCTGGATCTCAAGGTCACAGACCAAGCAAACATCCAGTTGTCGGAAAGGGTGGTAGTAGAAGGGCTGAGTCTGTGAATATAATCTTTCTAGGATGCACTTGTAACAAATGTGCTAGCTCAACACATCTATGTGAAATGAGATGGAAAAACACCGCATCTGGAGACTCTAGGTTACGATGTGGTCTAGGGGAGGGCCACAGGGACAACCCTTTGCTGATATCCCTATAATCATATTAGCAAATGCCAAGTACCTGAAGTTCCTTAACCACCTCTTCACTCCAAACCTGAAACCCGTCCTGGCAGCAATGATGAGCACAAAAGGAAGGTGAAGGTAAAGATTCAAAACCTTTTCTGACTTGAAACCCTTTATCGGAACTGATATTTTCAAAGCTTTTTTTTTTTTTTTTTTTGAGACAGAGTCTCACTCTGCCACCCAGGCTGGAGTACTGTGGTGTGATTTTGGCTCAATGCAACCTCCGACTCCTGGGTTCAAGCGATTCTCCTGCCTGAGCCTCCTGAGTAGCTGGGACTACAGGCATCTGCCACCACGCCTGGCTAATTTTTGTATTTTTAGTAGAGATGAGGTTTCCTCATGTTGGCCAGGACGGTCTTGATCTCTTGACCTTGTGATCCACCCGCTGTGGCCTCCCAAAGTGCTGGGATTACAGGCGTGAGCCACTGTGCCCAGCCTATTTTCAAAGCTTTAAGAACTGTGTTTTGTCAATAGTCAAATCAAAGTGCACCTTTAATTAAACAATCCAAAATGGGTCACAAAATGTGTAAAATACTGTAAAAATAATCTTTGTTCAGCACATTTTAGTTTTAGGAAAGTTACTGCCATTCTTCCTGGGTGTGGATATGCCAGAAGGAGAAAAACTATAATAATTTCAAAAACTAATTATTTACGTATTGCAAGATTCCATTTGCATGCAATGTTCTCTAGAAAAGACAAAAAGTAGATTAGTGGTTGCCTGGGGACTATGGTGATGGTCGCATAACTCTATAAATTTACTACAAATCACTGAATTGTACACTTTTAACAGATTAATTTTATGGAATGAAATTACATAATAAAGTTGCTTAAAAAACTATTTGGAATGGTTCTCAGATTTCTACTAAGAATTAAGTTATCTGTGAATACAACAATTTAAATCTTAAAGCAACCATTACCATGATCATTACTTCCTAATCTGATCATCACATCATAAAAGAATCCAAGACCTTATTTTATTACAGCGGCAGTGTTATTTTTCTACCCAAGAGAGAAAAAACTGGCTGGGCACCATGGCTCACGCCAGTAATCCCAGTACTTTGAGTGGCCTAGGTGGGCAGATTCCTTGAGCCAGGAGTTTCAGATCAGCTTGGGCAACAAGGTGAAACCCCATCTCTTCAAAAAAATACACAAATTAGCCAAGCGTGGTGATGCATGTCTGCAGTCCTAGCTACCTGGGAGGCTGAGGCAGGAGGATTGCTTGAGCCTGGGAGGCAGAGGTTGCAATGAGGTAAGATGGTGCTACTGCACTCCAGCCTGGGCAACAGAGTGAGACTCCGTTCCCCCGCCCCCCTAAAAAAGCTAAGCTAAAAACAAGTTGATGAAATAGAAAACATGAGAGATGATACCACTGCATCTGAACTCTCACAATTCCTAACAGAAGTACGTGATAATTGTTTATGATAAATATCTTAATTTCAATAACTCTTCCTTAGATATAGAAAAGTACTTACATTCATCATAAAATCCATAAATTCTGTTGATGCTGGCACATTCATGGTTCCCTCTGAGAAGAAAAAAATTCTCAGGATATTTGATTTTGTAGGCCAGTAAGAGGCAGATCGTCTCCAATGACTGCTTTCCCCTGTCCACATAGTCCCCAAGAAACAGGTAGTTGCTTTCTGGTGGGAAACCACCGTACTCAAAAAGTCGCAGCAAATCATAGTATTGTCCATGGATGTCACCTGGAAGCAAGAATTTTGTTACACAGTGTTCCCATACTTAAAGCTCAATCCACTAACAAAGCTTTGGAAAGACATTCTTTAAATATTCATTGTAAAATGGCATTGACCTCTAGTAATGAGAGTTTAATTGGGCAGCCAACACTAAGTAATTTCCAATCTTACATCATATTTAGTTCAATTGAGCTTAACAAAAATTTTAAGTATATGTGTATGTCCAGAACCTCACATAAAATTCAACTATTAAGAATTTATTCTGTGGAAAGGGTTATTATGTCCAAGCATGCATTCTTGCCAAGTAACATGGTATCCCTTTCAGGCTGACTGATCAATATCAGATCTCTGACAGCTCAGTCTCTGGGTACTGTGTCAGCAGAACTGCTGCACTTCTAGTGAGTCTTGGCCCCATCTGAACAAAAGCACATACACACATACACACCCCCCCCACCCCCCACCCATCAATGCATTTAGCTTTCAATTTCTCCCTGCTAGATAATGCCAAAGAACATTTTACTTTTAAAAACATGAACACAAAGTTTTATCAATGCAAATATGCTATAAGAATATATTACTCAAATGAATAAAGTTTAGTTTTACATTGAGTTAAAACAGATTATGTGCTTCTATTATGCAGAAAACAGAACCACAAAATCAGCATCAAGGAAGTTCTATTTTTAGCTATAACCAGTGTTGCTTTAAACTTAAACATATTCCTATACATCCAGGTAGTTCAGACCTTTCCTCAGCTCTCCATTCTTAGTTTCATTTTTTTCTCCTGCAATGTTTATTCCTTCAGCAAAATATTTTTTAAAAAAATCTGAAGTACATCTAAGTAAACTAAGTCCATTAGAGGTATTTATTCTAAAGCTACTATTTAACTTACTTTTAAGTAGTTCCAAGCTATTCGCAAACAGGATAATCATTTTGCTAGCTAATACAAGGTCATCAACATATCCTTGACTCAGTTAATCGATCATGTAACGAAAGATAACTTGTGTGCCCCAAACTTACCACATATTTTGAGTGGTGCTTCAAGTTCTAGTAGGATAGGCTGACTGAGAAAGATTTCACGAGACTTTAAGCACAGTCCTCTGATTTCATTCTCCTGAAGCTGGACATTCTTACCAGGTTTGGACCCTCTCACTGCAAGAGAAAAATCGCAATTAGTCCAATGAAGCCAAAATACAAAATACAATACGAGATTTAGATAAAGGGGCAAAAACATGGTTTAACTAGCTTTCTGAGTGGCTTCATTTTCAGGACACTTATAATAAACATGGTTTTAATGTCTAATTAGAATCTTAAAATCTTAGACAAGACTTAATTGCATCTTCGATACCAAATAAGACTTCTTTTATAGTATTCCAAAAAAAGAGCCATCCTGTCTGTGCAAATGCTGTTAGAAACAGGACTGCAGGCCAGATGCAATGGCTCACGCTTGTAATCCCAGCACTTTGGGAGGGTGAGGTGGGCAGATCATGAGGTCAAGAGATCCAGACCATCCTGGCCAACATGGCGTGCACCTGTAATCCCAGCTACTCGGGAGGCTGAGGCAGGAGAATCGCCTGCACCTGGGAGGCGGAGGTTGCAGTAAGCCAAGATCGCGCCACTGCACTCCAGCCTGGCAACACAGCGAGACTCCGTCTCAAAAAAAAAAAAAAAGAAAAGAAACAGGATTGGAAATACTCAGAACCCTCCCCCATCAGTGTTTTCCAGAGGACCATGGGTATCTCCTCCTGAGGATCTCTGATTTAATTTACCTATGAAAAAATGTTAGTGTTGTTTTCATTTCATTAAGAAAACGTTGGTTCATTGTACTTATTTTGCCATGCATTTTCTGGGCCTGCATTTGGGTTTATGCTCACGTCTATATAGGGCAAAGGATGTCAGTCATGTGCTATACTGTAAGAAAGCACGTTCCCTAATAATTTGAACAGATAAGATAATAATGGGAGAAAGAAATCATTGCACAGCATGGGGCATCCACACCACCAGAGCACTTAGGGTTCTTCTATCAAAGTACAAACTTTGCAACAGAACTCACTTGTCAGCACGTAGGTAGTTGTGGGAAAGAAATTTTGTTTTGGTTCCAGTGTTAACAGACTGGATAGTCATTAGATACAGATAAAGTAGCACGGAACTGCTAAATGTACCTTAATTTTACAGTTATAAAGTTCACTTTTGGACCCCAAAATATGTAACTAAGTCTCATTCTGATAAAAATATTATACAACAAGAAGCAATAAAAGCATAGTAATAATAGTCTTCGAGGAAAGATATGAAACAGATGCATATTTAATAAAACAGCAACTGAGCAACAAAAATGTTTTTTCCATAAGTAATCTTTTTTCTCTCTAGACACACATACAGAGTTAGAACTCAGGAAATACTCCCGGTGAAAGATGGGATCCCCACTTCATTGGCCAGAAAATGCCAATCATTAGTGATTTCACCACAAGTTAACCAAAAACTTGGGCAGACTGCCCAGCAGGAAGCTTTATTTTCGGCTAGGAAGGAAATCCTAGAAGCTTCTGGTTTCAACGTGAATTTTTTTCAGCAGAGTCCCACACTTATGAATGAATAGCTAACTCTAAGTCTTCCAGGAGAATATTTCTGCGATAAATAGCTCATACCATATAATGGGCAAGCTTTGTTGTATGAATGCTATTGTAGTTAGTCAACGCCATCAGATGAAATCAATGTTGCTAACAATTTTTTTTTTTTGGCTTTGGAAGCTCTCCACTGTCACCTTTGAACATAGTTTATATTTGTTTTAACTCCTTTATTCTGTTTCTGTTTGTCCTCTGGGTAAGGACATTCAGAGATCAGTAAAAAGCAAAAGCAATACTAACAGCAATTTAAAAATTCTTCTTTTTTGAAGAAGCCTGGTGCCCAGGCTGGAGTGCAGTGGCATGATCATGGCTCACTGCAGCCTCAACCTTCCAGGCTCAAGTGATCCTCTTGCTCTGGCCCCCCAAGTGCCGGGATTACAGGCATGAACCACTGCACCTGGCCTTAAAAATTACTCTTAATATTAAGATTAGATGCAGCTTTTCCAGAAAAAATAAAGATTTGTATTTAAAGAATGGTGCTTATGAAAAACATCAACAAACATGGTCTGAAAGCTTCTTAAATACCCTAAAATTAGCAGAAAGAAAAAAGTTATATAAAGATAGAAACTGCCAAAACCATCTTCCATCAGTTATCATACAACTGCTCAGACTTCAGGCCTCTGCTCAGATACCACACTTCACCCTGGAGAAAAGCTTCTCTCATCCATCTCCTCTCCCCTCACAAGCTTGCTGCATGCTTTTTGAAAGGCTCTCTCAACATCAGGTCACTACCCACCACACCCCCTCAACCATGCTTGTATTTGTTTTATACTTGCCAGTTTGCTTCTGCCGGCTCATCTGGACCCGCTGGTAGAATGTAAACCCACAGCAGTAAACTCACAGCAGTAGTCCTGCTCTGTAGTGTACATGAGCCATAGCCAGCATGCAGCAGGTGCTCAAAATTTGTTGCATGACTGAAATCTGGATAAGTCTTTAAGTAGTGTTGACTGGTGGCATTAGAATTAAACATACATTCCAGACTATATATTTATTTATTTAGAGATGGAGTTTCACTATTGTTGCCCAGGCTGGAGTGCAATGGCGCGATCTCGGCTCACTGCAACCTCCGTCTCCCGGGTTCAAGCAATTCTCCTGCCTCAGCCTCCCGAGTAGCTGGGATTACAGGCATGCGCCACCACATCCAGCTAATTTTGTACTTTTAGTACAGACGGGGTTTCTCCATATTGGTCAGGCTGGTCTCGAACTCCCGACCTCAGGTGATCCACTGCCTCGGCGCCCAAAGTGCCGGGATTACAGGTTTGAGCCACCGTGCCCAGCCCAGACTATATACTTTTGATGAGCAAAAAGCCTGTTTCTGCACTATAAAATTATAAAACAATAGTGCCACTTGCTTACCAGGCTTTACTGGAGTATTTTTCAAAGTATGAAAATCTAGAATTACTCTTAAATTTCACGTTGAATTGTCTAACAGAGATTTCAAATGGGGCTTGGCAGTCCAAGTGAACACTGGAGAGCTCTTAAAAGTTGTCATATCAGGCTGGGCGTGGTGGTTGGTTACTGCGGAGGCTGAGGCAGAAGAATCGCTTGAACCCGGGAGGTGGAGGTTGCAGTGAGCTGAGATCGTGCAACTGCACTCCAGCCTGGGTGACAGAGTGAGACTCCATCTCAAAAAAAAAAAAAAAAGTTGCCATATCAGCCAAAAGCATACAAATTCACTTCACTATTTTTTTCTTTCTTTTTTTGAGATGGAGTCTCGCTCTGTTGCCAGGCTGGAGTGCAGTGATGCGATCGTGGCTCACTGCAACCTCCACCTCCTGGGTTCAAGTGATTCTCCTGCCTCAGCCTCCCAAGTAGCTGGGATTATAGGCGTGCGCCACCGTGCCTGGCCGACTTCACTATTTTCAATGTCCATCAAACAGAATTATTTACTCATTGTAGTTAACATTTACTGAGCACTTATCCACTAGGCACTGTACTAAGGGCTTTATATTGCCATTCAATCCTGTCAACGATCCTAGGAAGTCAGGCACTGTCATCTCCCATTTTACAGTGACTTAGTCCAAAGTCACAGAGCTTAAGGACACGAGGCCGCGATGCTACATCTAGTGGTGCATCCACCATACCACCCTCCCAATTAAGAATCTGTTCTACATTGAACTTCAAAACCAAAGGAGAAGGCCGGGCACGGTGGCTCATGCCTGTAATCCCAACACTTTGGGAGGCCGAGACGGGTGGATGACCTGAGGTTAGGAGTTCGAGACCAGCCTGGCCAACGTGGTGAAACCCCCATCTCTACTAAAAATACAAAAATTTGCTGGGCATCGTGGTGCACGCCTGTAACCCCAGCTACACAGGAGGCTGAGGCACGAGAATCACTTGAACCCGGGAGGTGGAGGTTGCAGTGAGCCGAGATTGTGCCACTGCACTCCATCCTGGGCAACAAGAAAGAAACTCCGTCTGGGCCAGGCACGGTGGCTCATGACAGTAATCCCAGCACTTTAGGAATCCGAAGCGGGCGGATCACCTGAGGTAAGGAGTTCGAGACCAGCCTGGCCAACATGGTGAAACCCCGTCTCTACTAAAAATACAAAAATTAGCCAGGCGTGGTGACAGGCACCTGTAATCCCAGCTACTCGGCAGGCTGAGGCAGGAGAATTGCTGGAACCCAAGAGGCAGGTTGCAGTGAGCCCAGATCGCATCATCACACTCCAGCCTGGGGAACAAGAATGAGACTTTGTCTCAAAACAAACAAACAAACTCCGTCTCAAAACAAACAAACAAACAACAACAAAAAAGCAACACCAACTTAGACCTAAGGATGTGACTTTTCAGTACAAGTATTAATATTTCTTTATCTGGCTAGAAAGGGAGATTCAGGAAAATGTATTATTACTGTTAAAAGTGAAGGTTGCTCTGTAGAAATATATCTGATCTATTTTTCTGGCAAATCACTGACATGAGCAATAATAAAAACTTCCACACATTTTTACTGAAAACAAACTGGTAAAAATTTGAATTATAAAAGAACAGCAGCCAGATGCGGTGGCTCGGACCTATAATCCCAGCACTTTGGGAGGCCGAGGTGGGAGGATCGCTTGAGCTCAGGAGTTGGAGACTACCCTGGGCAACACGGTGAAATTCAGTCTCTACCAAAAATACAAAATATAGCTGGACATGGTGGCATGCGCCTGTAGTCCCAGCTACTCGGGAGGCTAAGATGGGAGGATCACTTGAGCCCGGGAGATAGATGCCGCATTGAGCCGAGATCATGCCACTGCACTCCAGCCTGGGCCACAGAGTGAGACCCTGTCTCAAAAAATTTAAATAAATAAAATAGCATTGGTGATTATTTACAACACCAGCTCTTTCTCATAAGCAATACTACTTTTGAAAGTTAGTTGCTGGCAAAAAGCAAAGCAAAGATGGAAACTATGGAAGGAAATTTAAGACAAGTTTGAGATTATTTATGAGGCATAAAAAAGTATTTTCCTTGCCACATAAAGGCCCCTTAATTGTTTAAAGAAAAACATATTAAAGAAATAGCATATACTAAAAAAGCCCTAGCTGAATTCTAATGAAGTTTCAGAACCTAAGAAAGGCACAAGTGGTATAAAAATAAGCCAACGAAGATTTTGCTGTTTTAAAATAATCCTGTTAAAAAGTAGGTGATAATTCTAACAATATGCCACATCATATTCATTTCAGTGAAATCAATAGCCTCATGATATTTGACACATTTAGGAAAATAAGACTCAAACCAAAACAAAAAACAGTAAATACTTCCAACATTAAGCACTCCCATAAATAACTGAGTTCTTTTCTGCAAAAGTATAAACCACAAAAATGTTATCAAGAATCCTTTGGGCCGGATGCGGTGTCTAACGCCTGTAATTCCAGCACTTTGGGAGGCCGAGGTGGGTGGATCAGCTGAGGTCAGGAGTTCGAGACCAGCCTGGCCAACATGGTAAAACCCCATCCCTACTAAAAATACAAAAATTAGCAGGGCATGGTGGTACATGCCTGTAGTCCCAGCTACTCAACAACTGAGGCTGAGGCAGGAGAAATCGCTTGAACCTGGGTGGTGGAGGCAGCAGTGAGCCGAGATCCTGCCACTGCACTCCAGCCTGGGTGACAAAGACTCAAAAAAAAAAAAAAAAGAAAAGAAAAGAAAAGAAAAAAGAATACTTTAGTTTCTCTGCAAAGTCACCAGCAGAAAGACTTCCATGTTCTGATTATCACAATTTTTATTCCACACCCTGCCCTCTCCCATCCTGATTTTCCTAACTGATGGGGTTACACTTCAGGCATTGAGAAGTGACACCAAGGCAGGGAGCTGTGGTTCACGCTTGTAATCCCAGCACTTTGGGAGGCTGAGGTGGGAGGATTGCTTGGGGCCAGGAGTTAAACAACAGCCTAGGCAACACCCCTGTCTTTAAGAAAAAAAGAAAAAGAAAAAAAAAATAGCCAGGTGTGGTGGTGTGTGCCTATAGATCCGGCTAGCCAAGAGGATGAGGAGGAAGAATCGCTTGAACCCAGGAGTTCAGGTCTCCAGCCTGGGGACAGAGTGAGACCCAGTCTCTAGTAAAAAAAATAAAAGTGACATCATTTTTTTCAAGGCAGATAGGATGTGGCTGCAAAACACTGTCTACTGTTCTCAATAAAGCATCTTGAGTTTTCTACACCTCGAGTAAAACCAATCCATTAAAAACTTTAATTTTCCACAGTCTAAGAACACATTTCGGTAATATACCACTGAGTAGACTACATTTTGAGTTTTCATTTGCTGTAAGCTTTACTGTCGGTGATGACCACTACCTTCTAGAAGAGGGATGACAGTAAACCCCAGTGAAGTGGGGAAGCTGGAGATATCAGACAAATCACCAAGATCCACAAACACATCATCTGTTCTTGATGCTTTGGATACAGAGGTATGATCTTAAAATATCAAACTCTATCCTGGAATTCCATAAGCTCCATGGAAATGAAATCTTTCCTTCTTGGTCTTGAATGACTTTCCAGTTCTTTATCTACAAAGCGACTGACACCCAGAATATTATCTCCTTCATATTTCAATCTCTCAGGTCAACTAACGGCCTCAATTGTAAATTAAGTTAAATGGTGAAGTCCACATAACATCAATAATTTCCCTGCTTCACCATCAGGAATCCTCACCTAGTCAAGTGGGCTGACTGGTACTGTGATTCTGCACAACAGGTTACAGGTTGTAATAGGACTGTGCTTTCAAAGACATCAAATCACCTCACTAATTTCTACAGCTGACCACTGCTGGGCTACAACTGCATGTCCATTTGCCCAGTTATGAGGAGGAACACCCTAGGCTCAGAATGCAGAGCGCTCCTGTGTGCCACATCCCCCGCAAGCACAACGTCACACACAATTCTGTCAGATTTCACTGCTGCCTCCTGCTACTGACAGGCAAGAGGGCACTGCGGGCACAAGGAGAGTAATCCTTTTTCAATGCTGTGGTTTAAAAAAGGACTCCTGCAAGCTGCAGATCATCTGTCTCCAACAGAGCTTTCCCACCTTGCCTAGAAGGAGAGGAAGTGGGCATATGACCAACATACTGATGGGAAAGGAAGGGCAAGGGCTCACATCAGAGTTCTTATCAATGAGGGAAATAGAAACTGACAACTTGGATGTGAGTGTAAAAATTACCTGCTCTGTAAACAAATAATTACAGGCTGGGCACGGTGGCTCATGCCTGTAATCCCAGCACTTTGGGAGTCTGAGGCGGGCAGACCACTTGAGGTCACGAGTTCAAAACCAGCCTGGCCTCATCTCTACTAAAAATACAAAAACTTGGCCGAGCGTGGTGGTGCATGCCTGTTAATCCCAGTTACTCAGGGGGCTGAGGCACCAGAATCGCTTGAACCAGGGAGGCAGAGGTTGCAGTGAGCCAGGATCCCACCACTGCACTCCAGCCTGGGTGACAGAGTGAGACTCTGTCTCCAAAATAAAATAAAAAAATAAATAATTACAGGTGTTCATTAGGAAAGATTACTTTTGGTTTTTTTTGGTTAGCATATTAAGAAACCTTCCCCTTTTTAAACCATTATGTTTGTCCTTTATTATCTTTAGGACCAGGGATGGCTAAACACCAGAATATGAACGTTTTATACTGCATCAAAAAGTTGAACACATGGGTTATTTAAACAATCTTAGAGTTTCAGAATATCTGAACACTCCCTACCTTCAGAACAACCCTTATGTATCAGAGGATTAAATCTGTAAGCACTTTCTGTGAGCCAGGGCAGAGATCATATTTAAATCACTAAAACAAGTCAGGCAATTCTGCAGAGCCTGACATGGTCTTGCACTTTGACAACGGCCTTCTTCAAAGCAAAGATGCTTCTTGCAAACCAAGATGTGAAGTAAGTTACAACCACCTGCTATGCAAAAAAAATGCTAGCCACCATGGCTCCTTGAAGGAGGTCATTTACAAAGTAAAACTGCCCCAAATCTCACTTGTCTTCAATACATCAGAACAAATCAACAGCTGGCTTATTTTCTCTCAAAATGCCATTTCACTGTGTAGTTATTTAAATAACTAACATCAGTTATACTAAGGAGTTAACAACCTTAAGGTTTTATCATCAGCAAGGCAGAGCTTGGATAAAAGCATCCATGGTGGGTTGCAGAGGTGATGCCTCGCTTACAGAAATACTCAAGAGTTCAGAGAAGAAAAGAACTGCAAAGGTTAGTGACTAAGATCTAAACCAACATGCTGTTTTTCTTAAGACTTCACTTTTCAGTTAGCTTTTCAGTACTATTACTCAGCTACTTCTCAACTAGGTTATACTGCTCTCAAGCTTAAAAGATCAATTCTAAACACGTAAAAAAATCTACCAAAGTCACAAAAGTCATATTCCCTCTACTTTCAGATATACTTACATCTTAAAGTATTTAGGGGAAAAAAAGGTTTTGGGGGCATTACGAAAAGAACAAAATTTAGGCCGGGCATGGTGGCTCATGACTATAACCCCAGCACCCGGGGAGGCCGAGGTGCGAGGATTGCTTGAAATCAGGAGTTTGAGAACAGCCTGGGCAACACAGTGAGACTCTCATTTCTATTTTAAATTATTAAATTTAATTTTTTTAAATAAAAAATTGTAAAACACAGAATTTATTACCAACATCATTTAACTTAGATATCTACATATCCTCAATGGATCATCTTCAACTGTTTCTCTGCCAATTTAACACCCACGAGAAAAAAAGAAATTTAAGTATACTTTGCAGTTAGCCTATTCCCAAGGCATTAAAATGCAGTGCTTTATTAATTTCAGCAAAAAATGAAATATAAGAAAACCTGGTTTTCAAGTGCCACATAACAAGAGGAACTATTAAGAAACAATGATCTCATTTTAGATGTATCATTACTTACCAGGCAAAGTACTTATTAGGATTTTAAAGATCAAAATTAACAAAAGCTGTTTATGAATAGAGGCAGTTATGGGCAAACCAGAACTTAAATTAGCAAGCCTTAGATGATCTTAAAATTCTAATGTTTCTAATCCATGCAAATTCCAACTTTTCCTGTTTCCTCAGAGAAATAAAGCCACACATATCCCTGCAGAGATAAGCAGAATTTTAAAATTTAGAAAGAAAATATTTAACAAAAATTTCCTTTCTTACAGCAAACTATTTTAATCAGTTTCTGACCAACTGCTGCCTCGAATAAATTAAAGAACTATATTAACTAGTATGAAAAAGTATGGTTCTTATATAAATACCTGGCATTAAAAGAATGACAAGGTTTTCACCTACAATACAAGGTTTTCACCTGCAATAACATTTCAAGAGCATTTCAGGGGTCCTTAATGACATTTAGTGTTTTTTTGTTGTTTTTTTTTAAAGACAGCATAAAAGGAAAGAATGCATAGATTAAGAAAAGGACGAGATATTTTCAGGAGCTTCATTTTAATAACTTACTTTAAAAGATCTGTAAATTCTAACACCAGAGCTGTCCAACTGTTCATGCCCTCGACTCCACCACTCACAGCGTTTATAGTCCAACAATATTTTAGGACTGTATAAAGGCAAAAAGCAGTTAAAACTGCCAAGTTCCCATTATGAAGTGTCCAAGTTAGGGGATATGACTGAATTCTTACAAAGTCTTGGATAAGATGTTAGCATCCGTTGACATGCCCTTGAATCTGAAAGCAGCTCATTTCAGCTTCCGTCTTTAAAAGCTGAACCTCGCCCCTCTCCCACATCAACATGAATCAATTGCCAGGCACCTCACAAGTCTTAGATGAGCCGAAATTTAAAGCTTTCTATTAACCTTTACTTAACCACTGGCCACCTTCCTTCCTACATAAGGTGACAGTGTTGTCTGTAGCGGGTTCTAGCTCCCGGCTATGTGGATTTGAAATCCAACTGTCACTAACTGTGTGACCTTGGTTAAGTGACTTCATCTCAGTTTCTTCTGTAAAATAACAAAAACAAAAAAAATTGCAAATATCTTGCAATGGGTGGGAGAATTAAATGAAATCTGTCTTAAGTGCTCAAAGAATGCCTGACACACAGTAAGCGCTTTAGAAGCGTCAGTTATGATTACAGTAATAATTCATGGATGCAAAGTGCTTAAGACAGAGCCTGGCACATTGGAAAGATAATGATAGCGTCAGCCTCGTTGGCTTCCTCGTCAGATGCACGTTCAGGAAAAGAGCGCGGAGACCTCTCCAAGATTAGAACAACTTAAAAGGATTTGGAGGGCAGGCGAAGACAGGTTCTCACACCTCTTGAGACATGAACCAAGTAACAAGAAATGGGCCCCCCAAGACCCCAGAACCACGAAAAATAAAAATAAAAGCAAGCAGGAAAAGAGCCCCCAAACCCGGCGGAACTCATGCCCTCATCAAACTGCCTTCCGAGAGGACGAGCACCGAAAAGCCCATCTGGCACAGTACGGCACACGTCGTCCAGGAGGCTGGACTGGGATCCCCAACCATCGCTCCAAAGACCCGTCCGGTGTGCGGGGGCAAACGGGTAGGGGCGGGAAACGTGGGGGTGGGGAGCGGAGTTTTCAAATTCCACGGCCGGGAGGAAGCCTGCACCCTCGTGCAATGAATGAGCGGAGCCTGGAGGGTCCGCGGCTGGCGACAAGTTGGGAATCCCGGGCTGGCCTCTCTCCGGCTGCAGTCCCCGGCCCGTGGGCCAACTCGAGGAGCTCACTCCCCACGGTGCTGCAAGCCCAACCGGCCTCCCAATTCCCCTCCCTCGAGCCCCCGGGGCCGCCTGCCGCCCTCGGGACCGCCTCCCCCTTCAGCCGCCCGCCGCCCCCCTTACCTTCCAGCAGCCGTTGGATAATGCTGTCGATGTTGAGTTTATCTAAATCCGCCATCGCCTTCCCACCGCCGACCCTCCCGCAGCGGCGCCGCCGCCGGCTCGCGCCCGGGACTCACACCTCCTTTCCCACCCCACGAGCAGAGGCGGTGGTGGCGGCGGTGGCAGCAGCCGCGGCGGGTCCCCCCCCTGCCACCCCGCTCCCTGCTTCCTCCTTCTCTCCCCACTGGAACCACGAGAAGAACAAAATGGCCGCCGACTCCTTAGACAGCCTCGGGCGGCGCACGGATGCGCGCGGGGAGTGCAGCGGCCCGGCCGGGACTTCTTTATGGGCCATAGGGCGCGCGGGAGGGGGCGGGGCCCGGGCGCGGGAGGGGGCGGGGCCCGGGCGCTGGGCGGGGCGGAGATGGTTGAGCGCAACCGCGTCCCCGCACGGGATCCTTCCGCCAAACGGGCCGAGTAAATAGGCCCGCCCCCAATGCCGGGCCCGAGCGAGAGCTGCAAAGTTGCACGCGGGAGTTGGGGCTGGGGGAGGAAATGCAGCTGTGCACACCGCCGGTTGCGGCCATCGCCGGATCTTGTGCATTGAGGCTAGATGTTTGCAGACCTGGACAGGTGGGAGCTCACCGAGGGATTTCGGGGGTCCTGGAATTTACCCTTTAAGATAAATCTGGGGTGAGGATGGAAAAGGAGAATAATAAAGAAAAGAAGGTTGACTTATTTTGGATTCAGATATACTGGAACTTGGGACAAGAGAAAGGTTTATTTGGTAACTAAAAAAAAAAAACCCTCTTTCAGATAAGTCAAAATGTAACAGTTACTCATTGTGAGTCGTGGGTATATGGGTATTTGTATACATATTTTTTGTGCACTTCTGTAACTTTAGGGGTAAAAAATCCATCCTCAAAGAAAATTTTATCATTTCTGTCCCTTGGATTTATCTTTCCTGAACTCGGAAAGTTATGTAATCATCGGGACGGTTATCCCGATTCTAGCCAGGGCAAAGTTGAACGAGCGCGTGCAGCAGTTAAAAGGGGAATTTGCAGATTTCACGCGTGCAGGCCGGGGGCGGGAAGAGAAGATGCAAGCTGCGCGGGCGGTCCTGGGTTCTGCAGACACCCGAAGAAACTTTGGCCCATTCCTCTCCGGCTTCCCAGCCTCCCCGAGGGCACTCCTATCCAAGGGGCCCCCAAACTGTGCCACCTCCAGGGGCTGCGCGTCGACTTTGGCTGGGTTTGGAAGTACAGCCCACACTCAGCAAACAGATCGGCTCTCTTTCCTGACCTTTCCATGTACGTTGCTTCCTGCAGCGCTTTACATTTTGCAAAGCCGCCTCTCTCCGAGAAATTCATTTTGTTTCCCAAGGCGTGCAGGATGCACGAATCCCCATCTCAGTATGCCACGAGGTAATTGCACCACCCAGGCATCCTCTTCCAAAGCAATGTCCTCAGGGTGCGGGCTCCGTGTCCCCTTACTTGGGCCCCCTCGCTACTGGTGCAGGGCCCTTGAGTTTCAGAACTCAGCCTATCGATCCACTTTCCTCAGGCACCAACTCACTTTCCCCTGCTACAGCTCTGTCCACCAGAAGTCACATAAGTGCCATTTGTCAGGCCAAGGCAATGAGCCCAGTTGGTGACATTCGGAGTTGGTGCCCAGCGCTGCTGTGAACATCTGGCTATGGAGGTCGGGGGGGCTCTTGCTGGAGTCCACAGGACTTTGGGCTACTCCAGGGCAGGGTGCATCATCGGAATGGCATTTAGGGTAGAAATATGAAAGACAGCAATTCATTCAGCAGACAAATATTTATGGAGTACCCACTCTGTGCCAGGCATTTGTTCTAGACAGGGAAGCAGGGGTGATCAAGACAGACAAGGCTTTTCTCTATGGAGAGTCATTTAGTCAGTCAGATGGTAAGCAAAGATGCAAATAAAAATATCAGCTTCTGATAAGTGCAGTGGAGAAAAATAAACAAGAAAAAAATGCTACTGTGTTCATTTCTTAGTATGTGCCAAAAAATGATCTCATTGAATCCCCAAGATAATCCTAGGAATTATGTCCTATTCCTATCACCCCCATTTACAGATGAAGAAAGTGAGGCACAGAGAGGCTAGGGTGGTTGCTGAAGGTCACACAGCCAGGAAGTTACAGAGTCAGGGCTGGAACTCAGGACAGCCTGAAACCACAGCCCTCGTTCATATTCAGTAAAACCCGGCAGTGAACCCCCAGCAGCGTTCACATCCCTGGTACATACTGGGCACATATCAATTTGGAACCCAGTGGAATGACTGAATTGTGTCTCTGCCCACAATAGGAGTGCCATAATTTTCCTCATGCAAAATGGCAGGTGTGTTAACCTCTTGCAACATCATCAGGGCTGGAGGACTTCAGACTGAGCTGGGACATGGGGAGAGCCTCTGTCCCCAGGCTGTTTTCTGCTGGGCAACTCCCCTCCAGAGTTCAGTTCTGCTGGCACATGCCTAAGTGATTAGCTGGCTCTGAGCCTGAGCATGGCATAGCTCACCAGGGTGGGCCCTCACAGCTCCCAGGAACCAGCAAATAGCTGGTGGAGGAAAGCACTGATTCCCTATTCACCTTTTTCTGCCATTATCAGCACCAGTGGCTTTCCAAAGATGAGTTGATATAAGCATCCTGTCAGAAAGGATACAGCCTAATAAATGGGATGTCCCTTCCCCTCTCTAGGCCTCAGTTTGCCTATCTGTAAAATGAGGAGAGTGGATTAAAGTGCACTTTTCAAACTGTCTTTCCTGGCTCTACAGAGCTTTCTTAGGGGCTGCTGAAGATGATGGGGAGCTGATAATTAGAAGAGAGTGGCTGTGGCCAAATATTGGAAACTCAATAGTGTCTCTGAGGATATTTAGGCTTTGAGGGGGGATCCCAGTGCCTAAAGGGACCTGGCTGATAATACGAAAGAATTCAGCCTCTGGGTAGGGACTGGAGCAAACTGAGCCCACGTTTCATCCAAGGGGGCAGCCACTTCTCAGCTCCAGTCCCCTGGGGCCACTTGTGGCCAGATCCTCTGAGTTTTTGGTAAAACTTGAACATATGGATTTTTATGTTAAATGTTCCAATTTTAAAAAGTCGGTCATGAACTCAAAATCTTCTAAAACAGTGTGAGGCAGACAAAGCATATCTGTGGGTTACATTTGGCCCTAGGCCAGCAATTTGGAACTCTGTTCTAGAAGGCTGGGGATGAACTTTATTCTCTCCGTCCTTCCAATTTAATGAGCATTAGGATTGTGGTGAGATGATTGGAAGAAGTGTTGGTGGCTCGGCGCAGTGGCTCATGCACTTTCGGAGGCCAAGGTGGGTGGATCATTTGAGGCCAGGAGTTCGAGACCAGCCTGGACAATATAGTGAAACACCATCTCTACTAAAAATACAAAAAGTAGCTGGGCGTGCTGGTGGGCGCCTGTAATCCCAGCTACTCCAGAAGCTGAGGCATGAGAATTGCTTAAGTCCAGGAGGCGGAGGTTGCGGTGAGCTGAGACCGTGCCACTGCACTCCAGCCTGGGCGACAGAATGAGACTCCATCTCAAAAAAAAAAAAGAAAGAAAGAAGTGTTGAGTGTTGGTGATGAGGTTTGCCTGCAAATCTAGACCTCCCTGGATATTCCGGGGGTTTTATACAAAGGAGGGAACCATGGGGAAAAAATATGGGTGAATGCTCTTTGACAACGTCCACAGTTCTATCTCTGCATCCTGTGGTGTTACCGGCAGACACTTGTATTCTTTTGGGCAACGTTTGTCGAGGCCGTACTGGGTGTCAGGCACTGTGTGAGAAGCTGGGGACATAGCAGTGAATAAGCCAGACTTAGTCCCTGTCCTCATGGAGCTCCCAGTCTAGAGAAAGACACAGACGGGAACAGATAAACCATTTGAGGAGGATAATTTCAGAGAGTGGCGATTTCGTGAGAAAATTAGAAAGGGTCATGTGACCACATAGGAGGACTGAAGATTTGACATTTGAGTCAAGATGTGAAGGATGAAAAAGAGAAAGTCATGGGAAGGATGGCATAGGCGAAGAATATTCCCGAAAGAAGGACCACCAAGTGCAAAGGCCCTGAGGCAGGAATAATCTTCCAGTGTTGGAGGAATGGGAAAAATGCCAGAGTGGCTGGAGCACAGTGTGAAAGGTAGGAGAAGAGTGTCAGAAATGGGGGTTGGAAGGCTGGGCGCAGTGGCTCACGCCTGTAATCCTAGCACTTTGGAAGGCCGAGGCAGGCAGATCACTTGAGGTCAGGAGTTTGAGACCAGCCTGGCCAACATGGTCAAACACCGTCTCTACTAAAAATACGAAATTTAGCCGGGAGTAGTGTCGGGTGACTGTAATCCTAAGCTACTTGGGAGGCTGAGGCAGGAGAATCGCTTGAACCCGGGAGGTGGAGACTACAGTGGGCCGAGATCGCGCCATTGCATTCCAGCCTGGGTGACAGAGAGACTCTAACTCAAAAAAAAAAAAAAAAAGAAGAAGAAGAAGGTGGGAATTGGAGAAGTGGCCAGAGGCCAGATCACTCAGGGTTTTTTTTTGTTTGTTTGTTTTGTTTTTCACTCTTGTTGCCCAGGCTGGAGTGCAATGGCACGACCTTGGCTCATGTAACCTCTACCTCCCGGGTTCAAGCGGTTCTCCTGCCTCAGCCTCCCAAGTAGCTGGGATTACAGGTGCCTGCCACCATGCCCCGGCTAATTTTTGTATTTTTAGTAGAGACAGGGTTTCACCATGTTGGCCAGGCTAATCTCAAACTCCTGACCTCAGGTGATCTGCCCGCCTCGGCCCACTCAGGGTCTTATAAACCACAAGAAGACGTTCGGATTTTATTCTAAGCTTAGTGGGAAGTCACTGCAGGGTTTTAGGTAGAGGAGTAACATGATCTTATTTCACTTTTTTTTTTAGAGACAGGGTCTTGCCCTGTTGCTCAGGCTAGACTACAGTGGTGATATCATGGCTCACTGCAGCCTTGACCTCCTAGGCTCAAGTGATTCTCTCGCCTCAGCCTTCCAGGTAACTGGGACTACAGGTGCACACCACCACACCCAGCTAATTTTTAAGTTTTTTGTGGAGACAGTGGTCTTGCTATGTTGCCCAGGCTGGTCTTGAGCTCCTGGGCTCAAGCGGTTTGCCCGCCTCCTCCTCCCAAAGTGCTGGGATTATAGGCATGAGCCACTGTGCCCAGCCTGACTTCATGACTTTATGTTTTTGTTGTTTTTTTTTTTTTGAGACGGAGTCTCACTTTGCTGCCCAGGCTGAAGTGCAGTGGCATGATCTCGGCTCACTGCAACCTCTGCCTCCTGGATTCAAGCAATTCTCCTGCCTCAGCCTCCCTAGTAGCTGGCATTACAGGAATGCACCACAACACCCAGCTATTTTTTGTATTTTTAGTAGAGACGAGGTTTCACCATGTTGGCCAGGCTGGTCTTGAACTCCTGACCTCAAGTGATCCACCCGTCTCGGCCTCCCAAAGTGCTGGGATTACAGACGTGAGCCACCGCACCCAGCCTCATGTTTTTTTTTAAATAAGCTTTTTATTTTGGAATAGTTTTAGGTTTACTGAAATGTAGCAAAGATGGTACAAAGAGTTCCCATATGCCTTTAGGTTTCCCCTTAATGTTAACATCAACAGCCAAGGCATTGCTCATAATTATCTCCTAACACCTAAATCATAAAGAAATGGTGGATCAGGCTGGGTGTGGTGGCTCATGCCTGTAATCCCAGCACTTTGGGAAGCTGAGATGGGTGGATCGCTTGAACTCAGGAGTTTGAGACCAGCCTGGGCAACATGGCAATACCCTGTCTCTACAAAAAATACAAAAAATTAGCCGGGCTTGGTGGTGTGCACCTATAACTCCCAGCTATTCAGGAGGCTGAGGCAGAAGAATTGCTTGAGCCCCGGAGGTTGAGGCTGCAGTGAGCTGTGACTGTGCCACTGCATTCCAGCTGGGGCGACAGAGTGAGACCCTGTCTCCCCCACAAAAAAATGATGGATCATAAAATATCACATCACATATAACCCAGAGAGCATCTTCTTCAAAATAAGGTCTGATTGTGTGTATGTGTTTTGAAAGATTGGGTTTTGTTTTGTTTTGTTTTTGAGATGGAGTTTCACTCTTGTCATCCAGGCTGGAGTGCAATGGCGCGATCTCATCTCACTGCAACCTCCGCCTCCCAGGTTCAAGCGATTCTCCTGCCTCAGCCTCCCGAGTAGCTGGGATTACAGGCATGTGCCACCACGCACAGCAAATTTTGTATTTTTAGTAGAGACAGGGCTTCTACATGTTGATCAGGCTGGTCTCGAACTCCTGACCTCAAGTGATCCACCCACCTTGGCCTCCCAAAGTGCTAGGATTATAGGTGTGAGCCACCGAGCCTGGCCAAGATCAGGTTTTACTATGGTGCCCAGACTGGACACGAACTCCTGGACAGTTACTTCCTACCCAAGTAACTGGGACTACAGGTGCACACCTCCATGCTTAGCTCTGATTGCATTTTTTCTTTTTGAGACGGAGTCTTACTCTGTCACCCAGGCTGAAGTGCAATGGCATGATCTCGGCTCACTGCAACCTCCGCCTCCTGGGTTCAAGCGATTCTCCCACCTCAGCCTCCCGAGCAGCTGGGATTACAGGCACCTGCCATCATGCCTGGCTAATGTTGGCCTGGCTGGTCTCGAACTCCTGACCTCAGGTGATCCTCCCACCTCGGCCTCCCAAAGTGCTGGGATTACAGGCGTGAACCACCGTGCACAGCCTACATTTTTTAAAGATTTCTTTGATTTCCGTGAGGAGAATGGACTATAGGTGAGAAGGAGAGGAAGCTATGAGACTAGAGAGCAGGCTGTTGAAAAATGTGGCTTTAGCAGGGAGCGGTGGCTCATGCCTGTAATCCCAGCACTTTGGGAGGCTGATGCAGGTGGATCACTTGAGGTCAGGAGTTCGAGGCCAGCCTGGCCAACATGGCGAAACTCATCTCTACATCTAATACAAAAATTAGGTGGGCATGGTGGTGGGTGCCTGTAATCCCAGCTACTCCAGAGGCTGAGGCCAGCCTGGTCAACATGGTGAAACTCATCTCTACCTCTAATACAAAAATTAGGCGGGCATGGTGGTGGGTGCCTGTAATCCCAGCTACTCCAGAGGCTGAGGCAGGAGAATCTCTTGAACTCAGGAGACGGAGGTTGCAGTGAGCCAAGATTTCAGCACTGCACTCCAGCCTGGGTGACAGAGTGAAATTGTGTAATATATATATGTGTGTGTGTGTGTATATATATACACACATGTATATATATGTATGTGTATATATGTGTATATATACACATACATATATACATATATACGTACATATATACACATACACACATCTGTATGTATACACATACACACACATCTGTATGTATACACATATATACGTATATAGGTATATATGTGTATATATACACATATATACCTATATAGGTATATATGTGTATATATACACATATACACATATATACATATATACATATATGTATATATGTATAAAGTATAAAGTATACACATGTATAAAGTAAATGTCCATTTACTTTATATGTTTATATATATATTTATATATAAATATATATAAATGTATATATATTTATAAACGTATATATACTTATAAATATATATATATTTATACTTATAAATGTATATATATATTTATACTTGTAAATGTATATATATTTATACTTGTAAATGTATATATATTTATACTTGTAAATGTGTATATATACTTGTAAATGTATATATATTTATACTTGTAAATGTGTATATATACTTGTAAATGTATATATATTTATACTTGTAAATGTATATATATTTATACTTGTAAATGTATATATATTTGTACTTGTAAATGTATATATGTGTGTGTGTGTATATATATATATTATATATATATGGTGGCTTTACTGCTTAGTCTTAGTTTTCTCATCTGCAAAATGGGGACATTATTACCCATCTCAGAATGTGATCATGAGAATGTATCTTCCAATGTACTTAGGGTGCTAACAGGAATAATGATGACAATAACAGTGATAATAGCTGGCATTTATTGAGTGTTTTCTGTGTGCCAATCTCTATGCTCATGGCCTTTCATGCATGCTCATTTTATTTTATTTTTGAAACGAAGTTTTACTCTGTCACCCAGGGTGGAATGCAGTAGCATGATCTCCGCTCACTGCAACCTCTGCCTCCTGGGTTCAAGCGATTCTCCTGCCTAACCCTCCAGAGTAGAGAGTAGCTGGGAGGACAAGCATGCACCACTACACCTGGCTAATATTTTTGTAGGCTGGTCTTGAACTCCTGACCTCAGGTGATCCACCTGCCTTGGCCTCCCAAAATTCTGGGATTACAGGCGTGAGCCACCATGCCTGCCCTAATTTTTCTGATTTTTTTTTTTTTTTTGTAGAGATAGGGTCTCACTATGTTGCCCAGGCTGATGTTGAACTCCTGGGCTCAAGCGATCCTCCTGTCTCAGCCTCCCAAAGTGCTGGGATTACAGGCATGAGCCACTGCGCCCTGCCTGCATGCTCATTTTAATCTTCACACTATTTTAGGAGTTAGGTTTCGCCAAGGGAAATAATTTATAACCCAGCTAGGGAGGGCCAGAGCCAGGATTTAAACCCAGGGAATCTGATGTCACACTTCTTCCTCCAAACACAGAAGTTATGTTCTTAGGGATCAGGGAGAGCAGATTCTTTGGGATGTTCCCAGGAGCCTTCTTGGAGCAGGGGGATTTAGATGGGCTGTTCAAAACCTCTTGCACCAGCCTTGGCCTTCACAGAGACTTCATTGTCGTTGGGTGTGTCTTTCTTTGAGAAGGCCCCAAATACACTTTCATCTGGACTTATCCAACAGCGAAACTAGGATGATTATCGCCTTGCTAAATGTTCCTTAGCATCACAAAATGACTCACTCTGTGGTCGGGAAAGAAACAAGCTGTCCCAGCATCTGGAGGGTGGATCGCACTGCCATTTGGAACAAAGTCTGGCAAAGGGAGGCTCACTTTAGAGCAGGGATTGTTGACCTGGGCGCTATTGACATTTTGGGCTAGATCATTCTCTGTCGTGCGGGTTCTGTCCTGTGTACTACATGGTGTTTAGCAGTATCCCTGATTTCTACCCACCAGATACAAGTACTATGGCCCTCTTCTCCAATCATGACAATAAAAGATGTCTTCTGGCCAGTGTGGTGGCTCACACCTGTAATTCCAGCACTTTGGGAGGCCAAGGTGAGAGGATTGCTTCAAGCCCAGGAGTTTGAGACTAGCCTGAACAATGTAGTGAGACCCCATTCCTTAAAAAACATGTTTTGGCTGGGCACGGTGGCTCACGCCTGTAATCGCAGCACTTTGGGAGGCCAAGGCAGGTGGATCCCTGAGGTCAGGAGTTCGAAATCAGCCTGGCCAACATGGTGAAACCCCATCTCTACTAGAAATACAAAAATTAGCTGAGTGTGGTGGTGGACGCCTGTAGTCCCAGCTACTCAGAAGGCTGAGGCAGGAGAATCACTTGAACCTGAGAGATGGAGGCTGCAGTGAGCTGAGACTGCACTCCAGCCTGGGTGACAGAGTGAGACTCCATCTCAAAAAAAAAAAAAAAAAAAGAAAAGGAAAAAAACATTGTAATGAACTATCTAGAACTTGGAGCGAAGTAGAGATTGGTAATGAAAAAAATGTAATGAACTATTTAAAGCTTAAAGTACTTGCATATAGATACCCCTGTTCACACTCCAGAGATTCCAAATGTTAACATTTGGCCATATTTGACTTAGTTTTTTTTCTTTATTTTTTTTTAGGTAAGAAAGGAAATGAAGTATTATGGTTGACACTTTTTTTTTTTTTTTTTTTTTTGAGACGGAGTCTTGCTCTGTCGCCCAGGCTGTAGTGCAATGGTGCGATCTTGGCTCACTGTAACCTCCACCTCCCAGGTTCAAGCGATTCTCCTGCCTCAGCCGCCCAAGTAGTTGGGATTACAGGTGCCCACCACACCTGGCTAATTTTTGTATTTTTAGTAGAGACTGGGTTTCGCCATGTTGGTCAGGCTGGTCTTAAACTCCTGACCTCAAGTAATCCACCCACCTTGGCCTCCCAAAGTGCTGGGATTACAGGCGTGAGCCACCATGCCCAGTCTACTCCCTTTGAATCCCATCTCCATCCTATTCGCTTCCCCTTTCCTTCCCCAGAGGTAGCACCAGGCAGCCTAATATTGTTGTGTAGGTGACTATGTTTTCACTAGGTTACAACATCTAATAAACAAACTAACAGTCAACAAGGAAGAAAACCAACAGCCTTAACCCTCAGGGGCAGGTGGAATGAGTTTTCATAAAGCCAGATTTATTTCGTTTAAAAGACCGGCTTTGCTTCTGAGAGCAGGACATTCTGACTTTATTTATATTAAAATGTCCTTCCAAGTAAGAAAGGTGGTAATAGTGAGAGATAGCTATTTTTTAAATGTCCCATTTGGCAAAAAAAAAATCCAATCATAGGATGACGGAGAAATAACTTGCAGCATGTTTAGGCGGTGATGGAAAGGAAGGAAACTGAGCTACGTGTATCAACATGGATCCATCTCAAAGCTAATATCAACGAAGCAAAAGCCAGCTGGGGGAAGCATTTGGGCTGGATGATGCTACTTACTTAAAAGTTTAAAATAGGAAAACAATATCACATATTTAGGGCAGGGTTTTCAAACTTTTTGGGGGCCGCAATGTGCTTTAAGAAAGATATTTTAGGCGGGGCATGGTGGCTCATGCCTGTAACCCCAGCATTTTGGGAGGCCAAGGCAGGCAGATCATTTGAGGTCAGGAGTTTGATACCAGCCTGGCCAACATGGTGAAAACTGTCTCTATGAAAAATACAAAAAATTAGCTGGCACACACCTGTAATCCCAGCTACTCAGGAAGCTGAGGCAGGAGAATGGCTGGAACCTGGGAGACAGAGGTTGTGGTGAGCCAAGATCCTGGCCACTGCACTCCAGTGTAGGTGACAAAGCTAGACTCTGTCTCAAAAAAAAAAGAAAGGAAAAAAAAGATTTTAGGCTGGGCACGGTGGCTCATACTTGTAATCCCAGCACTTTGGGAGGCCGAGATGGGAGAATGGCTTGAGGCCAGGAGTTTGAGACAGCCTGGTCACAATAGTGAGATTCCATCCCTATTTTTTTAAAAAATAATATGGACCAGGCACGGTGGCTCACGCCTGCAATCCCAGCACTTTGAGAGGCCAAGGTGGGCAGATCACTTGAGGTCAGGAGTTTGAGACCAGCCTGGCCAATATGGTGAAACCCTGTCTCTGCTAAAAAGACAAAAATTAGCTGGGCATGGTGGGTGCCTGTAATCCCAGCTATTCGGGAGGCTGAGGCAGGAGAATCTAAAAAAAGACACCTATTTGGAGCCTGGCAACATAGTGAAACCCTGTCTCTAAAAAAAAAAAAAAAAAAAAAAAAAGTTGGCTAAAAGTGGTGGCCCACACCTGTAGCCCTAACTACTCAGGAGGCTGAGGCAGGAGGCCTTGAGCCCAGGATGTGGAGGCTGCAGTGAGCTGTGATTGTGCCACTGCACTCCAGCGTGGGCAACTGAGACCCTGTCTCAAAAAACAACAACAACAACAAAAAGAATATGTCCATCCATTCACCTGTTGGCAGGCATTTGGGTTATTTCCAGTGTTTGTATTATCTATCATTTTAATGCCTGAGATAGTTTATCAAAAAATAAATATACTATTTGAGATGGTTCCCAAAAAGAAAAGAAACAAAAAAGCAAAGGGAAAAGAAAACACAAAAAACAAACAAACAAAATAAACACATCCTGTTATAACCCCCCCAACACACACACATTATTCTGACAATTTTCCTGGTGTCCAATCCTCAAGTCAAGTCTTCCTTGCCAGCACTCTGGAAAACTACTGAAAGCTGTTCACAGCGGAAGTTGATGATCGGCCACTGGGCAGGGAAACCAGTGGTCCCCAGAGACCATCTAAGTTTCTGCACTGACCCGGCCTTTTCTCCTAGGAAATATTGATCAAAATAAAGGGGCTATTGGCTTGACTTAGAAAGCTGTCTTTAGACAGCTGGAACTGGAACATCTAGCCTTCCAGTTCCCTTGCTGGGCATCTAAGCCCCACATTGATGATTTCTGGAATAAGTGCTTTCCACCATCCCTTCCATCTGCCCACACACTGGCCTGCACCCAACCCTGCAGGGAAGCTCCATCCAGATTTTAGGGCCCTCCAGAGCCAAGAACAGGCTTCCAGGGCCTGCTCAGGGCAAATTGTCTTTTCTGCTTATGTGTGTTCAAAATTCTTCTTCCTTCTTCCTCCTTGCCTTCTCCTCCTCCTCCTCCTCCTCTTCTTCTTCTTCTTTGCAAGTTCTCTCTGTATTGCCCAGGCTGGAGTATAGTGGTATGATCTTGGTTCACTGCAGCCTCAACCTCCTGGGCTCAAGCAATCCTCCTACCTCAGCCTCCTAAATAGCTGGGACCACAGGCATGTGCCACTACACCCTGTAAATTTCAAAAGTTTTTTTTTGTAGAGAAGGGGTCTCACTCTGTTGGCCAGGCTGGTCTCGAACTCCTGGGCTCAGGCGATCTTCCTGCCTTAGCCATCCAATCTGCTGAGATTACAGGCATGGCCTCATGTTCTTATAGCCTTGAAATTAGAATAAAATCATGGCCTTAGAGCCAGTTGGGAGACTAAGGCTAACCCTAGAGAGGCCAGAGGCTGTGAGTAGGCCCAGAGCAGGCAGCTCTCATCTCTGGCTGCCCACTCTCTGGGTTAACCTCGGAAGACCATTCTCTGCCACTTCCAAGTCTTGTTTGGCTGCATTTGGCTTGGCCAGGTTCTTGCCAGTTACATGGAATCAGACTACTGGAATCAAACTCCAGTTCTGTCCCCTTAGTGGTTGGGTGGCTTTGGGCAAGTGATGTGACATCTCCAAGCTTCAGTTTTGTCATCTATGAAGATAGTACAGAATGGAATGAAATAATGTAAGGGGGTGCTTCGCCTGCGACCAGACACATAATATGGGGATTGTATTTTCCGTATTTTCTAAAATTAGCTATGACAGTATTTCCAGTCTCACATGTTCTTCTAGAACCTTACCACTCCCCTAGCAAGAAATGGAATCTATGGTCCCTCCCCTTACCTGCGGGATGGGGTACGGTGGAAGTCATGCTATGCAGCTCTGGAGACTTGGTCTCAGAAGGTAATATAGCTTCCATCCAGCTTTCCTGTTTTCTTGGGATACTTGCTCCTGGAACCCTGCTGCAGTGCTGGGAGGAGGCCAAGGTCACATGAAGAGCGTCTGCGTAGGTGACCTAGGTGACAGCCCCAGGTGAGGTCCCAGTTAACAGCCAGCATCCACCACCATTGCACATGTGAGTGAAGAATTTTCAGATGACTCTAGCACCCTTCCAACCTCCCAGGGGATGCTGAGCAGGACAGGTTAGCTTTCCCCACAGAGTCCTGCTACAATTACAGATATGTGAGCTCAATAAATAACTAGTATGGCTTTAAGCCACTAAACATCCAGGTGTTTTGTTATGCACAATAGATGAGCAGAACACGCAAAGGCCACAGTCACCCTTGGTGCATCTCTCCATGCCTCTCTCTTGCTCACACTTCACACTCCCTATCCAGCAGTAAATCCAAACACATTCCAAATCCAACCCCCCCCACCGCCCTTTTTTTTTTCTCTTTGAGACAGAGTCTCACTTTGTCACCCAGGCTGGAGTGCAATGGCACAATCTCGGCTTACTGCAAGCTCCGCCTCCCAGGTTCAAGAGATTCTCCTGCCTTAGCCTCCCGAGTAGTGGGATTAAAGGTGCATGCCACGATGCCCAGCTAATTTTTGTATTTTTAGTAGAGACGGGGTTTCACCATGTTGACCAGGCTGATCTCCAACTCCTGACCTCAAGTGATCCGCCTGCCTATGCCTCCCAAAGTGCTGGGATTACAGGTGTGAGCCACGGCGACCGGCCTAAATCCAACCCCTTTAAGTCCAAGCCACCATCATCTCTTGCTGGGAGGACTAAATGATTTCTCCTCTTGCCTGCCTACTGTCTCTTCTCCATGCACAGCCCAGAACGATCTCAGAAACAGAAATAAGATGTCACTCCCTGCTCCAAAGGTCCAATGGCTTCTTGTCAAACTTGGAATAAAATCCAAACTCCTGACTGCGACCTACAAAAGTCGGTGCTCCAAGAAGAAGAAGAAGAAAAAAAAAAGCCCTGATTTATAGCTTTTGCCAATTTTCATAGTGTTAATACTCCCATCACAATCAATTTCAAGCTTACCAATTTCAGGCAGCAGCATCTGGCATCTGGCTCCCAGGAGCCAGGGGAGTCTCTGACTCATCTCCAGCCTCAAACTCTTCCACCTTCTTGCTCCTGCCTTGAGCCACACTGACCTTGCTGTGCCTGAAGCATCCCAAGCAAACCCCCATGCTAGAGCCATTCCTTCCACAGGAATGCTCTTCCCCAGCTATTTATTCCTTCATTCCATTCAGATCTCTGTTCAACTGTCACCCTGGCAGAGAGGGTTTCCCTGACCACTGGAATACAATGCTCCCTAGCCCTCAATCCTTCCATCACACTTTTTCTTTTTGAAACAGGGTTTGGTACTGTCACCCAGACTGGAGTGCAGTGACACGATCAGGGCTCACGGTAACCTCATCCACCCAGGCTCAAGTGATTCTGCAGCCTCGGCCTCCTGAGTAGCTGGAACCACAAGCACAGAGCACTGCACTTGGCTAATTTTAAAATTTTTGGGCCGGGCGCGGTGGCTCATGCCTGTAAACCCAGCACTTTGGGAGGCCGAGGCGGGTGGAACACTTTAGGTCAGGAGTTCAAGACCAACCTGGCCAATGTGGTGAAACCCCGTGTCTACTTAAAAAAATTAGCTGGGTGTGGTGGTGCATGCCTGTAATCCCAGCTACTCGGGAGGCTGAGGCAAGAGAACCCCTTGAACCCGGGAGGCAGAGGTTGCAGTGAGCGGAGATTGCTCCATTGCACTCCAGCCTGGGCAACAAGAGCGAAAAACTATCTCAAAAAAAAAAATTTCTTTTTTTTGTAAAGACAGAGTCTCACTATATTGTTCAGGCTGGTCTCGAACTGCTGGGCTCAAGCAATCCTCCTGCCTTTGTCTCCCAAAGTGCTGGGATTATGGGCATGAACCACTGCACCCAGCCCCCTTCCCATTTTTCTGTTTTTCTCCGTGTGATTCTTCACTGCCTGACATTGTGTTATGTCTTTGATTGCCTGTTTTCTGTTTCCACGTGGGTGGGGATTTTTGTCTGCTTGCTATTCTTGCTTTTGTGCCTGGGCCCGTGCCTGGCACATACAAGGTATTCAGTAAAAAATTCTTGAATAGGCCAGGCATGGTGGCTCATGCCTGTAAATCCCAGCACTTAGGGAGGCCAAGGTGGAAGAATGGCTTCAGGCTAGGAGCTCAAGACCAGCCTAGCAACATAGTGAGACCCTGTCTCTACAAAAAAATTTAAAATTAGCCAGGTGGGGTGGGTGCACTGTAGTACCAGCTACTTAACGAAGCCGAAGCAGGAGGATCGCTTGAGCCCAGAAGTCAAGGATGCGGTGAACGGTGATCATGCCGCTGCTCTCCAATTTGTGTGATAGAGTGAAACTCTGTTTCTAAAACAACAACAAAAAAAGTTGAATAAACATAAACAAATGGGCCAGGTGCAGCGGCTCAAGCCTGTAATCCCAGCACTTTGGGAGGCCTAGGTTGACAGATCATGAGGTCAGGAGTTTGAGACCAGCCTGACCAACATGGTGAAACCCCATCTCTACTAAAAATATAAAAATTAGCCAGGTGTGGTGGCACGTGCCTGTAATCCCAGCTACTCGGAAGGCTGAGACAGGAGAATCACTTGAACTCGAGAGGTGGAGGTTGCAGTGAGCCGAGATCACGCCACTACACTCCAGCCTGGGCAACAGAGCGAGACTCCGTCTCAAAAATAAACAAACAAAAAACAGCAAAAACAAAACATTATAGTTGTAAAATTGGGATAATAGTTGGGGAAGAATTGAATGAAGTAATGCAGGTAAGTGCTTAACACAGCACTGGGCTCCCAGTGGGTATGCATGGGAACCTTGCTATTCACCTCACATCACAGGCCTGGCAGGGCCTGGGAGCTGATGGCTGTTTCTGGGAGAAAGAAAGGCCATTTGTGGGCCATCTCACGGGGCAGAACAGGCCTCTGTCTGGCCCAAGAGTGCCCATCACTGCAGCCGCCGGGGCAAGGGACAGTCTCTCTTTGACGTTGCTGCTTTATAGATTAAGGAAGAGAAACCACCCGAGGGATTTAAGACTGGAAAAAAAAATCTTAATTATTTTGACAGTGGGAGTGGGAGAGGGAAACAAATGGCTCATTATTGATTTAATTTTCCAAAGTCCAAAATCAGCATGGCAACATCACCAAGGTAAATAAAAATTAAAAGAATAATCATCCCTCTCCTTTCATACTCATTCTATGTATTTGTTGCTGTTTATTTCTTTGTTTTGTGCTTATGTTTAAACATAAAAACAAAGTCCTGATCTTTTAGTGATAGCTATTCAAATATTTATAGATGAAATGACATGACGTCTGGGATCAGCTTCAAAATAACCTGTTGCAAGTTGGGTTTTCCAGAGGCAGGCACTGAGATGGAGCTTGAGGTGCAAGATGTGTGACAGGCTTTGAAAATATACAATGATTTATTTATTGTTCAGTGTAAAAAGTCACGTTGCAGAGCAGTATATAAGTCATAAACCTGTTTGTGTAAAATAAAAAAGTATGAGGTGGTTACATATCCTTGTCTAGGCAGAGAAAATTTCCGGTAGGGGGCTGGGCAGAGTGGCTCACACCTGCAATCCCAGTGCTTTGGGAGGCTGAGGCAGGTTGATCGCTTGAGCCCAGGTTTTCAAGACCAGCCTGGGCAACGTAGCAAGACCCTGTGCAGTGGCTCACGCCTGTAATCTCAACATAGCAAGACCCTGTGCAGTGGCTCACGCCTGTAATCTCAACATAGCAAGACCCTGTGCAGTGGCTCACGCCTGTAATCTCAACATAACAAGACCCTGTGCAGTGGCTCACGCCTGTAATCTCAACATAGCGAGACCTCAACAATAAAATAAAAATCTCAACAATAAAAATAAATTTAACAAAAAGAAAATTTCTGGCAGGATATACACAAAATGTCAACAGTGGGGAGTGTGGCTGGCTGGGAATAGGTGCTGGTGTTCCCCTTGTTATCTTCTATACTCTTTGAATTGTTTTAAAAGTATCAGACAGATATTACTTACACAATAAAAATTTCAGATTAAAATGTTGGTCATGATTGTTGGTCTACCTTTTAAAAATTTTTAGCAGTTTACTGTCCATGTTTGAATAATGCAAATACAATATGTGCTATGGGCTGAACTGCATCCTCCCAAAATTCCAAGGTTGAAGTCTTAACCCCTAGAACCTCAGGATGTGATTGTATTTGGAGATAAGGCCTTGGAAGAGGTGACTGAGTTAGATTGGGGTCATTAGGGTAGGCCCTAATCCAATATGAATGACGTTCTTATAAGAAGAGAGATTAGGGTCCGGGTGTGGTGGCTCACGCCTGTAATCCCAGCACTTTGGGAGGCCGAGGTGGGCAGATCATGAGGTCAGGAGAGCGAGACCATCTTGGCTAACACAGTGAAACCCCATCTCTATTTAAAAAAAAAAAAATTAGCGGGGCATGGTGGTGGGTACCTGTAGTCCCAGCTACTTGGGAGGCTGAGGCAGGAGAATGGTGTGAACTGGGGAGGTGGACCTTGCTGTGAGCTGAGATCGTGCCACTGCACTCCAGCCTGGGCGACAGAGCGAAGACACATTAGGCCAGGCATGGTGGTTCATGCCTGTAATCCTAATCCCAGCACTTCGGGAGGCTGAGGCAGGAGGATTGCCTCAGCCCAGGAGTTTGAGACCAGCCTGGGCAACATGGTGAGATCCCCATCTCTAAAAAAAAAAAAAAAAAAAATTAGCCTGGTGTGGTGATGTGTGCCTGTGGCTTATGGCCCTAGCTACTCAGGTGACTAAAGAAAGAAGAAAGAAGAGAGATTAGGGGCCGGGCGTGGTGGCTCACTTGAGAGTGTCACTTGAGTCTGGGAGATCAAGGCTGCAGTGAGTCATGATTGCACCACTGCACTCCAGCCTGGGTGACAGAGCAGAAAAAAAAAAGAGCGATTAGAACACAGCAAACACACACAGAAGAAGACCCTGTGAAGACAGGTGGAAGACGGTCATCTAAAGCCAGGGAGAGAGCCTCAGAATGAAACTGCCCTGCTGACACCTTCGTCTTGGACTTCCAGCTTCCAGAACTGCGAGGAAATAAATTTCTGTTGCTTAAGCCACCTGGCTTGTGGTATTTTGTTATGAAAGCTCTAGCAGACAAATACAATGTGTTAAATATTTAGAAAACATGGAAACGTGGAAAGGATGAAATCACACATAATTCCACCATCCGGCAAGACCCACAGCAAGATGCTGCTTCTGGCTCAGAGTGAAGTTGCCGGGGGCTTGGCGTCCATGCTCCTCACCTCCCCACTTGCCTTCGGAAAGCTGGGGGTAGATTTTGCATCTGAAGAGCCTGCCTCAACCCAAATGGGATGGCAGGGCAGTTTGGCCCTTTCAGCTTGCTGTGGACTTTCTATGAAAAGGTGATGCTTCCTTCTATAAGGTCATAAAATTCCATACACCAGAGAATTTGAGTGTGACGTGATTTAGAGCAGGAGATGGTAAACTTTTTCTGTAAAGCTCCAGATAGAAAATATTTTTGACTTTTGCAGGCCCAGTGGTCTTTGTCATGAATACTCGTCTGCCAATGTAGCATGAAAGCAGTCTTTGACTATACATCAAAGAATGAATGAGTGTGGTTGTTTCCTAATAAAACTTTATTTACAAAAATGTGGTGGGCCCATGACCCTCATCAGACGGTGCTTGCTTTAGAGCAGTGATATATTTTTAAATTTAATTTAATATTTTAATTAGAAGCAATGATTAAGGAGAAAGTATCATTGCTTTCTTTTTTTTTTTTTTTTGTTTCTGAGACAAATAAAGTTTTTTTGTTTTGTTTTGTTTTGTTTTGTTTCTGAGACAGAGTCTCCCTCTGTCGCCCAGGCTGGAGTGTAGTGGTGCGATCTCAGCTCACTGCAACCTTGGCCTCCTGGGTTTAAGCGATTGTCCTGCCTCAGCCTCCTGAGTAGCTGGGACTACAGGCACCCACCACTACCACTGGCTAATTTTTCTGTTTTTAATAGCAACAGAGTTTCACCATTTTGGCCAGGCTTGTCTCAAACTCCTGACCTCAAGTGATCTGCTCACCTCGGTCTCCTGAAGTGTTGGGATTACAGGCGTGAGCCACTGCACCCAGCCTGATGCTAATAAGTTTTTGTTTTTGTTTTTGTTTTGTTTTGAGACAGAGTCTTACTCTGTTGCCCATGTTGGAGTGAAGTGGCACGTTCTCAGCTCACTGCAACATCTGCCTCCCGGGTTCAAGTGATTCTCCTGCCCCAGCCACCTCAGTAGCTGGGATTACAGGTGCCCACCACCACGCCTGGCTTTTTTTGTATTTTAGTAGAGACGGGGTTTCACCATGTTGGCCAGGCTGGTCTTGAACTCCTGACCTCAAGTGATCTGCCTGCCTCGAACTCCTAAAGTGCTGAGATTACAGGCGTGAGCCACCGCGCCCGGCTGGTAATCTCTTTTTAACAAAGAGAAAGTAGACCTCAAGTCCAGTCGTTAGAAGGTGTGAAAATACCCAGTCTGAATGTAAGAAAACTGGCCTTCAAAGTGTATATATTTACAATTATCTTCTATTTATGGCACGTGACACTGATTTTACATTTATGATTTTTTTTTCTTTTTTTTTTTTGAGACAGAATCTCACTCTGTTGCCCAGGCTGCAGTGCAGTGTCACAGTCTTGGCTCACTGCAGCCTTGACCTTTGGGTCTCAAGCAATCCTTCCACCTCAGCCTCCCCAGTAGCTGGGATTACAGGTGCCCGCTACCACGCCCAGCTAATTTTTGTATTTTTAGTAGAGATAGCGTTTCACCATGTTGGCCAGGCTAGTCTCGAACTCCTGATCTCAGGTGATCTGGCTGCCTCAGCCTCCCAAAGTGCTGGGATTACAGGCGTGAACCACTGCGCTCAGCCAGTACTCTTTATTTTTCTATTAAAAAAAATTTATTGAGCACCTGCTACCTGCCAAGCCCTATTCTAGGTGGTAAGCAACAATTAAAAATAATAAAAAATCGGCTGGGTGTGGTGGCTCACACTTTGGGAGGCTGAGGCGGGGATATCACCTGAGGTCAGGAGTTAGATCAGCCTGGCCAACATGATGAAACCCCCATCTCTATTAAAAATACTAAAAATACAAAAATTAGCTGGGTGTGGTGGCGGGCACCTGTAATCCCAGCTACTTGGGAAGCTGAGGCAAGAGAATCACTTGAACTAGGGAGGTGGAGGTTACAGTAAGCCGAGGTTGCACCACTGCACTCCAGCCTGGGCAACAGAGTGAGATTCCGTCTTTAAAAAAAAAAAAAAGACATTCAAGTGTGGCTTGATCCAGGAGATCAAATGATGCTATCCGGGCTGGTCTCTGTGTGTCTCTTTCTTCCCATCACTTAGTTTAGCTTCCTTTTGTGCTAATGCCACTCTCTCAATCAGCTGTTACCCTCTGGGTGGAAAGGTGGTTGCCAGCAGCCCCTACCATCCCACCCTCACAGCCCCAAGACCAGCAGAGAAGGGAGTTACCTTTATCTTTGCAGGAGATGAAACAAAATCCTGGGCCTGACTCTCAGTAGTCCAAATGGAGACACTAATCACTAAGGCCAGAGGCCTGCGAGGCTCTGATTGGCCATGTGCAAATCACATGACTACATTGGGTGCAGAAAGTAGAATTTCCATCACTCAGACCAAATGAACCAGTAGCGGGGGTAAGAAGCTGTTCAGAGGAAAACTGAGGTATTGTTACTTGAAGAAGTGTGAATAGGTGGGGGTGCGTGGGTAAAGAAACAATGTAAGTGGTTGGAATTTGGCAGCTGAATTTAAGGGGAGTGGTGGATCTCATTTCTCTGAGTTCTAACTTGGCTATCCTTGGTTGCATCAGAACATTATTTCTGGACCAGGCACAGTGGCTCATGCCTGTAATCTGAGCACTTTGGGAGGCCAAGGTGGGAGGATCGCTGTGGCCAGGAATTCCAGGCTGCAGTAAACTATGATGGTGCCACTGCACTCTAGCCTAGATGACAGAGCAAGATTCTGTCTCAAAAGAAAAAAAAAAAGACTAGAAAAAAATTATTACTAAAAAATTTTTGGCAGTTGTGGCCTGGTGTCCCTTGCCAAGAGATGCATTCATCAGGATGAAAAGGTCCAGCTGCGTAATGAATGAACCTAGTGGAGAGATGGGCAGGTCTACCGTGAGTGGAATGGGTGCCCACTGAGCTCAAGGGAAAGGGGGACTTGGTGTTGGGGCAGCTCATACCCTCGTGTCTGGACCAACCTCAGGGCTGATCTGACATGGATGGGTGTTTCTGATTTGTCTCTTTGCAGAAAGCAGAAGTCACCGGGCTAGCACAGAGCAGGGGTTGAGGCCTTTGACAGGAGATGGAGATAAGGTGAGGGACAGCCAGATCCCAGGGGCATGGGCAGAAGAGCCACACCCTGCAGGAGGCAGCCTGGAAACTGTCTCCTCTTTGCAAGACTTGAGAATGTTCCTCTGCAATCCCCAGAAAACACGATCTTCCACAGTGCCATGCCCAGAGCATAAAAAATAATAAAATAAGGCCAGGCGTGGTGGCTCATGCCTGTAATCCCAGCACTTTGGGAGGCTGAGACAGGTGGATCACCTGAGGTCAAGAGTTCGAGACCAGCCTGGCCAACATGATGAGACCCTGTCTCCACTAAAAATACAGAAATTAGCCAGGCGTGGTGGTGCATGCCTGTAGTCCCAGCTACTCGGGAGGCTGAGGCAGGAGAATCACTTGAACCCAGGAGGCGGAGGTTGCAGGAGCCAAGATCATGCCACTGCACTCCAGCCTGGGCGACAGAGTGAGACTCTGTCTCAAAATGAATAAATAAATAAATAAAATAGGAAGGGCGTGTACCATAGATTTCATTTTTGCTGTGTATAACAGAAACTCAAGCACTTATTGATTTGTTTTTCTCTCATATTAAAATAAGTTCATGGAGGGGTGGGGGACAACTCAGGGCTTCTGTAGGAAATCCATAGAGTCATCAGGGACCAAGTTTTTCTAACTTTTCCCTTGGCCTCCTTTTGCTTTTTTTCTTTTCTTTTCTTTTTTTTTTTTTTTTTTTTTTTTTTTTGTGACAGGGTCTGTCTCTGTTGCCCAGGCTGAAGTGCAGTAGCATGATTTTGGCTCACTGCAACCTCCACCTCCCAGGGTCAAGTGATCCTACCACCTCAGCCTCCCTAGTAGCTGGGACTATAGGCATGTACCACCATGCCTAGCTAAGTTTTGTATTTTTAGTAGAGATGGGTTTTCACCATGTTGGCCAGGCTGGTCTTGAACTCCTGGCTTCAAATGATCCACCTGCCTCAGCCTCCCAAAGTGCAAGGATTACAGGCATGGGTCACCATGCCTGGCCTTTTTTGTTTTTTGTTTTTTAAAGACAGGGTCTTGCTCTGTCACCCAGGCTGGAGTGCAGTGGTGTGATTACAGCTTACTGCAGCCTTGACCTCCTGGGCTCAAGCGATCCTCCTGTCTCAGCCTCCTAAGCAGCTGGGACTACAGGCATGCATCACCATGGTTGGCTAATTTTTATTTTTACTTTTGTAGAGATGGGGTCTCACTGTGTTGCCCAGGCTGGTTTTGAACTCCTGGCCACAAGCAATCCTCCCTCTTTGCCTTCCACAGTGCTGGGATTACAGGCATGAGCCACTGCGCCCAGCCTCTGTCTCCTTTTGTATGTTCTCAAGGTTGCTGGAGAGTTTTCATAGCCCATTCTAGAGAGGAACCACAAAGTCACAAAGCAGAGGGTGTGGACGTGTGATTCTATTAAAGGAGAAATGGAAGAATTCCAGTCTACCACCAGGACCAAGACAGAGTGCTAATATTTCTTTTTAATGGCCCTCACTTCCCATCTTAGTGCTTTGCATCTTGCAGGTGTGCAATAAATATTGCTGCCTGAATTATAGCTTCCTGGCCACTCCAACATGGCAGAAGCTTCCTGCTTGCATGCGAAATTGAACACCCAACAATCACACCTAAGATTTATTGCACACTTGACTTCAAGCCTGGCACAGCGCTTAGAGAAACACCCTGCATACATCTTTTAATTTTATTTAAAGCTTTAAAAATTGTGGCTAAGTATCTTATTATTAAATAATAATTTTTATTTTTATGAGATGGGATCTCCCAGCCTGGGCAACATAGCAAGACCCTATCTCTTCAAAAAAAAAATTAGCTGGGCATGGTGGCACGTGCCTGTAGTCCCAGCTACTTAGGAGTCTGAGGTGGAAGGATTGCTTAAGCCTAGCAGATCGAGGCTGCAGCAAGCTGTGATCACACCACTGCACTCCAGCCTGGGCAACAGAGTGAGACTGTGTCCCCCACCCCCCTCCAAAAAGTAAGAGATGGGGTCTTGCTATGTTGCCCAGACTGGTCTCAAACTCCTGGGTTCAAGTGATCCTCTTGTCTCAGTCTCCTGAGTGGCTGGGATTACAGGCACATGCTACCACGCCGAGATTAATAATCATTTTTATTAGAGACTTGAGGTCCAGAGAAGTTAAGTGATTTGCCTAAGGTCACATAATAAATTGTGGACTGGGGACTTGAACCCACATCTGCCTGAACCGAAAGGCTCTTTTCTTAACTGTTAGGTGATCTTGCTTCCTTGATACTCAAAAAACCACCAGGGCTGAGCGAGGTGGCTCATGCCTGTAATCCCAGCACTCTGGGAGGCCAAGGCAGGTGGATCACCTGAGGTCAGGAGTTCGAGACCAGCCTGGCCAACATGGCGAAACCCCATCTCTACTAAAAACACAAAAAGCAGCCTAGCATGGTGGCACGTGCCTGTAGTCCTAGCTACTAGGGAGGCTGAGGCAGGAGAATCACTTGAGCCTGGGAGGCGGAGGATGCAGTGAGCCAAGATGGCACCACTGCACTCCAGCCTGGGGAACAGAGTGAGACTCCATCTCAAAACAAACAAACAAAAAAAACCCCAAAAAAGCCTACCAAGATAAATGCACTATAACGTCCGTTGCAATGTCATCAAAGCTAATGCTTATGAGAGGCTTATTTTGTGCCCAGCTGTGTTCTCAGCATTTGATATGAATCATCCGTGTAATCCTCTCTAACAGTCCTATGAAGTAAGCACTATAATTATCTCAGTTTACAGATGTGGAAGCAGAGTTATAAGGAAGTTAAGTGAGTGTCCCTTGAGTGGCTGAATTAAGAATCAAACTCAGGCAGCCTGCCTGCCTGCAAAACCTGTAGCAGACACTGTCAGTGCCTCCCCCATAGCCTTTCAGTAATCGCCTTTCTGTGCCAGAAAGGTTCAAACTGTCCACTCTGCAATTGCACAACCCCAAGAGTAAGTGACTCCTTAAATTTTGCACCCTAGTCACCTCACTTGCTTCCCTCTAGTCGTGGACCTGCTGCCGGCACCTGTACTTGGCTTTGTCTACAAGGGCTTGCTCAACAAGTCTGGGGGCAAATGAGTAGTGCCAAGAAGTTAGTTTGCCCTGGGAACATCCTTCAACCAGTGACTGACAGGGGTTGGCGGATAAATACCCCAGCTCCCTCACCCCTCAGATGGGATAACTGTATGTATGTACGTATGTATGTATTTATTTATTTAGAGACAGAGTCTCACTCTGCTGCCCAGGGTGGAGTGCAGTGGCGTGATCTCGGCTCACTGCAACCTCTGCCTCCCGGGTTCAAGTGATTCTCCTGCCTCAGCCTCCTAAGTAGCTGGGATTATAGGCACCTGCCACCACACCCAGCTAATTTTTGTAGTTTTAGGAGAGATGGGGTTTTACCATGTTGTTCTCGAACTCATGACCTCAAGTGATCCGCAGATGGGATAACTCTGAAGTGTGTTCTACCCAGCTCCTGGCATTCCCAAACAGAATGCCCCAGTTGCCACAGTGGTAATTTGCTTGATAAAATACCCTTATATTAACTTCCTTCTCTTACCCTCTTCCTGATGTTTCCTGGAATTACCCTCCAAATGAACAACTTGCAGTAGAATCCTTGTCTCTGAGTCTGTTTTGAGTTCAGTCAGAGCCTAAAGTTACACTCTCTACACATACTGCCTATACACGTCAATGTCTTTTGTAACTGCAAACAGAACAAGCAGCTTAGAAAAACCCTGGAAGTCCCCTAAGTAGGAAACTGGCTAAGAAAATCTTTGCCAGGCGTGGTGGCTCATGCCTGTAATCCCAGCAGTTTGGGAGGCTGAGGTGGGCGGATCACAAGGTCAGGAGTTCGAGACCAGCCTGACAAACATGGTATAAACCCCATCTGTACTTAAAAAAAAAAAAAAAAAGCCGGGCGTGGTGGTATGCACCTGTAATCCCAGCTACTTGGGAGGCTGAGGCAGGAGAATTGCTTGAACCCAGGAGGTAGAGGTTGCAGTGAGCTGAAATCACGCCACTGCACTCCAGCCTGGGCGATAAAGCAAGACTCTGTCTCAAAAAAGAAAAAAGAAAAAAAGAAAATCTTTGTGTGCATGTATATATAAGTGGTTGTATACGCATATATATAAATGGTTGTATATGCATGCAGGTTTGCGTGCATTGGTGTGAAATCGTGTGTTCGCGGACGTCTTCCACACCATAAAACTTGCTCAATGCGCCACTTCCACAACATAAAAACTTGCTTTTAAGTTCGAGGTCATCTGGTCAAGCCAAGAGCAGGCAAACTTTGAAGAGTGGACCAAATTTGCTTCCCAAACAGCCCAAGAGGAAGGATACCTATTGATAAGATAAACATGAAAAAATTTGCCATTCGTTGTGAATGATCATGGTTCAAGTCAGCCTTAAGCAGCACCTCAAGCTGTGGGTTTTCTGTTCTTGTGTTTTTATTTTATTTTTTGGTGGGAGAGGGTTTCCTTCAGAGGCCTGAGGTTGGGAAGAGGAATGTGGAAGAAAGAAGTTGGTGAGTTGGTGTAGCTTTTTTTTTTTTTTTTTAGATGGAGTCTCGCTCTGTGGCCCAGGCTGGAATGCAGTGGCACCATTTCAGCTCACTGCAACCTCCACCTCCCAGGTTAAAATGATTCTTCTGCCTTGGCCTCCTAAGGAGCTGGGATTACAGTTGTGGGCCACAATGCCTGGCTAATTTTTGTATTTTTAGTAGAGATGGGGTTTTGCCTTGTTGGTCAGGCTGGTCTTGAACTCCTGACCTCAAGTGAACCATCCACCGTGGCCTCTCAAAGTACTGGGATTATAGGTGTGAGCCATCATGCATGGCCAGGGCAGCTTAAACTGGAGGCAGTTGTGGGGTTCTTGTCAACCCAAATTATGTATATGTGTGTATATATATATATATATATACACATTATTATATATATTATGTATGTATATATATGTGTGTGTATATATATATATACACACACACACAGGCTAAATCATCTATATATATATAGCTAGCTATATATATAGCTAGCTATATATAGCTATATATCTCTATAGCTATATATAGCTAGCTATATATAGCTATATATCTCTATAGCTATATATAGCTATATGTCTCTATATGTATATATAGTTATATATAGCTATAGATATATATAGCTCAGCAAAGTTATAATTCCACTTTGAGATCAAGGTCAGGCCTTGGTCAAGCCTGGGATCTGAATATCAGTTGAACTTGTCCTTGTACCACCTATTAACAGAGCCCTTTTTCAACTCCAAGCCCTTTATGGACAAGATCTCATCTAATCCTTACCATAACCCTATGACGTATAAGCAGTATCATTATCCTCATTTCACTGATGAGGAAAATGGAGTCCCAGGAGGTTAAGCAACTTGTTCAAAGTCACCTAGGATTCGATGTTGGGAAGAGCTGAGATTCAAACTGAGGTCCATCTTCTTCCACATCCTTTGGCCCTTCCCAGAACCCTGGGGCAGATGTGTAAGTCAGCTTTGCTGCATAACAAACAATCCTCACATCTCAATTGTTTACAACAATACACGTGGATTTCTTGCTCTTGTTAATGTCAGTGGCTGTAGCTGTGGCTACGCTGGGCTCTGCTCTGTGTGTCTTTTCATTCTGGGGCCTTATGGGACACGCCCATTCTTGTTGCAGAAGGGAAACTTGTGAGAAAGCAGGAGAAAACCCTAGCTATGCCTCTTACAGCTCTTAGGTGGATGTGATGGGCATTACATACTGTGTTGGTCAAAGCATGCCATATGGCCAAGTCAGTTGGCGGAAAACAGAGAAAGGAGTGAAAAATTAAAAACAATAATATATTCCACCATGTTTGCCCGCTTGGTTACAAAGATTTATTTCTGTCCCATCTGCTCTCAAAATACACCTCCCCATCACCCAAGGACGACACCTCAAAAAGTCACATCCAGTCATGACAGAAGGCTTTGAGTCTAGGATCTTGTGCTGGTCTCCAATTCATTTGCAGAGAGATCATTGCCTCCAAGAGCCTTTTCTGCAGGCCCTTGTACTGTCTGAAAGGAATAGAATAGACTGTCACTGTTTCAGGTTCCCACGGGACAACTTGGGGGAAGGCATTTCAGTAGCAGGAGAGCTGGAAGACTAGCTAGGCCAGTCATAGCAGGAGATAATAGTAATAGTAATAATAATAATTACTAACATATATTGTGTGCATCCTGTGGGTCAGGCAGCATGTTAAGAACTGTGTCTCTTTTCATCATCACAACACCATTTTATTATTTTATTCCATTTGTTAGCATTATCAATCCATTTTATAGAAACAGAGGTGGACGCTTGTCCCTGACCCCAGTTCACAGAATCACTCGCTTGATTCCTGAAATGTCTCCTCACTGCTTACCTCTGATGGCTGATGGTCCTGGGCTATTAACCCTTTAATCTCTACCACTGCTGTCCCACTTCTAATGCCTTCCACACTATCTGAAGCAGTCTAATGCCCCACCATGCTCTCCCAAAAGTCTCACCGATCTTTCTTTCCCCAGTCCTCTCAATCTACAACTTGTCGCTCTGAGCAATGGTCTGTATTTGTTTTTTTTTTTCAGGCAGGGTCTTACTCTGTTGCCCAGGCTGGAGTGCAGTGGTGCAATCATGGCTCACTGCAGCCTTGACCTCCTAGGCCCAAATGATCCTCTCACCTCAGCCTCTGGAGTAGATGGGACCACAGGTGTTCACCACCCTGCCTGGCTAATTTTTTTATTTTTTGTGGAGATGGTGCCTCACTATGTTGCCCAGGCTGGTCTTGAACTCCTGGGCTCAAGCAATCCTCCTGCCTTAGCCTCCCAAAGTGCTGGGATTACAGGTGTGAGCCACTGCACCTGGCTTGTATTTTTTTTTTTCATTGTCTGAAATTTCTATAAATTTGGCCTGTGTTAGTTTTAAAACAACCAGGCTGAGAGCGGTGGCTCACACCTGTAATCCCAGCACTTTGGGAGGCCAAGGTGGGTGGATCACCTGAGGTCAGGAGTTCAAGACCAGCCTGGCCAACATGGCAAAACCCCATCTCTACAAAAAATACAAAAATTAGGTGGTGGCAGGTGCCTGTAATCCCAGCGACTTGGGAGACTGAGGCAGGAGAATCACTTGAACCTGGGAGGCGGAGGTTGCTGTAAGCTGAGATGGCACCACTGCACTCCAGCCTGGGCAACAGAATGAGACTCAAAAACACAACAACAACAAAAAAACACTTTAGTTACTTTAACAAATAGACACCAACTAGCAGTGACCAAAATAAGATAGAAGCTTATTTCTCGTTCATAGAAAGGTACTGTGAAAGGAAAATATCTTGGGCCCCCAAAATTACTAAGTAAGGGAAAAATCAAGCTGGGAACTGCTTGTGGCAAACCTGCCTCCCATTCTGTTCAAAGTCACCCCTCTGCTCACTGAGATAAACACATATCTGATTGCCTCCTTTGGAAAGGCTAATCAGAAACTCAAAAGAATGCCCCCCATTTGTCTCTCACCTACCTGTGACCTGGAAGCCCCCTTCTTTCCCCCACTTCCAGTTGTCCCGCCTTTCTGGACCTAAACAATGTTCATCGTACATATGTTGATTGATGCCTCATGTCTCCCTAAAATGTATAAAACCAAGCTGTGCTCTGATCGCCTTGGGCACATGTCATCAGGGCCTCCTGAGGCTGTGTCATGGGCACACGTCCTCAACCTTGGCAAAATAAACTTTCTAAATTAACTGAGACCTGTCTCAAATTTTCGGGGTTCACAGTACATATGGGCAGACTTGGGCTCAATGGCAGTTCCATAATTATGAGATACCTGGGCTCCTTCCACCTTATTTTTATGCTATCCTCAACAGTTGTCTGCCCTCTTGAGACACAAGACAGCTGCCGTAGCACCTGCCATCATGTGTGTATTCCAGCCAGAGAGAAGCTTGCAAAGGGGAAGCAAAGAGCATGCCCCTTAGTTTTAAGGACACTTCCTAGAACTTGTACATACCATTTCTGTGTACATCCCATTGGCTGGAAGGTAATCATAAGATCATATCACTACCACAGAGCTGCAATTGTTACCGGAAAGGAGTCCTGATCCAGACCCCAAGAGAGGGTTCTTGGATCTCGCACAAGAAAGAATTCAGGGCAAGTCCATAAAGTGAAAGCAAATTTATTAGAGAAGTAAAGAAAAGAAAAAAAGAATGAGCCAGGTGCAGTGGCTCATGCCTGTAATCCCAGCACTTTGGGAGGCTGAGGAAGGCAGATCATTTGAGTCCAGGAGTTCAAGACCACCCTGGGCAACATGGCAAAACCCCATCTCCACACACACAAAAAAATTAGCCGGGCATGGTGGCATGTGCCTGTAGTCGCAGCTACTCAGAAGGCTGAGGTGGGAGGATTACTTGAGCCCAGGAGGCAGAGGTTGCAGTGAGCTGAGATTGTGCCATGGCACTCCAGTCTGGGTGACAGAGTGAGACCCTGTCTCAAAAAAATTAAAACAAATTAAAGGCTGGGCACAGTGGCTCACGCCTGTAATCCCAGCACTGTGGGAAGCCAAGGTGGGTGGATCACGAGGTCAGGAGATCGAGACCATCCTGGCTAACACAATGAAACCCTGTCTCTACTAAAAATACAAAAAATTAGCTGGGCATGGTGGCACCTGCCTATAGTCCCAGGTACTCAGGAGGCTGAGGCAAGAGAATCGCTTGAACCCAGGAGGCGGAGGTTGCAGTGAGCCGAGATCATGCCACTGCACTCCAGCCTGGGTGACTGAGTGAGACTCTGTCAAAAAAAAAAAATTAAAATTAAAATAATAGCTTCTCCATGAACAGAGAAGCTGTGAGAGCTGCTAGTTGGCTATTTTTATAATTATTTCTTGATCATATGCTAAAGGGATGGATTATTCATAGGTGTTTTGGGAAAGGGGGAGGGATTTCCTGGAACTGAGAGTTCTTCTTCCTTTTAGACCAACACAAATTAAAGAAAGAGGAAAGAAACATGAAAGGTGGCTCACCAGTCAAGACAGGTTTATTTTAGAGAAAACAAACCTGAGAGGAGCTTCTGGCGAGTTGTCAAAGGCACACTCTCTTACAGACTAAGAGTTTTTAAGGATTCAGGGTGGGAGAGTTTATCAGAGGCTTGGGCTGCTTCTGTGTCTCTTTGTTGTGCTTATCTGGGAGGGAGAGTTGTGTGTTTGTTGCCAAACATCTTCCTGCAGCTGCAGGCATATCCTCTGAGTCTGCTTTTAGCTTCCCTATCTTAGTGCACCTGAAGGGAAAGGAATATGCTCATTTAAGGCCCACTGTTTTAATGGGGCCCATTGTATGAGGGTGAAGTTTGGCAGTTACCTAAGAGACTTTCCCCCCACCTCCCTCTGTGCCCGAGCTATCTTATCTGTGTTTTACTGTCTGCTCTTTCTGGCTGCTTGTAGTTAGAAGAGAAGTGATCTCCTTGAAATGAATGAAGCTAGAAAGGGAGCTGGAACTTAAAGCAGCTTTAAGCTGCTTTAACAAATCTCTGTTTGTCAGAGATTACGGTGCTCCTGCTCTGTCAGTAGCTTCCAGACGTTGCCGTGGCATTTGTAAACTGTTGTGGTGCTGGTGGGAGTGTCTTTTAGCAGCTAATGCATTATATTAAAACACACACACACACACACACACTCACACTCACACACACACACACACACACAGAGGGGTGAAGTCATTTGCTCAAGGTCACATGGCCAGGAAGCAGCCATTGCTGCTATATCTATCTATCTATGTAGACAGATATAGATAGATAGATATATAGATTTTTTTGTTTGTTTGTTTTGAGACAAAGTCTCACTCTGTCATCCAGGCTGGAGTGCAGCAGCACAATCTCAGCTCGCTGCAACCTCCGCCTCCCAGGTTCAAGTGATTCTCCTGCCTCAGCCTCCCAAGTAGCTGGGATTACAGGTGTGTGCCGCCATACCTGGCTAATTTTTGTATTTTTACAGGTCATAAAAACCCCACTGATAAAACAGGATGCAGTAAAGAAGCCAGCCAAAACCTGCCAAAACTAAGATGACAATCAAAGTGACTTCTGGTCATCCTGACTGCTCCTTATACACTAATTATAATGCATTAGCTTGGCCAGGCACAGTGGCTTACGCCTGTAATCGCAGCACTTTGGGAGGCCAAGGCAGGCAGATCACCTGAGGTCAGGAGTTCAAGACCAGCCTGGCCAACATGATGAAACCCCATCTCTACTAAAAAACACAAAAAATTAGCTGGGTGTGGTGGTGGGCGCCTGTAGTCCCAGCTACTCGGGAGGCTGAGGCAGGAGAATGGCGTGAACCCAGAAGGAAGAGCTTGCAGTGAGCCGAGAATGCCCCACTGCACTCCAGCCTGGGCAACAGAGCGAGACTCCGTCTCAGAAAAAAAAAAAAAAAAAAGAAACTAACACTTACTCTTCAAATGTAAACTCCATATTAATTCAGAGCAGGGGCTGGGCCTTGCAATGTGTAGGGCAGAGAAGCAGGTATGGAATTGTCTGATTGGTTTCTCCTCTGGGCCCCAAACTAACAAAACAACACCCCCACCCCCAAAAGGCTGTGGATGAGGATGGGCACAGTGGCTCATGCCTGTAATCCTAGCACTTTGGGAAGCTGAGGTGGGCAGATCACATGAGGTCAGGAGTTCAAGACCAGCCTGGCCAACATGGTGAAACCCCATCTCTACTAAAAATACAAAAATTAAGCTGGGCATGGTGGCTCACACCTGTAATCCCAGCACTTTGGGAGGACGAGACGAGCGGATCACGAGGTCAGGAGTTCAAGACCAGCCTGGCCAACATGGTGAAAACCCGTCTCTACTAAAAATACAAAATTAGCCAGGCGTGATGGCAGGCACCTGTAATCCCAGTTACTCAGGAGGCTGAGGCAGGAGAATCGCTTGAACCTGGGCGGCAGAGGTTGCAGTGAGCCGAGATCGAGCCACTGCACTCTAGCCTGGGCGATAGAGTGAGACTCTGTCTCAAAAAAAAAAAAAAAAAAAGCCAGGTGTGGTGGTGCACACCTGTAATCCCAGCTACTCAGGAGGCTGAGGCAGGAGAATCACTTGACCTGGGGAGGTGGAGGTTGCGGTGAGCCGAGATCGTGCGACTGCACTCCAGCCTGGGTGACAGACCAAGACCCAAAACTCCGTCTCAAAAAGAAAAAAAAAAAAAAAAGGGCTGTGGATGAGATGGGCTTGTATTATTCCATTGGAACCTGGCTTTTCCAGGACTTTCTTCTGACTATACTCATCTCTGAGGCGGGTCCCTGTGAATGGTTTTCTTGTCCTGTCATCCACAGGGTTAATCCCATGAGGGATGTGTTCACATTGCTGCTTGGCTGCTTCCTGGCTGTGTGACCTTGGGCAAATGACTTCACTTCTCTGAGCTTCAGTTTCCTCCTCTGCAAAATGGAGGTAAGAATAGTGCTTAGCTCATGCAACTGTTGTGAAGGAATGGAAGAGATAAGCAATGGGAAGTGTTTAGCCTACAACCTCATCTTAGAGCACCTGATACAATCGAACTATCATTACCATTCTCAGATAATTTTTTAAAATAGTGTCTCCTCAAGCAACTGTTTAGAACAGCGCTATCCATTAGAAATAGAATTCAAGGCCGGGCATGGTGGCTCACGCCTGTAATCCCAGCACTGTGGGAGGCCAAGGCGGATGGATCCCTTGAGGCCAGGAGTTCGAGACCAGCCTGGCTAACATGGTGAAACACCGTCTCAACTAAAAATACAAAAATTAGCCAGGTGTGATGGTGGGCGCCTGTAGTCCCAGCTACTTGGGAGGCTGAGGCAGGAGAATCGCTTGAATCTGGGAGGCAGAGGTTGCAGGGAGCCAAGATCTCGCCACTGCACTCCAGCCTGGGCAACAGAGTGTGTTTAAAAAAAAAAAAAAAAAGAATTCAAACCACATATGGACTTTTAATTTTTCCAGTAGGCTCATTAAAAAAGCTGAAGTTAATTTAAATGATATATTTAATTTAACCTGATATATTTTTAAAATGACCATTTTAACACGTAATCAATATAAAGAAAGTATTCTGGTCGGGCACAGTGTCTCATGCCTGTAATCCTGGCACTTTGGGAGGCCGAGTCGGGTGGATCACCTGAGGTCAGGAGTTCAAGACCAGCCTGGCCAACATGGTGAAACCCCGTCTCTACTAAAAATACAAAAATTAGCCGGGCACGGTGGTAGGCACCTGTAATCCCATCTACTTGAGAGGTTGAGGCAGTAGAATAGCTTGAATCTGGGAGGTGGAGATTATAGTGAGCCAAGATCATGCCATTGTACTCCAGCCTGGGCGACAAGACAGTCCATCTCAAAAAAAAAAAAAAAAAAAAAAAAAGAGAGAGAGAAAAAAAGAAAGTATTTCAAGGCTAGGTGCAGTGGCTCATGCCTGTAATCCTAGCACTTTGGGAGGCCAAAGTGAGAGGATTGCTTGAAGCCAGGAATTTGAGACCAGTCTGGGCAACATAGTGAAACCCTGTTTCGAAAGAAAGAAAGAAAGAAAGAAAGAAAGAAAGAAAGAAAGAAAGAAAGAAAGAAAGGAAGGAAGGAAGGAAGGAAAGAAAATTAGCTAGAAGTGATTACACATACACAAGTCCTAGCTACTTGTGAGGCCATTACAGCTTGGGTGACAGAGTGAAACCCTGACTCATAGAAATAAAAAAAAAAAAGAAAGAAGGAAGGAAAGAAAAAGAATGAATGAAAGAAAGAAAGAAAGAAAGAAAAGAAATTAATTTAGCACCATAGGAAAGGTTTTTTTTAAAAAAGCATGAGCTATGTTATCCTTTTTTTTTTTTTTGTATAAGGCTACAAAATCTGGTATTTTGCACTTATATCACATCTCAGTTCGGACAAGCCACATTTCAAGGGCCCAAAACCCCATTTGGTGAGTGGCAGCCATATTGGATAGAGACAGCCCACCTTCTCTGGTTTTGTCTCTGCAGATAGCCAAGGAAACCTAATTATGCATCCAACTCGCTGGCCCATTGGCTGAGTCACCTGCCGGGAAGCTTTCAGAATATTTATAGGTAACTGATCTACAGAAAACAGAAAGTGATACCATCTCCAGCCCCCACAACCTTTCTTCAGTCTCAAGTTTGCCATCTCAGCTACTGTTTTCTAGAGGCCCAGTGGGAAGAGTATGCAAAGTGGCAGTAAAGTACATATGTAAACGTGTAGGCAAAAGGCTGAGAGGATTCTTACCAAACTACTCACGGTGGAAAATAAGAGTAATGTCCAAGCAGAGTTTAGTTTTGTCAGTCATGCCCTAATTTTGTTTTTGTTTTTTAGAATGTATTCATTCACATATTACTTGTGTAAGTGAAAGTCAATTGATATATATAGAGATAATGGTAAAGGAAAGTAACCACGATTTGCAGTAAATCCCCAAGAAGTTTAATGGAAAGCAGTGAGTGCAGAGATTACAAGGTGGACTCTGGGGCCGGCTGCCTGCCTTTGCATCCTAGCCCTGCTGTCTACTAGCTGTGTGACCTTGGGCAAGGTTCTCTTGCTTTCTGGGCCTCAGTTTCCTCATCTATAAACTAAGGATAATGATGGGACCTATGTTACAAGGTTGTCACGATGATTTGATGAGCAGGTGTAAGGTGTTAAGATGGGATATGGAACACAGAGTGTCAGCTGTAATAACTAAAATAATTAGTATTATCACTGTTTTTGGTGGAGGAGTAAGTAGCAAGAAACTCTCTTGGTGAAAATACAAGAGCTGCGGTGGCTCACGTCTGTAATCCCAGCACTTTGGGAGGTCGAGGCGGGCAGATCACTTGAGGTCAAGAGTTTGAGACCAGCCTGGCCAACATGATGAAACCCCATCTCTACTAAATATACAAAAAATTTGCCGGGCGCGGCGGCGCACCCCTCTAGTCCTAGCTACTCAGGAGGCTGAGGCAGGAGAATTGCTTGAACCTGGGAGGCGGAGGTTGCAGTGAGCTGAGATCACGCCACTGCACTCCAGCCTGGGCGACACAGCGAGACTCCATCTCAAGAAAAAAAAAAAAAGAAATAATACCCTGGAGTGAGAGCTGCAAGACCAGCTGCTAAGCCTGGATCTGCCATTACCTAATTTGTGTAAACTTGGGCCTCAGTTTTGTACTAATTCTAACAACAACAACAACACACGTTTTCTAGTCCTTACTATCATCTCGGAACTCTACATGTCTCGTTTCATCAGATCTTCACAACACCCCTCTGAGAGAGAGATACTGTTGTTGTTGTTATTATTATTATCTTGAGACGGAGTCTCGTTCTGTCACCCAGGCTGGAGTGCAATGGCACGATCTCGGCTCACTACAACCTCTGCCTCCCGGGTTCAAGTGATTCTCCTGCCTCAGACTGCCGAGTAGCTGGGATTACAGGTGCCCGCCACCACACCCAGCTAATTTTTGTATTTTTAGTAGAGACGGGTTTCACCATGTTGGTCATGCTGGTCTCGAACTCCTGACCTCAGGTGATCCCCCGCTTCAGCCTCCCAAAGTGCTAGGATTACAGGTGTGAGCCACCACGCCTGGTCGAGATACTGTTATTATTACCATTCTATAGATAAGGAAACCGAGGCTCAGAGAGCTGACACGGCTTGCCCAAGTCGGCAACTTCTAAGTCCCAGGGAAGGGATTTGAACTCAGTGTTGTCTAGCCGACATGAGAGGCTGAGGCAATGCTCTCTGCACCATGCAGCCCCATGTGTGAGGACTTTTCCAGCTTTGCTTTCTCTGTGATGCTGGCAGTTGAGTTGCATGATGAGAGCTAGGAGTTTGGGGTTGGAGTACAGGTTCTTTTGAGCTTTTGGACCCTAGAGTTTTTTCATCTGTAAAATGGGGCCAAGAACAATGCAGTGCCCTGAATTTGAGTTTTGTATTTGCTTTTGTTTTTGTTTTTTTGAGACAGGGTCTTGCTGTGTCGCCAGGCTTGAGTGTAGTGGGGTGATCTCGGCTTACTGTAACCTCCACCTCCTGGGTTCAAGCAATTCTCCCACCTCAGCCTCCTGAGTAGTTGGGATTACAGGTGCCCACCACCATGCCAGGATAATTTTTGTATTTTTAGTAGAGAAGGGATTTCATCATGTTGGCCAGGCTGGTCTCGAACTCCTGGTCTCAAGCAATCCACCCACCTTGGCCTCCCAAAGTGCTGGGATTACAGGTGTGAGCCACCATGATTGGCCCTGAATTTGAGGGTTTTCTTTCCAGCTCTCTCCAGGGCTTTCTTTAGACTTTCTTCCTCATTTTGTCTTATCTTTCCAAACACCTCACTCACAAGATCACTTGAAGATCACAGGAAGCCAGTGGAAGGTATTTGAGATGATTAAACAGCACCGGGTTTTTAGCTATGTTATGTAAGAGGAGGAAAAGAGGGAAGTTGCAGGGGAAGAAATTTGAATCAGATTACATTAAAGGATACAAGTGGGGCTTTCAGACAATGGTGACTTTTGCACAGGGTCTCATGAGGCAACACACGGGGGCACACACGTGCGTGTCTTCATGTAGACATGCTGTGTTAGACACCCCCGCGGCGGATGTTCTGGGGGAAAACAAGGAAGCTGTTAAATGATCCAGCTGTTCTGTCTGAATACGTTGCACATCTGGTGGCCTGGAAATCTCCAGGTGACTTTTCACTTTATATTCACTGTCTTGCTGCCTGGCCCCAATCTTGAGACTCTAGAGGAGGGGAAAAGGGAGGGAAAAAAGAGAAACGGGGGTGGATTGGAGGCAAGGGGTCAGGGGAGGGAAAAGAGCAGAGAGAGAGAGAGAGACAGAGAGAAATGGGGAAAGGGAGAGGAAAATCAAGAGAAACTGACATGGAGGGATAGGGAAACACAGAGACAGAAAGATAAACTTCACAGAGAGAGAGAGACAGACAGAAAAAGAAAGCTAGATGATATAGAGCCACATAGAGAAAGTCGGTCATATACAACATACAGCGTAAGAGAGAAATAGACAAAGATTGAGAATGAGGGATCCACATACAGAGATGGAGACAAAGAAAGTCAGAGACAGCTGGGCACGGTGGCTCACACCTGTAATCCCAGCACTTTGGGAGGCCGAGGCAGGCAGATCACTTGAGATCAGGAGTTCAAGACCAGCCTGGGCAACACGACGAAACCCTGTCTCTACAAAAAATACAAAAATTAGCCAGACATGATGGCCGGCGCCTGTAGTCCCAGCTACTTGGGAGGCTGAGGCGGGAGGATAACTAGAGCCCAGGAGATTGAGGCTACAGTGAGCCAAGATCGTGCCACTGCATTCCAGCCCCGGTGACAGAGTGAGAACCCATCTCTAAATAATAATAATAATAATAATAATAATAATAATAATAATAATAGAAAGTCAGAGACACACCCACAAACACTCCATGAGAGAGATTCACGTAAAGAGATGGACTGCCAGCCCTTTGAGGAAGAGAGCGACAGAGGAAGAGATGAAGAGATTGAGACTGAGAAAGACAAATGCACTCACAGAGATACACAGAGAGATAAAAGAAATAGAGACAGAAAGAAAAAGGCGCAGAAACAGAGATCCACACAGAGAAGGAAAATAAATTGTTTAAACGAAAAGAGCCAGCAGGGGCTTGGCGTGGTGGCTCATGCCTGTAATCCCAGCAATTTGGGAGGCTGAGGCATGTGGATCATTTCAGCCAAGGAGTTCGAGACTAGCCTGGGCAACATAGTGAGACCTTGTCTCTTAAAAAAAAAAAAGCCATCAGGATTTTCTGTTCTGCCAAAAAAATCCTGAGAGTCAGAATGTGTTAGGCCTTAATGCAAAACATTCATCTCTTCAGAGGAAAGAGTGGGTTTAAAAAATGTTTTTAATATAAGTAATTACTCCCCAAATGGAAAATTATTTTGTTCATTTTTTTCTTCTTATAACATCAGAACTTTCTGAGCCACACCAAAGACAGTATTCAAGTGTTGTTTATCTACTTTCTACTAACATCTAGCATCAGCGGTTTCTTTTTAAGAGGAGAAAAAAGTTTCCGGGCAAGACTGAGGCTTTTTGCTGAATGTTGTGGGCTGCAGAGCAGGCTGCCATGTAGAAAATTCTAGAACAGGGAAGGAAATCCCCTTGCACCTCCTGTGTGGATGGGTGATGAGGAGTGGCTGCTGGTGGGGCTGTGTGAGAGACAGTTCTGAGGCTGCATCTCTGGGAGAAAGAGTGCTATGATCCATTGCTGATGTCTGCCACAATCAGGGAGGGGGCAGTCACAGTGGGCTTGCCATGTATTTGCCATTCCTATACCAGAATCTAGAACTTGCCTGAAATATCAGCATGGTCTGGGATAAGAGTATAAATGGAGGCCACATACCATACATGTAAATATGTAAGTTAGAAAAGTCAGAAATCAGCCGGATGTGGTGGCTCATGCCTGTAATTCTAGCACTTTAGGAGGCTGAGGTGGGAGGATCGCTTGAGCCCAGGAGTTCAAGAACAGCCTGGCCAACATAGCAAAACCCTGTCTCTACAAAAAATGCAAAAATTAGCCAGGTGTTTGGGTGTATGCCTGTGGTCCCAGCTACTTGGGAGGCTGAGGTGGCAGGATGACCTGAGCCCAGAAGGGTGAGGCTGCTGTGAGCCGTGCCACTGCATCCAACCTGGGTAACAGAGTGAGACTCTGTCTCAAAAAAAAAAAAAAAAAAAAAAAAAAGAAAGAAAGAAAAGAAAAGTTTGAGGCCAGGCACGGTGGCTCACACCTGTAATCCCAGCACTTTGAGAGGCCGAGGCAGATGGATCACCTGACATCAGGAGTTCAAGACCAGCCTGGCCAACATGGTGAAACCCTGTCTCTACTGAAATACAAAAATGAGCCAGGCATGGTGGCAGGCGCCTGTAATCTCAGCTACTCAGGGGCTGAGGCAGGAGAATTGCTTGAACCCAGGACGCAGAGGTTGCAGTGAGCCGAGATCTCACCATTGCACTCCAGCCTGGGTGAAAGAGCCAGACTCTGTCTCAAAAAAAAAAAAAAAAAAAAAAAGAAAAGAAAAAGTAAAGTTCAAAACCAAGTTATTCCAATGGCCTGGCCATGGGATCTTCCTCTAGGTCCCAGCAGCCCAGCCCCTGGGATTTCTCTGACAGCCTGTGCACAGGCTAAAGGAGCTGAAGTCTTCCCTGGGCCATCCTTGCCACCCACAATCCTGAGTGGTGACTGGATGTGCAGGGCAAGTCATGGTGACAGGACCTGCGGGGGCCTGCAGTGGGGACTTCTCTAGGCGATTTTACTCAGGATTTCCAGGCAGTTGTAAATTACACTATCCCAGTAGCGGGGAGGAAGGAAGCATGGTTATCTGGGGAGTGTGATCTAAGACATCAACTTTGGGCGATTAGAGGCAGTCAGCTTCAAACTGAAGGAGCCATTTTTCCTTCAGTGCCCAGCTCAATGTCTGGCACATAGTAGTTGCTCAGGAAATATTTGTTTCAAAAAAATGAAAGTGTCAATGTCAGTATTGTAGGACTTTTTAAAGATGTTGTAGGACTCTCTCTGTAGTTCAGCTAAGAGCTGGATCCTTGTCACACGGCCACAAAAAATTAGGCTTGCAGACAATTTGAAGGGTGAGGAAGGCAGGGTTTATTGGGTGAAAAGGAAAAAAGGGAAACAGAGACCCTCCGCAAGGTCAGAGTTCTCCTGACATGCTTCCTGCCTCACAAATTGAATCCCAGGTTCCACCCAGGAACAGGAGGGGCCAGGTTCCTCCCCGCTGCAAATGGTGGCAGTTTCTGTGGCTCCACCCCAGTGCACACTCCTCCCAGTGGGCAGGCTAGTTGGAGTTTTTTTGGGGACCCCCTTACACTTGACTGTCTCATTAGGTCCTGCAACTCAGTACTCCCTCCCAAAGGTGACGGACCAGGGAGTGCAGAGAGGTGCAAGGGGCTGATTTTATTTTATACAGGTGGTCAGAGGAGGACACACAGGTAAAGTGACATTTGAGCAAAGACTGAGGGAAATGAGGGAGTGAGCCATGAAGGTATCTGGGGGATGAGGTGATAGGCAGAGAGAACAGCCAGTGCAGAGGCCCCAAGGGCAGGTGCCTGTCATGTTTTAAGAACAGAAAAGTGCTGGGCACGGTGGCTCATGTCTGGAATCCCAACACTTGGGCAGGCTGGGGCCGGCAGATCACCTGAGGTCAGGAGTTCGAGATCAGCCTGGGAGGCTGAGACACAAGAATCACTTTTCCAGTTCTCTGTCAAAAAAAAAAAAGAGACAAAAGAACAGCAAGGAGGCCTGTGTGGCTGGAATGGTGTGAGTGAAAGCGGAGCAAGGGGTTGTGTGATCAGAGGAGGCTGAGGCTTATTCCCACAGGGCCCTGTGGCAATGTTACGGGCTTTGGCTTTTATTCTGAGTGAGATGGGTTCATCTGAGAGTTTGGACCCCAGAACTGCCTTGCCCCGGTGAGAAGTGATGGACCAGTAACTTGGAGATGGGGAGAAGTGGTCAGATTTTAGATCTACAGTCGTCCCCCGCTTCTCTGCGGTTTCACTTTCTGTGGTTTCAGTTACCCATGGTCAACTGCAGTCAGAAAATCATAAAATAGAAAAATTCCAGAAATAAATAATTTGTAAGTTTTAAATTGAGTGCCGTTCTGAGTGGCATAATGGAATCCTGCCTGTCCTCCTCCGTTTTGGGACGTGAAACATCCTTTTGTGTCAGTTGGTAGCTGTCCCAGTTATCAGATCAAAAAAACATAGTCTATGCAGGCTTCAAGGACCGTCCTCAGCTTCCGGCATCCACAGGGAGTCTTGGAGCATGTCCCCTGAGGATAACGGGGGACTGCTGTGTGTTGGAGGCAGAGATGACAAAATTCGGTAAGGAACTGGGCATGGAATGGGAGAAAAAAGAGTCTGGGAGGATCCAAAGTTTTGGCCTGAGCAATTGGAAGGATGGAGTTGCCACTATTTCCTGGGTCTGGGAAAAGGTGTGGGAGGCACTCATTTAGGGCCACCAACCGTAAATTCGACATCAGAAATGGATTCAGGGCCAGGCGCAGTGGCTCACGACTGTAATTCCAGAACTTTGGGAGCTCAAGACCAGCCTGGCCAACATGGTGAAATCCTGTCTCTACTAAAAATACAAAAAATTAGCTGGGTGTGGTGGTGTGTGCCTGTAGTCCCAGCTACTGGGGAGGCTGAAGCTGGAGAATCGCTTGAACCCTGGAGGCAGAGGTTGCAGTGAGCCAAGATCACGCCACTGCACTCCAGGCTGGGCGACAGAGAGACTCCGTCTCAAAAAACAAAAAACAAAAATAAAAAAAAAAAGAGAAATGGATTCAGGGGCCAGATTGTGCAATCCAGTTGCAGTAAATACCACATAAGATAATTGCATTTTTTTTTCCTTCTAGGACTTCCTGGCTTCTCATCTTTATTTTGATTCCCCCTCTTCTCTTTGCATATAGGTTTTTCCCTGGTTGTCAGCATGCCTCAGGCTGAAACCACCCATCTCTTCCCTGATTCCACCACTGTTTGGCCAGCTACTGCCTTTGTCTCTCAGTTTACACCCTGAAAGCAGCAATTTTCAAATTGTGGACCAAGGCGCTGGGGTTCCCCACAAACTCACAGGTTCAGCAGGGGATATTTACATTTTCAAAGTAAATACAGTGAAAGTTCACATCTCTCAGATGCTTCCCAAACTACTGGCTAAAGGAGCTTACAGTTTCAGCGTTAGACCGCACTACATCCCTTTCCACAATGTCATCTTTTCGCAAGCTGGGCTTTCTGTGATTGCTGTAATAAAAAGCAATTAGTAGCCGAAAATCAGCATGGAACAGGAAATGAGGCAGTGCCCCGATCTGATTCCAAGGTTCGAGAATTTGTGCAGTGCCCAACAGACACACACTTTCCATTCGACAGCAAGTATGGATATTTCAGAATGAATGAAAAATATTTTTTCTTTCAATTTATCTTTTCAAATGGCTGCTAAGTTGTTAGGCCACAAATAGTTATTAAGTTGCTTGATGTAACTACTTAACAAGTGGAACTGTTAGGTATTTCTTTTGGCCTAAGGCTACCCTGAAAAAAAAAGTTGAAAACCCTAAGATTCCATTTTTTTTTTTTTTTTTTGGGAGACAGAATCTCGCTCTGTCACCCGTCACCCATGCTGGAGTGCAGTGGCACAATCTCAGCTCACTGCAGTCTCTGCCTTCTGGGTTCAAGCAATTCTCCTGCCTCAGCCTCCCGAGTAGCTGGGATTACAGGCATGCACCACCGCACTTGGCTGATTTTTGTATTTTTGGTAGAGATGGGTTTCACATGTTGGCCAGGTTGGTCTTTAACTCCTGACCTCAAGTAATCCACCACCTCAGTCTCCTAAAGCACTAGAATTACAGGTGTGAGCCACTGCACCTGGCTGAAACCCTATTATTTATTTATTATTATTATTTTGAGACAGAGTCTCACTCTGTCATCCAGGCTGGAGTGCAATGGCATGATTTCGGCTCACTGCATACTTTGTCCTCCCAAGTCCAAGCGATGTGATTCTCCTGCCTCAGCCTCCTGAGTAGCTCAGATTACAGGCACGTGCCACCATGCACAGCTGTTTTTTTTGTACTTTTAGTAGAAACAGGGTTTCACCATGTTGGCCAGGTTGGTCTTGAACTCCTGACCTCAAGTTATCCACCCGCCTTGGCCTCCCAAAGTGCTGGGATTACAAGCATGAGCCATCATGCCTGGCTGAAAACCCTGACCTTCTAAGGACACCAGGAATGGAGAAAGCTTGAGAGCCTCTGCTCGTGGGAGAGGCTCTACTTGGCTACTGGCCAGCCAATGGGTTGATGGCTTTGGATCAGGTGGCCATGGCTGCCCCAGTCAGGGGCCCATCTGGTCCAGAGGCTTCATCTGGGGAAGGGAGTGTGAGCTGGCAGGTAAGATCCTTTAGGGACTGTCACAGCGGCTCATACCTCTATTTCCGGTGCTTCGGGAGGCTGAGGTAGTAGTTTGAGGCTTCAGCTTCCTGAGGCTTGAGCCCAGGAGTTTGAGACCAGCCTGGGCAACACAGTGAGACCCCATCTCTACAAAAAATACAAAAATTAGCCAGGCGTGGTGGTGTGTGCCTGTAGTCCCAGCTATTCTGGAGGCTGAGGCAGGAGGATTGCTTGAGCCCAGGAGTTGAGGCTGCAATGAGCTATGATCACACCACTGCACTCCAGCTAGGCAACAGAGCAAGACCCTTTCTTAGAAAAAAAAAAAAAAAAGATCCTTTAGGACTTTAGGATCCACTTTGGTGCCTGCCCCTAGTCTCTGACATACCTGGCAAAGTAAACACTGTGGGCTTTCCATGTTTCTGCTGCTCAGCGATTGTCTCCCCATGCTGAATTTGTGACTTCTCTGGTTGGTGGCTCTCAGGGGGACAGGCAGAGCACACCTCAAGGAAGCCGGGTTACCTGTACACCCTTTCCCAGCATCCGTTGTAACCGACTAATCAGCTGCACCCACCGATGATTTTTTTTTTGACTGGGGTCTTGCTATATTGCCCAGGCTGGTCTCGAACTCCTGGGCTCAAGCAATGCTCCTCCTGCCTTGGCCTCCCCAAATGCTAGGATTACAGGCATAAGCCACTGGGCCTGGCCCATCCACAGAGGATTTGGACCCCGGAGTGGGCAGAGAAAGGGACAAAGAGAAATTTGGGGTGAGGGATGGAAGGTGGGGTGGAAGTGGCAGGACTGTCCATGTTCCAGGGTCAGCAGTAGCAGTCAGTGGGCTGGCAGGGTTCAGAGACACAAGCTGGGGGGTTCTTAGCAGCCTGGTCCCAGGCAGGTTTCTGGGTGTGTTTCCCACTGTGTGTCTGTCTTCTGTGTGTGCCTTCCAGGCAATTGTGGGAGCTCATGGCTCTCCGTGTTGAATTCCTTTTCTGCTGAATTTAGCGAGTCTGCTTATATGTCTGGAGTTGCTACTAAAAACCCTGAAGAGGACGGGTGTGGTGGCTCACGCCTGTAATCCCAGTACTTTGGGAGGCCAAGGTGGTCAGATCACTTGAGGTCAGGAGTTCAAGACCAGTCTGGCCAACATGGTGAAACCCCATCTCTACTAAAAATATAAAAATTAGGTGGGTGTGGTGGTGGGCACCAGCTATTGAGGAGGCTGAGGCAGAAGAATCTCTTGAACCCGGGAAGCAGAGGTTGCAGTGAGCCGAGGTCGTGCCAATGCACTCCAGCCTGGGTGACAGAGTGAGATTCCGTCTCAAAACAAAACAAAACAAACAACAACAACAAAAACCCTGAGCTGATACTGGTACCCACCTCTGAGAGTGAGGAAAAAATTGAAAAGTTTTTCAATTTTCAATTTTTTCATTTTCAGTTTTTTCCTCTGCTCTCACTCTTCAACTGCAACAATCACAGGCAACTTCTGTGACCATATGCATAGGGGTTTCTCTCCACCACCAAGCAAGCATCGAGTCTGCAGTGGACACCAACTGAGCATCCTCTAATTCATTTCTGACACTATGTCCTTGCAGGTGGTGTCAGATCCAGGTGTCAGGTTGGGGGCTCAGTCCCCAGGACTGCCTCCCACCTTCAAACACCAATCGCAAGTCCCAGCGTCCAGAACTTCTACTGACCTACTTCAAGATGGGTTTCCCATGACCTCCTTTTTGGGTTTGATTAATTTGCTAGAGTGGCTCACAGAACTCAGGGAAATACATTTACCGGCTTATTATAAAGGATTTTACAAAGGATACAGATGAAGAGATGCATATGTTAAGGTAAGGGAGAAAGGGCATGGAGCTTCCCTGCCCTCTAACAGCCTTGGGGAGAGAACACCATTCCCTGGGAACCCCCACATACACGGCTGTCCAGAAGCTCTACAAACCCTATCCTGTTGGGCCTTTTTTTTTTGATGGAGTATCGCTCTGTTGCTCAGGCTGGAGTGCAGTGGCATGATCTTGGCTCACCATAGCCTCTGCCTCCCAGGCTCAAGCGATTCTCCTGCCTCAGCCTCCCGAGTAGCTGGGATTACAGGCACATGCCACTGTGCCTGGCTAAATTGTGTATTTTTAGTAGAGACAGGGTTTCGCCATGTTGGCCAGGCTGGCCTTGAACTCCTGACCTCAGATAATCTGCCCTCCTCGGCCTACCAAAGTGCTGGGATTACAGGCTAGCACACGCAGCCGGCCGTTTTATGAAGATTTTATGGGATAGACATGACCGACAACTGTGTAGAAAGGTGATTGGACAAAAAGGGCAAATGGTCTAATGCTAGTAGACTGAGGGGGGAAACCCAGCAAGCCTGTCTGTTCAGATTCTTCTTGGCCTCTCTGTGCAGCCTTCTTTCCTCTGCGTTATGGGGCAGGACCCCTTCTGAAATGAGGGTCTTATGATTTTACTATCAGACAAGGTAGGTCAGAGAATTTCCTTATGGTCAGCTCCAAGATAGAAAGGTGGGGGAAGATTTCTGCATTGGGGAGAGAATGGAGCAGGTGAAAGAAGGGGAGAAGGTCAGATAGAGATTCTGTTTCTGAGGCTGGCTTCTGAGGCCTAAAGCACCCCAATGTTACAAAAAAGGCTATAGGGGCCAGGCGCGGTGGCTCACGCCTGTAATCCCAGCACTTTGAGAGACAGAGGTGGGCAGATCACCTGAGGTCAGGAGTTTGAGACCAGCCTGACCAACATGGAGAAACCCTGTCTCTACTAATAATACAAAAATTAGCTGGGTGTGGTGGCACATGCCTGTAATCCCAGCTACTCAGGAGGCTGAGGCAGGAGAATCACTTGAACCCGGGAGTTGGAGGTTGTAGTGAGCTGAGATTGTGCCATTGCACTCTAGCCTGGGCAACCAGAGCGAGATTCCATCTCAGAAAAAAAAAAAAAAAAAAAGGCTATGGGAATTCTGAGTCAGGAACCATGGACAAAAACCAACATCTATATCATAATGTCATACCACCTTATTCATTTATTGGTTGAAAAAAAGTCTATGAAGTATATAAGACATAGAAAATGTATATATACACTTTATTTATTTATTTTTTTTATTTTTTTGAGCCAGGGTCTGGCTCTTGTCGCCCAGGCTGGAGTGCAGTGGTGTGATCTCGGCTCACCACAACCTCTGCCTCCCCAGTTCAAGTGATTTTCCTGCCTTAGCCTCCCAAGTAGCTGGGATTACAGGTGTGCACCACCACGCCTGGTTAATTTTTGTATTTTTAGTAGAGACGAGGTTTCACCATGTTGCCCAGGCTGGTCTCAGACTCCTGACCTCAAGTGATCCACCTGCCTTGGCCTCCCAAAGTGATTGGATTACAGGCGTGAGCCACTGTGCTCGGTCCTATATGTCCACTTTAAAAAGCACTAATAAAACAAATACCCATGCCCACACCAGCCAGGCCATGAAATCAAGTGGGATGATCCAATGCTCTGGGTTTGCCTGGGACAGTCTTGGTTTGCACCTGTTTTCTGCCATAATCATTACTAACAGCCTCCCTTTTTGTCTGCCAGTGGGCCAGTGGGCCAGTGAGGTAACAAAATATATGGTCCCTTCGCCCAGAAGATAATGATTGGATATAATTCGGATCCATGTCTCCATCCAAATCTCATGTTCAATTGTAATCCCCAACAATCATGCTTCCTGTACAGCCTGCAGAACTGTGAGCCAATTAAACCTCTTTTTTTATTTTGATTTTTTATAAATTACCCAGTCTTAGGTATTTCTTTCTAGCAATGCAAGAATAGACTAATATGGCTGGGCACGGTGGCTCATGCCTGTCATCCCAGTACTTTGAGAGGCTGAGGCAGGCGGATCACTTGAGGACAGGAGTTTGAGACCAGTCTGGCCAACATGGTGAAACCCCATCTCTACTAAAAATACAAAAAATTAGGCCGGGCGCAGTGGCCCACGCCTGTAATCCCAGCACTTTGGGAGGCTGAGGCTGGCAGATCATGAGGTCAAGAGATCGAGACCATCATGGCCAACATGGTGAAACCCCGTCTCTATTAAAAATACAAAAAGTAGCTGGGCGAGGTGGAGCATGCCTGTAATCCCAGCTACTTGGGAGGCTAAGGAAGGAGAATCGCTTGAACCTGGGAGGCAGAGGTTGCAGTGAGCCAAGATTGTGCCATTGCACTGCAGCCTGGTGACAGAGCAAGACTCCATCTCAAAAAAAAAAAAAATTAGCTGGGCATGGTGGTGCATGCCTTTTTTCCCAGCTACTTGGGAGGCTGAGGCAGGAGAATCACTTGAACCCGGGAGGCAGAGGTTGCAATGAGCCAAGATTGTGCCATTGCACTCCAGCCTGGTGACAGAGCAAGACTCCGTCTCAGAAAAGAAAAAAAAAAATTAGCTGGGCATAGGCATGGTGGTGGTGCATGCCTGTTTTCTCAGCTGCTTGGGAGGCTGAGGCAGGAGAATAGCTTGAACCCGGGAGACAGAGATTGCAGTTAGCTGAGATGGTGCCACTGCACTCCAGCCTGGGAGACAGGGAAGTCTCTGTCTCAAAAATCAAAAAAAACAAAAAACAATGGACTAGTAGGCTACCTATGCTCTCCACTTCCCTTCCTCAATTGCAGCCCCTTCCTTTTATCAAGGAACTACTATCTGGAAATTTACTTTACTTATTTTTCCCTTTTCTTTATAGTTTAAATACCCAAACAATGTATTGCTTAGCTGTACGTGTTTTCAAGCTTATATAAACGGAATAATCCCATTCATTTTTTTTGTGACTTGCTTTCTCCCACTTAATGTCAAGTATGTGAGATTTATGCTTGTTGTTGCAAATAGCTATGGTTTATTCCTTTCTCCCACCATATAACATTCCATTATGTGCAGAGACCACAGTTTATCCCTTCTCCTTTTGGTGAGAAGAGACTTGTTTCTAGGTTTTGTTGTTATAAACAATGCTGCTAGGAATGTTCCTGGATGTGTGTCTTGGCTGACTTGGGCAAGCATTTCTGCAGAGCTTATCTCAAGGGGAATAGCTGGCTCATTGTCATGCACATAACCAACTTTATAATTTAGTTTTGCCAAACTGTTTTCCAGAAAAGAGGTACCATTTGTGTTAGTTTCCTGAGCCGCTGTAATGAATTACTACAAACTTGGTGGCTTCAATCAACAGAAATGTATGCTGTCTTTCTTTTGGAAGCCAAAAATCTGAAATCAGCGTCACTGGGCTGAATTCAAGGAGGGCAGGACTGTCTCTCCAGCCTTCAGGGGAGAGCCCTTCCTTGGACTTTGCAGCTTCTGGTGGCTCTAGGCATTCTCTGCCTTTGTCCCCATGTGGCTTTCCCCTCTGTGTGTGTGAAATCTCCTTTTGCATCTTTTATAAGGACACTTGTGATTACATTTAGGGCCCACCCAGATAATCCAGGATAATCCCACCAACGTAAACTCCTTAATTTAATCACATATTTTGCCATATAAGGCAATATTCTCAGATTCTGGGGATTAACGTCTGATCAGTTTGGAGGGGGGTATTTTTCAACCTTCCATCAGCAACGGATAAACCTTCTTGCTGCGCCTCATCCTTCCACCCATGCTTGGCATCATCTGACTTCTACATTTTGCTAGTTTTATTATTTTTATTTTTTGAGACAGAGTCTCGCTCTGTCGCCCAGGCTGGAGTGCAATGGTGCGATCTCGGCTCACTACAACCTCCGCCTCCCTGGTTCAAGTGATTCTCATGTCTCAGCCTCCAGAGTAGCTAGGATTACAGACATGCACCACCACGCCTGGCTAATTTTTGTATTTTCAGTAGAGACGGGGTTTCACTATGTTGGCCAGGCTGGTCTTCAACTCCTGACCTCAGGTGATCCACTGGCCTCCCAAAATGCTGGGATTACAGGTGTGTGTGAGCCACCATGCCTGGCCATTTTGCTAGTATTAAAATGTATTCATCTTGAGGTATTGATGCCTTTTCTGGGCCTGGCCTGGTGCTAAGCATGGGGACACAATGAGTCAGACACAATCCTTGACCTCTAGGACTTCAGGGTTGGATGAGTGAGATGGACAAGTGAGTCAGGTGCTATGACAGAGTCAATTGTGAGTGTGTCTAAGAGCAATTGATCCAGCCTGGGGAGGTCAAGAAGGACTTCCTGGAGGAGGTGATCCTTCAGTTGAGGCATAAAGGACTAGAAGAAGTTAGGTAGGTGGGAGGACTTGAGGAAGTGAGAGAGGGTATTTCAGAGACGAGCAAAGGTAAAGGCGTGAAGGCATGAAACAACATGACTTATTTGAGAAATGGTAAGTAGTTTCATGTGGTTGGAATGAAGGGTGGGAGTAGTTGAAGAAATGAAGGCTTTGTGTGCTAAGCTAAAGAGTCTGGGCTGGGCACTATGACTCACATTTGTAATCCCAGCTCTTTGGGAGGCCAAGGCAGGCAGATCCCCTGAGCCCAGGAGTTGACCAACCTAGTGAGACCATGTCTCTAAAAAATATATTAAAAAACTTAAAGATTTCTAGGCTGGGTGTGGAGGCCGAGGCAGGAAGATTGCTTGAGACTAAGAGTTTGAGACCAGCCTGGGCAACATGACAAAACCCCATCTCTACACAAAATACAAAAATTTGTTGGACATGGTGACACGGGCCTGTGGTCCCAGCCACTTGGAGGCTGAGGTGGGAGGATCACTTGAGCCTGGGAGGTCGAGGCTACAGTGAACCGTGATCTTGCCTCTGCAGTCCAGCCTGGGTGACAGAGCAAAACCCTGTCTCAAATAAGAAACAGAATACCAAAAAACTCCACAATGATTTGTCATATATATTTAAAGAGAAAAAAATTTTTGAAGAGTCAAAATATCAATTTAAAAATATTTATATTTCAAAAGAATTTGTATTTGTGTGCTTATAAAATATTTAGATACACATTGGAAGTCAAAAGCTCCCCATGATCCCAACTGTCCCAGGAGAAAATCTCTAATCACATTTTTGGGGTATATCTTTTTTTCCTTAAAAAAAATTAAGACACGCCTGGTGCAGTGGCTCATGCCTGTAATCCTAGCACTTTGGGAGGCTGAGGTGGGCAGATCACCTGAGGTCAGGAGTTTGAGATCCCCCTGGCCAACATGGTGAAACCCCGTCTCTGCTGAAAATACAAACATTAGCCAGCCATGGTGGTTCACGCCTATAATCCCAGCTACTTGGGAGGCTGAGGCATGAGAATCGCTTGAACCTGGGAGACTGAGGTTGCAGTGAGCCAACATTACACCACTGCACTCCAGCCTGGGTGACAGAGCAAGACTCCATCTCAAAAATAATAATAATATCTAGAGTCACTATCAATAGTTGGATGTAGCTTTTATTTTAAATAATAGAATGAATCCTTAAGTTCAGATATAGAGGAAGACAATCAAACACTTGCTGAATACCAGCCCTTTTCAGCTACTCGGGAGGCTGAGGCAGGAGAATTGCTTGAACCCGGGAGGCAGAGGTTGCAGTGAGCCAAGATCGCACCATTGCACTCCAGCCTGGGTGACAAGTGTGAAACTCTGTCTCAAAAATAAATAAATAAATAGATAATTAAAACATGATAATATACAGTATATAGGAAAGTGTCCAATTCTTAAGTACAAATTGCTGAATTTTTACCCATGTTTAACCTATGCTTACATAATCACCACTAAGATCAAGATGTAGATCAATATGCTGGGGGTCTTTCTCTCTCTCTCTCTCTCTATATATATATAATATATATATAATATATATCAAAAAATATATATAAAATATAAAATATATATAATATATATCAAAAAATATATATAAAATATAAAATATATATATATATATAAAATATAAAATATATATATTATATATATAAAATATAAAATATATATATTATATATATAAAATATATAATATATATATTATATATATATAAAATATATATATATTTTGAGACAGATGCTCTCTATCACTCAGGCTGCAGTGCAGTGGCACTATCTCGGCTCACTGCAGCCTCTGCCTCCCGGGTTCAAGCAATTCTCCTGCCTCAGTCACTTGAGTAGCTGAGAGTATAGGTGTGCCACCACCCCTGGCTAATTTTTGTATTTTTAGTAGAGATGGGGTCTCACCATGTTGGTCAGGCTGGTCTCGAATGCCTGACCTCAAATGATCTGCCGACCTCCATCTCTGAAAGTGCTGGGATTATAGGCATGAGCCACTGCACCCAGCCTAGATTTTTTTTTTCTATTTATAGACCAGTAATCATGTACATATCCAAATATATCCTAATATGTACAATATCCATCTGTATACTAACCTACACATGAGCAAATACATGCATATGCTAATATCCAATACGATTTTGTGTACTGAATGTAATTATCTCTCAAAAACGAGATCATCCTTTATGTAATATTCTACACTTTTCCATATCAATACATATCAAGAGATAAAGTATGATCCTGTTCATTCACACACGTATTAATTTACCAATCCAATCAACAAATACTTTTTTTGAAATTATCCAATATACTCAGCTATATGTCACTGAAAGGATTTAAACAGTGGAGCAACATAAAGAGGAGAAATATAATCAACTTTCTTTTTTATTTATTTGTTTATTTTATTTATGTATTTTTTTGAGACAGAGTCTCACTCTGTCACTCAGGCTGGAGTGCAGTGGCAGGATCTTGGCTCACTGCAACCTCTGTCTCCTGGGTTCAAGTGATTGTCATGCCTCAGCCTCCCAAGTAGCTGGGACTACAGGTGCCCGCCACCACTTCCAGCTAACTTTTGTGTTTTTAGTAGAGATGAGGTTTCACCATATTGGCCAGGCTGGTCTCGAACTCCTGACCTCAGGTGATTTGCCCCCCCTTGGCCTCCCACAGTGCTGGGATTACAGGTGTGAACCACCACACTCAGCCAGGACTCTTTATTTTTCTATTAAAAAAATATTTATTAGGCCAGGCGTGGTGGCTCATGCCTGTAATCCAGCACTGTGGGAGGCTGAGGCAGGCAGATCACCTGTGGGCAACATAGCAAGATCCTGTCTCTACAAAAAATATAAAAATTAGCCAGGTGTGGTGGAGTGCACCATAGTCCCAGCTACTCGGGAGGCTGAGGTGTGAAGATCACCTGAGCCGGGGAGGTTGAGGCTGCAGTGAGCCATGATTATGCCACTGCACTCCAGCTTGAGTGACAGAGTGAGACCCTGTCGTAGGGAAAACAAACAAACAAACAAAAAAACCCAAATTAAAAAAAAAATTCATCTTTCTTACTTCACAACGTCTCTTAGAGACCAGTCCTCCCATCAGTATATAAGGAGCATCTCATTCTTTTTTGCCACTGCACAATATTCCATGGAATTGATGGGCATTTTCCGTTTCAAACCCTACCCAGCAGCCTGGGGTCCTGTAGTCCCTGCCAGACTTGTCTCTGCTCTTGGCCAGAGAACACATAGGTGGGCTGGGTGGGAGGCAGGGCTCTGAGGGTTGGCCAAGTTCCCTGGCCTGTCTGGGGATTCTTGGAGCTAGAGTGGAGGGACACATCTTCCTGCCTTCCCAATTCTTTGCCCCCGGGAGGCATCCTGTGGCCCCATCCTGTTCCCATTCTGTTATTTCAGGAAGCTGCCCTGGCTTATTTCTGGTCCTTTTCTCCCTTGTCTCTGTGGCCAACTGGGTCACCAGCTGGCCTCAGGGGCCTCCACCCACCCCACATCCGTTCTCGACCTCTCACCCACGCAGGCGTCCAGCTGTTCCACAGCTGTGTCAGAGCCCCCAGGCCTGTGTCCACATTTTCTGGGGCAGTTGCCAGGCAGACAGGGTCACCCTTGGTCATGGGATAAAAGGACTCACTTAATGAGTACCTACTATGTGTGAGGTTGTCTGGTAGCCTTTTGCAGGTTTATGTTTAATTCTCATAACAATCCTGCCAAATAGATATTCTTATTCCCATTTTATGGATAGGGAAACAGGCTCAGAGTCAGAGATGGGGAATGATGGGGGAGCCTGAATTTGAACTCACCCATTTTATGGATGGGGAAACAGGCTCAGAGAGCAGATGTCAGAGATGGGGAATGATGGGGGAGCCTGAATTTGAACCCACTGGTGCCAGAAGTCTTGGTTACCCTTGTACCCTTGGGGTTCCTGAGTCATTAAGCAGTAAGCCTCAGTAAATATATGCTGAATGAATGAATGAAAGAATGAGTTTGAGAGATATTTCCTGGGCAAGTCCTATATGTCAGGCACTGGTCTAGGGGCTAGAGATAGAGCAGTGACCAAACAGCTTTCTTGGCACTGAAATTCTAATGGGGAAGACAATCTAAATAATAAGCAAGCAAGCAAAAATAAGATGATGAGGCGGGGTGCAGTGGCTCACTCCTGTAATCCCAGACCTTTGGGAGGCCCAGGCAGGCGGATCACCTGGGGTCAGGAGTTGGAGAGCAGCCTGGCCAACATGTGAAACCTCATCTCTACTAAAAATACAAAAAATAGCTTGACGTGATTGTGCACGTCTGTAATCCCAGCTACTCGGGAGGCTGAGGCACGAGAATTGCTTGAACCCTGGAGGTGGAGGTTGCCATGAGCTGAGGTCACACCACGGCACTCCAGCCTGGGTGACAGAGAAAGACTGTCTAAAAAAAAATTAAAAAAAGATAGTAAGATAGTGACAGGCTCTATGGGAGAATTCTAATAAGATGGTGTAGTAGGCAGTAGCTGGGTGGGAGTGAGAGTGGGTGTGCCTCATTTAGATAGGAATGGGGTCTCTAAAGAGGCGACTTTTGGACTGAGATCTAAATGGCAAGGTCAAGCCAGCTACACAAATAGGTGGGAGACGGGAGAGGATTTCAGGCGAAAGGAACAGCACAGGCAAAGGCCCTGAGGTCAGATGAAGCCTGGTGTGTACGGGGAACAGGGAGAATGCATGTGGCTAGCATAGAATACAGGAAAGGCTGAAAGTTCAAGATATGGGCCACAGCCAGATGAAACAAGTGTGTGGCAGCTGCATAAAAACTTGGAGAGGCTGTTGAGTGCGGTGGCTCACACCTGTAATCCCAGCACTTTGGGAGGCTGGGGTGGGAGGATGGCTTGGACCCAGGAGGTTGAGGCTACAATGAGCTGTGATTGCACCACTGCACTCCAGCCTGGGTAACAGAGTGAGACCCTTTCTCTAAAAAAAAAAAAAAAATTAAAAACATAAAATACAAAATAAAATAAATTTTTAAATAAAAACGTGGAGCGCTTAAGCAGGAGAATCATGCTTTCTCAGGATGCTGTGTGGAGAGTAGGCTGTGGTGTGGCAAGAGAGGGAGTAGGGAGCAGGTTGAGGAAGTTCCTGAAGTCACCCTGGCCTGAGAAGGCAGTGAGCTGGACCAAGGTGGGAGCCGTGGAGACAAAATAAAGATTGGGGAAATGTTTGGAAGGAGAGCCAATAAAATGACGATGAGTTATAGTTGGGGGATTCAAGAGAAGAATCGAGGTTAAATCCTTGGTTTCTGGCTCAAGCAACTGGGCAGATGTGATAGGGCCATTTATCGAGATGGGGAATATGAAGGAGTAGGTTTCAGTGAGGGTGGCTGGAACGCGAGGAGGATGAAATGGAGACGCTCTATTCTGGACATGGCAGGTTTGCTATGGCCATTGCACCTTCCGGCTGACATGTCAGTTAGCAGGTGGATAATGGTCAGGGACTTAAGGTGAAGGCAGGGGAGGAGACTGATGAGTCATCCTGTGAATGATCCTTAAAGCCTCAAGACTGAGGAGATTGGGCAGGGAGTGAGTGAAGACAGTCCCCTTCCGGAGACAGGAGAGTGATGAAGATGGTTGTCACTCAGGGTGGAGAGCTGGCTTCCAGAATGGTGACCTGGGTCCGGGCGAAGAGGCTTAGGCCTGTAATCCTAGCAGTTCAGGAGGCTGAGGCAGGCAGATTACCTGAGGTCAGGACTTTGAGACCAGCCTGGCCAACATGGTGAAACCCCATCTCTACTAAAAATACAAAAATTATCCGGGTGTGGTGGCGCATGCCTGTAATTCCAGCTACTTGGGAGGCTGAGGTGGGAGAATCGCTTGAACCTGGGAGGCAGAGGTTGCAGTGAGCTGAAATCGCACCACTGTACTCCAGCCCAGACGACAGAGCGAGACTCGGTCTCAAAAAAAAAAAAAAAAAAAAAGAATGGTAACTTGGGACATCCAACAGCTCAGCCTTCTACCCATACCCAGTGGGGCCTGGAGGGGCCCTGACTGGGGTCGCTGTGATATTCTGGAAGCTGGATCTTAGCCACTGTCCTCAGGGTCTTTGACCTTTTATTTCAATGCCCTCATTCTGAAGGGCCTGAGCTGGTCATGATCTGGACTTGCTATTTCCCTAACGTCTTCCTCCTAGAACTTCAGAAGCCTGGCTGGGGTGCTCAGGAAGCTGCTGTTCTCCCCTAAGGGGCAGGAAACTGGGACAGCAGGTACCTCATTCAAGGTCACAAGGGTTAGGGCAGGGCTGCCTACAGAACTGAGGAGGCCAATCCCTCTTCCATCCATGTCCACATTGGTTTGACTTATCACCAGGCTTTTGTTGTGCCAAGTGGAGTATGAAAACAAAAAACTCCTCGGAATAATGAAGATGTTTAGCAAGAGAGGAGGGAGAGAAGACATCCTGGATAATACAGCTTAAGGAGAGAAGAGAAGTTTAATACAGAAATCTGAAGCCAGGTGCTGTGCATGTACCTGTGGTTTCAGCTACTTGAGAGGCTGAGGTGGGAGGATCACTTGAGCCCAGGAAATTGAGGCTGCAGTGAGCTATGATCACACCATTGCACTCCAGCCTGGGTGACATGAGCAAGACCCTGTCTCTAACAAAAGAAGAAAAGTTTGACAACATTTAGTTCATAATATGTGATGTAATTCCATATTAGTCCGTTTTCACACTGCTATAAAGATACTACCTGAGACTGGGTAATTTATAAACAAAAGAGGTTTAATTGACTTACAGTTCTGCACGGCTGGGGAGGCCTCAGGAAACTTACAATGAGGGTGGAAGGAGAGAGAGTGCAGGGGAAATGCCAGACACTTATCAAACAACCAGATCTGTGAGAACTCCCTCTCTATCACGAGGACAGCATGGAGAAAACCACCCCTATGATCCAATCACCTCCCATCAGGTCCCTCACTCAACACGTGGGGATTACAATTGGAGATGAGATTTGGAAGGGGACACAGAGCCAAACCATATCAAATATCATCCTTGGTCTCCACTAGGAAACTTAAGCAACAGTACTGTATGTCAATGCTTTAGGGGTCAGGTTTGTGGTTTGGGGGTGGAACAATGTGCTGAAACCAGTCCTTGGAAGGTTCTGGAGTCTCAACTACATATGGGTTATGTCGGGAATAGTTGAGGAATGCCATGGGATGCTTTCTGCTCCAGATTGGAACTCCTGGAGGTTGGGAAACACATGAGTCACTTCTGGGCCCCCACTAACCAGCACTGTGCATGAACAGAGTAGGGGGTTCAGGAATTGTTTGTGGAATGAATGAACGAATGAGGAGAGGAGTAGGTCCCAGGCGTGAGCCACTGCACCCAGCCTTTTCTTTGTTTTTTTTTTTTTTGAGGTAGAGTCTGGCTTTGTCACCCAGGCTGAAGTGCAGTGGCACTGTCTCCACTCACTGCAACCTCCACCTCCCGGGTCCAAGTGATTCTCATGCCTCAGCCACCCAAGTAGCTAGGACTACAGGTGTGTGCCACCACACCTGGCTAATTTTGGTATTTTTAGTAGAGATGGGGTTTTGCCATATTGGCCAGGCTGGTCTCAAACTCCTGTCCTCAGGTGATTCGCCTACCTTGGCTTTCCAAAGTGCTGGGATTACACGTGTGAGCTGTTGTGCCCAGCCCAAATTCTTCTTAGCTTTGACTCTCTCTGACCTCTTTTAAGGGCTTACTGGATTAGGTCAGGCCACTTGAGGCATTTTCCCTTTTGATTAACTCAGATTCAATTGATTAGGGACCTTAATTACATCTGCAAAATCTCTTCTGCTGTATAATGTAACATAATCGTAAGAGTGATATCCCACTATCTTCATAAGTCTTTTTTTTTTTTTTTTTTGAGGCGGAGTCTCGCTCTGTCACCCAGGCTGGAGTGCAATGGCGCTATCTCGGCTCACTGCAAGCTCTGCCTTCCAGGTTCACGCCATTCTCCTGCCTCAGCCTCCTGAGTAGCTGGGACTGCAGGCACCCGCCACTGTGCCTGGCTAATTTTTTTTGTATTTTTAGTAGAGATGGGGTTTCACCGAGTTAGCCAGGATGGTCTCGATCTCCTGACCTCGTGATCCGCCCGCCTCGGCCTCCCAAAGTGCTGGGATTACAGGTGTGAGCCACCACACCCGGCCCATAAGTCTTGACACACACAAAGGGAGGAAAGTATACAGGGTATGTACACCAGGAGGTGGGATCTTGGGAACTGTTTTAGAATTCTGCTTACTACAACAGTGTAGCACCCTTCCACACTGAATAGTGCTGACCTGTGTGACCAGATGGATATTGCAGAAATGATGGTGTGTGATTTCCAAGTCTGAGTCATAAAAGACATTATGGCTTCTATCTTGCTCTTTCTTTCTTGGATCACTTGCTCTGGGGAAATCCAGCTGCCATGTTGTGAGGATACTCAAGCAGCCCTGAAAATCACAAACGTACACACACAAAGAATTTATTTAAAAAACACATGTGGCCTCCATCACTTGGAGTCTGTCACTTGGAGCCTGGAACTCAGAACTATCATGGCACAACCACAGTCCAAAACCTTCACTCTCATGACTTATACGATTTAGACTCTAGAGAAAAGCTTCTCCACATCCCTTAGATTAGGTCCTCAAAATAACAACTGTGTCCTAATGCAGTGAAGGTTCATGGGTTGGGCTGCTGCCAATGTTGGAGATGAATGTGCTTATAGGGGGCAAGGATAATTTAAGAATTTGAGGCACTTAGATAAGAGCAAAGACCAGTGAATTAATTTACCAAATTCTTCCTCTCTGGCTGGGCGTGGTGGCTTATGCCTGCAATCCCAGCACTTTGGGAGGCCGAGGTGGGAGGATCACTTGAGGTCAGGAGGTCAAGACCAGCCTGGCCAACATGATAAAACCCTGTCTTTACTAAAAATACAAAAATTAGCTGCTGTGGTGTCATGTACTTGTAGTCCCACCTACTGAGGGGGCTGAGGCATGAGAATTGCTTGAACTTAGGAGGCAGAGGTTGCAGTGAGCTGAGATTGTGCCACTGCACTTCAGACTGAGACAGGCTTCTTTCTGTGTTCCACTTTGTGGTTCTGGAAGTCCTCACACATTAGTGTAATCTTTGCACAACTGCACAAGACAACTGTAGGGTACACATTCTAAAATGCTCCCCAGTGATCCCTGCCTTCTAGCATTCACACCCCTGTGTAATCCTCTCTGCTGGAGTATGGGAGGGCCCTGGGACCTGCTCTTAGCATATAGAATGCAGCAAAGGTAATAGGATTTCACGTCTGTGACTACATGGCAGAGGATTGTAACTGCTGTCTTACATGCAGACTCTTCCAATTGAAGTTCTTCTTTGCTGGCTTTGATGAAGTAAGCCACCAGAGGAGTTGGCCCATGTGCTTAGAAACTGAGGGTGACTTCCAGCCAACAGCCAGCAAGCAACTGAGGCACTTAGTCTGACAGCCTGAACTGGATGCACAACAACTGTATGACCTTAGAAGCAGATCCTTCCCCAGGTGAGTCTCAGATGAGACCCCAGCCCTGGCTTGACACCTTGATTGCAGCCTTATGAGACCCTGCAGCAGAGGACCCAACTAAGCCATTTCTGGATTCCTGACCACAGAAATGGTGAGAGAGTAAATAAACTGCCAAATTTATGGTAATTTGTTAGGCAGCAATATATAACTACCACAACAAGAGGATCATTTAGAAACATTAAACAAATTGGCTGGGTACAGTGGCCCACATCTGTATTCCCTGCACTTTGGGAGGCCAAAGTGGGCAGATTGCTTGAGTCCAGGAATTTAAGACCAGCCTGGGCAACATGGTGAAACTCCATCTCTACTAAAAATAGAAAAATTAGCTGGGCATGGTGGCAGGCACCTGTAATCCCAGCTACTCAGGAGGCTGAGGCAGGAGAATCACTTGAACCAGGGAGGTGGAGGTTGCAGTGAGCCAAGGTCGCGCCACTGTACTCCAGCCTGGGTGACAGAGCGAGACTCCGTCTCAAAAAAAAGAAATACATAAAAAAGAAAGTTAAATGCATTTTATTTGACAACTGTAAGCTTGATTTATCCCATGAAGATGTTTAGCTGGTGTGGTGGCATGTACTTGTGAACCTCCCTTCATACTCTTGTCCTGTGTCCTGTGGCTGTCAGGGCAGGCTGGCTCAAGCTCACTCACCTGGTAAATGGAGCTGAGATTCAAGCTTGGACCCCGAGGTCTGGGCTGTGTGAGATGGGACCCTGCCCTGGGTCAGCTCATCTTCCAGGTAGGAAGCTGCCATCTCAGGAAGCTGATGGGAACTGAAAGACTCTATGGTTAGAGGCAGGAGAACGACATAATTTGTGGGGCCATTTACAGAAAGAAAATGCAGAGCCCCTTGTTTACCAATGACTAAGAATTTCCAAATGCTGACAGTAGATCACATGAGGCATCCTAAGGGCAAGCATGAGGTCCTTCTAAGGGCAGAGTCCTATGCAACTGCATGGGTCGCATGCCACTGGTGGGGGGCTTCCTGGAGGTGGTGGCATTGGGTTCTCTCAATCCCCCTGATAATAGACAGGATTGAGTGTGGTGGAAAGAAGGGGCAAGAGCCAACGGAAAAGATGAGGATCATCTATGTATAGGACTCATCAGTGGCTTCTTTTAAAAATGAATTTATTTAAACAAAAATTTCAGTCATTTAAAGAAAAAATTAAGGAAATAAGAGCACATGTGATGTACAGATATGGAGAAAAAAATTGAGCTGTGTCATTTGAACGAATGACTGGAGTTTGGGAAATTGCTATCTGGGTGTGTGCGTCTACAGTGTGTAATTGTGAATCTGTGCATGGGAGTCTGCATATGGATCTTTGATTGTATCCATGGAAATGAGTGAGTCTATGAGTGTGGGTGTGTGATATATTTATAAAAGTATGTGAAAGTGACAGTGTGTCTGAGCACATGTTATTGTGTGACTGTGTATAAGGGGGTCTGGGGAGGTAAATTTTTCTTATCCTAAGCTTCTCCAAGGGAAATGTACAATTGTGGACTTGTTTACACTGAGCACATCTCTAATACTTGTGTATCTGTCAGCTATTGCCACAATAATGCTGTGTAACAAGTATCTCTCTACCCCACTTAGCGGCTTCAAATGACAAACAGAAATGGGAAGAGACTGGGGATAAGAGTAAGACTTCTTTAAAAAAAAAAAAGAAAAGAAATGGGGAGAGATTGCTAATACAATAGGTATAGGGTTTCTTTTTGGGGTGATGAAAACATTCTAAAATTAATTGTGGTGATGGTTGCACAGCTATAAATATGCTAAAAACTGCTGGATTATACTGTTTACATTGGTGAATTTAACAGTACATGAATGACATTTCACATACTATTAAAAAGCCACAACAACAAACATTGATTTTCTTGCTTGTGAGTGTACGAATTAACTGTAGGTCTGCTGGAATCACTTGGGCTTGGCTCCTGGCTGCAGTTGGGTTCTGGTATGTTCCATGTATTTCTTCTACATTTTTTTTTTTTTTAATCCTCTTTGGTCAGCAACTACTCAGGCATGTTCAAGGTGGCTAGCAGAAATGTAAGGGGATGAGCAGACACATGTAGTGTTTCTTAACACCTTGGCTTGGAGCTAGCACATCACCTCTGCACACATTCCACTGGCAAAAAATCTATGCCACTATCTATAGCTATTGCCAAGCCTGACATCAACAGGAAAGGGAAATAGACTTTCCTCACTCTCATGCATTTCAAGGTCATATGACAGAAGGGAGTGAAGAATTAAGAAAGATAATCCTATCTACCACACCTGTGTAACATGGTGCTCCTTCTCCTCTGAGATCTACTTAAACATGGCATAGACCCAAATTCCAAGTTGCGGACAGCTTAAAGCCTCCTGTCAATTTCTGCCTGTTCCTGTATCTTATATCCTCTTGCTCTTCTCTTCCTCATACTCCTCCTGGTCTCAGGGCTCTTGTGACTGTGTGAGCTATCTTGCTCCCACCCCGAGTCAAAGCCAGGTTAAAAGCCTCACCCCCTCACTATTTTTGAGAAGAAACCCAGTCACACTCAGCATTTAGTACATGTAGTGATTTTGTGGAAGATTTGAAAGGTTATGCAGAAGGATTGCAAGTTGCACAACCTTCTGCTGCATTTATGGCCCCGCCACTCTCCCATTCCTGGCTGGAGACATTAGGGAAGGCTTCCTAGGGGAGGTGGCATTTGAACGGATCTTGATGGCTGAGAAAGAGTGAGGCATAAGATGGTGGCAGGAAAGAACATTCCAGACAGAGGGAACAGCAGCATGGACAAGAGAGGAAACATCTGGTGTAGCTGAGAAAATGCAAGTCGTTGGCATGGCTGGAGTGGAAGATGTGAGCTGGGGAGTGCTGGAGGGGTGAGGCTAGAATGCTGCACAGGCCCATGAATGGCTTGTTCTGTGTTCAGCTAGGCTAGAACCACTTTTCCAGAATTACCATCTCCATATGGTTCTGGGTTGGCATTAGCCACAGGAGAAATTTGTATGAGATTTGGAAGGTGGGAATGAAACTGAGCCGTATTTTTAATGCTAAGAAGGTCAATGCAGAGCCCCAGACACTGTGGACACAGCTTCCAGTTGGTGCTCTCAGTTGTCCTTGTGGTTCCCAGTTCATCCTCAAGGTTCCAATTTTTCCTAGCTCTCATTCATGTCCAGCCTCCTCCTTGACAGCTGATATAAGTGACCCAGAGACAACATTAGTGAATAGAGTCCTCTACCAGCTCCCACAATTGTGTAAGGTCTAAACCCTGTAATAAATCCCTTCTCTGATGCTCACAGTGGATCTCTGATTGAACCCTGAGTGATAGACCTTTGTGTGCCACACTGAGAAATTGGGGCTTCATCTTATAGACTTGTTTTTCTCAACTTTTTGTCATTTGAGGACTGCAGTGGCAGAGGTAATGCTAAATGTTCACCATTCTCATCTTCTTCCTGGGCTCGTGCTTTAGTTCCAGCCTCCCTTGCAGCTAAGTGGAACTATGTGATGAAGTTCTAGCCAATGGAATGTGGGCTAAAGTGAAGTATTCATGTCTAGGCCTGGTCTCCCAAATCCTTCCACATGACACCACAGCCTCTCTCTCACTTCTCTAGTTGGCCAGCTGAACGCAGAAGGTTCCATGGTGGACCCCAAGGTGTGGGGGGTTTCAGAGCCACTAGCTGGAAGGAGCCTGAGTTCCTGAATGACTCTGTGGAATCGAGACTCTGACTGCCTTGCACTGCACTGTGACTTGAGAAGCATAACTTTATTATGTAAAGCCAGTGGGATTTGGAATTATTTGCTAGAGTGGGTAGCCAACATCTGTACCATTACTGATTTAATCACATTTTAAAAATAAGTTTACTCATTTTTTTTTTTTTTTTTTTGAGGTGAAGTCTTGCTCTGCCACCCAGGCTAGAGTGCAGTGGTGCTATCTCGGCTCACTGCAAGCTCCGCCTCCTGGGTTCACGCCATTCTCCTGCCTCAGCCTCCCGAGTAGCTGGGACTACAGGTGCCCACCACCATGCCCGGCTAATTTTTTGTATTTTTAGTAGAGACAGGGTTTCACTGTGTTAGCCAGGATGGTCTCGATCTCCTGACCTCGTGATCTGCCCACCTCAGCCTCCCAAAGTGCTGGGATTACAGGCGTGACCCACCGCACCCAGCCTCATTTTTTTTTTTTTTAAGATGGAGTCTAGCTTTGTCACCCAGGCTGGAGTGTAGTAGCATGGTCTCGGCTCACTGCAACCTCTGCCTCTTGGGTTCAAGCGATTCTCTTGCCTCAGCCTCCTGAGTAGTTGGGATTACAGGTGCCACCACGCCTGGCTAATTTTTGTATTTTTAGTGGAGACGGGGTTTCACCATGTTGACTAGGCTGGTCTCGAACTCCTGGTGTCAGGTGATCCGCCTGCCTCGGCCTCCCAAAGTGCTGGGATTACAGGCGTGAGCTACCACGCCTGGCCAGTTTACTTTTTATAGCTTTAATTTATTTGAAAAGAACTTTTTATTACTATTTATAAATGCGAAAGCAGTATCACTCATAGTAGAGAGAAGGTAATGATAACAAAGAAGCGGTATGAAAATCAAACAATGATGTGATATTCTTTCCATATCTTGTTCAGGACAAGAGCCCCGAAGCCTGAGCCTGCTCTCACTTTGTTATAATGGGAGATTAACAAGTGCTTGACAGATGTTAAAGACAGGGTGGCACCAAACTAGACTTTTTCTGCAATGTTCCTGAAACACCATATTATCATGATTATATGATAATCACACCATACTTTATGAAACTACATGAGGGAAATAAAACCGATGAATAATTTTTAAACATTCCTTACCATGGGAAATTTCTTTCTTTCTTTCTTTCTTTTTTTTTTTTTTTTTGAGACAGGGTCTCACTCCATTACCCAGGCTGGAGTGCAGTGGTGATCTTGGCTCATTGCAACTTCTGTCTCCCAGGTTCAAGCGATTCTCCTGTCTCAGCCTCCTGAGTAGCTGAGATTACAGGCATGTGCCACCACACCCAGCTAATTTTTGTATTTTTAGTAGAGTCGGTGTTTCACCATGTGGGCCGGGCTTGTCTCAAACTCCTGACCTCGGGTGGTCCACCCGCCTCGGCCTCCCAAAGTGCTGGGATTACAGGTACGAGCACCGTTCCTGGCCTGTAATGGAAAATTTCAGACACACACATATAAACATCATGAAGATAGTACCATAAACCCCTGGGTATGCATTACGCAGCTTTAACAACTACCAGCCCTCTGCCATTCTTACTACATCTCCTACCCCTTACACATACCCTACTTCCTTTTCTTGCTGGTCTTGTTGGAATATCTTTTTTTTTTTTTTTTTTTGAGACAGGGTCTCACTCTGTCGCTGGAGTGCAGTGGCATGATCAGGGCTCACTGAAACATTGAGCTCCTGGGCTCAAGCCATCCTCCCACCTCAGCCTCCAGAGTAGCTGGGACCACAGGCACATGCCACTGTGCTTGGCTAATTTTTTAAATTTTTTGTAGAGACAGGGTCTTGCTATATTGCCCAGGCTGGTCTCAAACTCCTGGCCTCTAGCGATCCTCCAGCTTCGGCCTCCCAAAGTGCTAGGATTATAGGCATGAGCTACCATGCCCAGCCTGGAATATCTTTAAATAAATTCCAGACATCATAACACTGTAATACATATTTCTTTTTTTTTTTTGAGACGGAGTCTCGCTTTGTCACCAGGCTGGAGCACAGTGGTGCGACCTTGGCTCACTGCAACCTCCACCTCCTGGGTTCAAGTGATTCTCCTGCCTCAGCCTCCCAAGTAGCTGGGACTACAGGTGCGTGCCACCACACCCACCTAATTTTTGTATTTTTAGTAGAGACGGGATTTTGCCATGTTGGCCAGGATGGTCTCGATCTCTTGACCTCATGATCTGCCCGACTCGGCCTCCCAAAGTGTTGGGATTATAGGTGTGAGCCACTGCACCCGGAATGCAATATGTATTTCTAACAATAAACGCATTAGAAAATACTCACAATACCATTATCATACTTAAAGAATTAACACTTCCTAAGCCAGGCGCTGTGGCTCACGCCTGTAATCCCAGCACTTTGGGAGGCTGAGAGCAGGTGGATCACCTGAGGTCGAGAGTTCAAGACCAGCCTGACCAACATGGAGAAACACCGTCTCTACTAAAAATACAAAATTAGCCCGGCATGGTGGCACATGCCTGTAATCCCAGCTACTCGGGAGGCTGAGGCAGGAGAATCGCTTGAACCTGGGAGGTGGAGGTTGCAGTGAGCCAAGATCGCACCATTGCACTCCAGCCTAGGCAACGAGAGCGAAACTCCGTCAAAAAAATAAATAAATAAAATAAAAAAACCACACTTCCTTGTTACCATCTAATATTCTATGTTCAGTTTGCCCTAATGACTACAAAAATGAGGTTTTGCAGTTGGTCTGTTGAAGTCAGGATCTGAGCAAGGGCACACATTGCATTGATTGATATATACTTAGTCTCTTTCTACCCTGTGGGGGATTAATTGCCCAAAAATGGTCTCTTTCTGTATTCACGTCCTTCGCAAGGTGAAGGCGGCTTCCCTTGTTGAGGAGGAGTCTATTTTCAACCTTTGAATCTGGGCTTGGTCAGGTGACTTGCTTGGGCCAATAGAATGCAGCAGAAGTAAAAGTGAGTGACATCTCGGTCCCAGCTTTGATGCCTCTACGTGATTCTACATGCTTCTTGGACCCCTGCCTCAGCAAGGAGAGCAAGCCCAGGCAGGCTGCTGTGGGACAAGAGACTGTGGGCAGAAGAGCTGTGCCAGGTGAGGCTGTTCTAGGCCAGCCCATCTTCTGACCCGCCAGCTGACCACAGAACATGAGATCAGCCCAGCCCAGCTCAGCTGAACCTGGCCCAGACCAAAAGAGCCACAGCTTCTTGTGTAATAATAATTGTTATTTTAAAATCACTAAATTTGGCCAGGCGCAGTGGCTCACGCCTGTAATCCCAGCACTTTGGGAGGTCCAGGTGGTTGGATCACTTGAGCCCAGGAGTTCAGACCAGCCTGGGCAACAGGAAGAAACCCTGTGTCTACTAAAAATAGAAAAATTAGCTGGGTATGGTGGTGTGCGCCTGTGGTCTCCACTACTCAGGAGGCTGAGATGGGAGGGTCACCTGACCCTGGGACCGGAGGTTGCCATGAGTCGAGATCTCACCATTGCACTCCAGCCTGGGCCACAGAGTGAGAACCTGTCTCAAAAAAATAAATAAATAAATAAAAATGAAAAAAATAGGCCAGGCGCAGTGGCTCACATCTGTAATCCCAGCACTTTGGGAGGCCAAGGTGGGCAGATCGCCTGAGGTAGGGAGTTCCAGACCAGCCTGACCAACATGGAGAAACCCCGTCTCTACTAAAAATAAAATTAGCCAGGCATGTTGGCACATGCCTCTAATCCCAGCTACTCGGGAGGCTGAGGCAGGAGAATCGCTTGAACCCTGGAGGTGGAGGTTGCGGTGAGCTGAGATTGTGTCATTGCACTCCAGCCTGGGCAACAAGAGCGAGACTCAGTCTCAAAATAAATAAAAAAAAAATCACTAAATTCTAGTGTAATTTATTATATAGTATTATTGTGGACAATAGATAACTGATACAAATCTACAAATTTCTTCCTGTTTTTTAAAATGTCATTTACTTGCTGAAGACCCTGGAGCCTTGTCCTTCCAACATTCTAGATTTTTGCTAATTACATTCCAGGTGTTATTTATTGTTAGCCTCCATATTCCTTGTAAATGGGTAGTTAATCTACAGGCTGGATTAGAGTCACATGGGGCAAGAACACTTTATAGAGATTCTTGTTCGCATCACATTAGGAAGCACTCAATGTTTGGTTATCCCACTTGGAGTGATGTCAAGTTTGGTCAGTGGGTTCAGTGAATAATTTTAGACAAGGTTGGGACACCCAGGGGAGACTTCCTGGAGGAGTCAGGTTTGAGTTGAGCCTCTTTTTTAAAATGAATTTTATGTATTTATTTTTAAGACAGGGTCTTTTAAGACAGGATCTCTGCTCCGAGTTGAGCCTCTTTGAAAGATGGGTGGGATTTAGATAGGCAGAGAGAAGGAGGACACATCCAATGTGGGGAGGGAGGGGTGGATGGCATGAGTCAGAGAGTGTTTTGAAAATGCAGAGCAATAACCAGCAATAACCTTCTATCAGCTTCCTTTATTATCCTCTGGTATAGAGGTCAGGGCAGGAACCAGATTTTATCTCAGGTTATAATTGTAATGGGTTGGTAATGGGTACATGGAATACTTTGTTGAGATACATTGTGAAACCACATTCTTGCTCAGTGGGAAACTTGCTGTAATTGACTGGTGGTGTCTGTCACGGATCTAGGAAACCTTGGTGGTGGTACAATTGCTATGAATCTGCTCCAGATCAATGCCTCTGCTCCTGCCTCGGGGTCTTTGACATGGAAGCCCATAAGGAAATGAGGGCTGAAAGGGATATCTAACATGGACTGTGGCAGACCTTACCAACATTCATTCACTTTTTTTTTTTTTTTGAGGTGTAGTCTCACTCTGTCACCCAGACTGGAGCGCAGTGGCATGATCTCAGCTCGCTGCAACCTCCACCTCCCCAGTTCAAGCAATTCTCCTGCCTCAGCCTCCCAAGTAGCTGGGATTACAGGTGTGTGCCACCATGCAAAGCTAATTTTTGTATTTTTAGTAGAGAGGAGGTTTCACCATGTTGGCCAGGCTGGTCTAGAATTCCTGAGCTCAAGTGATCTACCCGCCTTGGCCTCCCAAAGTGCTGGGATTACTGGCATGAGCCACTGTGCCCAGCTGCTCCATTTCCTTTTAAGGAGAGCCCTGTTCCAGCTGCTGAAAGTGGTGTTCTCAGAGAGCATCCAGGTGTCAGGTCCTTGGGCTGAGCCCCTGCCTCACCTGCAGAAGGCCACCTTGCCCAAGGTCACATAAATTTCCTGGGATGTCCCACGTCTAGTAATTTTGTTTAGGGGATATACAAAGGTCTGGCCATCTTGGCCCAATCTAGACAATTCTGAACAGCCATCTTAACTTCCTGTTTCCTGGCGGGGTTGGTAAGGATGGTGTTGCACCTGCATTTCAGGTCAACTTCTCTCCCTACCCACTCCTGCTTCCTCTCTGCTCCTTCCCCAGGAGGTGATCTCAAGGGGGCTTCTTCAAATATCCCCTGAACACTAAATTCTATCTTAGAGTCTGCTTCCTGGGGATCCTAATGCGGGACACACATAAGTCAAACAGGAGTTTTGAGAAACAATATTTATCTTTTCTATGTGTCATGCATTCTCATATTATCTATACTATTTTATTTATTTTCACGTTGGTCATGACCCACTACATTGATTTCAGTCAGCCATGGCTTTGAAAACACCTGCCTGGGCTATGCCCGTGAAGCATGGAGGATGGTTAGCATGTCCTTTGGGCTGTCTTTGGCTGCAAGTAAAAGAGCGCCTGGCTAAACATGGATTAAATACTAGGGGTTCCTTTTTTTGCATAATAGATTTGGTAATAGGTGATTTTAAGGTTAGTTCATGACTCAACAACTTCATCAATGACCCAGGTTCTTTCCATGTATTTCCTCTCTGACACCCTTGACATGTTGGCCATGTCTCCTCATAGTCACAGAATGGCTGTTGCTGCCACTGCCAGGTATCACATCCTCATACAACCACCTCTAAAGGAAGCAGGCATGGAGAGCAGCTCCTCACACGTTTATTTTATTCATAAAAAAAAAATTCTGCAGTTAAATTCAGAAAAAAAAAAAATTCTGCAGAAGCCCCAGGAACAGCCTTCCCCTTATGTCTCCTTGGCTAGAAGTGGGTCATTGTTTATGTCTAATGAATCTCTGCCCATCCAATACCTAAGGTTTCATTAGCAAAAACAAAAAGATGACTAGGCCGGGCACAGTGGCCCACTCCTGTAATCCCAGCACTTTGGGAGGCTGAGGCGGGTGGATTACTTGAGGTCAGGAGTTCGAGACCAGCCTGGCTAACTTGGTGAAACCCCATCTCTACTAAAAATACAAAAATGAGCTGGGTGTGGCTGTGCATGCCTGTAATCCCAGCTACTCAGGAGGCTGAGGCAGGAGGATCGCTTGAACTTGGGAGGTGGAGGTTGCAGTGAGCTGAGATCATGTACTGCATTCCAGCCTGGGTGACAGAGCAAGACTCTGTCTCAAAAAAAAAAACAAAGGAAATGGAGCATTTCATGCCCATCACAGTATGTGTGTGTGTTTGTGTGTTTGTGTGTGTGTGTGTGTGTGTGTGTGTGTGTGACTAGATTGTGATGCAAATGTCTTCCTTATTGTGGGTCCTGGTCAGAGTGGTTTGCAAGCCCCTGGCTGGGCTGAGCTGTGCTTCTGCCTGAGTTGTTTTTCTCCTAATTGCCTTGTGGGGTGTAGTCACTTTTTCCAAGGCTCTGTTTGTGAGAAGCAGCCCTGCATTCATGAGGCAGCCCCCTGGCATATTTGAACACCAATGCCAGGCAGAGCTGTTGGTGCCTCCCATGCATTAAGAAATGGCAGCTGCTGCTGATGTCCCCAAGTGAAAATGACTAAGGAGGGCTAAAGCCAAGCAATGTCACTGCTACCCCTGATGCATACACTCACAGGAGGCTTCTGGTTTCCAGGGTCCTCCTCTATCCTGTCTTGGCTGCCTCCTCCTTGACCCTTGGTTTCTTTCTTTCTCTGTCTCCCTTCCCAGAAGATTGTCTTCAGCAAATTGTATTTTAAGTCATGTAATGATGAGTTGGTTAGAGGCTCAGAGCTAGCTCTGCCCTTGGCAAAAATCTGGATGAACCTCTCACGCTGTTGGTTTGCAAAGCCCTCCATGTGTGGCTCTTTGCTTGTTGCCTGGAACAGCAGGGAGGGACAGGAGAGTAAGAACCTTAGGGGCTGTGCTTCTGCCCTCTGGGAATGTAGGCTTGCGTGTCTGCAGAGCTCCCGTGTCAGGCTTCTTGTGTGCCCAACTGCCCTAGGGAGCATGCTAAAAATGCAGATTCCTGGGCTGCTCCAAAAGTCCAGTGAGTGACCTGGGGATCTGTATTTTACAAAAACCAAAACTTTTCACTGACATAATTTCATCCTTAAAGAAAAGTCGCAAGAATAGTTCCAAAGAGTGATGTATAGCTCATCACATTTGCTCTATCACTTCTCACTTTCCAGATATAAATATGCGTATTATTTTTTTCTGAATCATTTGAGAAGTTACAAACGTAATGCCTCTTTACCTGAGCTTACCTCCTAAGAACAAGGAAATTCTCTTACATAACTCAGCACTGAATTATGAAATTTAGGATACTTAGCATCAATATGAATATCTAATCCACAGTACATGGTAAGTTTCCCTAATTGTCACCACCCCTTTATTTTTTAATGATCACACATTGCTTTAGTTATATTAGAACAAAAAATTCGTTCTTTTATTTTTTTTTTTTATTTATTTATTTTTTTTAATTTTTTTTTTATTATACTTTAAGTTTTAGGGTACATGTGCACATTGTGCAGGTTAGTTACATATGTATACATGTGCCATTCTGGTGTGCTGCACCCACTAACTCGTCATCTAGCATTAGGTATATCTCCCAATGCTATCCCTCCCCCCTCCCCCCACCCCACAACAGTCCCCAGAGTGTGATATTCCCCTTCCTGTGTCCATGTGATCTCATTGTTCAATTCCCACCTATGAGTGAGAATATGCGGTGTTTGGTTTTTTGTTCTTGCGATAGTTTACTGAGAATGATGGTTTCCAGTTTCATCCATGTCCCTACAAAGGACATGAACTCATCATTTTTTATGGCTGCATAGTATTCCATGGTGTATATGTGCCACATTTTCTTAATCCAGTCTATCATTGTTGGACATTTGGGTTGGTTCCAAGTCTTTGCTATTGTGAATAATGCCGCAATAAACATACGTGTGCATGTGTCTTTATAGCAGCATGATTTATAGTCCTTTGGGTATATACCCAGTAATGGGATGGCTGGGTCAAATGGTATTTCTAGTTCTAGATCCCTGAGGAATCGCCACACTGACTTCCACAATGGTTGAACTAGTTTACAGTCCCACCAACAGTGTAAAAGTGTTCCTATTTCTCCACATCCTCTCCAGCACCTGTTGTTTCCTGACTTTTTAATGATTGCCATTCTAACTGGTGTGAGATGATATCTCATAGTGGTTTTGATTTGCATTTCTCTGATGGCCAGTGATGATGAGCATTTTTTCATGTGTTTTTTGGCTGCATAAATGTCTTCTTTTGTGAAGTGTCTGTTCATGTCCTTCGCCCACTTTTTGATGGGGTTGTTTGTTTTTTTCTTGTAAATTTGTTTGAGTTCATTGTAGATTCTGGATATTAGCCCTTTGTCAGATGAGTAGGTTGCGAAAATTTTCTCCCATGTTGTAGGTTGCCTGTTCACTCTGATGGTAGTTTCTTTTGCTGTGCAGAAGCTCTTTAGTTTAATTAGATCCCATTTGTCAATTTTGTCTTTTGTTGCCATTGCTTTTGGTGTTTTGGACATGAAGTCCTTGCCCACGCCTATGTCCTGAATGGTAATGCCTAGGTTTTCTTCTAGGGTTTTTATGCTTTTAGGTCTAACGTTTAAATCTTTAATCCATCTTGAATTAATTTTTGTATAAGGTGTAAGGAAGGGATCCACTTTCAGCTTTCTACATATGGCTAGCCAGTTTTCCCAGCACCATTTATTAAATAGGGAATCCTTTCCCCATTGCATGTTTTTCTCAGGTTTGTCAAAGATCAGATAGTTGTAGGTATGCGGCGTTATTTCTGAGGCCTCTGTTCTGTTCCATTGGTCTATATCTCTGTTTTGGTACCAGTACCATGCTGTTTTGGTTACTGTAGCCTTGTAGTATAGTTTGAAGTCAGGTAGTGTGATGCCTCCAGCTTTGTTCTTTTGGCTTAGGATTGACTTGGCGATGCGGGCTCTTTTTTGGTTCCATATGAACTTTAAAGTAGTTTTTTCCAATTCTGTGAAGAAAGTCATTGGTAGCTTGATGGGGATGGCATTGAATCTGTAAATGACCTTGGGCAGTATGGCCATTTTCACGATATTGATTCTTCCTACCCATGAGCATGGAATGTTCTTCCAATTGTTTGTATCCTCTTTTATTTCCTTGAGCAGTGGTTTGTAGTTCTCCTTGCAGAGGTCCTTCACATCCCTTGTAAGTTGGATTCCTAGGTATTTTATTCTCTTTGAAGCAATTGTGAATGGGAGTTCACTCATGATTTGGCTCTCTGTTTGTCTGTTGTTGGTGTATAAGAATGCTTGTGATTTTTGTACATTGATTTTGTATCCTGAGACTTTGCTGAAGTTGCTTATCAGCTTAAGGAGATTTTGGGCTGAGACAATGGGGTTTTCTAGATAAACAATCATGTCGTCTGCAAACAGGGACAATTTGACTTCCTCTTTTCCTAATTGAATACCCTTTATTTCCTTCTCCTGCCTGATTGCCCTGGCCAGAACTTCCAACACTATGTTGAATAGGAGCGGTGAGAGAGGGCATCCCTGTCTTGTGCCAGTTTTCAAAGGGAATGCTTCCAGTTTTTGCCCATTCAGTATGATATTGGCTGTGGGTTTGTCATAGATAGCTCTTATTATTTTGAAATACGTCCCATCAATACCTAATTTATTGAGAGTTTTTAGCATGAAGGGTTGTTGAATTTTGTCAAAGGCTTTTTCTGCATCTATTGAGATAATCATGTGGTTTTTGTCTTTGGCTCTGTTTATATGCTGGATTACATTTATTGATTTGCGTATATTGAACCAGCCTTGTATCCCAGGGATGAAGCCCACTTGATCGTGGTGGATAAGCTTTTTGATGTGCTGCTGGATTCGTTTTGCCAGTATTTTATTGAGGATTTTTGCATCAATGTTCATCAAGGATATTGGTCTAAAATTCTCTTTTTTGGTTGTGTCTCTGCCCGGCTTTGGTATCAGAATGATGCTGGCCTCATAAAATGAGTTAGGGAGGATTCCCTCTTTTTCTATTGATTGGAATAGTTTCAGAAGGAATGGTACCAGTTCCTCCTTATACCTCTGGTAGAATTCGGCTGTGAATCCATCTGGTCCTGGACTCTTTTTGGTTGGTAAACTATTGATTATTGCCACAATTTCAGCTCCTGTTATTGGTCTATTCAGAGATTCAACTTCTTCCTGGTTTAGTCTTGGGAGAGTGTATGTGTCAAGGAATGTATCCATTTCTTCTAGATTTTCTAGTTTATTTGCGTAGAGGTGTTTGTAGTATTCTCTGATGGTAGTTTGTATTTCTGTGGGATCGGTGGTGATATCCCCTTTATCATTTTTTATTGTGTCTATTTGATTCTTCTCTCTTTTTTTCTTTATTAGTCTTGCTAGCGGTCTATCAATTTTGTTGATCCTTTCAAAAAACCAGCTCCTGGATTCATTGATTTTTTGAAGGGTTTTTTGTGTCTCTATTTCCTTCAGTTCTGCTCTGATTTTAGTTATTTCTTGCCTTCTGCTAGCTTTTGAATGTGTTTGCTCTTGCTTTTCTAGTTCTTTTAATTGTGATGTTAGGGTGTCAATTTTGGATCTTTCCTGCTTTCTCTTGTGGGCATTTAGTGCTATAAATTTCCCTCTACACACTGCTTTGAATGCATCCCAGAGATTCTGGTATGTTGTGTCTTTGTTCTCGTTGGCTTCAAAGAACATCTTTATTTCTGCCTTCATTTCGTTATGTACCCAGTAGTCATTCAGGAGCAGGTTGTTCAGTTTCCATGTAGTTGAGTGGCTTTGAGTGAGATTTTTAATCCTGAGTTCTAGTTTGATTGCACTGTGGTCTGAGAGATAGTTTGTTATAATTTCTGTTCTTTTACATTTGCTGAGGAGAGCTTTACTTCCAACTATGTGGTCAATTTTGGAATAGGTGTGGTGTGGTGCTGAAAAAAATGTATATTCTGTTGATTTGGGGTGGAGAGTTCTGTAGATGTCTATTAGGTCCGCTTGGTGCAGAGCTGAGTTCAATTCCTGGGTATCCTTGTTGACTTTCTGTCTCATTGATCTGTCTAATGTTGACAGTGGGGTGTTAAAGTCTCCCATTATTAATGTGTGGGAGTCTAAGTCTCTTTGTAGGTCACTCAGGACTTGCTTTATGAATCTGGGTGCTCCTGTATTGGGTGCATATATATTTAGGATAGTTAGCTCCTCTTGTTGAATTGATCCCTTTACCATTCTTTTATTTATTTTTTTTTTTTTTGAGACAGAGTCTCACTCTGTCGCCCAGGCTGAAGTGCAATGGCGTGATCTCGGCTCACTGCAACCTCTGCCTCCTGGGTTCAAGTGATTCTCATGCCCCAGCCTCCTGAGCAGCTGGGACTACAGGTGTGTGCCACCACACTCGGCTAATTGTTTTGCATTTTTATTAGAGATGTGTTTTCACCATGTTGGCCAGGCTGGGCTCGAACTCCTGGCCTCAAGTGTTCCACCCGCCTCAGCTTCCCAAAGTGCTGGGATTACAGGTATGAGCCGCTGTGCCCAGCCTATCTCTTTTAATCTGAGAGTTCTTTAGCACCCCCCCACCCCCATCATTCATGATCTTGACATTCTATTTCTTCTATCTCTTCCTCCTCCTCCTCCTCTTCCTCTTTCTCCCCTTCCCCTTCTCCTTCTCCTTCTCCTTCTCCTTCTTCTTCTTTTTCTTTAGAAATGGGGTCTTGCCATGGTGCCCAGGGCAGCCTGGGTTCAGGCTATCCTCCCACACTGGCCTCCGCAGACTTGGATATTTTACAAGTGTTTAGACCACTTGTTTTGTAGAATGCCCCTCAGTTTGCGTTTGTCTGGGGAACCTGTATTTTTAACATCTCCGTTGACCTTGAAACCTTTGAGAGGATTGGGCAGCCCTGTCTAAGATACACATATTTACAACTCTTACCTTTCAAGATTCAAAGGACTTGAAAAAAATAGCTTTGCGGGGCATCAGATTTAGTTCCTCAGAGGAGTTTTGAGTTGGGGACATTTTTTTTCAAGATCTGATTTGCTCAGAACTCAAATCACAGAGATTTCTTAATTGCCTGGGTTGCTAAGCTGGCTGAGTTTTAAGGGATCCTGCTGGGCTTTTAATTTCTCTGACTTTGATCCTGTGGAAGGCGGGAGGGTTTTGGCAAGGTCGAGGAGCAGGCTGGCAGGTGGGAAGTGGAGGGCAGACAGGGGTCAAGGCTGGGTGGGGATAAAAACAGCAACGTGGCTGGGTGCAGTGGCTGTTTGTAATCCCAGGTCTTTGGGAGACGGGCAGATCACTAAAAATACAAAAATTAGCCGGGTGTGGTGGCAGGTTCCTGTAATCCCAGCTACTTGGGAGGCTGAGGCATGAGAATTGCTTGAGCCCAGGAGGCAGAGGTTGCAGTGAGCCGAGATCACGCCATTGCACTTCAGCCTGGGTGACAGAAGGAAACTGTCTCAAAACAAAAACAAAAACAAACAACAACAACAAAAACCAAAAAACAAACAAACAAAAACCTCAAAAAACAGCAACGTGTCCTCCCTGCACAATAAGTGCCAGCAATGTGCTAGGCACTCTTGGCTGATCTGTCCCCCAGGACTCTCACTGTTCTATTATCATTAGCTCCATTTCACAGATGAGGCGACTGAGGTTCAGAGAGGCGACATCACTTATCCCTTATTGCTTAGTTAGGAAGTGGCTGAGCTGGGATTTTGTTGTTTTTTGAGACAGGATCTCACTCTGTCACCCAGGTTGGAGTGCAGTGGTGCCAACATGGCTCACTGCAGCCTGGAACTCCTGGGCTCAGGTGATACTCTCACCTCAGCCTCCAGAGCAACTGTGACTACAGGTATGCGCCACCATACCCAGCTTATTTATTTATTTTTGAGACAGAGTCTCACTCTGTCGCCCAAGTTGGAGTGCAATGGAGCCATCTCAGTTCACTACAGCCTTGACCTCCTGGGCACAGGTGATCCTCCTGCCTCAGCCTCCCAAGTAGCTGGGACGACCCGCATGCATCACCACATCTGGCTAATTTTAAAATTTTTCTTGGTCAAGGCTGGTTTTGAACTTCTGGGCTCAAACAATCCTCCCATCTTGAACTCCAAAGTGTTGGGATTACAGGCATGAGCCACCACACCCAGCCTTGAGCTGGGATTTGAACCTAAGCCTGTCTGACTGCAAACAGGCTTTCACTGTGTTTGCTTAACCATTGTGGCATCCCTCTCACCAGGGATCAAATAAGGTCCAGAAAGTTCTGGAAGGAACCCAATTTCATGAATGAGAAGCATGCAATTTGACCCAAACACCAGCTTAACTGAGGCTGTGATCTGGCTGTGTTGGGGTGCGCCCCATCTGTTAGGTGGTCTTTAGACCTCACCATCTGCAGCTGAGTACATGCTGGAGCCAGATGGCTTGAGTTCGAACTGTGGCTCTGCCATTAACTAGCAGTGTGACCCTGGGCAGTCCTGGGTGTCTTCTGGTGGCCTCCCCAGATCCCTTCCCTGACCCCTCCACTTTCTCGGCACCTGGGAGTTTGCCCTCTGCTTTTGGGTGGATTTGGCCAATTGGGAACCTGGACGGAATAGAGGGCAAGGGGGGAGGGGGCTCACGATGTTCATTTTCCCAGCTCCTTCTGGTGGGGACACCATGCATTCTTCCACTGAAGGCCACAGTTTCAATCAGGCCTCTCTCCCAGCCAGGACAGCCACTGGGTCTGGTTTTGGAAGCCTCCTCTTCTGAAACACTCCCTCCTGTCTCCTTTAGGGCTGCAGTGCTAACAGCTCCCTGCTGTTTTTTGTTTGTTTGTTTGTTTTGTTTTGTTTTTTTGAGATGGATCTCACTCTGTACCCCCAGGCTGGAGTGCAATGGTGTGATATCTTGGCTCACTGCAACCTCTGCCTCCTGGATACAGGCGATTCTCCTGCCTCAGCCTCCTGAGTAGCTGGGACTACAGGTACCTGCCACCATGCTTGGCTAACTTTTGTATTTTTAGTAGAGACATATCACCATGTTGGCCAGGCTGGCCTTCAACTCCTGACCTCAAGTGATCCGCCTGCCTCGGCCTCCCAAAGTGCTGGGATTACAGGCGTGAGCCACCGTGCTTGGCCCCAATAGCTACTTTTATTGAGTGCTTACTATGAGCTAAGATTTGTGCTATACCCTTTGTATTACTCAGTTCCTCCTCACAATCCTCCAAGGTAGGTACAATCACCATCCTGTTTTACAGATGAGGAAACTGAGGTTCAGGTAACTCAAGCAACTTGTTCAAGGTTACACAGCCGAGAAAACATTGAGACCCTAGGCTCAGGCTGTAGCCACTACCCTGCCTCTGCAGCATGAAGGCAAATATGTGGTCTGAATGGGAATTCATGATACAAGAGGGCAGTATTGTGTCAGCCTGGCCCTGGTTTTGGGACCTGAAATGTTTGAGGCATTTTTGGCTGGGTGGTAGGTGACAGTGAGATGTTTTGCTCTGACACATGCCCAGGGTCACCTGGTCCAATTCCTGCTCAGCTACTTCCAAGCCTTATCACCCTGGCAAGTTCCCTAACCGCTCTGTGCCTTAACTTATCCTTCTGTAAGATGGGGATAACCACATTACCTGCCTCAGAGGTAATGTTGTGAGGGTTAAATGAATGAATGTATTGAAGAGCTCAGAGCAGCATCTGGTAAATATTTCATTACATTAATGTTAGCTATCATCATCATCATCATCGTTTTCATCTCACCTGTTGGACAACCCATGTGTGTGTGGCTGAGGAAATGGAGCATCTTTGGCGAATTCCCTCCTTCCCTTGCTGCCTGGATCTCATCTGGTGCAACTGAGCTGGTCTCTGCTGAATTATTTTACTTCTTTGTCCTCTGCAGCCAAATGGAGACCTCTCCCTGACTCTGCCTGGCCTTCGGACACTTTCAGAAGGCGGTTAACACCATCTGGCCTTGAGAATTCTGAGTCCTTATATTTCAGGATTGAGCTGAGACCTCTGTGAAACATCATCTCTGGGAGGGCCAGTCTGGGCCCAGCTCACAGACATAAGCTGTCCTCATATCCCAACTTCTCATTGACTCACACACGCACTCAGTGCTTTATTGAGCACCTAGTGTGTGTCAGTTGCTGGGCAAGGTGCCAGGGCTGTACTGTAGCAAGGAAAACAGGAGACAAGGTCCCTGCCATCATGAAGCTCATGTGCTACAGGGAGTGACAGACAGCAGGTAAGTAAACAATAACAAATGAATATATAATAGCAGAGAAAAATAACAGCAATGGAAACAAGCAAAGCAGGGGAAGGGGGTTAGACAGTGACTGGGATGGGGAGGTGGATGGTGTGTGAGTATTTTAAACTCAAGGAGGTGCTTCTTCCTGGGATGCTCTGGGATATTCTGGGATACCTGAGATAGCCAGGTAAAATCCACTAGGAATTTGTTGCTGACACTGAGGCAGGAGAATAGCGTCTGGAGGCAGGGAACCTAAGGTCGGTTCATGCTGACTTCCTAGAACTAAATCAAAAGGAACGTCCCAACTTTCCAAGCCCAAGTAACAAAAGGACCAGAGGAACAAAGGACCAGAGGCTGGACTGCACCCAGCATGTTCTTCTATAATCTTTATGCAGATATAGACGAATGTGAAAACTAGAGAGTTTTAAAAAGTCTAAAAGGAGCTAGTTAGAATGTCAATAGAGGTTGCTCACAGAACTGTAAGAGGCAGAGGAGATAGAGGGTGGAACCTCGTTTCTGAGCCTGGCTGCCTGGGTTCATATCCTAGCCTTGCCACTTGCTAGCTGTGAGAAGAGGGCAAATCACTTCACCTATGTATGCCTCAGTTTCCTCATCTGTAAAACGGTGCAATAATGACATGCAGGTACGAGATTATCTTCCTATTTATAAAGCACTTCCAATAGATCTAGTACATAATGAATCCAATCTAAGTGTTTTTTTTTCTAACTGCGTTGAAACAAGTGGGCACGAAAAGAGATTCCTTTTCCACCCTGAGCTACAGATTGAGAAGTTTTTGGGGCTGGGTTCTGCTACCTGTATTAAATATATTTTTTTAAATTAAAAACCTTTTGTTATAGAAAATGTTGAACATATATGAAAGTAGAGAGAATGTTACATTTTTTTTTAATTGAGATGGAGTCTCGCTCTGTCGCCCAGGCTGCAGTGCAGTGGCGCGATCTCGGCTCACTCCAAGCTCCGCCTCCCAGGTTCACGCCATTCTCCTGCCTCAGCCTCCCGAGTAGCTGGGACTACAGGCGCCCGCCACCACACCTGGCTAACTTTTTTATTTTTATTTTTAGTAGAGACGGGGTTTCACCGTGTTAGCCAGGGTGGTCTCGATCTCCCAACCTTGTGATCCACCCGCCTCGGCCTCCCAAAGTGCTGGGATGAGCCACCCACTACAGGCGCCCACCACCACGCCTGGCTAATTCTTTGTATTTTTAGTAGAGACGGGGTTTCACCGTGTTAGCAAGGATGGTCTAGATCTCCTGACCTCATGATCTGCCCGCCTCGGCCTCCCAAAGTGCTGGGATTACAGGCGTGAGCCACCACGCCCGGCCAGGTGTTTGTTTTTATCCTCCTATTTTTTCCATTTCTAGCACTTTCCATATCTGTAAAATAGGATTAATAATAGTACCTATCTCATAGGGTTATTGTGAGAATTAAATGAATTAATGCTTATAAAATGCTTATAAAATGTTATAAAACACGGCCTCCCAAAGTGCTGGCATGAGCCACCACGCCCGGCCACAATTTTTTATTTTGTTTCTTTTCTTTTAAGACAGAGTCTTGCTCTGTCGCCAAGGCTGGAGTACAGTGGCACCGTCTCAGCTCACTGCAACCTCTGCCTCCTAGATTCAAGTGATCCTCCTGTCTCAGCCTCCCGAGTAGCTGGGACTGCAGGCATGTGCCACCATGCTCCACTAATCTTTTGTATTTTTAGTAGAGATGGGGTTTAACCATGTTGGCCAGGCTGGTCTTGAACTCCTGACCTCAAATGCTCCATCTGCCTTGGCCTTCCAAAGTGCTGGGATTACAGGCATGAGCCACTGCACCTGGCCTATTTTTTATTTTCTTGAGACATGGTCTCCCTCTTTTACCTAGGCTGGAGTGCAGTGGCACGATCATGGTTCAGTCACCTCAAACACCTGGGCTCATGGGATCCTCCCACCTCAGCCACCTGAGTAGCTGGGACTATGGGTGTGCACTACTGCACCCAGCTAATTTTCTAATTTCTTTTGTAGAGACAGGGTCTTGCTATGTTGCCAGGGCTGGTCTTGAATTCCTAGGCTCAAGAGATCCTCTTGCCTCAGCTTCCCAAACTGCTGGAATTATAGGCATGAGCCACCTTCCCTGGCTCAGAATATTATAATTAACCTTTGTACACCCATTGTTCATGTCAATGATTAGCAACTCATGGTGACACCTGCATTTTTAACAAGGCCCTGGTGCACACTACATCTTGAGAAACCCCCAGTGGAATTCCAGGACGCTCCTGAGGCTGTTACTGGAAAGGGGTCCCGATCCAGACTCCAAGAGAGGGTTCTTGGATCTCTCGGAAGAAAGAAGTCGAGTGAGTCCATAGAGTAAAGTGAAAGCAAGTTTATTAGGAAAGTAAAGGATAAAAGAATGGCTACTCCATAGACAGAGCAGCCCTGAGGGCTGTTAGTGGCCCTATTTTTATGGTTATTTCTTGATGATATGCTAAACAAGGGGTGGATTATTCATGCCTCCCCTTTTTAGATCATATACGGTAACTTCCTGACATTGCCATGGCGTTTATAAACTGTCATGATGCTGGTGGGAGTGTAGAAGTGAGGACGACCAGAGGTCAAGTCTTGTCGCCATCTTGGTTTTGGTTTTAGCCGGCTTCTTTATTGCAAACTGTTTTATCAGCCAGGTCTTTATGACCTGTATCTGCCTACCTCCTATCTCATCCTGTGACTTAGAATACCTTAACCATCTAGGAATGCAGCCCGGTAGGTCTCAGCCTCATTTTACTCAGCCCCTATTCAAGATGGAGTTGCTCTGGTTCACACCCCTCTCACAAGGCCTGTTGGATACATGTTAGTTTGTTGGGATTTTGCTAGACAAATTGCTAATCTTGAAATCAGAAAAGATGATAACAAAAAACTTTTTTTCTCTCCCAAGAAAAATTTTGTCTGCTCCTAAGAAGAGGATTTTCTGTCCAAGTTCAGTGGACGAGAGCACCAGACACCCCCTGGAAAGACTAAAGATTCCAGCCCTGTCCTGTGGTCCCTTCAACTGATAGCAACCACTCACTCCCCAGCCCCACTTACTATCAAGGGAGCCCAGGCCCTGCTTCACCCAGGCCCTGGGAACAAGGTTTGAGAAGCAAATGAATTGCGTGAGTTAATTCAAGGGCCACCTTTGGCTCCCTTAGCAGCACAAATTGTCCCTGAGGACATTGACTCGATTCTTGGATACAAAGGGAGATATGAATTTACTTTTGACTGCTCTCTGGGCATTAAAGCTGGTCTTGAATGTTTTCTCTGGGCGGTTCCCTGTCATTAGGGAGGTGCCCACATTTACCAAATCAATGAGCCCGATTTCACCTGGTCACACCCTTCCTTGGCACAGAAAACAGTGACTTCTTTTTCCTCTTGCTAATTTGCTATCAAGATGTTCTACTACTCATCATCATAATTACTAATATTCACTGCCCACTTAGTAAGCTCTTTATACCCATTAACTCAATTCATTCTTGCAACGACCTTGTGAGGTGAAACTATTGTTACCCACAGATCACAGAAGAGGACACTGAGGCCTACAGAACTGTGGCAAAGACTGCTCCATGTTCCCAACATCCATTTTTTTCCCTCTTTCAAAGTAAAAGAAATCCAATTTTACTAGGGAACATGGCTGTCCAGAATTTCCCAGCCTCCTTTGTGGGTAAGTGTGGCCATGGGACTCTGGTATGGGCTAAGGATGTGGGGGGAAGAGTCCCGCAGTGGTTCTGAAACACTCTCTCTAAGAGGTCACTGCTTCTTCATCCCTTCTTTTATTCTGGCATCTGGAACTTGAAGGCTGCCATCTTGAACTATGATGTAGGAGTGCCCTGAATGGAGGTGCATCTGGCTGGGAGGATACCCTTGACCACCATAACCAGGCCTAGTTAAGAAAGAAATAAGCTTCTTCCTTCTTTGTTCTTCCTTTTTCCTCCTCTTTCTTCTTCTTCTCCTTCTCCTTCTCCTTCTCCCCATTCCCCTCCCCTTCCCTTTCCCCCTCCTTCCCCCTCCCTCCTCCTCTCCCCCTCCTCTTCTTTCTTCTTCTTCCCTTTCTCCCCTCCCCTTCCCTTCCCCCTCCCCTTCCCTCCCCCTGTCCCTCCCCCTCACCCCCTCCTTCTCTCCCCTCTCCCTTTATCCTCCTTCCCCTCCTCCTCCTCCTTCTTCGTCTTCTTCCCCTTTCTTCTTCTTCTCCCTCTCCCCCTCCCCTTCCCTCTCCCCCCTCCCCTCCCCCTTCCCTCCCTCTCTTGCTCCCCTTTTTCCTCTCCCCTTCCCTTTCTCCCCCTCCCCCTCCACCTTCTTCTTTCTTCTTCTTCTCCTTCTCCTTCTTCCTCTTCTTCTTTTTCGGTAGAGATGAGTTCTCACTGTGTTGCCCAGGCTGGTCTTGAACTCCTGGACTCAAGGGATCCTCCTGCCTTGGCCTCCCAATGTGCTAGGATTACAGGTGTGGGCCACTGTGCCCAGCCTCTTCTTTCTTCTCAAAGCTTTACATTTTTATTTATTGAGTCAAACCTCAATACCAAACATGGTGACAGAATTGGGACTTGAATCTACATCTGTGTGACTCTTAACTAACCTATCTGCAATTGTGGGGGTATATTGTATAACCCTGTAGGATTCAGAAAACCCTTGTCCAAGGCGTTATCTCACATGGTCTCAGATATCAATTCACTTTTGAGTAAGGAGTCTGTTTTTTTTTTTTTGTTTTTGTTTTTGTTTTTGTTTTTTTGAGACAGAGTTTGCTCTGCTGCCAGGCTGGAGTGCAGTGGCGCAATCTTGGCCCTCCACCTCCTGGGCTCAAGTGATTCTCCTGCTTCAGCCTCCCGAGTAGCTGGGATTACAGGTGTGTGCCACCAAGCGCGGCTAATTTTTGTATTTTTAGTAGAGACTGGGTTTCACCATGTTGGCCAGTCTGGTCTCGAACTCCTGGGCTCAAGCGATCCGCCCTCCTTGGCCTCCCAAAGTTCTGGGATTACAAGCATGAGCCACCACGCCTGGCCAGAAGTGTATACTCTAAATGGGTGAATTGCAATGTATGGGAATTATATGCCAATAAAGCTGTTAAAAAAAAATAGTAGTGCTGAGGTTGAGAAGCCCAGAACTAGGAGGTAATTAATTTGAGAGAAGAAACTTGGGGGATCAAGTGAGGGGACAGGTTAGGCAGGCTAAGGAGTTTTATCTTTGTCACCACTGATGGGTGACAAGATTGGTGGACTCACCCCTGGAGATGCATTCATATTTCAAGGTTGTTTGGGCACCTACCTTGTGCTGGGCATTTTCATGTATAGCATTCTGTATCATCCTCATGATGAATCTGCAGTTAGGTCTGGCCAGCTCATTGTGGAGATGAGTAGCTGAGGCTCAGAGAGGTTTGGCGACTTGACCAAAGCTGCACAGCTGGTAAGTTGTATAGCTGGGGTCTGAACATGTTTGGACCCTGTGGCTTTCTATGCTGCGCCCTGACTCTCACTGAGGGCTGTGGACCAGCTGGTGGCAGGGGGGTCACCTTGCCTCTGCTCTCTCCTGTTACAGCCCTGGTTGCAGCTTGAGTCCTGGAAATGCCCCCAGGAGACCCTTCTCAGAGTGCTGATGTCATCCCTCGGCTGGGGTGCAGCTGGCATCTGGATGGGGGTTGGTTGCTTAGCAATGTAGATGCAGATTCTGCCCTGAGCAGAGGGAACCATCTTATAGTCTTGGCTGTGGGAACTTCAAGGAGAACAGCCCCAGGAGGGCCCTGGGAACCTGGGGCCTGTTCTGAGTTGGGAGGACTGGAAACAGCTTTGTCCCTGGGCTGGACTGGACAGGGAGAGCCCTCCTTAAGGGGGTGATTGAGCTTTAGAGGACAGAAAAGGAGAACCATGAGGCCTGGGTTGATCATAGTGATATTGTTATTATAACCACAGCTACCTTTCGTGAACACCACCTGCACTATGCCAGGTACTGCGCTAATGTGCCTTAATTCCATCATCCTCCCCGAGCCCCTTGCTGTAGGTTACTATTAGCATCCCCTTTGCAAAGAAGGAAGCCAGGGCTTATACAGGTTAATTGACTTGCCTGTAGCCAGAAAGTGGAGCACCTGGGACCTGAACCCCAGCTTCTCTAACACCCTGGATCACCTCACATTGCAGCTCTGACTGGGCACCTGGTGGAGAGACTTCACCATGTGTCTCCAAGGTCCTGTGTGGTCTGTTCTACTCTCTCTGTGGCTCTCCTTTGCCAGCTCCAGACATCGTTTCCTTGCTTCATTTCTGGAAACACTCCGACCTCCTTCCAGCTACAGGGCCTTTGCACTTGCTGGTTCGTCTGCTCAGGGTGCTCTTTCATCCCTCTAGTCACGTGGTTTGCACTGACTCATCCTGGTCTGCAATGCAACATCCTTTCATTCATTCATCCATTGATCCAAACATAGTTATTGGCTGGCCCTTGTGGCTCACGTCTGTAATCTTAGCACTTTTGATGGCCGAGGTGGGTGGATCACCTGAGGTCAGGAGTTCAAGACTAGCCTGGCCAACATGGTGAAACCCCATCTCTACTAAAAATATGAAAATTAGCCAGGTGTGGTGGCACGTGTCTGTAATCCCAGCTACTTGGGTGGCTGAGGTGCAAGAATCACTTGAACCCGTGAGACAGAAGTTGCAGTGAGCCGAGTTCTTGCCACTGCACTCCAGCCTGGGTGACAGAGCAAGACTCTATCTCAGAAAACAAAAACCAAAAAAACTCACATAGTTATGGTGCCTCCCAATGCCAGGTAAACATTAGTAAATAAAATATACACGATCCCAGACCTCTTGGAGCTTACACACTGGTGCCAGAGGCAGACAATGAATGATAAATGAATGGACAAGCCAATAAAGACACAGTTGCAAACTCTCTCTCCTCCTTGGAAACATTCCCTGACTCCCCTGCCCTTTGGCAAGAATAGATCCGGTCTCCCTTTCAGACACACTCATGGCCTTTCACAGTGGTTAGGCCAACAATAACTAATCACTTAATTGTGTAATTATTTAATGCTGGTCTGCCCTCTTAGGCTGTGGGTTCTGTGAGGCCAGGGACTGTGAGGCCATCTGGGACTTGCTCACAGGTTTGTTCACAGCACCTACCATAGCTGCTCCTTCAACACCGTTTAACAATAATAACAAACACTTACACAGCACTTGTGAAGCACAGGTGCTGTTCGAAGTGCTACCTGTGCAGTAAGTTATTAAATCTTCTCAACAATTCTATAAGGTCAGACTATTTTTTTTTGTTAGATAGAGAATGAATAACTATTCTTATTCATATTTTACAGATGAGGAAACTGAGGCACAGAGAGTTGGCTCACTGCAACCTCTGCCTCCCAGGTTCAAGCGATTCTCTTGCCTTAGCCTCCCAAGTAGCTGGGACTGCAGGCATCTGCCACCACACCCAACTAATTTTTGTATTTTTAGTAGAGATGGGGTTTCACCATGTTGGCCAGGCTGGTCTCAAACTCCTGACCTCAGGTGGTCACCTGCCGTGGTCTCCCAAAGTGCTAGGATTACAGGCATGAGCCACTGTGCCTGGCTGGTGCTAGACCTGAGCTCATGGCTCCAGGGCCCATGTTTTCAATCAGTAGTCCCTGAATGAATGTAAGAAAGGAAGGAAGGAAGAAAGAGAGGAAGGAGGTAGGGAAGGAGGGAGGGAAGGAAGGAAGGAGGGAAGGAAGGAAGAAAGGAAGGAGGGAGGGAGGAAAGAAGGAAGGGAGGGAGGGAAGAAAGGAAAGAAGGAAGGACGGAAGAGAGGGAGGGAAGAAAGGAAGGAAGAAAGGGAGGGAAGGAAGAAACGGAGGAAGAGGGAAGGAAGGAAGGGAAGGAGGGAGGGAGGGATGGAGGGAGGGAAAGGAAGGAAGGAAGAAAGGAAAGAAGGATGGAAGGGAGGGAGGGAAGGAAGGAAGAAAGGAAGGAAGGAGGGAAGGAAGAAAGAACGGAAGGAAAGAAGGAAGGAAGGAAAGAAGTGAGGGAAATGAAGGAAGGGAAGGGAACTAGGTGCGGTAGCCCATCAAGTGGTCATGCCTGTAGCCAGCCAGGTTTGGAGGGAAGTTGTCATCTTTTTCAGAGCTGGGAGCCCAGCCTCCTGGGTCCCTGCCTTCCCTCCTGCTGTGTGGCAACCAGGGTTATACAACAGCCTGGGGAAACTTTTAATAGTAGAACATGCCGCCCACCAGCTTGCTTTGGGCCACTGCAAAGCAGGGAGGGAGCCAGGAGAAGGCAGGTTTGAATGTGAGAGGGGCCTTTGGGATGGTCATTGCAACTTCTGCTTCTCAACTGGGAAAGCCAGGCTCTCGAACATCTGATCTCATAGCTCCTGAATCCAGCCCAGAGTTCTAGAAAGTACTCGGCTACTCCGTGCCAGTATTCCAGAGTGCATTCTCTCAAATCTCTGAGCCAATGGGCTTTCTGGGGCCTTCTACTGTTCTCCCCAGAGAACAGTTTTATGAAAGGCTGGGGTCAGAGCACAGAACCAATCCTGTTTTATACAAAAGAAGCCTGGTGATGTTGAGTATGTGCCATGTGCCAGGCAGTATGCTAAGAATTCTACATAGACCCACACCTTCAACAGCCCTTCTTGTCTCTGTTGGACATAATTTTGTTCCCTCTCTTGCTAGTTGTGACCTTAGGCAAGTCCCTTCATTTTTCTAAACTTCCATTTCTGTTTGACATCAGAAAGATGAGGGGACTTGGCCAAAGTCACAGAGCTAGTAAGAAGGAAAGCCCAATGTGTCCATTCACAAACATTTCCTTAATGTATGAACACCTATTACTATTTGGGGCAGCGAGTGGGAAGAGCTGATGAAGACTCTAATAGAACTCGTGGTTTGTCTTGACAGATAACCTGGATCACTTAGTAATGGCTGCCTGGTGGGTTGCATCCTGGATCTAAGTGGAAAGAATGCCGGGACTGTTTAGTAATGTCTGCCATGGGATCAGCCATGGGGAACTAAATATTTGCCATGCCTGGAATTGGAAATACCAGAGGGAAAAGAGGGAGGGAGAGACAACAACTTACAGTTCAAGGAAAACTCTTTGGTGATGGCAGAGGTGCTCTGAGGGGGAAGGGATGGACTGTGGCTGTGAAGATGTGTGTGGTGTTGCATCCACCCAAACTGAAGATCTCTGGAGACAGAACAGCAGGCTAGAGAGTGCACAGGCCCTGGATTAAATAAAATTTTTGATTTTTTGTTTGTTTCTTTTTCTTTTCTTTTCTTTCTTTTTTTTTTTTTTTTAAGACAGAGTTGCACTCTCTCACCCAGGCTGGAGTGCAGTGGTGTGATATCAGCTCACTGCAGCCTCCACGCCCCAGGTTCAACCAATTCTCCTGTCTCAGCCTCCCGAGTAGCTGGGATTACAGGCATGTGCCACTATGCTGGGCTAATTTTTGTATTTTTAGCAGAGACAGGGTTTTACCATGTTGGCCAGGCTGGTCTTGAACGCCTGACCTCAAGTGATCTGCCTGCCTTGGCCTCCCAAAATGCTGGGATTACAGGCATGAGCCACCACACCCGGCCTGTTTTTTTGTCTTTAGAGACAGGGTCTTACTCTGTCACCCAAGCTGGAGTGCAGTGGCAGTGATCATGGTTCACTGCAGCCTCAATTTCCTGGGCTCAAGTGATTCTCCCACCTCAGCCTCCTGAATAGCTGGGACCACAGGTGTGTGCCACCACACCCAGCTAATTTTTAAAATTTTTTGTAGAGATGGGGTCTCACTATGTTTCCCAGGCTGGTCTTGAACTCCTGGGCTCAAGCAATCCTCCCACCTCGACATCCCAAAGTGCTGGGATTACAGGCATAAGCCATCCTTGCCCAGCGTGAAAGAAATTTTGTATTCAAATTCTGGCTCAGTCATTTATTTGAACTGTGACCTGGGGCATATCATGTAACCTCTCTGAACCTCAGTTTCCTCTTTTGTAAAATGAGGAGAAGGCTATTGGGATGATTGCTGAGTGCCTACTCTTGACATGTGGAGCCCTGACTGAGGGAGGCAGTGTTGTCAGCACCACCGCCTTACAGGACCCTGGGGATGGCGTTCACTGTATTGTCTGTGTAAGTGGCGCCCCCTGGTGCACCAACATGAATGGTGTTTCCTGGAATTGTGCAACATGGCAGACTGGATCATGAAACAGAGGCCGGGAGAGGTTAAACCACTTGCCCGAGTCACATCGCAGAGGTGGGATTTGAGATCAGGTCTGTCTGCCTCCACCGCCCAAGCCTATAACCAGCATGCCCTCCTGCCTACTACCAATTTACCACATCTGCAACAGTTCAGCATCCGTGACTGCTTGAATGTCGGGAGACCGCTTCAGCTGTGTAACCTCCTCACGTGGCTCTTCCCACAGGGGTGTGCAACAAATGAGTTCACGCCTGCAAAAATCTCTAGCACACTCCCTTGAGTGCGGTGGCCACTCGGGTAGGGAGGGCTGAGCGTAAAAATCAGAACAGTGAGGAGGAGGCTTGCTGGGAGATTGCCCCCACTTGAAGTTAAGTGTGAGAGGGGAAATCCTAAGAGAGAGAGGTGACACCCCTCCCCGGAGCATTTTCTTTCTTTCTTTCTTTTTTAAACTTTTTAAATTAAAAAGAATTTTTTTCTAAGACGAAGTCTCATTCTGTCGCCCAGGCTAGAGTGCAGTTAGCAGGATTTCAGCTCACTGCAACCTCCACCTCTCTGGTTCAAGCGATTCTCCTGCCTCAGCCTTCAGAGTAGCTGGGACTACAGGTGCATGCCACCACACCCAGCTAATTTTTGTATTTTTAGTAGAGACGGGGTTTCACCATGTTGGCCAGGCTGGTCTCGAACTCCTGACCTCAAGTGATCCTCCCACCTCAGCCTCCCAAAGTGTTGGGATTACAGGTGTGAACCACCACGCTGGCCCCCAGGGCATTTTCAATAAAAGGGAAAAGCCCAGGAGGCCTTGGCCCAGAGGCAAAGAAGTAAAGGAAGCCGGGCAAACAATGTAGGGAGTGGTGGGAGGCATGCTCAGCTCCTAAAAGGACTGCTGGGTCTCCAGATGTATCAGTTAGGGTCCCCTGGAGACGGTCACGTGGGAGTGACAAGCGATTGTGTGGGCAGGATGGGGAGAGCCAGCAGGGATGGCGAAGTGCCTGGGACTGGCAAGTGCAGGGGAAAGACTGTTCTGGAGTCTGAGATCAGAAGCTGTGAGAGAGGGGCTCCCTGATAGGACCTCTCAATAGAGGAATAGCTACCTGCATCTGACAGCACGGGGCAGCCTCCACAACCTCATGGACTGAGCGCCGGGAGATGGAATGACCCTCCAGAGGGAAATTGATGTGCTCTTACAAGAAGAGGGCGGAAAAAGACAACAGCGGGTCCTTACACAGCCCTGAACAGGATAATTTCTTTTCTTTTTTCTTTTCTTTTCTTTTTTCTTTCTTTCTTTCTTTCTTTCTTTCTTTCTTTCTTTCTTTCTTTCTTTCTTTTTCTTTCTTTCTTTCTTTCTTTCTTCCTTCCTTCCTTCCTTCCTTCCTTCCTTCCTTCCTTTCTTTCTTTCTCTCTCTCTTTCTTTCTTTCTTTTGTTCTCTCTTTCTCTCTCTCTCTCTTTCTCTCTTTCTTTTTTTGAGACAGAGTCTTGTTCTGTCGCCCAGGCTGGAGTGCAATGGCATGATCTCGGCTAACTGCAACCTCCGCCTCCCGGGTTCAAGTGATTCTCCTGTCTCAGCCTTCCGAGTAGCTGGGACTACAGGTGCCCACCATGCCTGGCTAATTTTTGTGTTTTGTTTTGTTTTGTTTTTTGAGACGGAGTCTCACTCTGTTGCCCAGGCTGAAGTGCAGTGGCATGGTCTCTGCTCACTGCAACCTCCGCCTCCCAGGTTCAAGCAATTCTCCTGCCTCAGCCTCCCAAGTAGCTGGGATTACAGGCACGCACCACCATGCCTGGCTAATTGTTGTATTTTTAGTAGAGATGGGATTTCACCATGTTGGTCAGGCTGGTCTCGAACTTCTGACCTCAAGCGATCCACCTGCCTCGGCCTCCCAAAGTGCTGGGATTAAAGGTGTGAGCCACCGCGCCTGGCCAATTTTTGTATTTTTAGTAGAGATGGGGTTTCATTATGTTGGCCAGGCTGGTCTCGAACTCCCGACCGCAAGTGATCCACCCACCTTGGCCTTTCAAAGTGCTGGGATTACGGGCATGAGCCACCACGCCCAGCCCAAACAGAATAATTTCAGAACATGCTGGCAGCTCTCAAGTTTTTTTAGTTTGATGACTATTGATTTGATCAGCTTTTATTTTCCAGGACATTAAATTGTATGGAATTTGGTGGAAGTTTAAAAGGGCACAGATTCTGGGCAGGGTGGGTGGCTGGGGGGAGGGGGCCAAGGGCTGAGGCCATGGATGTTTAACTACAGCTCTTCCTCAGGTGGCCTTTGTGTTCAAGCCACTGATGCTCCCAGAAGGTGAAAAATGCACCATCCCCAAACTCCCTGCCGTTATTAATCAGCAAACGTGTCAGGGGCAGGTGCGCATGAGTGAATTTTGGGGTCACAGAGGGTAATCAGGTCTGGCTGGGCTGAAGCAGGTGACCTGACTGTCCGCCTGATCCTGAGCTATTGGATAAGGAGATTAATCTAATTCTGTCTGAGGAGAGGATGGCTTTTTGAGAAAGCCTGGGACCCAGAAAATGAAAGTTGGATTTAGACCTCAGGCTAAATTCCCAGCTCCAGGGCCAGCGTGACCTGAAGCGTGTTCCCTGGGTATCTTTTGGCAAGGCTGTCATTGTGCTTGAGCACCCAGTATGTGAGGGAAGAAAACACAGAGCTCAAAGGGGCCTGGGAGGAATGGAAATAGGAAATTGGGGTGGGAGCTGGGGCGAAGTGGGGAGTCCATGCCCTCCTCGAGGGGTTAAGACCCAGTGCTAGCTGACAGTCATGCCTAGAGTCAGACATTTGGGGTTCAGATCCTGGTTCTGCCCTTTACTTGTCGTGTGACACTGGACAAGTCACTTCCCCTCCTTGTGCCTCAGTTTTCTCATCTGTAAAACTGGACAATAGCAGAACCCATCTTGGCCGGGTGCAGTGGCTCACACCTGTAATCCCAGCTCTTTAGGAGGCTGAGATGGGTGGATCACCTGAGGTCAGAAGTTCAAGACTAGCCTGGCCAACATGGTGAAACCCTGTCTCTACTTAAAATACAAAAAAAAAAAAAAAAAATTAGCCAGGCGTGGTGGTATACATCTGTAATCCCAGCTACTTGGGTGGCTGGGGCAGCAAAATCGTTTGAACCTGGGAGGCGGAGGTTGCAGTGAGCCGAGATCATGCCATTGCACTCTAGCCTGGGTGACAGAGTGACACCCACTCAAAAACAAACAAAAAAAACAGAACCCATCTCACAGAGTTGTTCTGAGGGCTGAGTGGGTGAAAGTTCTGCAAACGCTTAGAACAGTGTGTGGTGCATAGTAAAAAGTATTATATGCCAGGCGGGGTGGCTCGCACCCATAATCCCAGCACTTTGGGAGGCCGAGGTGGGAGGATCACTTGAGCTCAGGAGTTCGGGACCAGCCTGGTAACCTAGGGAGACACTGTCTCTACTTAAAAAAAAAAAAAAAAAAAAAAAAAAAAATTAGCTGGGCATTGTGGCGCATGCCTGTGGTCCAAGGTACTCGGGAAGCTGAGGAGGGAAGATAACCTGAGCCTGGAAGTTCAAGGCTACAGTGAGCTGTGATCACGCCACCACATGCAGCCTGGGTGACAGAGTGAGACCCTGTTTCAAAGAAAAAAGGCATTATATATAACATTTGCTAAATAAATTAGGTAAATAAGAATGTAACCCTTTTTGTTGCCAGATCTTCTAATCTTTCAAGGAAAGTAAATCTGGAAATCCAAATTTTCATAATCCTATTAATGCCAAACACTCAGGCAGTTCCAAAACACCTTAATATGTTAAATATTAACAAAACGTTATGATGTAGATATGGTTATTACTCCCATTCTACAGATGGGGAAACTGAGGTACAAAGACGTCACATAATGCGTGCTGGGCCGGGCATGGTGGCTCATGTCTGTAATCCCAGCACTTTGGGAGGCAGAGGCAGGCAGATCACTTGAGGTCAGGAGTTCAAGACCAGCCTGGCCAACATGGTGAAACTCCGTCTCTACTAAAAATATAAAATTAGCCGGGTGTGGTGGTGCGCACCTGTAATCCCAGCTCCTCAGGAGGCTGAGGTAGGAGAATCACTTGAACTTGGGAGGTGGAGGTTGTATTGAGCTGAGATCACACCACTGCACTCCAGCCTGGGTAACAAGAGTGAACAAACAAACAAATGTGTTAAAATTATACTAGTTATTGGTAACTGGGATATAGGGTGACCAACTGTTCTGATTTTCCTGGGACTGTCCCTAGTTTTTGCACTGTAAGATCCACGTCCCAGGAAACCCTTCAGTCCAGGAAAATCAAGACTGTTCATCAGCCTAGGTTGAAACCTGGTCAGTGCTGCCCCAGAATCCTGCCCTTCACTACTGCGCTCCATTTTCTCTTGTGTGAATGCTCTGGATTTTTAAATGTTGGTCCCTGTGAGCTAAACGAACAAGTTGCAATTCTTGAAAGACTGATGCTTCGTGACATTAGATTTCCCACTTGTTATACAGGTGGGCCTCAGTTTCCTCACCTGTAAAAGGGGAAAATCATAATCTAGACCTCATAGGGTTCTTGTGAGCATTAAATGAGTTCATAGATGCGGAGCGCTTAAAGCCGTGCCTTGAGCAAAGAAAGTGCTTTATAAAAGTTTGTGTTCATGATTTGTGGTTGTTGTTGTTGTTGTTGTTGTTTGTTTCTTTTCTTTCTTTCTTTCTTTCTTTTTTTTTTGAGACAGAGTCTCATTCTGTTTCCTAGGCTGGAGTGCAGTGGCATGATCTTGGCTCATTGCGACCTCCACCTCCCAAGTTCAAGCAATTCTCCTGCCTCAGCTTCCCGAGTAGCTGGGACTACACGCCACCAAGCCCAGCTAATTTTTGTATTTTTAGTAGCAATGGAGTTTTGCCATGTTGGCCAGGCTAGTTTTGAACTCCTGACCTCAAGTGATCTGCCTCAGCCTCCCAAAGAGCTGAGATTACAGGCGTGAGCCACTGTGCCTGGCCTGTGATTGTTGATAAATACATTCTCAAGATTCTCTCAGACTTTCTGAATCGAAATCTCCAGCCATGTCTCTGTGACTGGCCCCCAATAAAAACCCTGGACACCAAGGCATGGGTGAGTCTTCCTGGTTGGCAATGCCTCTGACGTGTTGGTGTACACCATTGCTATTTGTTGTTTTTGTTATTTGTCACTTATAATTAAGTGATGTTTGTAAGACTCCACTGGGAAAGGACAACTGGAGGCTCATATCTGCTCTCTGTGCCTTTAGTCTTTACTGATTTTGATCTGTACCCTCTCACTGTAGTAAACTATAACCATGAATATGACAGCTTTTCTAAGTTCTGGGGGTCCTTCTATGGAATCATTGAACCTGGGGTTGGTCTTGGGCAGCCATCTTGGAGCATATCTATTATAAAAGTTGGGAAAGTGGGAGATTTGCCCCTCATGGTCTTCTCCTTTTTGGGCAGAGACTCCCTGCAGAGATCTCCGTATGCCTCATTTGCCTGAAAGGATATGCCCATCCCTTGACTAATATGTTGGGTATGGTTTAGCTCAAATTAATCCATCCCCAGGACTAAGGAAGAAGTGTAATGGCAAGTGGGCAGGCAACTAAAAGTGACTTCTGTACTGATGGGGTGGGTGCAGTCACTACCTTCACCTTGCAGATGAGGAAACTGAGGCCCAGAGAGGTAAAGTGTTTTGCCCAAGATCTCATTGCTAGCTAGTGGCAGCCCAGGTCTTCCTGACTCCAGAGCCTATGTCCGGATGCTGTGATGTACCACTGCACCCAGCTTGGTGCCCTACAAACAGCAGACTCTATGGAAATGAGTTAGGGAACCAAAGATGCACGGCAGAGGGCCCAAGAAGAAGAGGAAAGCGGCACCTGTTTCCTCCGAGCTATGCTGGCAGGGCATGGAAACATCTCTTTTTATTTATCAAGAGAAACAGCTTGATGTCTCATTTTTAAAAAAAACAAAATGAGGAAAAATGATTGTTTTTAATGTTGTCTGTGATTTGAGCTGGTTGCCCAAGAAGTGTGGGAGAAGCTCTCTTAGGGTGAAAATTGCTCTCTTATTTAGGAAACCATCTGGATGAGACATTTTAGTTTCGGAGGTGATCCTTCCTAGCTCCTTCCATTTTCCCTGAGCCAATCTAGCAGAATCAGGAGATGAAAAGGGTTTCTTTTTTTCTTTCTTTTTTTTTTTTTTTGAGATGGAGTCTCACTCTTTTGCCCAGGCTGGAGTGCAGTAGCTCAATCTTGGCTCACTGCAACCTCCACCTCCCGGGTTGAAGCAATTCTACTGCCTCAGCCTCCCAAGTAGCTGGGATTATAGGTGACTGCCACCACACCCAGCTAATTTTTTTTGTATTATTTTTTAGTAGAGATGGGGTTTCACCATGTTGGCCAGGCTAGTCTCGAATTCCTGACCTCAGGTGATCCGCCCGCCTTGGCCTCCCAGAGTGCTGGGATTACAGGCGTGAACCACCGCATCCAGCCAAAAAGGGGTTAAATGTATCAGCATAATGTGCTAACCAGGATTCTGATTTTTGGATGGTCCAGAAGAGTGGGCAGTGTAGAGTTAGCCTGAGTTATTCTCAGTTGCCTCATCTGTAAAATGGGGATAATGTGGGTATCTACCCTGTGGGGTTGTTATAAGAATGTTGGCCAGGTGCGGTGGCTCACACCTGTAATCCCAGCAGTTTGGGAGGCTGAGATGGGTGGATCATTTGAGGTCAGGAGATCAAAACCACCCTGGCCAACATGGTGAAACCCCATTTCTAATAAAAGTACAAAAATTAGCCGGGCATGGTAGTGGGTGCCTGTAATCCCAGCTACTTGGGAGGCTGAGGCAGAAGAATTGCTTGAGCCTGGGAGGTGGAGGTTGCAGTGAGCCGAGTGCACCATTGCACTCCAGCCTGGGTGACAGAGTGAGATTCCGTCTCAAGAAAAAAAAAAAAGAATGTTTAAGTAAGTTATTGTATGAAAGGTGCTTAGAACAATGCCTGGCACATAGTAAGTGTTCAACCACTGTTACTACTACTGCTACTATTATTATTGCCATTGCTATTATCATGGAAGAGAGAGATTTTGATTTTCTATGGAGGGGACAGGAAGCTATAGGGGGTGAGTGGTGATCAGGGCCTAAAGAGAAAGATATTCAAGGGAGAAATTCACTGCCGTGGAGGAAGATTGTAGAACTTTATTAGTCGACTATATTAGCAGTTATGTAGGTTGCTAAATCTAAAACCTGAAAAACAGTCGGCCGGGTGTGGTGGCTCATGCCTGTAATCCCAGCACTTTGGGAGGCTGAGGTGGGTGGATCACCTGAGGTCAGGAGTTTGAGACCAACCTGGCCAACATGGTGCAACCCTGTCTCTACTAAAAATACAAAAATTAGCCAGGCGTGGTGGCACACGCCTGTAGCCTGTAATCCCAGGTACCCGGAGGCTGAGACAGGAGAATTCCTTGAACCCAGGAGGTGGAAGTTGCAATGAGCCAAGATCGTGCCACTGCACTCCAGCCTGGGCAAAAGAGTGAGACTCCATCTCAAAAAAAAAAAAAAAAAAAAAAAAAAAAAATTAACGCTTTATTTCTCTCAGATAAAAGAAGTCTGGAAGAGGTAGGAGTCTAGGACTGTTGGCTACCCAAAGTTATCAGGAAGCCACAATCCTTCTATCCCTATGCTTATTATGGTTACAAGATGACTGCTGGAGCTCCAGCCATTATATCTACTTTTTAGGCAGGAAGGGAGATAATGGTAAAAGAAGGAAAGAGAGAGCATGCCAGCTCAGTCAGCCTATTTTTAGGAGATTTCTTGGAAGTGTCATTCTTAGGTCCCATTCTCCAAGAAGACCCTGAACCAAAGATCCAGATGCAAGTGATTAATTCGGGAAATGCTGTCAGGGGAAACTGGTCAGGGAGTGAAGGAAGCAGAATGAGGAAAAGGAACACGACAAGCAAGGGTGCAACTTCAGGGCAGCCTCAGCTAGATCCTTGGGGAGCTTGGGAGTATAAATTACATCTCAGAGTTTGTCCTGCCTCAAAGGAAAGGAACTGGGCCCCTGCATTTCAACCCAGCCATGGGCTGCCCAGAAGAGGTTGGGAGGAAGTAAATCTCCAGGAACTTCTGGCTTTCCATACAGCAGAGGTGGCACCATTGCCCAAATCTATGTTAGAAGCATAGAAAGGCTGCAGATGCTGGTGAATGTTTGCGGAGTTAGTAAAGGGTAGGCATCTGCTCAGGGCATCAGCAGAGCTCCTTCTACCCCACCCGCCATAGCTGCTGGTCCAGATCTTAGTCACATGGCTGTCCATTTCTGTAAAGGAGGCTGGGAGATGCAGTTTTTATTTTTTATTTATGTTTATTTTTTATTTTTTGAAATGGAGTCTTGCTCTGTCCCCCAGGCTGAAGTGCGGTGGCACGATCTCGGCTCACTGCAACCTCTGCCTCCCAGGTTCAAGCAATTCTCCTGCCTCAGCTTCCCAAGTTGTTGGGATTACAGGCGCCTGTCACCACGCCTGGCTAATTTTTGTATTTTTAGTAGAGATGGGGTTTCACCATGTTGGCCAGGCTGGTCTTGAACTCCTGACCTTAAGCGATCCACCCACCTCGGCCTGCGAAAGTGCTGGGCTTACAGGCATGAGTCACCATGCCCGACTGAGATGTGGTTTTCAAAGCTGGGCATGTGCCATTCCCAGTAAAAGTAAGAAAAGGGAGGAAGGAGAGAGTAGATATTGAGGAGACAAACTGTCACGCTGAAGCTTCCATTTTCCCTTGAGGAGGAGGCCAGACAGACATGACCTTTGCTCGGAGCAGCTGGGCAGCACACGGGTACGTATACTGCTTGGGGCACCAGGTCTCTGCTGCTGCCTCCAGATGGGCAGCCATTTGTTCTCCCCTGCCTTGCAGGGTCACAGCATGGCCTGCAATCTTCTCTTTTCCTCTCACTCTCCCGAGCTCTGTGAGCTCTACCTGTTCATAGCCTCAGCTGGGGAAAGTGGGACCATGACAGGGAGAGGAGGGTGGCACATAGGGGGAGGGAGAGAGCTCGGTTCTTTACTTTTTCAAAAAGATGAAACAAGGCTGAGGCAGGAGGATCACTTGAGCCTAGGAGGTTGAGGCTGTGCCGTGATTGCACCACTGCACTCCAGCCTGGGTGACAGATTGAGACCCTCTCTCGAAAAAAAAAAAAAAAAAGAAAGAAAAAGAAAAAGATGAGGCCAAGTGCAGTGGCTCCTGCCTATAATCCCAGCACTTTGGGAGGCCGAGGTGGGCGGGTCACCTGAGGTCAGGAGTTTGAGACCAGCCTGGCCAACATAGTGAAACCCCAACTCTACTAAAAATACAAAAATTATCCGGGTGTGGTGGCATGCCCCTGTAATCCCAGCTACTAGGGAGGCCGAGGCAGGAGAATTGCTTGAACCCGGGAGGTGGAGGTTGCAGTGAGCCGAGATTGTGCCACTGCACTTCAGCCTGGGCAACAGACTGACTCGGTCTCAAAAAATAAAAATAAAAATAAATAGAAATAAAATAAAAGATGAAAGCATTTGGCACAACTCCTGGTGCCAAATTGAAATTAATGCTGGCTTCACTCCCGGGCTGGTTCCCATCACTCTGCTGAAGGCACAGTCTCTGCAGCATTGAACCCAAGAAGATCACTTACTTGTCACATGGGAAGGTGAGGAGTGGCTGTGACGGTCAGGGCTCCGAAGAAAACTGAATCCAACCCAGACAGTTCAAAAGACTTTAAAGAAGGACTTCTCTTAGAGTGTGGGCAGGGTTAAGGGAACAGAGAAGAGAGGTTGAGGCACTGAGAGAATAGCAAGAGAAGGAAGCCATTGCCACACTAAAGGTAGGACAAGGCAGGAGAAGGAACTGATGTGATGGAAGCCCAGTGAGGGCTGGAGCTGGGGAGGGGGCCCACGTAGACAGAAGCTGTAGCTACATAGGGATGTAGCGACCAGCAGGGACAGGATGTCAAAGCATGCAAGAACTTTGAAAGAAACGTCTCACATCTCTCTCACCCTGCCTGGCTGGTCTCCTGCTGGTCTCTGTCATTGGCCACATTCAACCAGAAGACAGAAGGCAAGGGAGGCCTTGAGTGATGTGGATCACACTGTCCACTTCTTGAGACACACAGCAGGAAGAGAAGAGTGGCAAATGAATTGGACAGAAGTGGACTAGACGAGGAAAAACAATATGTACATACCATGCATATGCTTAATAGATGTGGGTATTTTATTTTATTTTGTATTAAACATTTTTAAATAGAGATGGGGTCTCATTATGTTGCCCAGGCTGGTCTCGAACTCCTGGACTCAAGCGATCTTCCCACCTTGACCTCCCAAAGTGCTAGGATTATAGGTGCGAGCCACTGCACCAGGCCAGGTGTGGTTATTTTTACGTTTTTCGACGCTCTAGAATGTCCCATGAGTAGATAAGCCATAATTTACTTTAAAAATCCTCCTCTTGGCCAGGGCACGGTGGCTCACACTTGTAATTCCAGCACTTTGGGAGGCGGAGGTGGGCGGATCACGAGGTCAGGAGATCGAGACCATCCTGGCTAACACGGTGAAACCATGTCTCTACTAAAAATACAGAAAATTAGCCGGGCGTGGTGGTGGGCACCTGTAGTCCCAGCTACTCGGGAGGCTGAGACAGGAAAATGTCATGAACCCAGGAGGCGGAGGTTGCAGTGAACAGAGATAGCGCCACTGCACTCCAGCCTGGGCAACAGAGCAAGACTCCATCTCAAAAAAAAAAAAAAAAATCCTCCTCTTGTTCATCTGTCTAGAAAACTTTTGTATCGGAGTACAATACACACATATAAAGGGTCCGTATCAGAAGTGTATGGCTGGATGAATTTTCACAAATGAATTGATTATGTAACCAGATCAAGAAACAGAACATCTGCAGCCCTGAAAGCCTCTTGATTTCCCTTCCAGTTATTTCTTCTGTATCCCCCTCTACCATATAACCTCTATTCTGACTTCTAAAGGCAAAGTTAGCTTCCCCTAATTTCGTGCTTTATATGAATGGCATTTTTCAGTATGAGCTCTTCTGGGCTTGGCTTTTTTCATTCCAAGTGTTTATTTTGTTGATTTTTACTTATTTCCACTTGCCTATGTAGAGATGATTTTACAATCGGCATCTTTGTATATATGGATTTTTTTTGCCTTTGGCTTATTTTCTTTTTCTTTTTAAAAAGTGCAATGCTGTTAATGTAACTTGAAAAATACCTCAGCATTCTAAACATACAAAATAAAGAAGATTCTTCTTCTTCTTCTTCTTCTTTTTTTTTTTTCGACATGGAGTCTCACTTGGTTACCCAGGCTGGAGTGCAGTGGCAAGATCTTGGCTCACTGCAACCTCCCCCTCCTGGGTTCTAGTGATTCCCCTGCCTCAGCCTCCCGAGTAGCTGGGATTACAGGTGCCTGCCACCACGCCCGGCTAATTTTTTTTTGTTTTTTTTTTTTTGAGACGGAGTCTAGCTCTGTCGCCCAGGCTGGAGTGCAGTGGCGGGATTTCGGCTCACTGCAAACTCTGCCTCCCAGGTTCACGCCATTCTCCTGCCTCAGCCTGGCTTTTTTTGTTTTTTTAGTAGAGGCGGGGTTTCACCTTGTTAGCCAGGATGGTCTCAATCTCGTGATCCACCCGCCTCGGCCTCCCAAAGTGCTGGGATTACAGGCGTGAGCCACCGCGCCCAGCCTTTTTTTGTATTTTTAGTAGAGATGGGGCTTGCCATGTTGGCCAGGCTGGTCTCGAACTCCTGACCTCAGGTGATCTTCCTACCTCGGCCTTCTAAAGTGCTGGGATTATAGGCATGAGCCGCTGCACCCGGCCTGATTCTTGAACTTTCACTGATGGGTGGATCTTTGCTTTGCTGACAAGGAAGAGTTCTGTAGTTTGTTTAAAACAAAATTCAGGCCAGGTGCAGTGGCTCATGTCTATAATCCCAGCACTTCAGGAGGCCGAGGTGGGAGGATCATTTGAGGCCAGAGGTTCAAGACCAGCCTGGCCAACACAGACCCTGTCTCTGTTAAAAAAAAAAAAAAAAAAAAAAAAAGCCAGGTGTGGTGTAGTTCCAGCTCCTCAGGAGGCTGAGGTGGGAGGATCACTTGAGGCTGGAAGGTCAAGGCTGCAGTAAGCTATGACTGCACCACTGGACTCCAGTGTAGGCAACAGAGGGAGACCCTGTCTCGAAAAGAAAAAAAAAGGCTGGGCATGGTGGCTCACGCCTGTAATCCCAGAACTTTTTAGGAGGCCGAGGCGGGTGGATCACCTGAGGTCGGGAGTTTGAGGCCGGCCTGGCCAACATGGCGAAGCCCTGTCTCTACTAAAAATACAAAAATTAGCCAGGCGTGGTTGTGGGTGCCTGTAATCCCAGCTACTCAAGAGGCTGAGGTAGGAGAATCGCATGAACCTGGGAGGTGGAGGTTGGGGTGAGTTGAGACTGCACCATTGCACTCCAGCCTGGGCAACAAGAGCGAAACTCTGTCTCAAAAAAACAAAAAACAACCAAAAAACCCCCAAACACTTCTCATGCCAGCTGATCCCACTTTGTCCACAGCTAAGAATGGCAGTAGAATGCTATGTCACTCTATACAGAAACAAGACCACCTGAAGCTAAATAGATGCTCACCACGGAGTCAACAGGTCCAGTCTCACAGTGCACGCACTGAGCTACCACTCCTCCGAAAGCCATCTTCCCCCACGGCCTCATTGCCAAGTGAGGAACATCGAGAGTTTGTCTTGGTTGTTTTGTTCTTTTTTACAAACTATGGATATGTACAGTTGATAACTCAGGATTTCTAGCCAATAACCGTATAGTTAACATCGTCTTAGAATTTAAAAAAATGTCAGAAACATCTTTAAATGCCTTGCCATACCATCAAAGGGCACAGAGAGAGGAGAACACAAGAGTGCCTTTGCATTTTAAAAATCTTTGACTTGGCCAGGCACGGTGGCTGATGCCTGTACTCCCAGGAGTTTGGGAGGCCAAGGCAGGTGGGTCATGTGAGGTCAGAAGTTCGAGACCAGCCTAGCCAACATGGCAAAACTCCGTCTCTACTAAAAAATGCAAAAATTATCTGGGTGTGGTGGCGCACACCTGTAGTCCCAGCTACTTGGGAGGCTGAGGCAGGAGAATCGCTTTAATCTGGGAGGTGGAGGTTGCAGTGAGCCGAGATAGTGCCACTGCACTCCAGCCTCAGCAATAGAGGGAGACTCTGTCTCAAAAAAAAAAAAAAAAAAAAAAAAAAAAAAAAATCCCCAAGTTTGACTTATTTTCTCAGGATGAATCTCCACATTTAGGTTTCCTGGGTTGAAGAATATAAACATTTTTATAACTCTTGCTGTGTGAGGCCAAAATGTTTTCTGAAGAATCTACACCTGTGTCAGAAGTCTGTCACTGAGATAATGAGTGGCACTTATCTTATGGATTAGTACTGTTTTTACTTATTTTGCTTGTTTGTTTTTTGAGATGGAATCTCGCTCTGTTACCTAGGCTGGAGTGCAGTGGTATGATCTCGGCTCACTGCAACTTCCACTGCCCGGGTTCAAGCGATTCTCCTGCCTCAGACTCCCAAGAAGCTAGGACTACAGGCACGCACCACCATACCCAGCTCATATTTGTATTTTTAGGAGAGATGGGGTTTCACCATGTTGGCCAGGCTAGTCTTGAACTCCTGACCTCAGGTGATCTGCCTGCCTTAGACTCCCAAAGTGCTGGGATTATGGGTGTGAGCCACCGTGCTCAGCCCTGTTTTTATTTTGAATGCCATGGGTGGGGTAAAATATTTCACAATCTTTGCAGGCTTTAAAGTTCTCCATTTGGTCCTGGCAGTCTCAATAAATCAAGGCTCAGAGAAGTCCATTTGCTTTTCTAGGGGCACACAGCAAACCAGTGGCAGATCCAGGACTCCAGCATTCTGTCCACTGCGCCATTGTGCCTCATTGTGTTACAGGAAAGGGATCCGGATCCAGACCCCAAGAGAGGGTTCTTGGATCTCCTGCAAGAATGAATTCAGAGTGAGTCCATAGAGTAAAATGACAGCAAGTTTATTAAGAAAGTAAAGGGATAAAAGAATGGCTACTCCATAGACAGAGCTGTCCCGAGGTCTGCTGATTGCCCATTTTTATGGTTATTTCTTGATGATATGCTAAACAAGGGGTGGATTATTCATGTCTCCCCTTTTTAGATCATATAGGGTAACTTCCTGACATTGCCATGGCATTTGTAAACTGTCATGACGCTGGTGGGAGAGCAGCAATGAGGACGACCAGAGAACACTCGTCGCCATCTTGTATTTGGTGGATTTTAGCCGGCTGCTTTTCTGCAAGCTGTTTTATCAGCAAGGTCTTTATGATCTGTATCTTGTGCTGTCCTCCTATCTCATCCTGTGACTTAGAATGCCTTAACCGTTTAGGAATGCAGCCCAGTAGGTCTTAGCCTTATTTTACCCAGCCCCTACTCAAGATGGAGTTGCTTTGATTCAAATGCCTCTGACAATTGGAAGGGAGGCCAAGAGGGGTGCAATTCTGGATCCCACTAGGGAGGAATTGGAAACTTTGGATGTCAACAATGGCCACGGTCTCTGTATCTGATAGTTCTTTTTTCTTTCCTGCCTCAGTTTATTTGTACAAAGAGCACAGGAGGACAATAGTCCTGTGGGGATGACAGCCCAGGGGTCACACCAGTCCTTCCATCCTCATGTAGGCAGACAGAGACCTCTACTGTGAAGCCTTTGTCAGGGCCTGGGTGCCTTCGGGAGCCTGAGCTGGAAGTGAAGCTGGACCCCAAGTCTTGGTTTGATCCTTGGCCTTGGCCTTTGGCCGACAGAGCCTGACACGCTTGGCAGTGCCAGCACAAGGCAGGAGAATCACTTGAACCTGGGAGGCAGAGGTTGCAGTGAGCTGAGATCTCACCACTGCACTCCAGTGGGGTGATGCAGGCAGGTTAATGGAGCTTCCCAAGCTTGGAGTGGGTGATGCAGGCAGGTTGATGGAGCTTCCCAAGCTTGGAGTGGGTGATGCAGGCAGGTCGATCAAGCTTGTGGCCGATGCCCTTTGGGATCTTGGGCTTAGCCTCCTCGGGCTTTGCCACGGCCTTGATAGCCTTGGCACGTGCACCCATGGCCTTGGCATTGTTGGCCTGCATCTTCTTCAGGCTCTTTTTGTTGTGCTTCTTGGCAAAGCGCATGTTCCTCAGGAACTTAGGGTCCACCCCCTAAAGAGATTCATATCTTTGCGATCAGAATTTGTTTTTTGTTTGTTTGTTTGTCTGAGACAGAGCCTCCCTCGGTCACTCAGGCTGGAGTGCAATGGTGCAATCTCAGCTCACTGTAACCTCTGCCACCCAGGTTCAAGCGATTCTCCTGCCTCAGCCTCCTGAGTAGCTGGGACTACAGGTGCATGCCACCATGCCCGGCTAATTTTTTTGTATTTTTAGTAGAGACAGGCTCTCACCATGTTGGCCAGGCTGGTCTCAAAGTCCTGACCTTTAGTGATCTTTCCACCTTGGCCTCCCAAAATGCTGGGATTACAGGTATGAGTCACCATACCCGGCCTGTGATCAGAATTTTTTGATGCCATTTCTGTGCTGTTTTTGGGACTGGTTGTCTGCAGTGTGGTTCTTGGACTTAGCCATGTCTGCACCGTAACCTGCAGCCCCTGAAGCACCTGGTTCTGGAAGGGGAAGGCTGTATCTGATAGTTCTTGGTTGCAAACAACAGAATCCTCTCCAGCTGGCTTAAGTGGATGTGGAATGCATTGAAGGCCATTAGGCAGTCCATAGATGATCTGGTGGGCTTGGTGGCTCTGCAGCCGGAACAGAACTCACCTCCCTCCACCTGTGGGCCCATGCGCTTCAGCTTACACCATGGACTCTGAGGACTGGAGACATTCGGCCAGCACCTGTCCCAAGTTCTCCCAGCGGACTTCCCCTCTCATTGGCCACCCTGAGATCTCAGGTGGGCTCGATGAGATCTTGAGACCTGTGAGATCCAGGGTCCTCCACCCAAGTCTAGAATAAAAATCAGGACTTTGCTAGCAAGGAAAATGTGAGGAAGGGCTTTGTGCACGGTCTGCCTGTGTGGCCACGGCAATGTAGACTTGGCAAAAGAAGGCTACCCTGGCCTGACTTCACACAGTCTGTTGGCTCCAGCACCCAACACCTCATGAACCTATTCATCAGTCCTTTGTTTCCCAGGGAATTTTGTGTCCAGATTCCATTTCCTGGGAAAGGAGCTCTGATTGGTTTAACTTGCGTGAGGTGTTCTCTTCTTGTCCAATCCACCACAGAAGGAAGGAGGATTGGGGGACCTCGAATACCACAGGCGTGGAGATTACGCCACTCAGCAGGGCAGGGGAAGATGGAAGGGGCTGGAGTGGCCTCCTTCGCTGAGGAACAACAACAGTTTATTTGTTACCAAGAAAGCAAATGAAGTGAGACTAATGGCACCAGTGAAGTTGAGGCATCCACACTTTTTTTTTCCCCAAAATGATGTTATGTTATTCAATACACATGACAGCAGAAGTCGGAATCCAGACTACTTTACACTTAGCTTGTGGATCGGTACTGTTTTTATTGAATGTCATAGGTGGGGTGAAATGTTTCACAACCTTTGCAGACTTCAAAGTTCTCAATTTGGTCCTGGCAGTCACAAGAAATTGAGGCTCAGAGAGGTCTATTTGCTTTTCTCAGGGTGCAAAGCAGAGCAGTTCTCTCCATTACACTACTGCGCCGTCCCTGCCTGTGCCCCCTTTTCTAAGAATTTTTTTTGTTTTTTATTTTTCTGAGACAGGGTATTGCTCTGTCACCCAGGTTGGAGTGCAGCGGCATGATCATAGCTCATTGCAGCCTCGAACTCCCAGGCTCAGGTGTTCCTCCTGTCTCAGCCTCCTGAGTAGTTAGGACTACAGGTGCATGCCACCATTCCCAGCTAATTTTTGTATTTTTTGCAGAGACAGAGTCTTGCCATGTTGCCCAGGCTGGTCTCGAACTCCTGGGCTCAAGCGATCAACCCACCTTGACCTCCCAAAGTGCGGGATTACAGGCATGAGCCACTGCACCTGGTGAGAATTATTTTCACATTCCCTGTTGGGGACCACCTGACCATGGCCCCCTGGACCCACATCATTGGGCCAGGACATCAAATCTAGACTAGGACAATCTTGTTCTCTTGGGAAGAGAGGAGGACATTGGAGCATCTCTTGGGAAGAGATGAGGAAGTTGAGATGAGGACATTGATTTTTTTTTTTTTAAACTGAGTTCTAAAATGGGAACTTATAAGAAGCAAGATGGGAGGAAGAGGGGACAGCAGAGAAAATAGTCCTTAAAAAAAGAGGCCAAGTTGAGAGACCAGGTGGTTCCAGAGAGGGCTAGAGGGAGGAGCTGCCTTGGTTTCTGACAGCTTACTAGTTCTGGGTTCTTGTTCCTCATGGGATCTGCCTCCAACCTTCGTGAGATAGTCTTAGCATTCATACGATGCAGCATGCTTTAGATGAAAGAAACAGAAACTGCAATCCACACTGGCTTAAAAAACAAGAAAACATATTCATTCACGTAATAGGAAGTGCAGAGTTCCTATTGTTCATAAGGTGGGTTTCAGGCAAGGTATGATCAGGGTGCCAGCCACATTGTTCTGTAATTCTCCCTAGGCTCCTCCCTCCATCGTGTGTTAGCCTTGATCTCACACTGGCTTCCCTCATAGTTGCCAGAGGGCTGTCAGCAACATGAGGGGCAACATGCTTTCTTGTTTGCATCCATAAGGGTAGAAAAGCATCTCCCTCCACCCCAAGTTCTTCCTTTCTGTCTGATAGGCCACTGTCAGTTGCACGCCTATTCCTGGACCAGTAGAAGTTTCTGGGAGAATGCTATGCACTAATTGGCTTAAACTTAGATTCCCAGTCATTGGCAAGGAGGATGATGGGATGGCTGTGATTTGCTAACACTAATGGAGATCTACCTTGGAGGTATGTGTAAAACTCAACTGCTCCTGGTTACATAGGCTCAACGGGGAAGGACTGTTAGCTGAACAAATTGGGATCGGCTGGGAAGAAGGAAAGGGAAACAGATGAGGAGGCCAAAGAAAAAAATTCATTTTGAGATAGTTCGAGTGGGTTTCTGATTTTTGTAACCAAAGAGTCACTTGGACTGTCAGTTTTCTGGTCTGCGTCCAAATGCCTCTGCCTGGTCCCTCTGCGGCTTGGCTCTAATTTCTTCCTGTGTTCTGGAGGCTCTGCTGTCGCCAACATTTCCCACCTCTGGCTCATCGCTTTGGCAAGCTGGCATCTCACCCTGCTCCAAGTCCCGCTGATGAAGCAGAAGGTCCCTTTAGCAGAATCGATTCTGACATGTTCTAATTAAAAAAGCCTGGTATGTCTCTGCATGGGGCTGCTGAGAGCTGCGCCCATAAAGACAAAGAGAGTAAATTCGTCGGAGGAAGGTCTATTTTTAACAAGTCCCGAACCTAATTGAACTTAATCATTTTTCAGTCGTTGACACTTGAAATGTGTGAGTCATTGGGCTCTGCATGGAGCTGAGTGCTGGAGCAGCCCTTTAAATATCAGAGATGGGAGATATCAGCTTGCAGGGCTGCTCAGCTTTGGGGCTGTGGTTTCAGTCAGGGTGTGGAAAAGCGTGGGGCTCTAGAGACAGGGAGCCTTGGGTTCAAATCCTGGCTGCTCCACTGACTGCAAAACTCGGTTTCTCTAAGTCTGTTTCCCCATCTGTAAAATGAGGATGGTCAAGTGTATCCAAAACACTTCATATGAATCATTTGGAGGCAAGGCCTGACATGTAGCTGTTCATAATCTATCCTTATCTTACTTGACATGAATATTGATGTTTCCTTGCAGAAACGGTAATTCGTTTGATCTGGACTGTGTGGCCCGAACCCTGTATGTAATATACTGTCCCACTGACTTCCCTCATGGTTACAACGTGGCTGCCAGCAACATTAGGGGCAACACACTCCCTTGCGTACCATATTATCTTTCTGAAACCAAAAACATGGTAAGTTCTTTTTTTTTTTTTTTTTGAAACGGAGTCTCACTCTGTCACCCAGGCTGGAGTGAGTGTGATCTTGGCTCACGGCAACCTTTGCCTCCTGGGTTCAAGCAATTCTCCTGCCCTAGCCTCCCGAGTAGCAGAGACTACAGGCACCCACCGGGTGTGTGCCACCATGCTGGGCTAAATTTGTTGTATTTTTAGTAGAAATACAAAAAAAAAAAAAAAAAATAGAAATACACGGGGTTTCACCATGTTGGCCAGGCTGGTCTTGAGCTCCTGACCTTAAATGATCTACCCACCTCAGCCTCCCAAAGTGCTAGGATTATAGGCATGAGCCAGCGCACCTGGTCTCCAAAATATGGTAAGTTCTAAAACACACCCTGTCCCAAGAATTTACGGATGAAGTGGAGACCTTAGCAGGGCTGAGCTACTACAATCCACTCAGGGGGCTAGGAGTTAAAGTGGAAATCACATGGAATCAAAATTACTGTAGAAAACAGTTACCCCCAATAATTTTCCATTAATTCTGTGATTGTTTCTAGAGCTTAGCCCCAGAGAAAGTAGCTGACTTGTGTTTCAGGGCCGATTGTATGAAAAATATGTATCTTTAAACCACTAAACTCCGTTAGGGCAGTGAAAAGCTCACTTGCCTGGATCACACTTGGGTTCCCGTGTTATGCTCACAGTGGGTGGGGGTCAGGTGGATGTTCTGAAGAAAATTCTCCTGCACTGATGAAGTTATTTTTCTCATGAAATATTTCTCTTCCCCCCCAACATTTTTTAAAATTTATTTTTATTTTATTTTATTTTTCAGAGTAGGGAAAACTGGGCTCCTTTGAGTTAGCTGCGTGTGAAGTCTGTACCTAGCAGGGCTGCTGTGAGCATGAGTGTAGGTGTAGGCTAAGAAGACGGTGAATGGGGTGTGAGTGGGGCGAGGTGGACCAGCGATTGCATGGCGTTGGCCGAGGGAGGGGCTAAGACTGTTGATTGACTCAAGAAGTCACTTAGCGTCATGAGGGTCCGGGTAGTCTGGTAAGGGGTCGCTGGAGAGTGTGTCGCCCCTCTCCCCCAACCAAAAGCTTCCCTCCAACCAGCTGCTCTTGTCCTCTCCTTCCGAGGGCCCTGTGCCCTCCCAGTGGACTTGCAGGGGAGAACGTCCATGTTTGTGCGAGTCACAAAGGCGCCCGTTCCAGGGGTCCCAGAACGCCCGGGCGTGGGGCTGGGGGTGTGGCGCAGCGAGGCCGCGCAGCAAGCAGTCCTCCCGGCACCGTCGGAAGCGCAGTTGCAGCAGCCGTCGGACAAGCGGCTCGAGCAGCCACGGACAAGCAGTCCGGGCCCCGCCACTGGTAAGTTTCGCCGCCCGCCCGGCCGCGCCTGCTGCGCCACAGCTCCCCCTGCCAGGGAAAAGGAAAGAGCGGTCGCGGTCCCCAGTCTATTCAGCTCTCGCTGCCGTAAGCCTTGAAAGTATCAGGGTCTCCCGCAATCATGCATAAATAAATTGTAGTGTGTAAAATAACTCCAGAGCCGCGCGAGGTGGCTCATGCCTGTAATTCTAGCACTTTGGGAGGCTGAGGCAAGAGGATCGCTTGAGCCCAGGGGTTCGACACCAGCTCGGGCAAATTCGTCTTTACAAAATATTTAAAAACTTAGCCGGGCGTGGTGGTGCCATTTGTAGTCCCAGCTTCTTGGGAGGCTGAAGGGGGAGGATCGCTTAAGCCCGGGAAGGTTGAGGCTGCAGTGAGCCGAGATTGAACCACTGCACGCTAGCCTGGGTGACAGAGAGAGAGAGAGACCCTGTCTCAAAAAAGGAAAAAAAAAAAAAGTTCAACAAATTTTTATTTTCCTCCCATAATAATCCTTAAAAAACAAAAAACAAAACAAACAAACAAACAAAAAACAAGAAAAACAACAACAACAACAACAACAAAACTGTGTATGTGTTTCTGTGCTCCTGTTTGGCTAGTGCCCTAAGCACATGTTTAATTCCAGGTTGTGCAGCCCTGGCTCAATATGATCCATATAGCTGCCTGTCCCAAGGTCCCTAGGGAATCCTTCGGGGGCAGGCTTGTCTTTTAAAGGCAGGTTGTTAAAATTCAGAAGCAGATGAGGTGTAGACCTAATTAGATATTAGATAAATGAAGATGATCTCTGCCTGGAGGAAACTTCATTCATTCAAACTGTATTTGCCAAGAGCTGCCCATGCGCCCAGGACTATGGATGCTGTGGTGAATAGACTGAGGCCCAAGGAGCAGGAGGCCCTTGCCTGACGTCCCCTGACCTGGGCCGCTGGGCTTCTCTGCACTTTTCCTCGCACACGCTGTTCCCCAGAAGTGGGCAGCTTTTAGATTCCTGCCAGGAACTGCGAAGTCAAATTCCTGCTGGCTCTAGGCAGTTACAGAAAATGTGAGAATTGTGGGGAGGGGAGGTTAGCCAATAGGGAGGAGTGGGGCCTGTGGCCAGGAGAGTGAGTGCATGACCCGTATTTATGTTTTGAAACACTGTGGAACAGAACTGGAGGTAGGTTGAATTGGCCCCATGGGCTGTGAGTTTGAGACCCTTGAATGAGAGGGTGGTAAGCCAGGGGTCAGGACATCCGGGAGATGCTCTGCAGGCCAGGCTATGAGGATGGGGGTGAGGGGGTGGATCTGTTCCCCAGGGAATGTAGGAGCCCATCCCAGAGGGCACTGACCGAAAGGGAAAGGCCTGGGTTAACATCTGGAACCTGAAGAGAAGCCAGCACCCTAGGGGAGAGTGACTATGTATGCGCATATGGATCAGCAAAAAGGCAGGAGGTGATGGAGCTTTTGGTTCCTGGAGAATGGTGCATAACCCAGCCAATGATCTCATGGGCCAGACAGACTGGTACTTGAAAATCCCACTTCACAAACAGGCTACGTTCACCCAGCGTCTGTCATGAGCTAGGCACTATGCTAACCACTTTACAAACATTATTTTACGCTGAGATATGGGTGTGGGTATCCCCATTCTACAGATGAGGAAACTGAGGCTCAGAGAGGTGAAATCACACTGTCAGTGAAGGTCAGGTATACCCATTTCATGTTATTAAGATGGTGCATTCCAAATCCACTTAGGACCCGAAGGGCCCTGGGACATAGAACAGCTCCTGGACAATATGAAATTGGAGCTGCCCCAAATTCCAGGGTTGAAAGAGGTCCCAGAGACAGCATCCTTTGCCCAAACCTTATTAGTCAGGTAAATCCTCCTACAGCTTCTACCCCTACCTGGAGGACCCTTCCAGAAATGATCAAGATACAGAACCATTGTCTTATACCACTTCCCTGCCTGTGGGAATTTCCCAACATCAGACAATTCAGTTGGCCCCCAAACCCTCAAAAACATCAGGGAAAATCCAGAGGTTCCTACATTACCAGCCACTATTTTCCTATCACCCATTAACCTGAGAACCATTTTCAAGGTATGGACCATGTCAGTTAGGAATGCTTTAGGCTTCAATGAACAAAATATTTGGTGACTGCCTTAAACAACAGTGACTGTTGTTGTTTCACCTAACATGATGTCTAGAGGTAGGCAGTTCCAGGGATGGGGCAGTAGCCAACAGTGTCAGTTAGGACCTAAATTTTTTCCTATCTTTCCTCTTTGCTGTCTTTAGGTGTGATGGTGATATTTCTCTTCATGGTCATGGGATGGTTGCCACTGCACCATCATGCATGCCTTCACAATAATTTCTAAAAGCAGAAGGAGAGAGGAACACGAACAAGCTCTCACTTCTTTTTTTTTTTTTTTTTTTTTTGAGACGGAGTCTTACTCTGTTGCCCAGGCTAGAGTGCAGTGGTGCAATCTCAGCTCACTGCAACCTCCATCTCCCAGGCTCAAGCGATTCTCCTGCCTCAGTCTCTTGAGTAGCTGGGATTACAGGTGCCCACCACCATGACCAGCTAATTTTTGTATTTTTAGTAGAGACGGGGTTTCACCATGTTGGCCAGGCTGGTCTCAGTCTCCTGACCCCAAGTGATCTGCCTGCCTTGGCCTCTCAAAGTGCTGGGATTACAGGCATGAGCCACTGCGCCTGGCCCAAGTTCTCACTTTTTGTCCCAAAGGAATGGAATATACTTCTCCTTATGTCTCATTGGCCATATCTGGGTCACATGTCTATCATTAGACCAATCATTGACAAAGGGAAGTGGGGTTACCATGATTAGCAGGAACCAATCATGAGTCATCCTCTGGGACTGGGCACATTGAAGGGGTACAAAATCAGATTTGTGTTAGACAGAAAGAAGTTAGGGTATTCTCTGAGGCATGCTAGCTGCTGTACAAATACATCCCCACATGTCACTGGCTTAACACAACAGAAGTTAATTTTGCATTTGTGTAACAGCCCAATGAGGATGTTCATGGTTGGCAGGTGACTTCTTCTACAAGTAGATCTGGGGACCTGTCTTGTGGCTCTGCCTCCTATAAATGTCAGATGAGGCAGGAAAGGATGGAAAAGTCACATCCACTTCTTAAAAGTCATGATCTGGAAGTGACAGACTTCCCCTCTGCTCACATCCCATTGGTGAGAATTCATCAGAGAGCCCTGCCTGGATCCGAGAGGAGCAGGGAGGCAAAGCCCTGGTTGGGCAGCTAACTCACACAACAATGCCACATGGAGGGAAGCAACTGTTGGGGAGGCAATGAACTGATCTCTTCCAGGCTGATCTATCTCATCCTTGCTTTTAAGAAGCATCCAGGCTGGACGTGGTGGTTCATGCCTGTAATCCCAGCACTTTGGGAGGCCGAGGTGGGTGGATCACCTGAGGTCATAAATTCGAGACCAGCCTGACCAAAATGGTGAAACCCCGTCTCTACTAAAAATACAAACTTAGCCGGGCATGGTGGTGCATGCCTGTAATCCCAGCTACTTGGGAGGCTGAGGCAGGAGAATCGCTTGAACCCGGGAGGCAGAGGTTGCAGTGAGCCGAGATTGTGCCGTTGCACTCCAGCCTAGGCAACAAGAGCGAAATTCTGTCTAAAAATAAATAAATAAATACAAATAAAAAGCAGCGTCCAGTCTTTTACAGATCTCTTTGCTAGCCACTTTCCACTAGATACTGCCTATACTTGAGCGCAAATCGTTTTCTGAACACTCCTTTCAGTCACTTTCTTCTCACCCTTTGCCCGGGCAGTTCTCTCTGCCCAGAATACGCCCCCAACCTCCAACTTTTCTTCTCTGCCTGGTGAACTCCTATTCATTCCTCAAAACCCAAGTTAAAAGTCATCTTCTTTGTGGAGCCTTTTTTACTATTTTGTCATAGGCAGGATTTATGGCACTTTGCAGGCTGACTTACCACTGAAGTCCACAGTGTGTAGCATACAGTGGGGGCTCAGTTTATGTGCTAAATAGATGTAAGTACTTCAGGTATGAGAACTCATTTGGTTGCAAGCAATAGAAAATGCATCTCAGGTTGCTTTAATGGAATATACTGATTTCTGTAATTGGACATTACCCAGAGGTATGTTCAGGCTTGGCTAAATGCTGGTGCTTGGATGATGTTCCCAAGCCTTAAGATTCAGTCTGTCTTCATTTTGTCTTCTCTCCTCCATTTTAGCTTGGTTCTCAGCCTCTTGCAGAGGCGAGATGGCTGTCAGCCCCTCCTGACCTTATCCACCGAGATTCAAGTGCAGCAGGAAACAAAGTCTCTCTCTTCTTGAGTGTTCCAGCTTAAATTCCACCATTCACTCAGGTTGGACTAGCTAGCTTCATGTGCCCATCCACCCCTGAAGAAATCCCAGGCTAGAGGGCTGAGATCATGCAGATTGACTGGGATCTGGTGCTCTGATTCTCCCATCCAGAGTCAGATGCCCCAATCTTGAAGGTGGTGGGGTATGGTCAGCCCCCAGGAGTGCAGGAAGGTGTGGCTTCCCATGGGAAATTCAGGGTATTGTTACCAGGAGATAGAGGAACACCCCTCTCACCCTCATCAACATTCACCACCCTGCACCTTCGCCCTCTGAAACAATCCATATCCTGCCATATCATCCTAGCCACTGTGTACTGAGCACTTACTACGTCCCAAGCACAGTGCTGAGTGTCTTACACACTCAATGACATGGCTTCTAGAATTTCTCCCATTTTCCAGGTGAGGAAAATGAGGACTACAGAACTGAAGTGACTTGCCCAAGGTTAATAAGTGGCTTTGGAGGAATTTGAAATGAGATCTGATGATTGGCACAACCAATGCTTTAAACCATTGCATTGCAGGACCCTCGATGGTGGCAAAGCTGGAATTTCTGCTTTTGGAACCCAGCTCCTGCAGTCTGGAATTGGCTGTGCAGTGGGTCTCACAACCTCAAAGGATGTGATGTGTGGGATTAATGCTGTCCCTTGCTCTGAATAACTATGGGCTAGATGAAGTTCAAGTGGTGACATGATAAGAATACTGACTCCTGCTCTAAGATGGGAGGGTGGGGATTCCCTGACAGCTGCAATTGAAGTTGGGCACATTTCTATATAACCCCATCAGGGGACACACTGCCCCGATGCCTTTTTTTTTGTGAGATGGAGTCTCACTCTGTCACCCAGGCTGGAGTGCAGTGGTGCGATCTCGGCTCACTCACTGCAATCTTTGCCTCCAGGGTTCAAGCAATTCTGCTGCCTCAGCCTCCTGAGTAACTGGGATTACAGGTGTGTGCCACCATGCCTGGCTAATTTTTTTGTGTTTTTTGTAGAGACAGGGTTTCACCATGTTGACCAGGCTGGTATCGAACTCCTGACCTCAAGTGATCTACCGACCTTGGCCTCCCAAAATGCTGGGTTACAGGCATAAGCCACCATGCCCGGCCCCCTGATGCCATTTTGCCCCCTCTTTGGGTACACAGGGAGCAGGAGGGTAACTGACACGCCAGAACCATCTGCCCAGCTCCTAATAATAAATGGTGAGAGAAACAGGTTCCAGGCAAACATTGCTTTAAAACAAATAAGTGCCTTTTGTCACGCCTGGGCAGCCATCTGGGTATCCTCCTCATGTGCCAAGGTGTGGGTGGAGGAAGGGATGGCAGGGGGAGGGAGGAGGTGCCGTTCTGACCTGCACCCCCAGCAGGGGTGGCTTACAAGTTCTCTTCCTTTTGCCACCATGAACAGGGCATTGCAGAGAGACAGAGAGAGAGAGAGGAAGGCTCGCTGGCTTTGAGCTCTCTGGGTACAGTGTCTGAGTGGAGGCAAAGTGCGGTTCCTTCAAGATGTCTGTGGTAGGTGATGCCAGCTCCCAGCCACAGAGCACCTACTATGGGGTCAGGCACTGTGCCGTCCACTTTACACATGTTAGCTCGTCTCATCCTGACAAACAGATCTGTGCTCACCCATTTTGTAGGTGGGAGGCTGGAGGCTCAGAGACATCCAGTGACTCAGCCAAGTTCCCACTAGATGGCACAGTCAGAGTTTGAACCCAGAACCCCAAAGAATACCCTCCCCTCACCACAGTATGCAATTACAAGTCAGTCATCTCTCCACCCTAGCAAGCCAGGGTGGGTTTTCCATGTAATAGACAAGCAGCTGACATCACCCAAGGGAAGGTCTTCCACTTCTAGCCATGGCCCAGCCACGTCCACTGCCCTTCACTCTTAAGCCCATCTGTGGGCTTCTCTAGCCACCTGGCCCACTACGGCTTCCCACTCCTCTCCATCTCCCCCAGTTGAAGAAGAACAGGAGAAAAGACTCCGACACTCCCCAGGAACCTTCGGAGAAGGCCAAAGAGCAGCAGGCGGAGGCAGAGCTCCGGAAGCTAAGGCAGCAGTTCAGGAAGATGGTGGAAAGCCGGAAGTCTTTTAAGTTCCGAAACCAGCAGAAGATTGCAAGTCAATAGTAAGTGATGGTTGGAGTTTCGCACTGAGTGACCTTGGAGGAAAGTTGGGGTTGGGCTTCATGTTGCTTGTCTTCTGTCATGTGACCCCTGGGGCAGGGAGCCACCTCTGAGCCCCATTGGAGGATTCACGGTCTTTTATCTGCAGAGCCTAGTTTCAAGAGAAACTCACTTGAGATGGCTTCAGTGAAGAGGGGGAATTTCTTGTCAGAATGCAGGGTGTTTTGGGGACCCCCGGGGGGCAGGGCACCCAGATCTCAGGGAAGGAACTAATTGAGGAAGGAGTTCTGGTTTCTGTTTTTCTCCACACATGACTTTTGTTCTCTCTCTCTCTGAATTTCAGCCTCAGCTGGTGGGAAGTGGCTGCTCCAACTCTCAAGTTTACCAGCTGCACAGAGAGAGGGTCTTGAATCAATTCCAACTTCACGTTCCTGGGAAACGGAGACTCTGATAGGCTCAGCTTGGGTTAGCGGTCTCCTCCTGGTCCAATCAGCTGTGGCTTGAGAGGGCAAGGGACACAAAAATGTCTGGGGCTGTTGCTCCCTTGGTCCTACCAGGGAAGTGGAGGAGTTCCCAGAGAAGGTGGAAACCCTAACGACGTTTCCTAATTGTGTGTCTTATGAGAACGGCAAGATAGAATATTTGAAATTGGATTGCATCAGAAATTACAGAGTGTATCATTTCTTTTCTTTTTTTTTTTTTTTTGGAGATGGAGTTTCACTGTTGTTGCCCAACCTGGAGTTGGCAATGGCGTGATCCCAGCTCACTGCAACCTCCGCCTCCTGGGTTCAGGTGATTCTCCTGCCTCAGCTTCCTGAGTAGCTGGGATTACAGGCACCCACCACCATGCCTGGCTAATTTTTGTATTTTTAGTAGAGGCAGGATTTCACCACGTTGGCCAGGCTGGTCTCAAACTCCTGTCCTCAGATGATCCACCCACCTCGGCTCCTAAAGTGCTGGGATTACAGGTGTGAGCCACCATGCCCAGCTGAGTGTATCATTTCTTCAGGCAACAGAAAGGTGTTCCCTGGGGTTGAATACACAAACATTAAGCAGGCTTTCTTAGATTCCCTCCAAGGGAATGTAATTCCTTAGCTGCATCCATATTGTTTATAAAGGCAGAAACTGTCCATTGTTAGAAAGGAAATCTTACTGTTAGATGAGAAGTTCACAGGATGGGGAAAAGGAATTTTTATTTTTATTTTTGAGACAGGGTCTGGCTCTGTAACCCAGGCTGGAGTGCAGTGGTGCCATCTCGGCTCACTGCAACCTCTGCCTCTCAGACTTAAGCGATTCTCCGACCTCAGCCTTCTGAGTAGCTGGGATCACAGGCGTGTGCCAGCACGCCTGGCTAATTTTTTGTATCGATGGGGTTTCACCAAGTTGCCCAGGCTGGTTTCAAACTCCTGAGCTCAAGCAATCCGCCCGCCTAGGCCTCCCAGAGTTCTAGGATTACAGGCGTGAGCCACCATGCCTGGCCTAAAAAGGGATTCTTTAGATTTTCCATGGATTCAACTTACTCAGGGCCAGGGCTAGCCCATAAGGGACCTCCATGTGAATTTTCTTAAAAGGTACACTTTCTCAACACACTTTACTGTCATCTGTTGGAAAAATTGTCATTATGTAGAGATTTTGTTAGAACAAGAAAGTGTCTCCCAGAAAAGTGTAATAAATCTACAAAACAGTGGTGTGTTTTCAAGCTGGTGGTGCTTCCTAGGGTTGTGCAGGCCACAGCCTGCACATCTGTGGCTGGCTGACCTGATTCGCAAGCCTTCCTCTGGTGGGCATCAGGAAATGCCTCCTTTTGATATGTCTCTGACAATTTTTCTTGAATTTAACCCTTCTTCACCCCAACAGCACCCCACACACAGGCTTCTGGCTCTACTAAGTCAATCCATTTGATCTGGTTTCACTTTGATGGAACTGAAGGGGAGGAAGGTGGAAGAGTGGAGAGTTTAGTCTCTTATTATTTTATTTATTTATTTTTTTTGAGATGGAGTTTCGCTCTTGTTGCCCAGGCTGGAGTGCAATGGCGCGATCTTGGCTCACTGCAACCTGTGCCTCCTGGGTTCATGCAATTCTCCTGCCTCAGTCTCCCGAGTAGCTGGGATTATAGGCATGTGCCACCATACCCAGCTGATTTTGTATTTTTAGTAGAGATGGGGTTTCACCATGTTGGTCAGGCTAGTCTCAAACTCCTGACCTCAGGTGATCCGCCCGCCTCGGCCTCCCAAAGTGCTGGGATTACAGGCGTGAGCCACGGCACCCTGAAAACCTAACTCTTGTAGAGTATTGTACTCTTTTTTCTCTCCATCTTAACAAAGACAGAGTGCCCTAGCTTCCCCCGCCCGCCTCCTTCCAGGAGGGGCTTAAGCAGGGCAGAAGAGTCCCCAGGCTAGTTGAGAAGACAGCAGGTCACTGGCCAAATGTGGCTATTTACATTTGTAATTAATTAAAATAAATAAAATAACATAATATTTAGTTCTGCTGAAATAGCCGCATTTCAAGTGCTCAACAATCACTTGTGCCTAAGTGGATACTATGGGCCCCTCAGATAGAGAACATTTTCATCACTGCAGAACGTCCTATTAGAATGGGATCTACAAACTACGGCCAAATCTGGCTGGCTGCTGGTTTTTTGTAATTAAATCTCTATTGGCACACAGCCATGCCTGTTGGTTCACTTTTTGGCCGGTTTGCCAACTCCTGTCCTAGGACATTTTCCTTTCCTTTCTTTTTTTTTTTTTTTTTTTTTTTTTTTTGAGACAGGGTCTCACTGTGTGTCTCCCAGGCTGGAATGCAGTGGCACGATCTCAGCTCACTGCAACCTCTGCCTCCTGGGCTTAAGCAATCCTCCCACCTCAGCTACTTTTAATATTTTCTGTAGAGACAGGGCCTCACTATGTTGTCCAGGCTGTTCGCAAACTCCTGAGTTCAAGCAATCCTTCCGCCTCAGCCTCCCAAAGTGCTGATGTTACAGGAGTGAGCCACTGCGCCAGGCCTGTAGAACATTCTTTTTTTTTTGTTTGTTTGTTTTTGTATTGTTGAGATGGAGTCTTGCTCTGTCGCCCAGGCTGGAGTGCAGTGGCGCGATCGCAACTCACTGCAACCTCCGCCTCCCGGGTTCAAGCAATTCTCTGCCTCAGCCTCCAGAGTAGCTAGGATTACAGGCGCCCACCACCACCCCCGGCTAATTTTTTGTATTTTTACTAGAGATGGGGTTTCACCATCTTAGCCAGGCTGGTCTCGAACTCCTGACCTCATGATCCACTGGCCTCAGCCTCCTAAAGTGCTGGGATAACAGGCATAAGCCACTGCGCCAGGCCTGTAGAACATTCTTTACTGTTCTATAGCAGTGTGTCCAAAACTTTTGAAGCATCTGGACACTCGATTCTGTAATAAAGCAGATTCTGATCCAATTGGTCTCAGGTTGTGCACCTGAGATTCTGCATTTCTCCAAGTTTCCAAAGGACATTCATGCTACTGATCCGCAAACCACATTGGGGAGTGGGTGTCAGTCTCCAGACTGCCAGAAACTCAGCCTCTGTGCCATTTCCCCTTGTTCTATTGTGCAGTAGTCTTTCAAGCTCCCTTTGCTCTTTTCCAAATCCCCCTGTTTTCCCACATCCCGGTAGACATTTCCTCATTAGCACCCCAAGGAGAGAAACTGGTGGAGCTTAGAGGCTATTATGCATCCCTGTGTTGATGCAAACTTGAAAAATCCTGCCTGGCCAGGCACGGTGGCTCATGTCTGTAATCTCAGCACTTTGGGAGGCCGAGGCAGGTGGATCACATGAGGCCAGTAGTTCGAGACCAGCCTGGCCAACATGGCGAAACCCGTCTCTACTAAAAATACAAAAAGTAACCGGGCATGGTGGCTTGTGGCTGTAGTCCCAGCTACTCAGGAGGCTGAAGCAGGAGAATCGCTTGAACCTGGAAAGTGGAGGTTGCAGTGAGCCGAGATCATGCCACTGCACTCCAGCCTGGGCAACAGAGTGAGACTCTGTCTCAAAATATAAAATAAAATAAAATAAAATAAAATAAAAAAATAAAATAAAATAAAAAAATAAAATAAAATCCTGCCTGATGGTTTGCTCCTCATTACTGGAGATAATTGGCGGTAAAGTCTGGAAAGATGGTCTGCAGAATCAGACAGGTGCCAGGGAGTTGCTGGCAAAGGAGAACGTGGGGGTTTCCTCCATGTCTGGGTAATGGGTTTTGACAGGCACAGCTGCAAATTGTTACCTAGAGAAAATACCCACCTCAGAGAAGGCAGGGCAGCAGGAAATCATGGTGAACCAGGTCTCAGGTGATCAGGCTTCCAGACCTGGATCTGAGACCCTGGATACGTCCCTTTTGCCTGCTTGCTCAGGTGGGAAATTCCTCTCTCCCGGTCTCCTTGCCGGGCTGATGTGCCTGGAGTGCTCCGTCAAGTTAAACTTAGGGGTTTGGGGTTAATCATGGGCTGCTTTTCCAACAGCAAGGAGATCAAGACCCTGAAGGCAGAGCAGGATGAGATCACCCTACTGTTGAGTCTCATGAAATCCTCGAGGAACATGAATCGGAGTGAGAAGAACTACATGGAGCTGCGACTCCTGCTGCAAACTAAGGAGGACTATGAGGCGTTGATTAAATCCCTGAAAGTGCTGTTGGCTGAACTGGATGAGAAGGTGTGGTCTTTCTCTTAAAGGGTTAACCAGAACACAGAGCAAAGGGGAGGAGTTGGGGTGCATATTCGTGATGCCTTAGGCCAGACCTGACACCCCTGTATCACAGTATCTCCTCTGGACAGCCCGCTAAATGTGACTGCTGCTATTGTCTCGCTACCCTTGAGACCTCTGGGCTCCAGTATCCAGGCTCAGCCATACCAGTCCATCCCTCCGCCGTGCTCCCCAGTGCCACCTGCTGCACCTTGAATAAACCCCCACAGCTGCACCCTATCAGTTAGGAGAGGCTTGGTTATGCTGCAGGAATAAATGCCCCCCCCCTCACGCATTCTTAGTGGTTTAAAACTTTAAGGTTTCTTCCTTGTTGATGACACATAACTGTTGTGGGTTGGCTAAGAGCCCTTATATCTTCTCACACTGGGACTAGGCTGAAGGAATAGCCACCATCTTGAACATTGCCAGGTATTATGGGAAAGAAAGAGTTCTAGAGGGTTTCATGCTGGCAATTGAATATTCCAGTCTGGAAGTGAAACATGTCACTTCGTTTTTTTTTTGAAACAGAGTCTTGCTCTCTTGCCCAGGCTGGAATGCAGCGGTGCAATCTCGGCTCACTGCAACCTCTGCTTCCTGGGTTCAAGTGATTCTCATGCCTCAGCCACCTGAGTAGCTGGGATTACAGGCGTGCACCACCATGCTGGCTAATTTTGGTATTTTTAGTAGAGACAGGGTTTCACCATGTTGGCCAGGCTGGTCTCAAACTCCTGATGTCAAATGATCTTCCCGCCTCGGCCTCCCAAAGTGCTGAGATTACAGGCGTGAGCCACTGTGCCTGGCTGAAACACGTCACTTCTGCTCATGACCTAGGGGCTCAAAATAGTCGTGTTTTCTGATTATGGTAACAAAAAAAAGAAAAGAAAAAGCAAGAGAAAATTGTCATGTACGTGATCCTACCCATCCACAAAGGGGTCCGGGAAGGGCCACCCTCTCATTATCTGGAAGGCAAAGAGTTGGAAGTATTTGCAGGACAGCATTAGTGGTCATGCCCCTTACCCTGGCTTGAAAGGCCGTGCGTGATCTAGCCCCTGCCTACCCCTTGGCCCACCTCAGGGCCTTTGCTTATGCTCCCCCACTCCCACCCCTTTCCCCACTCCCGCTTGTCCTTCAGGTCTCAACTTAAATGTGACTTTCTCAGGGAGGCCTTTTCTGTGCCCCCTCTCCAGTTTATACCTCCCTGTGTCAGTCAGGTTCTGGCTGGAACCCAGAGCACCCCCAGCGGGGTACTTTGAGAAGAGTTTAATGCAGGAACCATTTACAACGGTGTGGGCATGAGCATGAGTAGGGACATTGAAACACTAGGGTTCACAACAGCGGGGGAGGGGGCAGTGGTCTGGAACTTGGAGAGCCTGGGGCAAGCCAGGGGCAATGGCTCCTCTTTCTTCCAACCCTCTGATCCTCAGTGCAAGGGAGCCCCTCAGGGATGCAGCCAGGTTAGCCTGTTGGGGCACAGAGCAGTGGGTCTGGGGGGCAAGTGGGGGATCCCATGGCTCCCCACAGTACCCCCTTCATAGCTCTTCCCACCATTGTCATTATGCCTTATTCTGGTGTTTAACAGCTCCCTAAGCAGCCTGACAGCTTCACAAGGGTGAGGACCACATCCGTTTTGTTCTCTACAGTGCCACCCCTGCCCGCAACCCCGTGCCTATCCCAGTGTCCCGCACACAGTAGATCCTCAGTAAACATTTACTATTTCTATTATAGTATTAATTAATTGCTATAAAGAAACAGCTGAAACAGGTAATTTATTTATTTTTAAATATTTATTTATTTATTTTTGAGACAGAGTTTCACTCCTGTCGCCCAGGCTGGAGTGCAGTGGCATGATCTTGGTTCACTGCAGCTTCTGCCTCCCAGGCTCAAGCAATTCTCCTGCTTCAGTCTCCCATGTAGCTGGGATTACAGGCATGCACCCCCACGCCCAGCTAATTTTGTAATTTTAGTACAGACAGGGTTTCACCATGTTGCCCAGGCTGATCTCGAACTCCTGACCTCAGGTGATCCACCCACCTCGGCCTCCCAAAGTGCTGGGATGACAGGCGTGAGCCGCGGCATGCAGCCAAGACAGGAAGTTTATAAAGAAAAGAGGTTTAATTGGCTCACAGTTCTGCAGGCTATACAGGAAGCATGGCAGCTTCTGCTTCTGGGGAGGCCTCAGGAAACTTATAAATCATGGTGGAAGGCAAAGGGGGAGCAGGCACGTCACATGGCCAGAGCAGGAAGAAGAGAGAGATGGGGGAGGCGCCACACACTTTTAAACAACCAGATCTCATGAGATTTCACTATCGCCAAGACAATACCAAGGGGGATGGTGCCAAACTATTCATGAAAAACCGCCCCGCACCATCCCATTGTCTCCCCCAGGTCCCTCCTCTAACACTGAGGATTACCATTCAACATGAGATTAGGGAGGGACACAGAGCCAAACCAGATCACTACTGAATGAATCTGGAAATCTCTTCACATCTTTTGTCTGCTTCAAACCCTTCAGAAAGTTCCTGTTGTTCTTTCCATAAAGGCCCAACTCCCCAGTGGGGCTGCATCAGCTCTGCCTGCCTCTCTCACCTCCTCCCCTGCCCCCACCTGCTCTGTGTTCCACCTGAGGAGGCCTTCTTCGTGTCCTTTGAGCCCACAGTGCTGTCCCTCACTTCCAGGATTTTGCACGTGCTATTCCCTCTGCCTGGAGTGCCTTTCCCTGTCCTCTTTGCTTGGAGACCTCCTATTTATCACTTAGGTCTCAGCTCAAATGCTCTTTTTTTTTGAAACGGAGTCTCACTCTGTCACCCAGGCTGGAGTGCAGTGGTGCGATCTTGGCTCACTGCAACCTCCACCTCCTGGGTTCAAGCGATTCTCCTGCCTCAGTCTCCAGGGTATTTGGGACTACAGGTGCCTGGCTAATTTTTTTTTTTTTTTGTACTTTTAGTAGAGATGGGATTTCACTGTGTTGGCCAGGCTGGTCTCGAGCTCCTGACCTCAAGTGATCTGCCCTCCTCTGCCTCCGAAGTGCTGGGATTACAGGTGTGAGCCACTGTGCCCGGCCTCAAATGCTATTTCTGCTGGGACGTCATCCCTTCATCTTTCCCCACTAGATGCCCCTACTGTGCGTGCCCAAAATACCTTGTGTCTCCCGTCCCCTAGGGCTTGACGCCCCCTTCGTGGCTTGTTTCCAGTCCTAGATTGTAAGTTCTCAGAGGGCAGAGACCCTCTGTCTTGATTATTATCATCACCCACCCCTGCTGTCTGGCACCAGAGCAGGTGTTTAATAAACACTGGTGAATGAATAAATGACTGAAAGGTGACAAAGGAGGCAATAAAGGGAATAAAGAGAAAAATTGAAGAAGAGCTGGGGCCATGGGTCTTTAGAAGCATTAGGAAAAGGCAACACAGTGTGGGGTCCTCAGAAGTTTCTGGGGCTCACTGCCCAGTGCAAACCATCTTTGCCCAATTTCATTCCAGGGTGGCAGTTACCAGAATCCCTTCCTCCCATGCCCACCCTCGATGGGCAAAGCCTCGTCCTCACAGGAGGTCACTGGAGGTGGGGACCTCCCCAGGCCCTATCTGGCCTTCCTCGCAAAGTAGTTAATAAGCTGATGGGAAGACAGCATCTTGCTTAGGGAATACAATTCTCCACCAGCCGTTGCCTTGGAGAATGTCTCCCATTGTGCAGAGGCTGAATGACTCCCAGCATCACAAAAGCAGCAACTGACGTAAAGACTCCAAAGGAAATCCAACTCTGATGTACTCATGAGAGCCACCAGGAAATGCTGATGCCACAGCTTCCCTTAACAGGGAGCCGGAGCTGGAGGACTGCAGGCCCAACTCTAGTGGGGGCGGGCCTGCCTTCAGAGCAGGTGATGGCGCAGTCTGGAGATGCCGCCCTTGTGGATAGGAAAACAAATTGGTTGTTTTCTTTCTTTTCTTTTTCTTTTCTTTTTTTTTTTCTTTTTTTGAGACCATCTCACTCTGTCACCCAGACTGGAGTGCAGTGGTGTGATCTCAGCTCACTGCAACCTCCACCTCTCAGATTCAAGCAATCCTCCCGCCTCAGCCTCCCGAGTAGCTAAGATTACAGGCACCCACCACCATGCCTGGTTAATTTTTGTATTTTTAGTAGAGATGGAGTTTCACCATGTTGGCCAGGCTGGTCTCGAACCCCTGACCTCAGGTGATCCACCTGCCTTGGCCTCCCAAAGTGTTGGGATTACAGGCATGAGCCACGGCATCCAGCTGTTTGTTTTATTTCATTGGTGAGTTAGTGAGGGTTTGCACTGAGGCCCAGCTGTTTGTTTTATTTCATTGGTGAGTTAGTGAGGGTTTGCACTGGGGGTGCTGCCTGTGCACGGAACAGAAGGGACACCAAAGTAGAGCGGGGGCCTGACTCCACTGTGTGTGTCGGGGCAGGTGAAGTCCTTTAGTCTCGCTTTGAGTGACACACACGTGTGTGTGTGTGTGTGTGTGTGTGAGTGTTCCAGCTGAAGTCCAAACCATGGCTAGTATCCATCGTAATAGCATTCATATGCCTCACCAGTTTATGTGAAACCCAGCAGTTCCCTTGACACCTGATCATCCGAGCTGCCACTCGCATGATGTACCAGTGAGGAAAGGTTGGGCTGCAAGTAACAGAATTCTCAAGTGGTATTAATTGAGAGGGTAGAGGTTTGTTGTTATTATGTTGTTATCGCATAACAAAATATCTGACTGGAAATAGGCTATCCCAGGGATTTTTTTTTTTTTTTTTTTGAGACAGAATCTTGCTCCGTTGCCCAGGCTGGAGTGCAGTGGCACAATCTCGGCCCACTGCAACCTTTGCCTCTTGGGTTCAAGCAGTTCTCCTGCCTCAGCCTCCCTAGTAGTTGGGATTACAGACACGTGCCACCATGCCTGGCTAATTTTTGTATTTTTAGTAGAGATGGGGTTTCACCATGTTAGCCAGGCTAGTATTGAACTCCTGACCTCAAGTGATCTGCCCACCTCAGCCTCCTAAAGTGCAGGGATTACAGGCGTGAGCCACCGTGTCCAACCTCCAGGGATGGTTTAGCATCTCTGCAATGATGGTTTGTCTTTTTCTCTCTGATCCTCTTTACCGGTCTGCTCCTCATGGTCACAAGGTGACTGCCAAAGCAGTCATCAGCTGGCATCAGCTTCTGCCATAGCCACATTCATCCTCACAGAACCACTTTCAAAGACATGAAGATGAGATGGGAGAGAGTATTTCACAAAATCCCTCTGGCAGATTTCCCCTCATCAGCCATGGCTGGCATATATGCCCATTTCAATGTCAATCACTGACAAAGGGAAGTAGAATTTCCAGAACTGGCTTTGAGTAGACCAGGGGTAGCAAATTACAGGCCAAGGGCCAAATCCAGCCTATCTGTTTATAGTCTTCCAGCAAAGAATGGCTTTGACATTTTAAATGATTGTATGAGTACCTGGTTATAACCTCTTAGTCCGTGGAGCTTAAAATATTTACCATCTGGCCCTTTAAGAAAAGTTTTCTGAGTCCTACACAGTTGCCCGTGGTCCAAGTTACTGGGGAGGCTGAAGCAGGAAGATCTTTGAGCCCAGGAGTTTGAGACCAGCCTGGGCAACATAGCAAGACCCTGTCTTAAAAAAAAAAAAAAAGACACTGGGCGCCGTGACTCATGCCTGTAATCCCAGCACTTTGGGAGGCTGAGGTGGGAGGATCGCCTGAGGTCAGGAGTTATGAACAGACCAGCCTGGCCAACATGGTAAAAACCCCATCTCTGCATATGGTGGCGCATGCCTGTGATCCCAGCTACTTGGGAGGCTGAGGCAGGAGAATCACTTGAACCTGGGAGGCAGGGGTTGCAGTGAGCCAAGATCATGCCACTGCACTGCAGCCTGGGCAACAGAGTGAGACTCCATCTCAAAAAAAAAAAAAAGAGAGAAAATAAAATGTTTTCCACTTGGCTTAAACCAGTGATGCTCTATCCCCTGGAGCTGGGGTGGAGACCACCTTCCCTGATAGATGACTGGTAATAAGGAAATGTTTTGTCTCATATGACAGGAAGTGCAGAGGTAAGGCAAGCTTCAGGGCTGGTTGGTTTAGCAGCTCAATTTTGCTGTCAGCTGTGTTGGGTGTTATCCTTTGGCTGGGGCAAGATGGGAGCAGCAATTCCAGGCACCACACCCAGACTGACACTACCTTCAGGAGATGTACCCTGTCCTCCAATAACTCTTTTAGGAATGAGAAGACTTTTTCTAGAAGCTTCCTTAGCAGACATCCCTTCCCAATAGAGAGGCCCCAGCTGGTTTAGTCCTGCTTACTCTGGAATCAATACATCACAGGCAGAGGGGGTTTCTCACGGTGGCCTTGGATATGGGAGGAATGGATGTGGGGAGCCACCAGCCACTGTGTCTACCACAGTCCTGGGTGCCACCTCTGCCAGCTGTCTGGCTCTGGGTCACTCTTCTGTCTTCCACTGGGCACTTCTTGCTGCCTAAAATCCATCTTTCATCAGAGCGCTGTGGCTCCGTGACTCTAAATGTGGATGTAGACCAAGGATCTCAAACCGGTAGATCTCAGGATGGATTAAGCCTGGTGACAGGAAGGGTTTGGCCCATTTATTGTTTAAGATTTCATTAGTTGACAACATGTTAATAATTGATAGATGTTCAGCATATACCAAAAAAAAAAAAAGAAAAAAGAAAAAGAGGAGACAAAGAAAAAAGAAAAAAAATTGTGAGATTTCATAAAGAAATAAGAGTTCCGGCTTTAGAAACCGAAAGATCTGGGATATCAGGCCTGAATTTTCATAGAACAACTGTTAACTAAATAGTGTTGTGAGTGACACTGACAACTGTTCCCGTATTCTCTACTTTTTCTTCTCTAACAGATTTCTGACTTTGTTCAAGCTGGTCTTGTGCCCAGCTAAAATGCTCCTCCCATCTTCCCTTGCAGCTAACGGTGGACAGTGAGTTTTAAGAGGAAGTCTGTTGGGGTTTCTGGGAAAGTCTTGCTTTCCAGATAGGTGACCTACCTCTTCAAACATATTGCATCTTCTACTTTCCTCCCTGGAATAAGACCGTGAAGGTCGGTGCAATGGCAGTCATCTTTTAACGATAAAGGAACAGTCAGGTGAATTACAGAGATCTTGTCCTTACTTCTTTGAGCTATGGAACTTAGCTCAGCAACTTTTTTCTTTTTTGTGTATGTGAGACAGAGTCTCCCTCTGTCACCCAGGCTGGAGTGCAGTGGTGCATCCTCAGCTTACTGCAACCTCTGCCTCCCAGGTTCAAGCAATTCTCATGCCTCAGCCTGCCAAGTAGCTGGGATTGCAGATGTGCACCACCACGCTCAGCTAATTTTTGCATTTTTAGTAGAGATGGGGTTTTACCGTGTTGGCCAGGCTTGTCTTGAACGTCTGACCTCAGGTGATCCACCTGCCTCGGCCTCCCAAAGTGCTGGGGTTACAGGCAGAAGCAACTTTTTATGAGAAAAAGATAAACCGTAATTTTCTTAAGCCACTCTTTAGTTGGGCTTTCTGTAACTTACATTTTTTCTTAACTGATAACAAGCTGGTGCCCCTTAAGATAGGGTGCACGCATTCTAGTTTGCTATCATCTCTGCCATCCTGTCATGTCTATTTGCTGGCCCACTTTACTTTTGTATGCCACCTTCCTGCCCACTTTTTGCAGCCCACTAGTGTAGATTTTTCTCTCAGCTTCCCATGAAGATAGCTGAGACTGTGCTGTGTAGACTTTCTGAAGACTTGGGGATAACCAAAGGGAATTAAAACTCAGGGATGCTAACACGGAATCCCAGATGCAACTGCTTGCAGAATTCACCAGCCCAGGCTCTGCACGGGGCCCCTGATTCCCAGCTGGAGGCTGACAAACTTTATATTTCACAACACTGAGCACTTAAGCCTTCCTCATCTAGAACTTCTCAATTCCAGAACAGGAACTGAGCTTTAGACTATCCTCATCAAGCCACCATCTCGACACAAACAGGAACAAACCAAGTTGCTTTGAATGTCATTGTCCTCTTCATTCCCTGTTGCCTTTACCTACCAGGGTTCCAAAAAGACATCTCAGAGCTTAGTCTCAGCCCAGCCTCTAAGAAGAGAATGTGCCTCTGTTGTGCTTAGGATCTGGTACTTACTAGTCTTGAAGGGCACTCTTCTTCAGATACTAGTTCTGAAACTTCTCTAAGGCCTTCTGGGACTTAGCATTAGCCGTCTGCTTCTAGATGGGTTTAAATATTGATAATGAAGATATTTGGGTGTGGGCTAAGGCTGCATTGTGGGCTGGTTATACACACTGCTAGCAGTGTGTTGGAATGCCTCATATGAGAAACTATGGAGTGAAGTTTCCGGGACACTGGCTGGGGAGTGTTTGGGTCTGGAGAACTGGGCTGGCATTACGAGGGTATGGAGAGACACTAACATTTTTTTCCTGCCAGCCATGGCAGGGTAGATTTCACTTATTTGAAGTCAGAGTCAATTATCCTAATGAGTAAAGTGGATGGTGTGTCAGGAATGCTTTTGGCTGCAAGTAACATAATACCCAACCAAGAGAGGCTTTGACCAAAAGGACATTTATTTATCAATTATTTTTAATAAGCTTTTTATTTTGGCATACTTTAAAATTTACGGAATGGTTACAAAGATAATATAGTTCTCACATATCCTTCACCCGGCTCCCCCTAATGTAAACATTGTACATTACCATGGGACATTTGTCAAAACTAAGCAATGAATGTTGATATGTTACTATTAACTGAACTCCAGTTTTTACTGGAGTTTCTTTTTTTGAGATGGAGTTTTGCTCTTGTTGCCCAGGCTGGAGTGCAATGGCATGATCTTGGCTCACTGCAACCTCTACCTCCCGGGATCAAGCAATTCTCTTTCCTCAACCTCCCAAGTAGCTAGAATTACAGGCGCCCACCACCATGCCTGGCTAATTTTTGTATTTCTAGTAGAGATGGGGTTTCGCCATGTTGGCCAGGCTGGTCTCAAACTCCTGACCTCTGGTGATCCACCCGCCTGGGCCTCCCAATGTGTTGGGATTACAGGCATGAGGCACAGCACCCAGTCCTTTATTAGGATTTCATTAGTGTTTTCCATTCATGTCCTTTTACTGTCCCAGGATCTAATCCAGGGCACCACTTTGCATTTAGGTTATTTACGTTTCACTTAGCAAAAAGTCTCTGGACATAGGTGGCCTCAGTGTTGTTTCATCTGCTTTAAAAGATTGTGGCAGCCATGCCTTTCCCTGCACCCCAAGAGGGTGCATCCCTCCATCCTCTACTCCATCTGCATTGCCTCAGAGGGAGAGGTGTCCCATTGCCCTTCTATGAGGCCAGACCCCATCCTGTGTTACCCTCCTTCAGTCGCATCCCCCATTATTAGAGAAAGACCTCTCTCCATCAATGACCGCCCTGGTTGCTCTCATCTTCACCTTCTATTTTGTCAAGGTATCCCTCCCTTGCCTATTTTATTTCAAATAACCTAAAAACTGAGCACAAACGAAACTCAAAACACAACCCACCTGCAATCCCAAATTACTGCCAGCTTCCCCCTTTCTAGAAGTTTCTAGAAGGACTTGTCTACATTCCCTGCTTCCCTTTCTTGGGCAGATGTTATTTCCACCTCCGTCCCTGGTGATGGGAAGAAGTCACCTCCACTGAAACTGCTTTCTCTGGGGTCACCAAGGACCTCGACCTCTCTAAGCCCAGTGGCTTTGCCTCAGTTTCCATCCAGAGACTTTGAATCTGTGAATACCAAACTTCCAAGCAGGAAAGGACCTCCTAAATACACAGCCCATTTGTGGATCCCTTTAGGACAGTGGTTCTTTTTTTTTTTTTTGAGACAGAGTCTTGCTCTGTTGCCCAGGCTGGAGTACAGTGGTGCAATCTTGGCTCACTGCAAGCTCTGCCTCCCAGGTTCATGCCATTCTCCTGCCTCAGCCTCCCAAGTAGCTGGGACTACTGGCGCCGGCCACCACGCCTGGCTAATTTTTTGTATTTTTAGTAGAGACAGGGTTTCACCGTGTTAGCCAGGATGGTCTTGATCTCCTGACCTCATGATCCACCTGCCTTGGACTCCCAAAGTGCTGGGATTACAGGCGTGAGCCACTGCACCCAGCCAGGACAGTGGTTCTTAAACTTATCACTCCCAAAAACCATAACACTCCTTCCTTCCTTCCTTCCTTTTCTTTCTTTCTTTCTTTCTTTCTTTCTTTCTTTCTTTCTTTCTTTCTTTCTTTCTTTCTTTCTTTCTTTCTTTCTTTTCTTTCCTTCTCGCTCTCTTTCCTTCCTTCCTCCCTCCCTTCCTTCCTTCCTTTTTTTTTTTTTTGAGACAGAGTCTTGCTCTGTCACCAGAGCAAGACTGGAGTGCAGTGGTGAGATCTCTTTCCACTGAGTTGTTAATTACACATGATGAGGTGCACGCGTCTTAAGGATACAGCTCAATGAACTGATACTTAGGTATACACTAATGTAATCATCACCAAGATCAAGAGGTAGATTATTGCAGTGTCCGGAAAGCTTCCTTGGTCTCTTTCCACAAACCACCCCCAAGGAACCTCATCCTGATCTCCAGCATCATAACTTTGTTTTGTCTGCATATAGAATTGCATCTAAATCACCTCTTCCAGGATATGCACTTTATAACTGGCTTTTTTCATTCAACATTATGTCTGCCAACACCCTTTTTCAACAGCAAATAATTATCCCTTTACAATCTGGAAATGAAATCCATAAATTATAGAATATTTTCCCTTTATTTATGTTTTAAAATCAATATGATGCCTTAATTATAATATAAGGAAGAAATAAAAGTTATTTGTACTAGAATGATATTTATTTTGATACGTGAATGTCCTCATCTGACTTACCTAGAACAGGGCCAGCAAACTGTTTCTGCAGGGAACCAGATAGTGAATATTTTGGCCTTGTGGACCACGTGGTCTCTGTAGCAAGTCCTTAGCTCTGCCTTTGTAGCTTGAGGGCAGCCATAGACAATACATAAATGAATGGGCATGGCTGGATTTCAATAAAACTTTATTGACAAAAACAGGTAGTGGGCCAGATTTGACCAAGGGCTGGAGTTTTCAGACCCCTGGCCTAAAAACTGCAGTGAGAGGCCTGTATTGATAGGCAGAATTGCCAAGCATTACACATACTGCAGACAGATGCAGGCCGACTGTATCCACAACTCGAAGAACATGATTCAGGCTGTGCTGGTGACGTGATTTTCAGAATGTGACCAACTCTCAGTAAAGTTCCAAACAAATCGAAGAATAATCTTCTCTTGATTGATACAGTGACTACAGTCCTGGATAATTCAGTGTCTATTAGCATTGAATGGAAAATTCTGTGTGTGTACATAGAAAAGATAGTTGTGTTTTTGTTTGTTTGTTTTTTTAAGATAGGGTCTTGCCCTGTTCAGGCTGGAGTGCAGTGATGCAATCATGGCTCACTGCAGCTTCGACCTCCTAGGCTCAAGTGATCCTCCTGCCTCAGCCTCTCAAGTAGCTGAAACTATAGGTGCATGCCACCAAGCCTGACTATTTTTAGATTTTTCTGTAGAGATAGGGGTCTCACTTTGTTGTCCAGGCTGGTCTCAAATTCCTGGTCTCAAGTGATACTCCCACCCTGGCCTCCCAAAATGCTGGCCAAATTTTTTGTACCTAGAATCAAACTATCTTTTTTGATCAGATATGGAAAAGGAGCCGGGCATGGTGGCTCATGCCTGTAATCCCAGCATTTTGGGATGCTGAGGCGGGTGGATCACTTGAGGCCAGGAGTTCGAAACCAGGCTGGCCAACATGGCGAAACCCCATCTGTACTAAAAATACAAAAAAATTAGACAGGCATGGTGGTGCATGCCTTTAGTCCCAGTTACTCGAGACGCTGAGGTAGGAGAATCGCTTGAACCTGGAAGGCGGAGGTTGTGGTGAGCCAAGATCGTGCCACAGCACTCCAGCCTGGGTGACAGAGTGAGACCCTGTCTCAAAAAACAAAAAGAAAGTTTCAAAAGAAAATAAAAGTATAAAGAGGTCTCTCATCTACGTAACATCCAAGGGGCCACTGGGAAGTCAAGGATGGAGGAGAAGTCTTGGATGCCTGGTGCTATCTCACATGTTGCAGGGTATGTGACCTCTCGTGACCCACCCATTACATGCCACTAGTGCCTTCATCATTGCAAGAGCCAAAAAATCACTTCTCCAAGTTTACAGAAGTCCCCTGGGAGGACGATGTCATTTCTGCTGGAAACCATGGCTTTGGGTAGGCAGAATGTATGTCATTGTATATAAATGTCACAGGTGAGTGACATTTACATGCGCAGGTGACAGCAAATCTCCAGATTGCTTTATTGTACCCCAAACTGGCTAAGATTAAGTCTAATTGAGGAGGCATCCAAGAGATAAGTTAAAATTCCATTTATAGGAAAAGAAAGAACATTGCAGTTTTTGTCTGAGCACACTTCAGTTAGTGAACTGTAGAGCTGGTACCCATACAGATGCTATCTGAGCACACTTCAGTTAGTGAACTGTAGAACGGGTACCCATACAGATGCTAACACAGCTGGAATTTCTCTCTCTCTCTCTCTCTTTCAGATTCTTCAGATGGAAAAAAAAATCGCAAACCAAAAACAGATTTTCGCAAAAATGCAGGAGGCCAATAACCCCCGGAAACTGCAGAAACAGATTCACATTTTGGAAACCCGTTTGAATCTCGTATGTAAAGTGTTCTCTGCAGCTCTGCAAACAGCTCTGCCCACATTTGCTCAGAGCAAAGAATGATGTCTGCCCAGCCATTAGCAGAACATACCCATTTCCCTGGTTGACTCAGGAGCAGGTGAACTAATGGCCACACAGGCCAGGAAGCCTTTAGGATTTACCGTCCACCTTAGCAAATGTGGTTATCCCCTCAAACCCTTACCCGAATCCTCCAACCTATCTGGGATGCCTACTCTTAGTTCTCTGCCTCCAAACTTCCTGTTGGTTTTCAAGAAGCAGCTCAAGCATTACCCATTACCAAAGCAGAATTAGTTAGACCTTCCTCCTCTGTGACAAGCTGCTCATGCCTCTATCATAGCCAGTGCCATTTTGTTGTTGGTGTTGTCTCTGAGAATGAGTAGGCATAGATATGCATAACTTGATAATGGGAAAGGTGACACTGATCATCCTCAATCTACAGTGACTTTTGCATTAAGCAGGGTTCCCTAAATTGCAATCTGGCTTAAGAAAAAAAGGGGAATGTGTTAGTCATAGAATTGAAAGATCCAGAGGAGGAAGTGGGGCCTTCAGGCATAGCTCAATCCAGGTGCTCCATACATGTCTTTAGGACATATTCTCTGTCCACCTCTCCTCTGAGTGGATTTCATTTTTGGGTAGCCCCCAGTGTGAACGAATGCTAGTAGAAATGAAACATCTTTTTCCTAAGAGTTTAATCACGTATTCTGGGGAGAGTTCCCACTGGGCCAGCTTGGGTCATGTGCCCATTTCTGAACCAATCAGGGTGGTCAGAAGAATGAAACACATGGGCCTGAGTCACATGGCTACCCTGGGGCCCCTCTCCTCCAAACCCACCCACTGCTACCCCAAGTCAGGGAAGGGCAGCCCTATTCAAAATAAGTGGATTAGAGGAGAGGTGGTTCCCCTGGAAAAGCAAAAAGAGTGGAGAAGGAATGATGGACAGGGACAAACCACACATTCCAGTCTGGTTTGTGAAACTGTAGCTCCCACATGAGCTACTAGAGAGAGAAAGTGAATGGATTTGGAAGAAAGCCTGTCATTCCTTCACTAAACAAAGTTCTTAGCTTCCCCCAGACTTTGACCACCAGGCTTTGACCAGGCATGGTGGGAGCTAATTGGATCTGATCTCTGTCTGCCTCCCCAAGTTGCTGCTGAAGGACTGGGCAGTGTCTTTTTAATATCCATGCCCCGTGATTTGCAACTGTGCCTCAGAATTCCTAGGATATGGGTTAAAAATACAGATTTTTGGATTTCCTCCAGATTCACCAAATCAGAACCTCCAGGGCTTAGATTTGGGCATCTGCACCGTTATTAGCAAACCCAGAGAGACTGAAGGTCCCATTGGTTAAGAATCATAGATTTAATGCCTGGCATGGTGTTTAATGCCTCAGCAAATGTCTGTCGATTGAATGAGTTATGAAATGCATGCATGATTTAATGATGACTTGTCTAGAGGTATAATTTTTTTTTTTTTTGAGACGGAGTCTCACTCTGTCACCTAGGCTGGAGTTCAGTGGCACGATCATGGCTCACTGCAGCCTCAGAGGTCTGCTTTTTTTGTTCTAAGTCTATTCAGATGTTCTATTCTTCTCGAGTCAATTTCAGTAGTTTATGTCTTTCTAGGAATTGGTCTATTTCATCTAAATTATGCTAATCTGTTGGTATATAGTTGTTCCTAGTATATCCCTTATACTTTTTCCATAAGATCTGTAGTAATGCTCCTTTTTATATTTCTGAGAGGTCTGTTTTTTGTATCTCAAACTGGTCCCCTCTTCCCTTCATCCCTAACGAGATGTGATTGTGCCTTTTAATAGGTTAGGCAGCTGACCTGGCGCGGTGGCTCACGCCTGTAATCCCAGCACTTTGGGAGGCTAGAGTGTGTGGATCACTTGAGGTCAGGAGTTTGAGGTCAGCCTGGCCACCATGGTGAAACCCTGCCTCTACTAAAAATACAAAAAAATAAAAATAAAAATTAGCCAGGCATGGTGATGCATGCCTGTAATCCCAGCTATTTTGGAGGCTAAGGCAGGAGAATTGCTTGAATCTAGGAGGCGGAGTTTGCAGTGAGCCGAGATTGTGCCACTGTACTCCAGTCTGGATGACAGAGTGAGAACCTGTCTCAAAAAAAACCCAAAAAAACAGAAAAAAAAACAAAAAAAAACGGTTAGGCAGCCATCTCTAAAGGCAATTTTGGGGTCTCAGAGTACCCCATGGTCCTAAATATCCTCCACCTACTCAGTGGGGCCTGAGAGTCCTCCCCATAGGTCAGGTCTTTGCCCCCCACAATCAGAGGATAGATAGTATGCCTATGGTCCTGGAGCAAAATTCACAGTAAGGAGCAAATGAGTTGTAACTGATAACTTCCCAAGAGGAAGTGGAGGATGCAAAGATAGAATAAGAATGCTCTGCTCCCAGGGACTCCCCTACCTTGTGTGGTGGCTATGGAGACACTCAGGAACACCCAGAGCTCAGACTAGCAGAAGCAAGCAAAAAGCCCAGGATGCAACATTTTAGGAGGCTCTTCCGCTCAGGCTTGTGGAAACACAGGGCTGGCACCTAAGAGTGAGTGCCTCCTTACATTTCACGCCCCGGTTGCTTCACTTGCTTTACCCCAGTGTTGGCCCTGCAGAAACCGAATGTTTCTTAGAACATACTTTGAAAACCTCCAATAAAATTAAATCCCCTTGCTGTTAGGAATATTTTTTTGTAGTTGTCTCTTTTCAGTGCTTATGGGAGCACTTTACGTGGTCTTTTAAAAAAACTTAAAAAATAATTTTATTAAAAAAAATAGACCAGATGTGATGGCTCACATCTATAATCCAAGCACTTTGGGAGGCTGAGGTGGGAGGATCATTTGAGCCCAGGAGTTTGAGACCAGCCTGGGCAACATGGTGAAACTCTGTCTCTACTAAAAATACAAAAAAAAAAAAAAAGCTGAGCGTGGTGGCCTGCACCTGTAGTCCTAGCTGCTCGGTAGGCTGAGGTGGGAGGATCACTTGAGCCTGTGATTGCACCATTTTATTCCAGCCTGGTTGACAGAGCGAGACCCTGTTTCGTAAAAATAAAAAATAAATTCTACTGTGTATATTTAAGGTATATAATATATTATTTGATACATATAGATATTAAAGTGGTTACTATAGTGAAGCAAGTTAACATATCTGTTATCTCACATAGTTACCCATTTTTGTTTTTGTGACAAGAACCTCTAAAATCTGCACATTAGCAGGAATCCCAAATACAGTACAATTTTTTTTTTTTTTTTTTTTTGAGACGGAGTCTGGCTCTGTCCCCCAGGCTGGAGTGCAATGGCACGATCTTGGCTCACTACAACCTTCACCTCCCAGGTTCAAGCAATCCTCCTGCCTCAGCCTCTCGAGTAGCTGGGACTACAGGTGTGCGCCACCACACCCAGCTAATTTTTTGTATTTTTAGTAGAGACAGGGTTTCACCATGTTGGTCAGGCTGGTCTCAAACGCCTGACCTCACTCAGGTGATCCACCCATCTTGGCCTCCCGAAGTGTTGCGATTACAGGCATGAGCCACTGCGCCTAGCCCCAAATACAGTACAATTAGAGTCCCTGGAGTCCTGATGTTGTACCTTAGGGCTCTAGACTTGCTCATTCTCCATATCTGCTACTTGCTATCCTCTGACCTCCATCTCCCTGCTCCCTTTCCCCCTCACCCCCTCTGCCCTGGTAACCACTGTTTTATTCTCTATCTCTGTATGTTTGACTTTCTTTCTTTCTTTCTTGTTTTTTTTTTTGAGACTGAGTCTCATGCTGTCACCCAGGCTAGGGTGCAGTGGTGTAATCTCGGCTCACTGCAACCTCTACCTCCCAGGTTCAAGCGATTCTCCTGACTCAGCCTACCAAGTAGCTGGGGATTACAGGTGCCCACCACCATGCCTGGCTAATTTTTGTATTTTTAGTAGAGATGGGGTTTCACCATGTTGGCTAGACTGGTCTCAAACTCCTGACCTCAGGTGATCCACCCGCCTCAGCCTCCCAAAGTGCTGGGATTACAGGCATGAGCCACTGCGCCCAGCCTTGACTTTTTTTTGTTTAGAGTCCACATATAAATGAGATCATGCAATATTTTTCATTCTGCGTCTGGCTTATTTCACTTAGCATAATGTCCTCCAGTTTCATCCATGTTGTGGCAAATGGCAGAGTCTCCTTTTTTAAGGCTCAGTAATATTTTATTGTGTATATATATGCACACACACACACATATGTATCCACATATACATACATATATATACCTATATGCATATATGTATACACACATGTATACATACATATACACATACGTATATACACACATATAAGTATGTGCATATATATACACACTCACACACCCCAATTTCTTGTTTTTGAAACAAAGTCTCACTCTGTTGCCCAGGCTGGAGTGCAGTGGCGTGATCTCGGCTCACTGCAACCTCTGCCTCCCAGGTTCAAATGATTCTCCTGCCTCAGCCTCCCGAGTAGCTGGGATTACAGACACCTGCCATCATGCCTGGCTAATTTTTGTATTTTTAGTAGAGACGGGGTTTCATCATGTTGGCCAGGCTGGTCTTAAACTCCTGACCTCAGGTGATCCACCCGCCTTGGCCTCCCAAAGTGCTGGGATTACAGGTGTGAGCCACTGTGCCCAGCCCCCCACTTTCTTCATCCATTCATCTGTCAGTGAATACTTAGGTTGTTTCCAAATCTTGGTTGTTGTGAATAATGCTGCAGTGAATGTGAGACTGCAGATGTCCTTACGAGGTGGTGATTTTATTTCCTTTGGGTGTATGCCCAGGAGAGGGATTGCTGGGTCATATGGTAGTTCTATTTTTAACTTCTTTAGAAACCTTCATCCTTTTATTCCATAATGGCTGCACCAATCTACATTCCCATGAACAGTGTAACCAATCACATCGCCTTTAAAAAAAACTTTTAAAAAGGCTAAGACAATTTATAAGACATACAGGAAAGTAGAGGGAATAAAATAATGAGCAAATCTATCACTTTGATTTAATAACTGTTAACATTTGCTTTATTTGCTTCACCATTTTTCCCCTGAAGTATTTAAAGGTGAATTACAAGTGTCACGACATTTCACCCCTAAATACTTCAGTTTGCATATTTTAAAATTAAACTTTTTCTTTCACAGTCATAAGACCAGTATTACACCCTACAAAATGAATAATATTTCCATAATATTACACAATACCTAGTCCATATTAACATGTACCTGGTTGGCCCTAAAATGTCTTTTAAAGGTAGATCCAGTCAAGGTTCACATAATTGTTAGGTCTCTTAAATTTCTTTAATCTGGAACAGTGGCTCTCAATTGAGGGTGATTTTGCCTCCAAAGGGACGTTGTCCCCAAAAGGAGACACTGTTGGTTGTCATAACAGAGTTGGAGGTGAGGGTGCTACCTGCATGTAGTGGGTATTTAATATCCCACAAAGCACAGGACAGCCCCCTATAGCAAAGAATCATCCAGCCCAAAATGCCAGTAGTGCTGAGTTTGAGAAACCCTGCATGAAAACAGCCCCACCCACTTTTTTTTTCATGCTATCAATTTGTTGAAAAGTCCAAGTCAATTGTCCTGTAGAAAGTTCTATTAATATCTTCTCAGTTTGGCTGATTATTTCCTATGCTGTCATTTAGCTTGTTCCCCACTCCTCTGTTAATTGCCTACAGCTGGAACTTAGGTCTAAAAGTAGTTGAGGAATTTGAAATACAGTAGTAAAAAGGATCCACTAAAGGGCCCTTAGCCAGTTGGTGGGCCACTCAACTGGCTCCAACCAGTTGAGCCTCTTGCCTAGTGCTCCAACCACTCTTCCATGGCCCTTGGGTATGAGGTGGGGCAAAGACCTGACAGCCCTCCAGGTGCCTTCTGGTAGCTTGTCTTACACCCCAGAAATGAGACCTGTTTTGAAGCATGGCCCTTTCAACAGGTCACTGTTCACTTTGACAAGATGCTGACCACTAATGCCAAGCTCCGGAAGGAGATCGAAGACCTACGATCTGAGAAGGCTGCTTATGACAATGTCTACCAGCAGCTCCAGCACTGCCTGTTGATGCAGAAGAAAACCATGAACTTGGCCATTGAGCAATCTTCTCAGGCCTATGAGCAGAGGTGGGCTGGGGATAGGTCCAGGGGCAGCGAGGTCTCTTAGCCCCTTGCTGAGCATCTAGCTTCCTACTCTGGGCCACCACTGTCCCTGGTCGTTATGTGTTGGGGAATCTTAAATCATAGTAGTAATAATTCTGAGCACTGACTGTGTGCCAGGCATGATGCTAGGTACTCTGGTGGGTATTGTTTTAACTCTCACAACTGCCCTAGGAGTTATTATCCCCATTTTACAGACCGGAACGTGCAGGCTTAGAGATGCTAAAATGCCTACCTGAGATCCAGGTAAGTGGTGATTGTGGTGAAGTTGAGATTCAAACCTCTGTGCTGTACCATCTCCTCCAAGTGCCCCTGCCTCTAGTCCAAGGGGATCTTTCTCAATCTGGGTCTCTGCTGGCTTCACACTCATAGGAGCAAAAGGCATATAGTTTGGCTGTGAAGGGCGTAGCCTTCAGAGTCAGATCTGGGTTTAAATCCTGGTTTCATCACTACTGTATTGTTGTAGGAGCTCTTTAGATGGTAAAAAGGATTAAATAATATATAAATGTAAAGTAGTGCCTGGGACACAGTAATTGATAAGTGGTGATGATGGTGGTGATGATAATGATGGTAATGATGGTGATGATGGTGATTGTGATGATGGTGAATAATGGTGATGGTAATGATAATGACTGTGGTGACGGTGGTGGCGATGATGGTGATGGTGATGATGGGGATGATAGTGGTGATCAGGAAGATAATGATAATGATGGTGATGGTAATCATGGTGACGATGGTGATAATGGTGATGGTAATGATGATGATGATGGTGATATGATGGTGATGATGGTGGTGGTGGTGGTGATGATGATGGTTATGGTGATGGTGGTGATGATGAGGATGGTGATGGTGGTGGTGATGATAGTGATGATGATGGTGATAGTGGTGATTAGGAAGGTGATGATGATGGTGAGGTGGTGATGGTGGTGGTGGTGATGGTGGTGATGATAATGGTGATAATGGTGATGGTGGTGGTGAGGATGATGATGGTGACAGTGATGGTGTTGGTGATGGTAGTGATTATGGTTATGATGATGGTGGTAATGGTGGTGGTGGTGGGGGTCATGGTAATGATGGTGATGATGGTGGTGATGGTGATGATGGTGGTGATGGTGATGATGATGGTGATGGTGATGAGGATGGTGATGGTTGTGATGTAGTGATGGTGGGGTGGTGATGATAGTGGTGATGGTGATAGTGGTAATGGTGGTGGTGATGGTGGTGATGATGGTGATGGTGGTGGTGATGATGAAGGTGATGGTGGTGGCAGTGATGATGGTGATGATGGTGATAGTGATGATAGTGGTGATAATGGTGATGGTGGTGAGGATGTTATGTTGACAGTGATGATGGTAATGGTAGTGATGATGGTGATAATGGTGATGATGATAGTGGTAATGGTAATGGTGGTGGTGGTGATGGTGATGGTGGTCATGGTAATGATGGTGATAATGATGGTGGTGGTGATGGTAATGATTGTGGTGATTGATGGTGGTGGTGATGATGATGATAGTGATGGTGATGGTGGTGATGATAGTGATGATAATTGTGATGATGGTGATGATGGTTATAGTGATGGTGGGGTGGTGATGGTGATGGTGGTGATGATAGTGGTGATAATGGTGATGGTGGTGGTGATGATGATGGTGACAGTGATGATGGTGACGGTAGTGATGGTGATAATGGTGATGGTGATAGTGGTAATGGTGGTGGTGGTGATGATGATGATGGTAATGCTGAAGGCAATGATGATGATAATGATAGGAAAATCATTTCTGGGAGTGATCTAGAGCTTACAGCTCCTGTTGTTCAGGTAAGAAGGATTGTTTTTACACACCGAGAAACCTTTATGATTAATAAAAGTGATAGTCATTCTCTAGGCAGGAAGGCCTTCTGGACTGGCAGGGAAAGGGAAGTAGAGAGGAGGAGCCTCAGATGCTCAGGCTCTGTACTCCCTTTGCCCAGGGTGGAGGCCATGGCTCGAATGGCTGCCATGAAGGACCGCCAGAAGAAGGACACCTCTCAGTACAACCTGGAGATCCGAGAGCTGGAGCGTCTCTATGCCCATGAGAGCAAGCTCAAGTCCTTCCTGCTCGTCAAGCTGAATGATCGCAATGAATTCGAGGAGCAGGCCAAAAGGGAGGAAGGTACACCCTCCAGGAGCAAGCTTGTGCTCTCTCGCTCTCTTTCTTGCCTTCTTTCTCTCTTTCTCTCTTTCTCTCTTTTTAAGTGAAGGTGCCCAAGTCTCCTTGTGGTTGTCAAATTTAGCAAATAAATATATAAGATGCCTAGTTAAGGTTGTGCATGGTGGCTCACACCTGTAATCCCAGCACTTTGGGAGGCCAAGGCAGGCTGATCATTTGAGGTCAGGAATTTGAGAACAGCCTGACCAACATGGTGAAACCCCGTCTCTACTAAAAATACAAAAAAATTAGCTGGACATGGTGGTGAGTGCCTGTAATCCCAGCTACTTGGGAAGCTGAGGCAGGAGAATCACTTGAACCCAGGAGGCAGAGGTTGCAATGAGCCAAGATCATGCCACTGCACTCCAGCCTGGGCAACAGAATAAGACTCTGAGACCCTGTCTCAAAAAAAAAAAAAATGCCTAGTTAAATTTAAATATCAAATAAACAATAAATAAATGTTTAGGATAACTATGTCTCATGCAGCATTTGGGACATACTTATGATAAAACTTTTTTGTTTATCTATATTGGGACAGATTTATACTTAAAAATATATTTGTCTGAAATTCAAATTTAACTGAGAACCCTCTATTTTATCTGCCAACCCTAATTTACAGCATGTGTCTTCATCTGGGGCTCTCTTTCTATTATTTAGAAGGAGACTTATTGTCAGGGGTCCCCAGGTTCATCTCTAGGTTCGATGATTCACTAGAATATCTCGCAGGACCTCACTGAGGCACATTCATGGCTGTGATGCATTACAGTGAAAAGGCGCCAAGCAAGATCAGCACAGGGAGAAGGTGTGTGGTCCGGCGTCTGGAGGAAACTGGGCGCGAGCTTCAAAGTACAGTCACACTGAGCACACATGGTTCTTCCAGGATCTGTGACCACACATCATGTCAAGAGTTATCTACTAGGCTGGGCATGGTGGCTCATGCCTGTAATCTCAGTGCTTTGGGAGGCCAAGGCGGGAGGATCACTTGAGGCCAGGAGTTTGAGACTGGCCTGGGCAAATGAGCAAGACCCCATCTCTACAATGAATAAAAAAAAATTAGTTGGGCATAGTGGTACATGCCTGTGGTCCCAGCTACTCTGGAGACTGAGATGGGAGGATGGCTTGATCTCAGAAGGTCTGATGGTGACAAGGTGCTGAGGGGTAGAAAAAAGCAGATCCTAAGTCCAGGAGTTTGAGGCTGCGCCACTCCAGCCTGGGTGACAGAGTGAGACCCTGCCTCTTAAAAAATAAAAAGGTTATCTCATAGTGGGGTATACTAGAGATTCAGTACCCCAAATTCTTACTGGGGGCTGGTCGTGTAGACACCCTCTGCCTAGCACATACCAAAATTCTAGACACCCAGAGGAAAAGCAGGTGTTTGGGATAAACTGCTGGGCATGGTGGCACTTGCCTGTGGTCTCAGCTACTGGGGAGTCTGAGGTGGGAGGATCGCCTGATCCTCCCCAGAACAGTGGGGAGCCACAACCTGCAAAAAGGTCACATGGTCAGATGTGCCTAAACGATCCTTTTTTTTATTTTATTATTTTATTTTTTTAAAGAAATAGGGTCTTGTTCTTTCTCCCAGGCTGGAGTGCAGTGGTGTGACAGTCACAGCTCACTTCAGCCTTGACCTCTTAGGCCCAAGCCATCCTCCCACCTTGCCCTCCCGAGTAGCTAGGACCACAGGCATTCAACACGACACTTGGCTAATTTAAAAAAAATTTTTTTTTTTTAAAGATGGAGTCTTTCTCTGCCTCCAAGCTGGAGTGCAGTGGCGCAATCTCGGCTCACTGCAACCTCCACCTCCTGGGTTCAAGTGATTCTCCTGCCTCAGCCTCCTGAGTAGCTGGGACTACAGGCACACACCACCACGCCCAGCTAATTTTTGTATTTTTAGAAGAGACGGGGTTTCACCATGTTGGCCAGGATGGTCTCAGTCTCTTGATCTCGTGATCCACCTGCCTTGGCCTCCCAAAGTGCTGGGATTACAGGCGGGAGCCACTGCACCCGGCCTAATTTTAAAAATTTTTTGTAGAGGTGGGGTCTTGCTATGTTGTCCACGCTGGTCTTGAACTCCTGGGCTCAATCCCTGTGCTGGGATTACATGTGTGAGCTACCATGCCTGGCCAGGGCAGGGATTTTGTATCAGCAGTGCCTAGCACAGTGTGTGGCTCATAGTAAATGCTTCTTGAGATATTTGTGAAATGAATGATGGGTGAAGCTTCTGCTCTATCTCCTGGAAACATCTAGCCTTATCCCTAAAGCATACTACTATATATATATATTTGTTTGTTTGTTTGTTTGTTTGTTTTTGAGATGGAGTCTTGCTCCATCGCCCAGGCTGGAGTGCAGTGGCGCAAACTCAGCTCACTGCAACCTCTGCCTCCCAGGTTCAAGCAATTCTCCTGGCTTAGCCTCCCATGTGGCTGGGATTGCAGGCATGTGCCACCACACCTGGCTAATTTTTGCATTTTTAGTAGAGACGGGGTTTCGCCATGTTGGCTAGGCTGGTCTCGAACTCCTGACCTCAGGTGATCTGCCTGCCTCGGCTTCCCAAAGTGTTGGGATTACAGGCGTGAGTCACCATGCCTGGCCACAATAATTTCACGTTACTGTCTGCCTGGCACGGATCTGAGGCGCTTCCTTTTGAGTGTCACAGTGGCTGATTTTTCCTTTCCTAGCTCTCAAGGCAAAGAAGCATGTCAAGAAGAACAGGGGAGAGAGTTTTGAGAGCTACGAGGTGGCCCACCTCCGGCTGCTGAAGCTGGCTGAGAGTGGGAACCTAAACCAGCTCATTGAAGATTTTCTGGCCACGGAGGAGAAGAATTTTGCTCGGTTCACGTATGTCACGGAGCTCAACAACGACATGGAGATGATGCACAAGAGGACCCAACGAATCCAGGTCAGGGCGGCTCTGCTTTCCCAGGCCCTGGGCCCCTGTGTCCACAGCAGCCTTTCCAGGGCAGTCTCCTAGGAAGGCTCTGTGAGAGGCACTACAGAAAGCAGTTTGGCCAACACCGCTCTCTTCCCCCTACATTTTATTTTTGAGACAGGATCTTACTCTGTCACCCAGGCTGGAGTGCAGTAGTAGTGCGATATTGGCTCACTGCAGTCTCGACCTCCCAGGCTGAAATGATCCTTGCATCTCAGCCTCCTTAGTAGCTTGGACTACAGGTGTGCACCACCACGCCTGGCTAATTTTTGTATTTTTTGTAGAGTTGGGATTTTGCCATGCAAGGCTGGTCTCGAACTCCTGACATCAAGCAATCCTCCCACCTTGGACTCCCAAAGTACTGAGATTACAAGTGTGAAACGTTGTGCCCAGTGTCCCCTTACTTTTTATTTGTATTTTTTTTGAGACGGAGTCTTGCTCTGTCATCCAGGCTGGAGTGCAGTGGCATGATCTTGGTTCACTGCAACCTCCACCTCCCCGGTTCAAGAGATTCTCCTGCTTCAGCCTCTGGAGTAGCTGGGACTACAGGCGCCCGCCATGACACCCTGCTATTTTTTTTTTTTTTTTTTTTTTTGTATAGAGATGGGGTTTCATCATGTTGGCCAGGCTTGTCTCAAACTCCTGGCCTCAAGTGATCCACCTGCCTCAGCCTCCCAAAGTGCTGGGATTATATAGATGTGAGCCACCACACCTGGCCTGTAATTGTCTTTCAATGTATAGATACATTTCATGTATTCATGTCCCCCAACCCAATAGTGACTTTATAATCCGTGGCATGTTTTATTAACCAGCATTCAGTAAACTACAGTCCATGGCTATTTCTGTGTAGCCCATGAGCGAAGAATGATTTTTACATTTTTAAAGGATTGTAAGAAGAAAAAAAAAAGAGAGAGAGAGAAATATGCAAGAGGGACCTGCAAAGCTGAAAGTATTTCTTATTTGGCCCCTTACCTGACCCTTGTTAATCAACAGTTTCGAGGAGTGAGAACTCATTGTTATCTTGGCGAGACTTGATGCACAGGCCCTGACAAGTCCTGCAGTAAAGAAGCCTGTCTACCTTTGTTGAACCCATAATTTCCCAAATGTCATTGGCTTCCTGGGCTATTTACACACCAGTACATAAATAAACATCCTTTGGAACTGTCTGCATGGAATAGAGTCTAAACCCTTTAGTGTGACATACCAGCCCCTTCAAAATTTGGCTTCTACCTGCCTTTGCAGACACAGGTCCTGTTATGACCTCCAAGACACCCTCTGCTGCTGCCAGCCCCAGCTGTCTCATGCATTTCCCTCCGCCAGTGCCTTCCCGTGCTATTCCCTCTCCCTCCCCTCCTTTTCTCTTCTGATGAAATCCTGCTCATTAGTCCTGACCCTGCACAAATGTCGCCTCCTCTGGGAATTCATTAGTCCTTCTTCTGCAGGCCCTGTCCTCTGCTTACGTGATGAGGGGAGCTGCTTTCCTTTGCAATATGTCACTGTTTCCCAAATGTGGGGCATGCACGCTGGCCATGTGCAAATAGATTGCAGCTAGAATATAGGTGAAAACATTTTCATTTACTAGTGATGAATTAATTTTTAAAGGAATAATAGAGCTTGCAGAGCAAACTTGTGATTTAATGGATATTTACTTAGGGTAGTAAGTAATAATAACAGTAAACAAAGAATAATCAACATAATGGCTTGGTTTACAGAAAACTATTATAGATAATAACAGTCTATGTGGCTGCAAAAAATGGAGTGAAGGTGACTTTATCAATTAGGGTTGTCACAGGAAACAGCACAGCCAACATGGGTAAATTGGCCAGGCACAGTGGCTCACACCTGTAATCGCAGCACTTTGGGAGGCCGAGGCGGGTGGATCACCTGAGCTCAGGAGTTCGAGACCAGCCTAGGCAACATAGTGAAACCCTGTCTTTACTAAAAATACAAAAATGAGCTGGGCATAGTGGCCTGCACCTGCAATCCCACTACTTGGGAGGCTGAGGCAGGAGAATCCTTTGAACCCGGGAGATGGAGGTTGCAGTGAGCCGAGATGGTGCCACTGCACTCCAGCCTGGGTGATACACGGAGACTTCGTCTCAAAAAAAACCAAAAAAAAAAAAAAACCCACCCCAAAAAACCACCAAAACCCAAAAATAAAATGGGTAAATTGACGAGAGTTTTTAAAAAGGGACTGTTTCCAGACATCTAAGGAAATTAAGAAGGGAGCATGCGGGAGTAGCCAGAGCTCCAGAAATGGGTCAGGGGAGGTAGGAATGAGGATATGGCTGCCTGCTATGCCCTTCCTGGAGGGGTGCAGCCAAATTAGGGACGGGCCCAGGGGGTGGCAAATACCCCAACCTCCCTCTCCTCCCACCCTTTATCTCCCACTTGTGCCTCCCACTGGCTGGGCTACTCAGCAGCCAAGCACAAGGGAGCCCATTGGTGCAAGCCCTGCAGGTCCCAGGCAGGGCATGGGGAGGTGTGGGGTGGGAGGTGCACCCGGGGGTGGGGAAGACAGACTTGAAAGACCCTCATGCCACTCTCTGTCCCCCTCCTGGAAGGAGGTCTTCCTGGACAAGGGTCCAGGACAGGCACAGGAAATGGTTCTTCCCCAGAAATGACCTTGACCTCCCATTCACCTTGAGGCTGCTCTCATCCTTTCCTCCTGCAGTCGCACAGCATCTCCTGCACAAGGACAAGTGCAGGTGCTCTGGTTCTCAGTCTCTCTATCTGTAGAATGGCACACACACTTGGACTAGAGGAGTCCTCCAAGTCCAAACTCTTTTTATAAAAAAAGTTTCAAACTTTTATTTAAAAAGCTACAAAACTTTTTTTTCCTTTTCTTTCTTTTTTTCTTTTTTTGAGACAGAGTCTTGCTCTGTCACCCAGGCTGGACTGTAGTGGCACGATCTTGGCTTACTGCAACCTCCACCTCCCGGGTTCAAGCGATTCTCCTGCCCAGGCTCCAGAGTAGCTGGGACTACAGGCAGAGCCACCACACCCGGCTAATTTTTGTATTTTTAGTAGAGACAAGGTTTCATCATGTTTGCCAGGATGGTCTCGAACGCCTGAACTCAGGTGATCCGCCTGCCTCGGCCTCCCAAAGTGTTGGGATTACACGGATGAGCCACCACGCCCGGTGGTGGCTTGCTCCGCAAGCTTGCTCTGCAAGCTCTATTATTATACAAAACGTTTTTGTTTAATCCCATGTTATGAGGAAACACTGGTACATAAAACATAGGAAACGGAGCAGACCTGGATGAAGGAGTGGCGGTGGGATGGGCCATGGGAGGGGGCTGGGACCCTACCTTTTTGCCTTCTTCTGGCACCTTTGCTCAGACTAAGGGATCAGGTTAAAAAAATTTTTTTTAATTAAAAACAATTAGAATTCTAACATCTGACTTCACCCCTCCCTAGAGGGCTGGGGGCGGAGTCTCATAAACCAGCCTCCTGAGTTGCTGGGACTACAGGCGCGCGCCACCACGCCCAGCTAATTTTTGTATTTTTTAGTAGAGACGGGGTTTCACCATGTTGGCCAGGATGGTCTCAATCTCTTGACCTCGTGATCCGCCCACTTCGGCCTCCCAAAATGCTGGGAATACAGCGTGAGCCACCGCGCCCGGCCCCAGCCTTCTTTTTTAGTTTCGTTTGGTCTCCTCCACCTCCCCAAGTTGTTAAATTCTTAGTGGCAGTGATTTAAAAACCAGGATATTCCACATGAAACTCCGAATTTCTGGTTTCCCTTGGAAAATCAGATCTGACACCTCCCGCCCACATTCCCGCGGGAATCCGAGTTCCTACAAACGGAGCCATCCGCTCCCTCTTCGCTCACAGAGACCAGCCAGGCTGAAGTGCTCCAGGGCCCGCAGAGCTTAGCGGGCCTTTGAGTTGCTAACTGAGGTTCAGGCGCGTCACCACTGTCCTCTGGCGTCCATTTGCGGTATTGCAGGGAAGGTCTTTGCGGGCAGGCCTGGAAGTGGGCAGGACCCTGAATTCTCGGGTCCCAGTGGGACACCGAGGACAAGCCCTAGCAGAGGGGTATGAGGACCCCAGCTGAATATCCTGACCTGATAGAAAATATTCCTGAGCTGAATTGGCCTTGATTTTCCCTACTCCTCATAAGGGGACCCTCTTCCTTAGGGTCATGACAAATATGTCTAAGATGGGTAAGCGCTGCCCTCTCTGGGCCTCAGTTTCCCCATCTGTAGAGTGATGGTTGGACCAGAACAGCAGCTTCCAAGCTCTTTGTTAAGGTTATAGAACTGTGACTTTTTGGGCTCAAATAGAGCTGCAAATGCCTGTTGAATAAGTCCAGAGAGCACTGATTTCCAATGGTAAGACTTAATTTTGCAAAAAATGTTATAGGACAAAGATATGCTCACTGTAGAGAATCTGGAAAGCAACTAAGGATGGAAGGAATTTTAAACCACGCACATCCCATTGCCTGAGACAATCACTGGTGACATTCTGAAATATTTCCTTCCAACTTCCAACTTTTTTTTTGGTCCTTCTTTCCTTCCTTCCTTCCTTCCTTCCTTCCTTCCTTCCTTCCTTCCTTCCTTCCTTCCTTCCTTTTTCTTTCTTTTTCTTTCTTCTTTTTTTGCAGGATCTCACACTGTCACCCAGGCTGGAGTACAGTGGCTTGATCTTGGCTCACTCCAGCCTCAGTCTCCCTGGCTCAGGTGATCGTCTCATCTCAGCCTCCAGAGTGGCTGGGACTACAGGCGCACACCACCACACCCAGCTAATTTTTGTATTTTTTGCAGAGATGAGGTTTCAGTGTGTTGCCCAGGCTGGTGTCAATGGTTGTGCTTTTAAAATGTAACACAGTTACTATCATATAAAGTTGTGTATCTGATTGAAGCAATGTCCTTTTGGTTATTCGTTCATCCAGCAAGTATTTATTGAGCACCTACTGTCTTCCAGACACTGCTCTAGACCCTGATAATGTGGCAGTGAACAGGATGACAAAAAGTTCAGCCCTCACAGAACTGCTGTTTTGGCAGGGAGAAACAGACAATAAACAACAAGCCCAATACTTACGTAAGTTATAGAGTAAGTTAGAAAGGGAGATGCAGTGTGGGTAAAAAGATGAAGTCGCACAGCGTAAGACGGGTTTTGGAGCCGGTTGGGGCCCCGGGCAGTTGAGAAGTTAAGATCTGAGTGAACTTACAGGTGAAGGATTGAGCTGTCCAGATCTCTGGGGAAGAATGCTCCAGGCAGAGGAAACAGCAACAGCACACGCAAAGGCCCTGACGCAGCTTGCAAGCAGGCCAGGGTGTCTGGCACACAGAGAGAGACATGGGAGGGAGAGGGGATGAATCTGGGAGGTGAGGGCTGCTGGGCACATTTCCAGAAGAGGTTTTGGCCATTTCTCAGAGAGGCAGGGGCCATGGGAGATCTCCGAGCAGGGGAGCGGCGCCATCGACTCAGGTTATTGATGCAATTTGCCAAAATAGTAAAAAGTCTCAATGTGAATCCCATCACCTGGATATGGCATTGGTTCATCTTTTTGGTAGAGATCCCCCACCCCACCCCTGCCCTGTAAAGATCGGAAGACTCACTTCCTTTCTTTTTTTCTTTTTCCAAAATAATATATATTTTTCCGATTAGATTTTTTTTCACAATTTGGAAAATACTAAAAAGTATAAATACAACCCCCAAATCAGGAATAATTCCATTACATGGACACAGCATTGTTTCATCTTTTTGGTAGAGTTCTTTCTGCTTTTTTAAAAATTAAAAATTTTTAGCACTTTGGGAGGCCGAGGTAGGCGGATCACTTGAGCCCAGGAGTTTGAGACCAGCCTGGGCAACATGGCGAAACCCCATCTCTACAAAAAATACAAGACACAAAAAGAAATTAGCTGGGTGTGATGGTGTGTACCTGTAGTCCCAGCTACTCAGAAGGCTGAAGTGGGAGGATTGCTTGAGCCTGGGAGGTCGAGGCTGTAGTGAGCCAAGATCGCACCACTGCACTCCAGTCTGGGCAAGAGAGCAAGACCCTGTCTCAAAAAAAAATTTTTTAAAAATTAAAGGAGATGAGCCTTCCAATCTTTACAGCGGGGAAAAAAGCAAGATAGAGCTCTTACCAAAAACATGAAGCAATGCTATGTTGGGAGATGGGATTCTTCCTGATTTGGGTTTGTATTTGTTCTTTGTAGAATTTTCCAAATTGTGTAAATATATTACTATACACCTGTGGGAAAGTGTAGGCAATTCAGAAAAACATAAAGAAAAATTAAAAGTCACCAAGATATCATGACCTGGAGATAATTAACATTTTGTTGACACTGCTTTATGAAGGCAGTGTGTGGTTACACGTGTGCACACATAGACACACAGACACACACACGCCCATTTACAAGCCTGTTTGTAGTACTAGATCATACTAGACAGTTCATGCTATTCTGTAAACCTTTTGTTTCCCAACAACTTACCATAGATACCTCCCAACATCTTCTATTTTTTTCCTCCTTTTTTTTTGTTTTTTTGAGACAGGATCTTGCTCTATCGCCTGGCTGGAGTGCAGTGGCAGGATCTCGGCTCATTGCAACCTCCGCCTCCTGGGCTCAAGGGATTCTCCTACCTCAGCCTCCCGAGTATCTGGGGACTACAGGCATGTACCACTACATCTGGCTAATTTTTGTATTTTTTTTTGTAGAGATGGAATATCACCATATTGCCCAGGCAGGTCTCAAACTCCTGGGCTCAAGTGATCTGCCCACCTTGGCCTCCCAAAGCACTGGGATAACAGGCATGAGCCACCATGCCCAGCCCACTGTGTTTTTTTAATAGCTTCTGGAGACCCTAGATGCTCTGTAGCATGGAATCACAAGATGCTTCTTAAAAATGCACATTCCAGGCTGGGTGTGGTGTCTCATGCCTGCAGTCCCAGCTACTCAGGAGGCTGAGATGGGAGGATCGCTTGAACCCGAGAGGCAGAGGTTGCAGTAAGCTGAGATCACACCACTGCACTCCAGCCTGGGCAACAGAGCAAGAGCTTGTCTCAAAACAAACAAGCAAACAAACAAACAAACCAAAAAACAAAAAAATGCATTCCTGGCCAGACACAGTGGCTCACACCTGTAATTCCAGCATGTTGGGAGGCTGAGGCAGGAAGATTACTTGAGCACTGGAGTTCAAGACCAGCCTGGGCAACATAGTGAGACTCTGTGTCTACAGAAAAATTTTGAAAAAATTAGTCAGGCATGTGCCTGTGGTCCCAACTGCTTGAGAGGCTGAGATGGGAGGATCGCAGTCAAGGCTTCAGTGAGCCGTGATTATGCCACAGCACTTCAGCCTGGGTGACAGAGAGAGACCCTCTCTCAAAAAAAAAAAAAAAAAAAAAAGAAGAAGAAAAGCACATTCCCCAGAACCCCTCCCATACCTACAGACATAGCTTCTCTGTGGATGGGCCAGGAATCTGCATTTTAGCCATATTTTAACCCAAGACCCTCTCCCCTGTTTTATGAATGTGCCATCATTAACTGACCCCCGATCAGTAGACATTTGATTGTCCCCAACTGGGGGCCACTATAAACAAGAATACAACAGACAGCCCTGAGGGTCCACCTTTGCCGACCTGTTCTGTTATTTCCATGGGACAGACTCCTAGGCATGAGATTGGTCCGTCGAAAGGTGTGAGCTTTTTTCTGTCAGGGCACATGGTTTAAGCCCAGTGGTTCTCAAAGCTGGTCCCTGGGACAGCAGTGGCAGCATCACCTGGGAACTTGTTAGAAATGTACATTCTTAGGCCCCACCCAGACCAATAGAATCGGAAGCCCTGGGCATGGGTCCTGGCATTCTGCATTTTCACAAGCCTCTAGGTGACTCTGGAGAGTCTGAGAGTATGCTCAGGTTTGAGAACTCCCACTCCACAGCCACACTGTTCAATACCATAGCCACCAGCCACGTGTGGCTTTTTAAGTTACATTAACTGAAATTAAACAATATCTAAAAATTAGTTCATCAGAGGTTGGGCACAGTGGGTCATGCCTGTAATCCCAGCACTTTGGGAGGCTGAGGCAGAAGGATTGCTTGAGTGTAGGAGTTCGAGACCAGCCCAGGCAACATAGTGAGACCCCCCCCCATCTCTATAAAAATAAAAAAGGAAAAAAAAGAAAAATTAGTTCCTAGTGGCACCAGTCATATTTCAAGTGCTCAGCACCATGTGGCTAGTGACCACAGTATTAGGGGGGATAGGACATTACCATCAGAACAGAAAATTCTATTGACTGCATTGTTCTAGAATTTTCCAGAAGAGGCTGAGGCGGGCGGATCGCCTGAGGTCAGGAGTTTGAGACCAGCCTGACCAGTATGGTGAAGCTCCCATCTCTAGTAAAAATACAAAAAGCTGGGCTTGGTGGTGCGTGCCTGTAGTCCCACCTACTCAGGAGGCTGGGGCAGGAGAATCGCTTGAACCTGGGAGATGGAGGAGGTTGCAGTGAGCCAAGATTGTGCCATTGCACTCCAGCCTAGGCATCGCAGCGAGACTTCATCTCAAAAAAAAAAAAAAAGAAAGAAAGGATGACTCACCCCTCCCACCCCCTTTCATGCTCTCACCCTCCTTTTACTTAAGAAACATCAGAAGAAAAAAAAAAAATAACCCCACGGGCCTAAGAGGGGCCCAGGTGTTCGGGGCTCTTTGAAACGGATCATTGAAATCCTCATCGACTCTTTGAGGCGCACGCTTATTTTTGGGAGCAGTGGGGAGGGAAGAGCCCGCTTTTCCTCATGGTCTTGTTCTCTCCCGAGCAGGACGAGATCATCCTCTTGCGATCCCAGCAGAAATTGTCCCACGATGACAATCGCTCTGTCCTGAGACAGCTGGAGGTGAGAACAGGATCGGGAGGGAGGGATGCGGGAGCTTGTGTTGTCTGTCTCTGTGTCCAACGGGAGCTTCTGTCTGTCTGTCCGTCGGGCATCTGTCAGCTGCTTCTCAGGAACAGTAAGAGGTCTGCCCCATGACTCGAGGCTGGCCTGGATCACATCCAGACATGTCCTGACGTTTTGTCCCGGGCAGCCTCTGCTACAATGTCATTGTAGAATTCTGTCCCTTCATCCATTCTAAAGCCCCCACCCCCCTTTTCAGGGAGTCCAGCCCGGGCTCTTGGGCCTGCAGTTTCATCCCCGATGGGCTCCTTCCACATGGATCTCTGCCTCTTTCCCTCTTTCTTCCCCTTGTCCTGCCTGTGCCCTGTTCTCAACAAGTAATAGCAAATACACACATTTCTGGAGTAATTACCATGTACGAGGCGCCGGGCTAAGAGCTTGGCTTGCACTTTCATTGAATCCTGGTGGCAGGTGCTGTTGATCTCGTCGTTTTACAGATGAAGAGGCTAAGGTTCACGGAAGTTAAGTCACTTGACCAACATCAAGGAGCTGGGATATTGTATAAGTTTTGAGTTTTATTCAGCTGCTAATAATAGGGACTCCAAATAATAGTGGCTTAAGCAAGATACAAGTTTATTTACTTTAAGAAATAAGCCTGCCACCCTGGTGAAACCCCATCTCTACTAATAATACAAAAATTAGCCGGGTGGCAGTGGCGCACACCTGTAATCCCAGCTACTTGGGAGTCTGAGGCAGGAGAATTGCTTAAGCCTGGGAGGTGGAGGTTGCAGTGAGCCGGGATCGTGTCGCTGCACTGGGCAACAGAGTGAGACCCTGTCTCAAAAAAAAAAAAAAAAGGAAATAAGTCTGGAAATAGGCACTTCAGGGCTGGTATGGCACCTTTATGATGTCATCAGTGACCTGGGCTCCGTCCTTCTGTCTTGCCATCCTTAGTGGGTGACTTATATTCCAAGGGCACCTCATGGTTGCATCGCACCTGCCATAGATCCAGCCGTCGCATATACATTCCAGATAGGAAGAAAGTGGGAGCTGCAAAAAAAAAAAAAAAAAAAAAAAAAAAAAAAATCCTCACTAGCAGAGTCAGACAGCTTAAAAGTGCCTTCTCAGAAGTCTCAGCCAATGACTTCTGTATCTAAACTTCATTGGCCACCCCTATTGCAAGAGAGGTTTGGAAATGTAACTTTTAGTTGGTCACATTGCCACCCTAAATACAATCAGAGTTTTGTTACTGAGGTATAAGGAAAGAGTGGATAGCATATGTGTGACAAAGACCTGGGAACTGCCCTCCGGAGTCGTTTCCCTTCCCTTCTTTGCGGCTGTTTTCTGCTTTTTTTCTGTCTGACGCGCACCTGGGAGACAGGGATGGCCACCAGGGTGTTATTCTCCTCTAGGCCACTGGATGGCAGCAAAGCACATGCTGCCCATTGAGGTGCTCAGAGCGGCATCTCCCGGGTATCTGGGTATGGGGAATAACAGGGTTCCAGGCAGGGTCCAGGTCCACGGAGACCCTCCCCAAGCTGGGCAGATGCCTGGGGGCCCACGTCCTTCACTCGGGGCCACCCAGAATCCAGACTCTTATTGAGGTTGAGACTGGCGCCCCTCTACATCTTGGGGTTTGGAACAGGCTGATCAGGCAAAGCCAAACATTTCCCTCGCCTCTGCCTGAAGCCCCACCGCTAGCTTTTTGTTACTTTGGCTTTAGCATGACTTTGGGGGGCTTCTTTTCAAATGCAGATACTCTAAGCAGGATAATTGTTTTTGTTTGTTTCTTTGTTAGTTTAGACGGAGTCTTACTCTGTTGCCCAGGCTGGAGTGCAGTGGCGCGATCTCCGCTCACTGCAACGTCCACCTCCCGGGTTCAAGCGATTCTCCTGCCTCAGCCCCCGAGTAGCTGGGATTACAGGTGCACACCACCATGCCGAGATAACTTTAATTTTTAATTTATTTTTTAATTTTAATTAATTAATTAATTAATTTTGAGACAGAGTCTCGCTCTGTCGCCCAGGCTGGAATGCAGTGGCACAATCTCGGCTCACTGCAAACTCCACCTCCCAGGTTCATGCGATTCTCCTGCCTCAGCCTCCCGAGTAGCTGGGATTACAGGCACGTGCCACCATACCCGGTTAATTTTTTGTATTGTTAGTAGAGACGGGGTTTTACCATGTTGGCAAGGCTAGTCTCCAACTCCTGATCTTAGGTGATCCGCCCGCCTTGGCCTCCCAAAGTGCTGGGATTATAGGCGTGAGCCACTGTGCCTGGCCAGAATTAGTCTTGATAGCAATGGACTCACAGATGTTTCCTACCCCCTGCTAAAGATCACTTCCACCTGCTCTATTCTTGAAACCCTTTACTTCATCATCTCCTTCCCCTTTGGGAGAAGTGGTGGGACCACATCCATCATGGGAGGGTTTTGCATAGGAATTAAGCAACCAAGCTCTGGGAGCCTGGCTATGACTTGCAGAAAAGTCACTTCCTAGCTCTGTGACGTTGAGGTAGTGACTCAACCTCTCTGAGCCTCAGTTTCCACATCTGTAAAATGGGGATAATAATCATACCTACTTCTTAGGGCTGTGAAGGTTGAATAAAATCACACATGTATACATTTGGCACACTGTAATGCAGAGAGCTGTACACTGTAGCTATTATTATTGTTGTTATCAGGCGAGCCAGAAAAACTGGTAAGTCACCCTCACTTTGTTACTAAATAATTGCCCAAGTGAAGAGTTGAGCTCAAGGTCAAGCCTTTGGATGAGCTTGGTACAGGGAAGCTAAACCTGAGTTCACTTTTCTTCTCTGATCTCAACATTCCTCATCTGAAAACTAGGCCGATTATGAGGCTGAGTTCAGATGATGTGTGTAAAGTACCTGGAATATTTTAGGAGCTAGACATGTATTATAACCACCACATCAAGCTGAACATTGACTTTTAAAAAATGAATCCTGTGATTTTTTTTAAATTGTGATTTTCTTAAATGCACTTTTATTATAATTTATTTATTTTTTGAGACAGAGTCTTGCTCTGTCACCCAGGCTGGAGTGCAGTGGTGCGATCACAGCTCACTGCAGCCTCAACCTCCCAGGCTCAAGTGACTCTCCCACCTTAGCCTCCTAGTGTGCTGGGATTACAGGCGTGAGCCACCATGCCTGGCCTAATGCACCTTTAGAGAGGGCCACTCTTGTTGTCATATGGGAAATTTGCAGCCCTGGGAACTAAACATTCTAGTAGCCGGGTGGAGGAAGCCGCCTGATGTGCTGGTTGAGAGACTGAGCTCAATTCCTGGCTTCCTTCTCCTGGCTGTGTGCCTCAGAGCCTCAGTTTTCTCACCTGTAAAATAGGGGTGTGAATAGGGCCGACCCCTTGGGATCATTATCCGGGATGGTGCTTGCAGAGTTCACCAGTGGGAATGGGGCTGGTTCATCCAGGGTCCAGTTCACCTTTGCAAGCTAAGATCTCTGAGGGAGAGGCAGGAATCAGTGAAGGAAATACCTAGAACAGTGATCCTCAGTCCAGCTGCACGTCACAATCACCTGGGAGGCTTTAATGAGAACTCCCAGATGCCCAGGCTGTGCCCCAGGCCAATTAAGACTCTGAATCAGTGAGGGTGGGGTTGGGCAGCAAATATTTTTAAAGTTCCCAGGTGATACCAGTGTGAAGCCAAGGTTGAGATCCGACAGGCTGGCAGAGCTTCTCAGACTTTACTGTGCACCAGGATCACCGGGAGGCTTGCTAAAACCAGGTGGCCTGGTCCACCCCCAGGGCCTTTGACTGAGTAAGACTGAGGTGGGGCCCAAGAATATGCATTTCTAACAAGTTACCAGGTGAAGCTGATGCTGCTTGTCCTGGGACCACACTTTAAGAACCACTGGGCTAGGGCAATGTGTTTTAAACTGTGAATGGTAAAATCAGTTTATTGGATGGTAGCCAACATTTTAAAATAGTGAGATAGAACAGAACAGAAGAGAAAATATTAGAACACATAATAAAAATATTGATTTGAGGCTGGGTGCAGTGGCTCACATCTGTTAATCCCAGAACTTTGGGAGGCTGAGGCAGGAGGATCATTTGAGCCCAGGAGTTTGAGACCAGCTTGGGCAACATAGTGAGAACTTGTCTCTAATTTTATTAAAAAAAAAAAAAGAATATTGATTTGAACTGGCATGGTGGCTCACACCTGTAATCCCAGCACTTTGGGATACTGAGGCAGGAGGATTGCTTGAGCTCAGGAGTTCAAAACCAGTCTGGGCAACACAGCAAGATCCCATCTCTACAAAATTTAAAAAAAAAACCAAAAACTTAGCTGGGTGTGGTGTTGCATGCTTGTAGTCCCATCTGCTCATGAGGCTGAGGCAGGAGGATCACCTGAGTCCAGGAGTTCAAGGCTGCAGTGAGCTATGATCACACCACTGCACTCCAACCTGGGTGACAGAGCAAGACCCCAACTGTGTTTTTCTAAAATATTGATTTGTGAAATTTTATATTCATTTGATTAGATAATATGGATAAATCTACATACACAACATACGTATGTATGTTTGTATGTGTTGGCTGCAATGTATTTCTTCCTGTGGCCCACCTTGTTTTTTTTTTTTTGAGATAGAGTCTCGCTCTGTCACCCAGGCTGGAGTGCAGTGGCATGATCTCGGGCTCACTGCAATTTCTGCCTCCTGGATTCAAGCAATTCTCCTGCCTCCTCCCCAGTAGCTGGAATTACAGGCACATGCCACCATGCCCAGCTAATTTTTGTATTTTTAGTAGAGACAGGGTTTCACCATGTTGGCCAGGATGGTCTTGAATTTTGGCCTCAGGTGGACCACCATTTTTTAAAAAAACGAGTGAACTGGCTGAGTGAGGTGGCTCATGCCTGTAATCTCAGCACAATGGGAGGCCAAAGTGGGAGGATTGCTGGAATCCAGGAGTTTGAGACCAGCCTGGGCAACGTGGCGAAACCCCATCTCTAAAAAAAATACAAAAATTAGCTGGGCATGGTGGCGTCTGCCTGTAGTCCCAGCTACTCTGGAGGCTAACGTGGGAGGATAGCTTGAGTGCAGGAAGTTGAGGCTGCAGTGAGCCGAGATTGGGCCACTGTACTCCAGCCTGGAGCCTAGGTGACAGAGTGAGACCTTGTCTCAAAAATAAATAAATAAAAATTAAAGAGTCAACAGCTTTTAAAAAATATCGTAGGCTGGGCGTGGTGGCTCATGCCTGTAATCTCAGCACTTTGAGAGGCCAACGTGGGCAGATCACTTGAGATCAGCAGTTTGAGAGCAGCCTGCGTCTCTACTAAAAATACAAAAAAAAAAAAAAAAAAAGTTAGCTGGGCATGGTGGCACCTGCTTGTAATCCCAGCTACTTGGGAGGCTGAGGCATGAGAATTGCTTGAACCTGGGAGGCAGAGGTTGCAGTGAGCTGAGATCATGCCACTGCACTCTGGCCTGGGTGACAGAGTGAGACTCTGTCTCAAAAAAAAAAAAAAATTTGTAATCCTGTAGACATGTAGACACACATAGACAAGTAAGTGAAAACATTGAACAATATTTACTATTACGACCCTCAATGTACACTAGTATTTTTTCTTCTCTCCCTTTCTTTGCTATTCTATTTTATTTCTTTAAAATTCGATGGGAACCCATTTAATTGATCTCGTGTCCCCTCAGAGGTTTGAAAACCCGCAGTTTGGAGACCCTGACACCAGAGGGTCCCAAACACCCTGCCCACTGAAAGTCCTCCTGAGCAGGTGGGAATTGGGGTCTGCCACCAGGATAAACTGAGGAAGACCACGGAGGAGGCAGATATGTATGAGAGCAAGTACGGGGAGGTCAGCAGGACCTTGGATCTACTGAAGAACTCAGTGGAGAAACTGTTCAAGAAGATAAACTGTGACTCCACCAAGATCCTGGTGCAGTTAGGGGAGACAGGGAAAGTCACCGACATCAACCTTCCGCAGTATTTTGGTGAGTCAAGCTGGGGCCCGCTGGAGTCTTAGGAAACATTTCCAGAACTTTCTGTGACTGAGCATAAGGCCTTGCTCTTATAGAGTAGTGAGCTTGGTGGCGAAGTGTGTGGGCACTAAAGCCAGCCTGCCTGGGTTTGAATCCTGGGTCTACACTTACCAGCTCTGGAGCCTTAAGCAGGTTTGTTTTTTGGTTTTGCTTTGTTTCTTTTGAGACAGGGTCTTGCTCTGTTGTCCAGGCTGGAGTGCAGTGGCCCAATCATGGCTCACTGCCATCTCAACCTGTTGGGCTCAGGCGATCCTCCCACCTCAGCCTCCAAAGTAGCTGGGACTACAGCCATGCGCCACCATACACGGCTGATTTTTTGTATTTTTTGTAGAGACAGGATCTTGTCACATTGCCCAGGCTGGTCTCAAACTCCTTTGCTCAAGTGATCTGCCCTCCTTGGCCTCCCAAAGTGCTGGGATTATAGGTATGAGCCACTGCACCTGGCCAGGGCAGGTTTCTGAACCTCACTGTGCTTCAGATTTTTGATCGACAAAAATGGGTCTCTTTTAATGCCTTCAGTTTTTTTTTTAAATTGGTATGAACCCAGTATCTACCTCATAAGACTGTTGGGAGGCTTAAATAAATATATAGTTATTAGAGAAAAATGATGTTATCATATCAATAAATGCAGAAGCATTTGATAAAATTCAACATCCATTCATGATTTTAAAAAAGAAAACTCTCAGCAAACTAGAACTAGAAGGAAACTTTCTTAACTTGATAAAAGACACCTACAAAAAACCACCCAAAACTAGGCCAGGCACGGTGGCTCACACCTGTAATTCCAGCACTTTGGGAGGCCGAGGCGGGCAGATCACTTGAGGTCAGGAGTTCAAGACCAGACTGGCAAACATGGTGAAACACTGTCTCTACTAAAAATACAAAAATTAGCCAGGTGTGGTGGTGTACGCTGTAGTCCCAGATACTCGGGAGGCTGAGGCAGGAGGATTGCTCGAACCTGAGAAGTGGAGGTTGTAGTCAGTCAAAATTGTGCCACTGCACTCCAGCCTGGGTAACAGAGCAAGATTCTGTCTCAAGCAAACCAAAAAAGTAATAATAATAACACCCAAAACTACAGCGAATCTTATCCTTCCTGGTGGGAGTGGGAAGTGGAATGTTTTTCTCCTAAGATCAGGAACAAGGAAGGGATGTCTGCGTGCTGTCACCATGCCTATTCAGGGCTGTACTGGAGGCCCTAGCCAATGCAATAAAGCACAGAAAAGAAATAAAAGGCACACAAATTAGAAAGGAAGGAATAAAGTGCTCAGAGTAGTGCCTGGCATGTAGCAAATCTATTAGCAATCACATACATTTCTAGGCATTGACCCTAAGCTCAGAGTGGACAGGGAGGGGCATACCTGCATAGATCCTGACAATTTGGAATGAATGGCTTCCACTGCTCCTTGAATTAAACCTCAGATTCTTTTTTTTTTTTTTTTGAGATGGAGTCTCACTCTGTCGCCCAGGCTGGAATGCAGCGGCGCGATCTCAGCTCCCTGCAACCTCTGACTCCCTGGTTCAAGTGATTCTCCTGCCTCAGCCCCCCAAGTAGCTGGGATTATAGGCACGCGCCACCACGCCCAGCTAATTTTTGTATTTTTAGTAGAGATGGGGTTTCACCATGTTGGCCAGGATGGTCTCGATCTCCTGACCTCGTGGTCCACCCACCTTGGCCTCCTAAAGTGCTGGGATTACAGGCGTGAGCCACTGCGCCCGGCCAAACATCAGATTCTTAGTACACTCTGTGTTTGGGAGGTTCCCCAAACACATTCTAGCCTCCTGGCCACATTCAGTGATTTGCTAGAGGACTCCCAGGACTCAGTATATAGTCACACATATGGCTATGATTTATTACAGTAAAAGGGTACAGAACAAAATTGGCAAAGCAATATGTTAGTGTGAACCATGTGAAAAACCATATAGTGCAAACTATTTAGGCATGGTGAGACACTCTTTTAACAATTTTTTAAAATTTTGTGGGTACATGGTGTGTATTTTGTAGGGTACATGAGATATTGTGATTCAGGCATGCAGCGCACAACAATCACATCATGGAAAACGGGGCGTCCATCCCCTCAAGCATTTATCTTTTGTGTTACAAACAATTTAATTATACTCTTTTAGTTATTTTAAAATGTACAATTACATTATTTTGACTATAGTCACCCTGTTATGCTATCAAATACTAGTTCTTATTATTTTATGTATTTATTTATTTTTATTTTTTTTTGTAGATATGGGGTCTCGCCATGTTGCCCAGGATGGCCTTGAACCCCTGTACTCAAGTCATCCTGCTGCCTTGGCCTCCCAAAGTGCTGGGATTACAGGCAGGAGCCATTGTGCCCAGTGTTGCTCATTCTTTCTGTTTTTTTGTATTCATTAACCATCCCCACCTCCCTCCCACCTGCCACTGCCCTTCCCAGCCTCTGATAACCATCCTTCCAGTCTCTATCTCCAAGTGTTCATTGTTTTTCATCCTGCAGATAAGTGAGGGTATGTGAAGTTTGTCTTTCTGTGCCTGGCTTATTTCACTTAACATAATGACCTCCAGTTCCATCCATGTTGTTGCAAATGACAGGATCTCATTCTTTTTTTGTACATATACATCATGTATATGTACCACATTTTCTTTCTCCTTCCTTCCTTCCTTCCTTCCTTCCTTCATTCCTTCCTTTCTTTCTTTGATGGAATTTCGCTCTCATCACCCAGGCTGGAGTGCAATGGCATGATCTCAGCTCACTGCAACCTCTGCCTCCTGGGTTCAAGTTATTCTCCTGTCTCAGCTTCCTAAGTAGCTGGGATTATAGGCGCCCACCACCACACCTGGCTAATTTTTGTATGTTTAATAGAGATGGGGTTTCACCACGTTGGCCAGGCTGTTCTCAAACTCCTGACCTCAGGTGATCCACCTGCCTTGGCTTCCCAAAGTGCTGGGATTACAGGTGTGAGCCACCACGCCCGGCCACCACATTTTCTTTATCCATTCAGGCGAGCCACTCTTATCAGTTAATGGTGTTGGGAATCCTGCTGAAATCCAGGTTCCCGGATGCCAGCCCAAGCCTGACCTGGTCAGCAAGGCTTTCAGAGGAGAGAACCTCACCCTGCTGTGTTGACTTTTTTCTGCACACAGCCTATCAGGTTCTTTCTAGCCTGGCCTTGCTTATATTACTGATCTCCTCTTGTCCTGCTCTGTCCCTGGCTCACCTGTAGCCACACTATCCTCCTCTCGATCCTTCCAAATCCATTGCTGCCCCTGCATCTTGTTCCTGCCTCGGGCTCTTTGCACAGGCTGTTCCTGGAAGACCTGTCCCATGCCCAGTTCCTTCACATTCTCAGATCTCAGTTTCATTGTCCTCCCTGCACTGAAGCTGCCCTGTCCCCACCCATCTGAAGCTTCACCCCCTACTCCCCCCGACCACTATTATTCCCTCTCACCGCAGTCCTAGTGTTTAGCATTTACCCAATTTGTCTCTATGGACAGGTTGCTTTCAATGTCTGAATCTATGTGGTTCCTGAGATATGATAGCAAATTTTGGTTGCCAATATTATTTATTTATTTATTTATTTATTTATTTATTTATTTATTATTTTTTGAGACAGAGTCTCACTCTGTTGCCCAGGTGGAAGTGCAGTGGCACAATCTTGGCTCACTGCAACCTCTTCCTCCCAGGTTCAAGTGATTCCCCTGCCTCAGCTTCCCGAGTAGCTGGGATTACAGGTGCCCGACACCATGCCCGGCTAATTTTTTTTTTTTTTTTTAAGATGGAGTCTCGCTCTGTCACCTAGGCTGGAGTGCAGTGATACAATCTTGGCTCACTGCAGCCTCTGCCTCCCAGGTTCAAGTTATTCTCCTGCCTCAGCCTCGCATGTAGCTGGACTATAGTCCTGAGCAACCACATCCAGCTAGTTTTTGTATTTTCAGTGGAGATGGGGTTTCAACATGTTGGGCAGGCTGGTCTCGAACTCCTGACCTCAAGTGATCTACCCGCCTTGGCCTCCCAGAGTGCTGGGATTACAGGTGTGAGCCACTGCACCTGGCCTAATTTTTGTTTTTTAGTAAGACAGGGTTTCAGCATGTTGGCCAGGCTGGTCTTGAACTCCTGACCTCAAGTGATCCACCTGCCTCAGCCTCCCAAAGTGCTGGGATTACAGGCAGGAGCCATTGTGCCCGGCCTGGATGGTAATATTTTTGATCCCTGATTTTCAGATAGAATAGCAGCAGTCTGGATAGTGTGAGGTTTATTCAAAAAACATACCCAAATCCAGTAGTTATTGAATCAGATAATGAACATCGGGATGGCCAGGGCTGCCTGTAGTGATCGGTTCAGTTGTTGAACTTGGCTTTCTTTCTATGCCTCCATACATACTGAAGCTCTGGTAGGGCAAGGGCTGTATTTTTGTTGTTAGTGTTGTCATTGTTTTGTTTTTCCTCCATTGCATCCTTAGCGTCTAGCACGGTGCATGGCGTGGTAGACATTGAGTAATCATTTGCAAATGAATGAATGAATGAGTGAATGAATGAATGCTCTTGTGACTGCATGGGGCTATGGAGCTACAGTGCAAGGGGATGTCCCCTGAATGAGGCAGGCCAGGGAAGCATTCCTGCAGGTGGCGAGGCATGACCTGAGTTTTAAAACACCTCTAGGGGGTTATTCAGGAAGTGTGTAGGGAAAGGCATTCTGGCAGAAGGAACAGCATAAGCAAAGGCCTGGAGACTTGAAACAGAGAACACTGGGGCAAGCCAGGAGTTTAAGGTGGGGCTTCCAATTTTTAGTGTAACCTGGTGTTTCTCAACCTTCTTTTCGTCATCATCCTGCTAAGGAGCCTCTCTAGACATATTTTCCTAATTGCCCTCCTTGTGAATGTAACATTTTAATATCATTGAGATACCGTATGTCTGCTTATGTCCTGTGCGTATCTGTGTTGTATACATTAAGAAGTCAGAAGCCAGGCACGATGGCTCATGCCTGTAATCCCAGCACTTTGGGAGGCCGATGTGGAAGGATCACTTGAGCCTAGGAGTTCAAGATCAGCCAGACACAGTGTCTACAAAAAATACAAAAATTAGCTGGGCATGGTGTCATGTGTCTTTGGTTGCAGCTACTCGGAAGACTGAAGCAGGAGAATCACTTGAACTGGGAGTTTGAGGTTGCAGTGATCCAAGATCATGCCACTGCACTCCAGCCTGGGCAACAGAGCCAGACCTTGTCAAAAAAAAAAAAAAAAAAAAGTCAATTATTTTTCTCTCAAGAACCAAATTTCAGCCTCTAAGGGTGAGGAGTGATGTTGTCCTGTTGAGAATGCATAGTGACACCCAGGAGAAAGCCTTGTCCTTGTCAGAGCCCAGATCCCGCACCTCCTGTACTTCCTGCTCCTCCGTGCCCTCTGCAGTGGTGGCACCACCCACAGCGCCCCCAGGCCCAGGTCTCTCGGCAGCCATCTTGGTCCTGCTTCTTGTTCTCCAGCCATCATTGAAAAGAAGACCAACGACCTGCTGCTGTTGGAGACCTACAAGCGCATCCTGGAAGTGGAAGGGGCAGAGGCTGAGATCCCGCCACCCTTCATCAACCCTTTCTGGGGTGGCTCTGCCCTCCTCAAGCCCCCAGAACCCATCAAAGTCATCCCCCCAGTGCTGGGGGCTGACCCCTTCAGCGACAGGTTGGATGATGGTGAGTTCTCTCTCTCTCAATCTGCACAGGTTGCCAGGGAACCTGTGCCTTCAGGTCTGGGGAGACCGTGTCCAGGTGCCCGAGAGGGTCTGCAGTGTTGAACCTCGGTTTCGTCTCTTTATGAGCCTTTGTGGCCCGCCAGTTCCCTTGGGTGCCATCTTGGCTGTGGTCACTTGGTGTCATTTGCTTGAGGACTTTTCTCTCTATGATGCTAGGGTGACACAGATCCTGAAGTTTAGATATTTTGGATATTTTTAAAAGTCAAAGCTACCTTTTGATCATTTAAAATGAACCTTAAAATATCAAAAGTTTACAAGTTGGCAAGTTATGGGTAAACAGAGTTCCCAGACTCAGTGTCTCATGCTCACCCTATCTATGCTCCTGAGTCTCACTCACCTATGACCTCCCTTTCCCTGACCCATTGTGCCTCCAGGACCCATCCTTGGCCCCTCCCCATTTTTGTCCCCTAACCCCACGGTTGAAGCAGCTTCAACCTGGTCCATGCCAGAAGCGAAATGGTCAACTGTGGCTCTTCCAACACCGGCCCATTGATCTTCCTTCTTTTCCAAGGTGGAAATTCACTCATCCTCCTCATGCGGGGAGCCAGGCCTTCACTCTGAAGGTGGGAATCAAATTGACCTCACCTGCTTTTTGGAGAGCAGTTTGGCCACATATATGGGAACCGATCCTTCCAGAAGGACTACTCAAGGGTGGAAGATGAAAGGTGGAGGAGTGGAGGCTGTTCACTGCAGCCCCAAACTGGAAACAAGTATAATGCCCACCCCTTAGAGATTGGTTAAATAAGGTCCAGCTCATCCACCCATGCGGTGGAATTCTAAGCAGCCCCAAAAATAAGGCACGGGGCCAATATGAAGAGACTAGGAAGATGCCCTTGATAGTAAGACAAAAAGGGAAAACAGTCAGTTGCACAATTGTCTGGGCATCCTGAGAAGTACTGTATTGTATAATCCCATCTTTCTAAAAACATTCTCTACATATGCATGCAATACACAGGCACACACATGCGTGTGTACACACACACGTGTGTGTATATATATGTGTGTATGTGTATATATGTAGGTGTGTGTATATATAATATATATGTATAATATATATTATATATTATATAATATATATGTATAATATATATGTATAATATATAATATATATTATATAATATATATGTATAATATATATGTATAATATATAATATATATTATATAATATATATGTATAATATATATGTATAATATATATTATATATTATATAATATATATGTATAATATATATTATATAATATATATGTATAATATATATTATATAATATATATGTATAATATATATTATATAATATATATGTATAATATATATTATATATTATATATGTATAATATATATTATATATTATATACTATATATGTATATAATATAATATATATGTATAATATATATTATATATGTATATAATATATATGTATATAATATATATGTATTATATATAATATATATGTAATATATATGTATACATATAATATATATGTATAATATATATGTATTATATAGTATATATGTATATATGTATACATATATGTATATGTATGTATATATATTATACATATATATTATATAATATATAATATATATTATATGTATAGTATATATTATGTTTTATATAATATATATTATATGTATATATATATACTTTTTTTTTTGCCAGTAGTCCTCAGTCAGGGGTGATTTACCCTTTATGGGACATTTGGCAATATCTGAAGATATTTTTGGTTGTCACAACTGAAAGTGATGGTGCTGCTGTCATCTAGTGGCCAAGGATGCTGCTAAAAATCTCACAATGCACAGGACAGCACTTCACAACCCTGATACGTAGTAAGAGATATAAGACATGTGAGAGAGGGGGAGGGAGAGGGAGAGAGGGAGGAAGGCTCAGAGGCAGGAAGAGGAGGAGGAGGAGGAAGAGGGAGGGGCGATGAGAGAAAGGGAAGGAGGAGGGTTTCTAGATTATGCATAAAAAACCAAACAGAGGTGTATAAGCCACCTGTTACAGTGGATAATTCTGGATGGTGGTTTGCAAATAATGTTGCATTTCTAAGTTAAACAATTCTGTATTGTTTGAAATTTTCTCTTACAATGACCTTTCATGACTTTAGTAAGTAGAGAAAAAAATCAATTTTTTAAAAGCTGCCCCCATTTCTCTGAGCAGCATTTCAAGTGTGCCAAGGATGGAGAGACCCCCAACAAGCACACGTACACACACACACACATGCACACAACACATGCACACACACACGCACACACAGAGATCCTGTGTGTTTCAGCTGAGGAGACTGAAACGCAGCAGGAGTGAAAGCTAGGTCAGATGCCACCCATCTCAGCACAACTTCCACCGCCCTTTCAGTTCCTAAAAGGTTGGGGGGAGAGGTGGGCCAAGCTGCTGGTTAAGTCGTCCTCACAAGGTCAGAAATGTACAGATACTGTCTTCACATCTGTTCAAGGGAATGTTGATGAACATTAGGTTCTCCCAGCCCACTGGCCTCTATGGCCTACAGGTGTGAATTAGAAGGGCCACTTCTGGGTAGATTAAATTAGAAAAAGTTGCCCCTTCTGGGTAGCTATGGCTCAGCAATCAAGTGGGGGCTGGATTTCAGCCCATCCATCTACCGCTCTCCTCAGGTGTCTTTGTGCAGTGCACATCCTGAACAACTGCACATGGTGGCCCTAACTCCTTAACATTAAACCAGACATTCTTCACATCCTTGTCTGGGAGAAAAACTAGTCATTGTCTGGGCAGCCCCAAGAAGTATATTTCTGTTCATTCTCCCCCTCCTTGAAACCTGAGAATTTCCATGCTCCACTCCCCAGTGCTATGGAGGGAAGCCAAACCAGGCTTAGCCCCAGCCCTGGGGTTGATTTCCCAGCACCTCACACAAATCTGATCTTGGTGCAGTGGAACAGCCCCTGGACCACAGCAGCCTTCGGCAGCTGGTTCTCGACAATTATATCCTGAAGGAGAATCGGAGTAAGGAAGTGCGTGGAGACAGCCTGCCTGAGAAGGTGGATGACTTCAGATCCAGGAAGAAAGTAACCATGTGAGGTGCATGGATGGGGCCACCTTTGCAACATAACCGAAAGAATAAATGTTTTGTTCTGTAGCCTTGTGCCTGTCACACACATTACTAAGGGCTTTGGGTACTGGGGCCACCTCTGGGCTGGGGCCGAGGAGCGAGAAGTAAAAGCGGGAACAGGGAGTGGGAACCATGTGAGTCCATCAAGGCCCCTGGAAACCTCTGAGCTGGAGACCAGCACAGGCCACCCCCAGATATGCAGAGATACGGATGCAGATGCGGTCCACCAGATGTAACAGGGACTAGCCCGGGGGAGGGGCCATGCTGGAGCCAAAGTGTGGATCCTGAGACGCCGCTGGCCACCCGAGGTGTGGCAAACACTCACAAATGGGAAGTGGGAGCTGGGGGCGTGCTGGATCTGCTACTCTGGGTGTGTCTGTGTACGTGTGTGTATATCTGTGTTTCTGAGTGTCTGTGTCTCTGTGTTTGTATCTGTGTGTCTGTATATATGTCTGTATATATCTCTTTGTGTATCTGAATGTGTCTCTGTGTCTGTGTGTCCATGTATGTGTGTACCCGTGTGTGTCTCAGTATCTGTGTGCATCTCCATATGTCTCTGTGTCTCTGTCTCTGTGTGTCTCTGGGTGTCTGCACCGGTGTGTGTCTCTATATATCTCTGTGTGTCCGTGTGTGTCTCTGCATGTCTGTATCTGCGTGCATCTCCGTATGTCTCTGTGTCTCTGTCTCTGTGTGTCTCTGCATGTCTGCACCTGTGTATGTCTCTGTGTGTCCCTGTCTATGTGTCTCTGTGTGTCTCTGTATGTTTCTGTGTCTCTCTCTCTGTCTCTGCATGTCTGTATCTGTGTGCATCTCTGTGTCTCTGTGTGTGTCTCTGTATCTCTGCGTGCATCTCTGTATGTCCCTGTGTCTCTGTCGCTGTGTGTTCTGTATGTCTCTGCAAGTCTGTACCTGTTCTTGGGATTCTCTTTTTTTTTTTTTTTGAGCCCAAGTTTGGCTCTGTTGCCCAGGTTGGAGTGATCTCAGCTCAGTGAGTGGTGTGATCTCAGCTCACTGTGTATCTGTGTGCATCTCTGTATCTCTCTGTGTGTCTCTGCATGTCTCTGTCTCTGCGTGTGTCTGTCGTGGGTGAGCATGTCACTGCGGAGCTGAGTCCAGGGTGTCTTGCCCAGAACCACGCACTGCCCTGGAGTGTCCTGAGTCCCGCCTTCTTGGTGCCGGACTGCATCTCTGACCACAGGAGCCCGGGTATGAGGCTCTTGGCCTGGACCAACTCTGGAGTGCAGGGAAGCTGTGAGGGGCGAGGGTCACCACAGGGTGTGGGGTGTCCTGGGTCATGGGGATGGGGCCGTGACTCCCCTGGGTCCCTGCCCACACAGCCTGCTTTGAAAGGGGCCCCAGGTCTCTGCAGCCAGGGGACAGTTTCATTCGTCTTGTTAATGGCTCAGCCCTGAGCTCCTCCCACCGTTGTCATTGTCAAGCCTTGAGGACTGGCCCTAACTGTGGCTCCTCTGGCCTCCTGGGTCCTCCTGCCTTCACTGTGACCCCAGCTCCACTCTGTCACCACATTTCAGCTTCTTCCCATCACATCACTGACTTGGGCTGTGTCCTGGGTTCTTGGGTTCTTAGGAGTCTCTCTCTCTTTTTTTTTTTTTTTTTTTTTTTTTCCCGAGACGGAGTTCGGCTCTGTCGCCCAGGCTGGAGTGGTCTCAGCTCAGTGAGTGGTGTGATCTCAGCTCACTGCAACCTCCACCTCCTGGGTTCAAGTGATTCTCTTGCCTCAGCCTACTGAGTAGCTGGGATTACAGGCATGTGCCACCATGCCCGGTTAATTTTTGTATTCTTAGTAGAGACGGGGTTTTGCCATTTTGGCCAGGCTGGTCTCGAACTCCTGACGTCAAGCCATCTGCCTGACTCGACCTCCCAAAGTGCTGGGAGGGTTCTTGGGATTCTCTTGAAAACTTGAAGTACCCGAAGTCCACTCCCTGCTTCTTCTTGGGTTTTCCTCTGGGGAATCTTCCCTCCCATCTCCAGGCCATATGGTTCAGGACGACTCTGATTTCAACCCCAGCACAGGGCTGATCATTTGAGCCAGGCCTGTCCATCAGAGCACTGCCCTTGCCAGTCCATGGTGATTGGCTCAGGGGTGTCAAGTGCCCCAGAGGGATCCCACAAGGCCCTGTTCTGATGTTTTTGTGGAGCTGGAAGAGAGAGGAGTATGCTCTTCTAGGATTGCTGAGGGGCTGGAAAAGGGGCAGGAGCTGCTCTTAATTATTTTGCCACTGCTGAGAGCAGAGCAACGTGACAGAAAACAGAGGCCTCCCCAGCCTCTGAGGGCACTGCCTGGGCTCCTAGGTGCAATTGTGCTTGAAGCCCTTGGACTTCTTAGTTATTTGAACCTATTTCTGTTTTTTTTTTTTT